>NC_066882.1:7921646-8609563 GCF_022985175.1 Labeo rohita
ATAGATAGATAGATAGATAGATAGATAGATAGATAGATAGATAGAAAGACGGATGGATGGATGGATGGACGGACTGAGAGATAGATTGATAGAAGGATGGATGATGAATGGACGGACGGACAGATGGACAACAGATAGATAGATGGATAGATAGATAGATGCATGGATGGATGGACAGACAGATAGATAGACAGATGGATGAATAAATGGACGAGATAGATAGATAGATAGATAGATAGATAGATAGATAGATAGATAGATAGATAGATAGATAGATAGATAGATAGATAGATAGATAGATAGATAGATAGATAGATAGATAGATAGATAGATAAATAGATAGATAAATAGATAGATAGATAAATAGATAGACGGATAAATGGACTGAGAGATACACTGATAGAGGATGGATGGATGGATGGATGGATGGATGGATGGATGGATGGACAAACGGACAAAAAATAGATCGATAGATAGACAGATAGATAGACAGACAGACAGACGGATGGATGGATGGATGGATAGATGGATGGATGGATGGATGGACGGACGGATGGATGGACTGAGAGATAGATTGATAGAAGGATGGATGATGAATGGACGGACGGACAGACGGACAAAAGATAGATAAATAGATAGATAGATAGATAGATAGATAGATAGATAGATAGATAGATAGATAGACGGATGGACGGACAGACTGATAAATGGACTGAGAGATAGATTGATAGAGGATGGATGGATGGATGGACAGACAGACAAAAAATAGATTGATAGATAGATAGATAGATAGACAGACAGACAGACAGACAGACGGATGGATGGATGGATGGATGGATGGATGGATGGATGGATGGACGGATGGACGGACGGATGGACAGACTGAGAGACAGATTGATAGAAGGATGGATGATGAATGGACGGATGGACGGACAGACTGATAAATGGACTGAGAGATAGATTGATAGAGGATGGATGGATGGATGGATGGATGGATGGATGGATGGACAGACAAAAAATAGATCGATAGATAGATAGATAGATAGACAGACAGACAGACGGATGGATGGATGGATGGATGGATGGATGGACGGACGGATGGACGGACTGAGAGATAGATTGATAGAAGGATGGATGATGAATGGACGGACGGACAGACGGACAAAAGATAGATAGATAGATACATAGATAGACGGATAGAAGGACAGATGGATAAATGGACTGAGAGATAGATTGATAGAGGATGGATGGATGGATGGATAGATGGATGGACAGACGGACAATAGATCGATTTTTGCTGCGGCGCTCAGGGATGGATTGATGGACGGACCAAGATAGTTATTGGTGCCCCTTCAAAAATATAGCATTTTCTTCTGTAAAATATATACTTTTGTGATTCTGAGGTGACATATGACCCAAAACCAAGAGATTCGCTCACATGCATGCAAAGTGACAAGTCAATGTGTAAGCGAGAGGTGATGGGACATACGTAGGCGGGTGGGGAAATGGGCGGTATGTGATGTGGAGGAGGAGAGGAGAGCAGGTGAATGAAGCGCTCAGAGAACGTGCCAGTTCATGTGGAGAGAGACACTCACAGCCTGAGCTTTGAAGCTCCTATCAAAGGCTGCTGGAGTCAAGCGATGGCAGCAAACCAGACACATGAAACACGTCCTCGTAAAAATCCGCCGGAGTCATTACTGTGACGAGACCCTACAGCTAAAGCTCCTCAAGACCTTGGAGTTACAAACACAGATCTCAATTTAACAAAACATGAGGGTCACTGTTAATGGTCTACACTCCCACACAAAACTATTTGTGAGCTCAGAGTACAGTTCACTTCACGTGTTTTAACAGAGTAAACACTCAAAGGAGGATAAATTAATGCATGAATGACTGAAAGAGGAAGCAATAAAAGACATGTTGGTACAGGCATCCGCTCATAATCAAGATTCCCCTCATCGCTCCGTCTCTCCATGCATGACCTGTGGCTCCAAATAAACAGAGCGCTGTCACTCCACACCTCTTTCCCATCCCACTCCCTCCTAAACATCACTCCCTCCAACCAATTATCCTTCCTGCCCAATTCCTACACAATCCGATTCAGAAATTTACACAAATACTAGCCACTGGATGCATATTAATAACAAACTCTACTAAGAGTACTTTACTGATAATGAAGGGGAAAAATTCGTTCCTTTTTGAAGTGGGGTTTTAAAGCAGATAGACGAGCGAGGGGTTGAATTTTAAAGCGGAGTAGCGAGGGGATAGAGATGTGGTTTGAAGTTCTTGTTCCAGATGCGAGCGCGAGCGAGGGAGGTGTAGACTGCGAGAGGAATGGGAGGAAAGAGAAGAGAGAGAGAGCGGTGCACAGAGACTGGGAGAGACACTTTGGGGTCATCTGTACTTTAAATGTGTTAAAACTAGTATCAGACACCCTCAGATGAACTCTTTGCACAGGGATGAATTATAATACCTTTAACTGACTAACAGCTTGTCAGTCTCATTCTGATGGACAGTAAATTGAACTTTTATCTTTGTAATCTCCATATTAAAGATGTTCAGCGAGTTGTAATACACTCTTGAGAATTCAATTAGGTAGTGTTTGTACAGATCAATGTCAAGTAAACAGTGACATACTACATATCTTAGGCCTGTGAGGCATGAGATATGCCCCGCACACAAATGTTGACATCATGCATAGGCATTTGTATTAGGGTGTTAAAAGTTTGGGATCAAGATTTTTTTTGTTTTTAAAGAAGCTTCTTATGCTCATCAAGGCTGCATTTATTTAATCAAAAATGCAATTTTGCGAAATATTATTGCAATTTAAAATAACAATTTAAATATTTTTTAATATACTTCAAAATATTATTTATTCCTGAAACAAAGCTGAATTTATTATCTATTTCAACACTGATAATCATCATGAATTAGCATTTTAGATTGATTTCTGAAGGATCATGTGACACTGAAGACTGGAGTAATAGCTGAATAAAATTCAGCGCTGCATCACAGAAATAAATTATATTTTACAGAATATTAAAATAGGAATCCAATATTAGAAACTGCAATAATATTTCATAATATTAGATTTTTTTCTGTATTTTTGATCAAATAACCATACTTTTGATCAAATAAACACATTTGAATGGCAGTGTATATTTTACATTATATATTAGGAAAAAAATTACTGACGTCTACAAAAGGAAAAAAAGAAAGAAAAAGAAAAAAAAAAGAATAAAAAAATTTAGAAGAAATTTAAAATAAATTTAAGCAATACAATAATGAAAGAAATATCTATTTTTAAAATTACAACAATAAAAAGGTAGTAAAACTTATAATATTACACAAGGATATTTTTATTATATAATTATAATACAAATTATAATAAAAGATAAATATTCTGTAAAATGAAAAAAGAAATTAAACTATAAGTATGCTACCAAGTGAATTTACAGTAAATTTAAAATCATTGTAATGTAAAGTATGAATAACAAATATTTGAAAAAAGAGGAAAATTCAAAAAAAAAAAAAAAAAAAATAAATAAATAGGTAGTATGCAGTGAATTTAAAATTAATTTAGAATTACTACAATGTACAGCATGTAAAAAAAATCCTTTTGAATTTGATTAGCTGGGTATTATAGAGTTTATTTCCCCTTTCAAAGTAATATTATTAAAAGTTTCTGTACTTTTTCAACATATTCTCAAATAATTTTAATTTTTTAAAATTCTATTTATCTATTTATTTTAAATAGAATATTTATCAAAGATGGTTTTGATTTATCAGTCACAAACAAAAATGTATATTGTACATTATAATGATTCTAAGTTTTTCTAAATTATTTTTTTTATTGAATTAATTTTTTTTCAGAAGATATTTCTTTATTTTTTTCTTCAAGTGCTACATTTTTATTATAATCTAATACTTTTCCTTTAAGTTACTGCTCTAAAGTATGTAAAAATTATCTTCAATAAAAAATATTGCAGGTGTGCGTCAGCGCCAATAGCTTTGTGGTTAGTGTGCATACAGCGCAACTGCGCTTACGGCTACCTGAGCGTGTGTGCAATTCCTGTCATTCAGAAAGTATAAATCTGGTGAGCTACAGCAGGAAGATTTTAACCAATCAATGAGTGACACAAAAGAGAGGGAACTGATTCTATTTCTCCAGAATAAAGCTCTGAGCTAAAAAATGTCCTTCACATCAAAGTTAAGCAGTTGGACTGGCAAAGTCTCCTGAGGCGTCTTTACACCACCACTATGTCATGTCAGTCAGCATGTGTTTTGTTTTTGGTTGGCTGTGCACATGAATCAATAATCAACATTGGAGCAGCTAATACGCTGTTTCCGTGATTGTGATTGAACGCCGCGAGGGGCCCCCCCGCGGCCGTGCGGCAGTGCGAGCAACTGGAAAAGCCACACAATAGTCTAAATGACTGGTTTGGAGACTTCCTCTGCTGTATGCGCAGCCCACACCCCCGCCGCTCGGCTCTGGCATGATTTCAAAAGACACCGCAAACACATGTGGCAATCAATTCCCACCGCTTTCCACGATCTAATCAGATTTCTTTCCGAGGCATCCATTAATCTCTAAACTGCAGATAGATCAACTGAAATATGATCGCTTCAGCAAACTCTAAAACTGCCTTACGGTAAAGGTTAGATATACGGAGCAGCTCTCGCCTCATTTTGTCTCGGGACACTGTGCTGAGATCTATGGATCAGCGTTGCTACATCAGCGCGCCGGGAGTCCCGCCGTCAGCCAGGCCAGACGTTAGTTCCGCTCCGTGGAGCAGCACTAGCTAATGATGTCCAGACAGGTGAGATCCGTATCAGTAAACGCGCCTTTGACAGACTTAAATGTGAAGCACACAGACTCGGCTGCAGGTGTGGCAGTAGATCAAGAGGCCCACTATTTTCGACTTCAATTAACTTTACAGCAGCTCAGTGGCAGAGCTGGGATCAAACCGTGTCTTTTTTGGCTTGATAGCAGCGCTGGAAAAGACTGCGGGCTGTGACTATCAGGATCTGATATAGGATCTCGCAAGGAGTTATAACTCACTGTTAAAGAGCGAGATTGCGGTGAGACGTAGATGGGGGAACAGTGTTAGACCTCCTTGGCCTCAATCATCACATCATCTGCATACTCTTCTGTATTTGCGTCCTCGTAATCAGCATGTCTAATCCTACAGATTCACTCAGCTGTTCGCAACGTGTCGTTTATCTTTTCTAAATGTCATTCCTCCACAATCCCTTTAGCAAAACAGCACGGTACTTTTTCAAGGTTTATGCTGATGGGCCTGTGGAAGCACAAAGCACAATTTTCACCTCACGGCAGAAATGTGGCAAATAAATGACGTGTTCTCCCTGTGAGTCTCGGCTATTTACAGATGACGCTGCGGAAGAGTTTACACTTCTGTCTCTTTCATCCTGTCTGGCGCTGAGGGGAGAATCTCATTTCTGTAACTCCCAAAAAATGTCAAAGGTTAGCTGCTTGGTGAGAATGGATATCCCTGTTTAGGGAAAATGAAAAAGTCCGCTGGTTAAAAAAGATGTAGACTGGTTAGAGCCGGTTTGGTGCTGGTCTAGCTGATAATGACTCATTTCCGTCATTATGTAGTCCTTGACATTTCTGTTCAGCGAGGATGCATGAAACTGATCAAAAGTGACAGTGAAGACTTTTATAAAATTACAAAAGATTTCTATATCAATGGAAAAACTTTCCGTTCATCAAAGAATCCTGAAAAAATGTATCATGATTTCCACAAGAATGTGTCCCTGGACCACAAAACTAGTCGTAAGTAGCACAGGTATATTTGTAGCAATAGCCAAAGGATATAGGAGTGTAACGGTACACAGATGTCACAGTTCGATACGATTTCGGAACAACATAAAAAAAATCGAATCTACTATGCTAGGTTTCTTTTCATTTATTTTAAACAGACAGTAGTACAAATTACATTTTTTTCCACGTACATGTGAAAATACTACATAGTATATCAAATTAATGTCATATATAGGCTATAAAATCTGCAGTACATGTATACATACAAGGAATAAATACTTGAAATATATTTAATTTAGTTAACTGATAGACAAGGGACAAAAACTGCTACACATAGCCTATATTTGCTGAGTTTCAGTTCAGTTTTGTGACAGAAAGGAAAGCATCATTCTGTTTGTTTTTTGTTTAAGTTGATTTTGCTGGTATGGGGAAAGTTAAAGTAATCGCGCCAGTGCACACAAAGTTGGTACTTTATCAAAATAAAACACAGTGAACCAAACATCAGCACGCCCGCCTCAGAACGCGACTGAAGTACAAAGTCTACAATTTACATAATAAATAATAGTTTAGCGTTTGGATGCATCGCAAATATGGAAATATTATGGAATATTTAGATTTGTGCCAAATGAGAGAGGTAGGATACAAGAGCACAAAGCTCCATTTCGCAGACAGTTGAGTGTGCAAGCCTTTGAAGTAACGTTATACTCATTTGTCAGTGAGAGACGCGTTCACAATCAGCACGTAGTCACTGTCTAGTGTCTTTGTTTTCAAGTGTGCAACTCCTGGCATTCGCTGTTCTTCTGCTGGCGGTTATCAAACAGAGCTTCATTCCTGCAGGCGCCCCCTTCTGGATTAAAGGTGAATTGCCTGTATTCGTTGTAAGGCCTCATGCACCGAACCGAGATGCCCGTACCATGACTGTTCGGTACGAATACATGTATTGTTACACCCCTATTAGGATATTATGTAAAGATCATGTTCCATAAAAAATATTTTGTAAATTAAATTTGATTAAATTAAATTTTATTTTGATTGATGTTATTTTAAAATGCCTTGTTTTAATTTGACATTTTTATGATTTAATTAATTATTAGCTTTTCAAACACCTTGCAGTTTCTTTACAAACCCCAGTTTGGGAAACCTTGATTATGCAGTGTTTAATGCACTGCATAACAACAACAAATGAAATTTATTTTCTTACTCTTTGTCATTTTTATATCAATATGGTACAAGATTATCCTATTTAAATCAATGTGATAAACAAGTAATCCAAAAGTAATCTAAAAGTCAGATTATATTGCTTAAATATATGTGTAATGTAATGGATTACGTTACCAATTACAATTTTTCATGTCATGCCATTTGAAATCAGTAATGGACTACAATTTGTAAGTAATCCACCCAGCGTTGATTATTTATTACATTATTTAATATTTATTAATAACCAATTTTATGCTTGATTTAAATAATTTCATTAAAAATATTTTTTACAAAGCCCGCACATGACATATAAAAAAAATGTAATCGTGCACAAAAATGACTAATTCGTTCCTTTGTTTTGAGTAAAGTGTGCGCTCAATATAATTCATTCCCTAGTTTTAAGTAAATCACACAAAATAATCATTTGTTCTACTTCCTGTCCGCATCTCACATAAAATAATTAAATGCAACACTGCAAGGCTTTTGAGAATGTCTCAACTCATTCCCAACTTAAAATAAAATCTAATTAAAGTATCTCTATCCATAACATAACATAGCTGAAGCAACAGGTTTATGAGAATGCGGACAGGAAGTAGAACAAATTAAGAAAATTGGGTAGTAAATGATGTGACATGTAATCTGGATTACTTAATCAGATTCCAAAAATTAAGTACTTGTAATTACATTAAATTACAATTTAAAATACTCATAATCAGATTACAGTTACTTTTTTACTGATTACATATTATTCATACAATAGCGAGGAAATGAATTATATTTCATTTCATTTCAAACAAAACATAATTTAATACTAAAAATATATAAACACTACAAATGTGTTGCCGCACCAACAAAAAACACATCCCAAAGACGTCATACATTACAGAAAATGTTATATCAAACGCAATACTTAGTAGCACTACCTGCATGTCATGTGTTTGGCTTCATGATTTTATATTATTAAATTTTAATAAAATATTAAACCAGCATGCAATGAACATGATCACACGAGAGTTCTTGGTTCAATGAGTTGCGAGATTGACTCAGTCTGATTCGCAAATCAATCGTTATTAACCAGTTCAACCGATTCATTGAAAAGATTCATAAATCAGTGTTTTCTCCCAGCTAATGGACCAGTGAATCCACCAGTATAGATTTCATGATAAAACTGTCTAATCTAGTTCATCTAGTTAACATATGCAGGTCTTCCAGCAGTGAAATACGCAGCCAGGCCTGAAGAAAATTCTAGGAAAAGCTCTAAATGTAAACATTTCCTCTTTAAACTGAACTCAAAGCTTTTCAGAGCCCATCTTCTGCTTTCGCTGTCACTGCGAGCGTGTTTGCGCAGAGGAAAGAGATAAGAGAGGCGTGCCACCCACCGCTGCTCAGCGACGGACCTCTCTGTTAGTTGGTTTGTTTTTGTCTCTAGTTTGTTAGCTCTGTCCTTGATGTGCTTCGCGCAGAAGCACCCCGGAGCCTCCGCCGCATCAGGTGCCGCTCTGATCAAAGGCTGACGCGAATGCCGTGCTCCTCCCTCTCCCTCGCTTACGATTGCTTTTCATTCCTTTCTTCTTATGTCTGTTCATTTGCATCATCCTATTCTCTTAGACACGCACTACGTTTCAGGCCTCTTAACTCCCATTTTTACCTTATTTCCCCCACCTTTGTTCACAGACCAATCCTTCTCAAGAGAAAACGTCGCCTTTGAAAGGAAAAACAAATGTGGTGGTGCAAAGCACATGCTGACGGAGGTTATAAATCTAATGACTAAAGGCTTGTTCACACCAGGGGTGATAACTATAGGAATAATCATAGTGCTTTAATAATCATTTTAATTCTATGAGAATACAGAGGAATGCTATTGTTGGAATCATTTTAAAAATTATTTTTTTTCCAGCTGGTGAACAATGACAAACAATGACAGCCGATCAGAATCCATCAGAACACCAAGAACAATAACTGTAACAATAACTACAAGGTTATTACATCCACAACAGTGTACGAAAACATTCTGTTTGATATAAGTGCATGATGTAGCTGTTGCTTTAAATGCTCAAGACTGGCTGAAATGTTTCTATCATTCATTAACTGCAAAGAATCATTCTGAAAGTGATTCCAATTATATAATTTTTCTATGCTGTTACTGTTACAGTTGTGCTGTAAACCCTGCTACTCTGTTAAATGTAGAATGATTTTTAAAACTTTGTTGCTGCATTTATCATTCTTGGTGTGAATTGGATTTCACCCAACTTAGGCTCGGAAAAACTAGCATTTGACATAATTTTTGCTAAATGATATTTGTGTTGCTTCTTGCAAGTTTTGTGACATTTTAAAAAGAAAATAGCGTTGTTAAAAACAGTTTTCATATCCACGAACATGAATCTGTCAGCATTTTATTACATTGGCAGTACTTATCACAGTACTTCATAAATAAAATTTCTGGTGAGTGACACTAGAGATGACAAATTATTTGCTGAAGGGACCATCTTATTTTAGCTTGCTTCTACATATCTTTGAACTCTTTTATCATAATCGTGGACAGTGTTGGGGGTAACGCATTACAAGTAACTTGGGTTACGTAATCAGATTACTTTTTTCAAGTAACTAGTAAAGTGACGCATTACTTTTTAATTTACAGTAAAATGTTTAAGTTACTTTTTCAAGTAACTTTTTTTCCCATTTATTGACTGACAGGTCTCTTGTCCCCATGTTGAGAGAAATTGCGAGTAAGATGTTACTGTACTTCTAGAATACATGCGAACATGAATTAATTCATCTCAGAAAAAAAAGGATTCACTATTCTTCAAAATGAGTAAAAACAGTGAAATGCAACTATACAATAATATGACACAACCTGCAATAATTAAATGTTAAATAACATTGTATTTAATCCCATTGTATTAACCAATGCCTTTGCTGCTGACCTTCGATGATTCAATTCAACCATACTAATAAGCAAAAATTAATCTAGATAAACATTTGTGCTTTTTTTTTGCTGAAGTGTGTTGAACTTTCTTTTTCTGCGCTCTACTGCACAGACGTGAATTTACTTTTCCTTCAGCCTGAGGCTTGTTCATTTAATTTTTTTGTGTAAAAGGGCTTTTGTTTGCCCAAATAGAACTTTTTTTATATAAAAACAAATGAGCAAGCCCTGCCCAGATTTAACAAGTAACGCAAAAGTAATATAACGCATTACTTTCCATAAAAAGTAACTAAGTAACGTAATTAGTTACTTTTTTAGGGAGCACCGCAATATTGTAATGCATTACTTTTAAAAGTCACTTTCCCCAACAC
The DNA here is from genome assembly GCF_022985175.1 of Labeo rohita. NCBI lineage: Eukaryota > Metazoa > Chordata > Actinopteri > Cypriniformes > Cyprinidae > Labeo > Labeo rohita. The sequence continues at coordinate 7,931,926 of NC_066882.1, forward strand.
TGATCATGGATTTTATTTTTTATTTTTGTTTGTTTTTTTAGTTTCTAGACTCCTGTTTTAATGGTTAAATAAAAAATAAATAATCAAAAAGCATGTCCAATTAATTGAAATCATGAAAATTACACAGTTTAACAGAAATTTAACAGAAACATTAACAAGACTTATATTTTTATAGTTTTTAAATACGTGTATTTTTTTCTCAAATTCAGCTTTGTTTTTACCGAATTCTGTTTTTTATTACTTTTCTGGATTCCATTTTCATTAAATTTTAATCATTAAAAGCATCTCTAATTAATTTATTAAAAAGTAATTTATTATTATTTTATTTCTTTTTTTTTTTCAGAAATACTGTGTTGTATATTTACATTTTTCTGGTTAAAGAATTTTTCTGGTAAATAGACCTTTAAAAATAATGTTTTAATTATAATTTTTGTCACACTTTATTTTAAGGTCCAGGGATGTAGAATATGGTCATGCAGAATAGGTGCTTTATAAGTAATAGGCATGCTAATAAGTGACTAGTTAATAGTGAGAATTGTTCCCTATACTAAAGTTACCATAATTTTATTAGTAGTAGTAGTACTGTTATTATACTGAGTAATGTATTTCTGTCATAGTTTCTTCAAGTTAAACTGAAGTTTTATTGACGGGCTGCTTATTTTGACAGACTCATTCCTGAGTGCTTCACACGAAAGGTAACTGCAGTGATGTACCAGGTGAACTACTGAGCAAGTTTACTATTTCAGAAAAGCCTGGTTATGGAGTTGAAACGTCAAAATGTATTTCTTTCACAAATCATGCACTATAGTAAAAGTGTTTTGCTAGGAATCAATCTGCCCCGTAATCATAATTGGTGTGAAAATAAGTAACATTTGTTGTTTTATTTCCACTAGTGTTTATTCCAGCTAGAAACTACAGTGAACTGTATGAATAAGTATGATTTTTGAGTTTTGCAAAACTGTAGGTATGCTTTTCCAGTGAGCCTAGGTTGGTTTGTCCCCTGCATGCCTCAAATCCCCTGGAATTCTCGTCGACAGAATGCCCCAACGTCCCTCATTACGTCCTTCCTATCGTCCCCGAGTGCTCACCTCAGCAATACATACATTATTATGAGGACTTCTGTCAGCTACACAATAGAAACATCCCTACTTTTAATCATAGCCCTGGCCAGCTGGGAGAGAGCCTCCTTCACCCCTCCACCCTCTCCTCCCTTCTCATGTTTCTTCTTTTTTTCTTGTTTTATCCATTCATCTCCCTCCCTCTCTCTCTCTCTCTCCCAGAAGTCGTAGTGATGAATAGTTCAGCGCTGGCATCTGATGCCCACCAGCAAGAGGCAAGGCCCTTTTCAACAGCTCTCCTGGATCAGGAGGGGAAAAGAGATTAATTAATCCGGCAGACTGGGAGGCAGGACACTTTGGGTATAGAGTTTGTGTGTGTGCACGGAGCCTGATGAGCTCTTTAAATAAACGCCACAAGGGTACACGCCAGAGCAGCCAGAGGCAGGGCATATGAGACCGTCCTTGACCTCCCAACACACACACACACTCCCAAACTGTTCCCTCAGAGACTCCTGCCTCACAAACCCACAGTCCACTGCTGATTTTCAGACCAGACTTTGGGGGAGGGTAATGTGCCTGGGTTTGCTCTTAAATGCACACCGGGCCTCTGCGCACCTACATTACCACGCCATATGATACTGTACGGAGGAGGTAAATGATGTCATCATTCTGACCGCTGCCTCGTCCTTCAGACCAGCTGAACGGACCTGTTTACCTGTCGTTGACGGAGTGCTAATGTTAGGAGATGTCATTCTTTACAACAACAACAAAAATGCATTGAGCATTTATTAAATGCAATGTCATTTATTCCTGTGATCAAAGCTAAATTTTCAGCATCATTACTTGTTTTCAGTGTCACATGATCGTTTTGCATGATTTGCTGTTCAAGAAACATTCTTATGATTATTATCATCTGTAATATTTAAAACAGTTGAGTACATTTTGATGAATAAAACGATTCAAAGATCAGCATTTGTCTGAAATAAAAAGCTTTTGTAACATTATACACTATACCATTCAAAAGCTTGGAGTCAGTATCAATTTTTTTAGGAAAGACATTATAGAAATTACTACTTTTATTTAGCAAGGATGCATTTATAATGTTACAAAAGATTTCTATTTCAGATAAATGCTGTTCTTCTGAACATCCTATTCATCAAAAAAACCTGAAAAAATTCTACTCAGCTGTTTTCAACATTATAATAATAATAATATTAACATTAACAATAATAATAATAATAAAAATAAATGTTTTGAGCAGCGAATATTAGAATGATTTCTGATGGATATTTTTGATAGACCAGTATATTATTGTCATCCAGTATATTATTGTACCGTGGAGTCTAAAATAAAATAAAATAAAATAAAATAAATAAAAAAATAAAATAAAATAATAAAATAGTGATACATGATATCATGGTATTTTCTTACTAAATAAATAAATAATGACAAAGAAAAATACATATTGGTAGAATGATCTAAAGTATTGATGCAATATCACAAAATACTACAATATTTTTTAAATAAATATTGACAGAAGGATATAGCTATAGCTATTCAATAGATATTTATTGATAGTGATATTAATATTGTATTTGATGCAATAACACAACATTGATAGCCTATGGTAAATCCATGGCACTTTTTAAATAAATAAATAAATCAATAGGATTGATGCAATATAACAATATATAGATATACAATGATAATACCATGGTAAATTTTAAATAAATATTGATATCAACATTGAAATTGATTGATATCACTAACCAATATATATATTTATTGATACTGACACTGTAATATGACAATGCATGATATTTTTTAAACAAATAAATATTGATAGAAAGATCGAAAGTATTGATGCAAAACTGGTATGTTTTTAATGAAAAACTGATACAATTACCTACTAATGAAATATTACAATCTAAAAATCTTTTGTATCATTGCTTTGTTGTTGTTGAGGAATCCAAAAAAGCTGACAGTAGAGATTCTCCAAATAATGGCCCTTTGTATTACTTAGCAGATGCAATTGTTCAAATCCAGATATGAAATTAAATTCAAATATGACTTCACAACCAACTACTGAAAATACTATTTGCTGTTTTTACTTGTCATTTAGCAGATGGCTTTCATCCAATGAGACTTACTCTAGACTAATTTCACAGACGGTCTCTTTGGAGCACCTGTGGTTAAGTGCCTTGCTCAAGGGCACAATGTTGATAGAGCGGGACCGTGATCTAACAGGAACTATTGAGTTTCTGGGTCAACTTACATGAGACTGAACCAGCAAACGAGTAGCAGCTCAGATCATTAACTATTAGGCTACCAGCACATCACAGACAAACCACCAGTACATCAGCAGCCCTAAAACGTCCAGAACAGGCCTTGTAATCTAGGCTATGATGTTCAACCGAGATAAATCTATACCGTCGCCTCTGGAGACACAGGAAGAGACACAAAGGAGAGGAGGACCTAGGGAAAACGGAAAGCAGGAGTGGAGGGAAATTCCCATCTGTCTCCTACCCTCATGGATGAGTGCAGTGACCCAAATAGAGGGGACGGGAATAGCAACAGGGTAGAGGAAGAAAGGAGAGGAGGAGGAGTGAATCAGAAAGAAAAGGGCAGATAAGATGAGAGATGTTCTTCCTTCTTTGCATGTCTTCTCTTGGGCATATCATCAAACAAGATCCACAGAGAGAGCTGAAGTACTGGAGGCAGGTAGGCATGAAATAGACTTGCGAGGGGAAATAAATAGACATATTTTGCACTGGTTAGGTCAGTTCGTACTTTTCGAATCTAAAGGTTACGATGGTTGTAATTACCACTTCCCATTATTACAGCTAATGCTCATATATTAGAGTATAAATGAGTCCGATATTTATTAAGGTGTCATTTTTATGGGTAGGATTGAAGATTGAATCACCATCAAAGGACTGAGGCTCTTTTGGACAAAAGCAGCGGAGATGCCTCGCTTCAAATATTCTGATAAAATCTGCAGTCACTGTGGCCTTGATGAAAAAATGAAATGAAACCTTACGTTTAAAAAAACAAGGACAAGCATAACGCACCGGATAGGTCACCTCAGGCCTCGGCCGCTGGATAATTGGATTTGCGATTCAAAGGCAAAGTCTTACTCTTTTTATATTGTACATTTTTTCCCTCACCTCTCTTGCACACTCTTATCTGCTTTATTCTTTTGTGAGTCTGAGCTGAACTTTTCATCATGTAAAAGCAAATAAAAAGCAGCGCGTAATAAGAACAGTGGCGAAAAAAGAAAGCTGCTGTGTCCTCCTAAGAAATAGACAGAACAATACAGTATTGATGTTGCCAGTATAAGGAAGTGAGAGGAGAATTGACAGATCCAAATATCCAATATGCACCGTCGTACTTTGATGTCTCAAGAAAACGCATGAACCCCACAGGATCAGAGTGTGCTTTCTGCTGTAAGATCAAGACACAGGGATGAGTTTGGAGGATGAAAAGCTCTAATCACAAAAAAGAAAAGCTAATCTCATCATTTTTCATGTTGAAAACGTTTGTGGAAACTATGACACTTTTTTAAGGATTCTTTGAAGAATAGAAAGTTCAAAAGAAAAGCATTTATTCTTAAAAGATTATTATTTTTTGTTACAAAGTAGGACTTTACACTCACTTTGGATTAATTCAATGCATCCTTGCTGAATTAAAGGATTAATGTCTTTAGAAAAAAATCTCACTGACACAAAATTTTAAACGGTATATATAAAATATAAAATTAAAAAAGAATTTCAAGTATAAACCATAATTTTCTTACAGTTTAAACATCTAATATTTTTTCAAATTTGTTGTCCCTAAACTAAAAGAGGAAAATGTTCAAATGTTTCCTGTTCAAATTAATACATGGAAGAAAAAACGTGTGAACATTCCTTTAAAAAAATGTTTTAATAATAATTATTAAATAATAATTTTTTCTACAATTAAGTGTTTAATCTGGTTGCAATACTTATTTTTATCATTTAATTGTTTTATTGACATTTGACAGAAAATGCAATATATAAAGAAGTACATTATACTGTACAAAAGTAATACAAGAACAATATATTTCTGTTACATTTTAAACCGTACTTTTATTTACAGTTACTATACAGTATGATACGATGCTAGTTTTCTTAAATGATATGGTAAAATTCTTAAAGGGAGATTAAAGGGTTAGCTCACCCGAAAATAAAAATCGGTGAATCGGTACTCTGTAGTACCAACACAATTTACCGTTAAAAGTACAGAGTTCGGTACCCAACCCTAGCTACACCTACATCCCACGTCATTCGCTGGAATGCCACTCCAAGTATGGTTTAAAAAGTTTTAAATATGGATATTTTCACTTCAGGATACCTTTATTAACCCTCCAGAGCCGTGTGGAGTATTTTTTATGATGAATGGATGCACTTTATTGGACTTCAAAATCTCAACACCCATTCACTTCCATTATAAAGCTTAGAAGAGCCAGGACATTTTTTAATATAACTCTGATCGTATTTGTCTGAAAGAAGAAAGTCATATACACCTATGGCTTGAGGGTGAGTAAACCATGGGGTAATTTTAATTTTTGGGTGAACTATCCCTTTAATAAAACAGAACAAAACAAAACAAATAAAATAACAGCTTTATCCTCTGTATTCACTGCTTTCAGCTGAACAGAATGTAATCCCTGAACACACACGCAGTATTTTAGTCTGACCCATTTGTGCATGAACCACAGTCATGACCCAATGGCTCTGCCAAGGAGTGTCAGAAACTGCACACACATATGACCCATGAGGCCAACTGAGCGTTACCAAACAGGAAATACACTCATCAGTTATGGCTAAATATACAGTGAGTGTCTGTCCACCCACAAGTCCAGTGGGTTATTGTAGAGCTCTCACATTGACTTAATGCTCCGTCTATTGATTCTGTTCTCACCCAGAGCCACATTATCATTATCCTTTACCATTGTTAGGACATTAACCTGTCTGGTGTATCATTACAAGAGGCCTGAATGATAATATACCAGTTTTCAAACCATTGCTATGAATGTAATGACTGTAGCCTGTCTGTGGTTTCTAATTACAGTCATTTTGCTATAATCAGTCAGTCTTACCAATAAAACAAGTGTCATTTAAAGTCGTTCATCCTGTATATGGGGCAATAGCTGATTAGGATGAGCATGAAGGCTTTAGCGCCCCCTACAGGAAGAGTCTGACAGGCAGGGAGCAAAGAAAAAACGAGGAAAATCTACACCATCTCTTCCTCTTTGTATTTCCCCTTTGAAAAAAGAGACGGCTAATAAAATATTTATCATGCCAGGCAACAGTTTGTGTCAAGATGAATACATCTCTGACATTAAAAGCTCAGGAGATGGAATAGAGAGTTGAAACGAGGAAAGGGAGAGTGAAGTATATATGATTTCATTGATGATGCTGTAGCAGAGGGGGTGAGGGAGGTGTGGGGAGGAATGTCAGAAATCAATGTAAAGACAGCGAGAAAAGGAAACGTGGGAGAGACTGAGGAACGCATGAACTTTAATCATTTAAAGAGGGTAAGAGAAGGTTAAGAGAGTGCGTTCAAAGATTAAATACATTAAATGAAGAGTCCGAGACACAGGAGAACGTGTAGGGAGCAGCCAGAGCTGTAGTAGATTTCATCTCAACACAAAATAAATAACCTACACTTGACTTTAAACCTAGCAGTGTGATATAAAAAGATATGTTTGAGCCAACCCTATAAAACAGATAGGTTCAACTCTGAATGCTAATTGGATGACACATGTTTAGAGCAGTTGTGATCTCATGTTCTGTATTGACATAGTTTGGTCACCACAAATTGCACAAATTTACAGTAGGACAGGGGTGTCCTGTCCTGGGTAGCCAAAGTCCTGCAGAGTTTAGCCCCAACTTAGCCCAACATACCTATGTTGAAGATTCTAGTAAGACCATGCAACCACATGTCAACTAGTGTGGTAGACAATTAGAAGATGCTAAACATTGCTAAGACTTTCTTTTGATGGTCCCCGACAGATTTTCTGCTGACTATAAACAAGTTTGCAAGTACATATTGGCTGAGAAATATTACTAGTAGAAATTTTAAAGCAGACTATTGAAATAAAGTGTAGCAATTCTGAATAACAAATCTGGATGAATAAATACATATATTTATTTTGGTATTTTTTCTATATTTATATGATCTTCTAAAATCATATAAATGGCCTTGCATGAATTTTTGCTTTATGAAACACCAAGTGTTTTACAACTTTTCAGGAACAGTGCCATCGTTGTATATACTCTGCATATTAATCAACTTGAAACCTTTACAACCTGCTTGTAATAAACATGAAAAAAAATCAAAATATATAAAAAGAATATTAACACCAGACTGTGTTAAGACATTTAACAGCATTGCAACAGTATTAAATAATACTAGGTTTTGACACAAATGTCAAGACTCGATTTGATTCCATTTCTGATTCAATATCACTTACTTTGGATATATATCAGGTACAGTACAAGCCAAATTTTGCCGCTTCTTGAGGCGCTACAGCAATCTGTCGCTCCATATTAAACAGCGCCAAAACATTTAGCCACTAAACTTGCTAACTAGCACATTATTAGAAAAGGTGATTGCAGAGATTCATAAAAAAAAACTTTATACTCACTTCTGCTGTAAGTGAAGCTGGATCACGAATGATTTGAACAAACATAGACACATTTATGTAGATCGGGAGGCGCATTCCCTTCACAAATAAACGTAATCCACTGCATCTTCAGTGGCTCAGATGTCGGGAGTAAATGACGACCACTATGTTCATTATTACATCCAGCAACACAACACCTCAATCGCTCAATCAGAGATATTCTTGTCTAACTTACATCTCTGCTCCGGCATCGAAACAATGGAGGTCGGACTGTTACAGCTGATTTAGGGCAGGTCTGAGGTAAGACGCTCATGTCAATCAACTATCGTGGGAGCGACCTCGGTGTGACGTCACACAGACAGGCATCTGAGAATGGCTTGATTTGAAAAAGGGAATATTATTTTTACAGATTAATTAAAAACCACTGCATTGATTTTTATCAATATAGGGTAGATTTGTACATACACTGCCAACACACATTAATTCTAGAAAAATTACACACTAGAAAAATTCTAACATAACAACAACAGAGTGGAAAATAACAAAAATTAAACTAAACTATATATAGAAATAATAAATAAAAATTAAATATTTTTAAAAATTTCACGAGTTCGCCTGCCCATCCAGTCCTTATGGGCAATGGTAAACAAAATTGGCTTGCTGTCCTTAATGGAGGCTCGAACCCGAGGCTAAGCTTGAGCACAGAGTTCGACCCCCCCATTGTGATATTATCTAGAGGGAGAATAACAGAAACAGAGGAGGAGAAGGGGAGGTGGAGGGATGCCGGAAGAATGGAGGCTGGGACGGTGCAATGAGAGCTGCTTATATAGGCTTGTAATGATGATTGACAGGACTGAATGATTAGGCTCCTCCCGAACCTACGTTTGGAACTTCATTATAACTTCAAAACTGACCATGGTAATGTGTTTCAATATTGATAAAAATATGCATGACTGGGGCCACATACACCCCCTAAATCTATGTTTAGGATCACTGGAGCTGTCCATGGTGCTGAATCTTCTGACAAGTAAACTACCAGCACACAAACATCCTCCTCCCACAGAGATGTGTGTGTGTGTGAAATAAAGAGGGAAACACAGAGTAAACATCATTGCATGCTGACAATCAGCGCTGTCTCTTGCTGTCTTCATAACACCACCGACATGGCGATATCAGTGAAGTGAAACTGACGACCCCAAGGACACAGGGGCGGTTGACGCAGCTAAAGGCATCGAACCTCGTGAGTGACAGGCCCTCGATATGAACGCGTGCCACCTAAAAGCCTTACATCCGAGCCCTGAGCGACACACGATCTCTGCTGCGAGTGAGCCGAGGAACCAAAAGTTCAGCACCCAGCGGGAGACCATCCTGCTCTGTCTACGGATGCGCTCTCATGCATGCCGCGCTATCTATGCCTACAGTCCCGGCTGCACGTCTGCCACTGACACTAACACGCTCTAACACACTCAAGAATTGCAGCCTGTCACAATGGGCCATTAACCTCCTATAGGGGAATCCCAAAGACAGAGCGAGGCTGAGCAAGAGGCAGGCCATCACAAGGCTAAGCTAACAGGCTTCCCTCACCGAATGCTGCCTCTGGGGGGATCTCTGCAGCACTGCATTTGGCAAGGGGAGATAGCGTTGCAGGACACAGGGGGCCAATACTGTGAAAATATGTTTGAAGAGCCTGGAGGCTCTTTCCTGAAGCGCTGACCCAATACAGTTTGGAAGTGACAAAGGGTCTGCGGCAAGGTGAATGCATTGTTCACAAATATGAAAAATGCCTTGCATATAACTGGTTAGGTAACTTCACTTCAGCACCAGGCACTAGTCAAACGAGCACAGGAAAGATACAGGGTGATGAGGAGCTTCAGTAGAATAATCGTGAACTGCAGTCAGATGAGATGTTGTCAGTAAACATGAATTTTCCTGTCATGTGAGCCATTATACTGTCCTTGTAGCTTGCGTGCTTCAATTGCACACACAAATGCAGTGGCGTGTGCTGTAGCCTGTATCATTTCGTATTAAAGTGCGAATGAAACTACTAGCATGCGTGTCAGATCCGCGCCACGTTCAGCAGCGGCAGCTCTTAAAGTAATAGCAGCCAAATAAACTAATAACCAGCTGCTGTGATGTCTGTTAATCAAAGAACAAAAGAAAAGAGAGGAAATCAGTAACTTTCACAGCTTTAAGGATTTACCTATATTCAATTTAGTATTTAGTGTTTGACAACTTCATTCAATTTCTGTACATTTCCTACTTGCTGAATACTTGGTTCATGTGAAGACTGTTTCAAGTTCATTTAAATAAGAAGTTGTTCTTTTTGAAAGTTAATAAATGTTAAAACTGATCGCTCTTAAATATATACTGTGATGTTAAATGGCTATAGTCAGTGGTTAAATATTAGGGGAAAAAAAACAATTTCCTAGAGACATCAGTCCCCTTCAGTCATAAAAAAATATGTAACAAATATTACAAATATACTGTCTTTATGTTGTTTCTACATTAATTTGAAGATTGAATGTAAAATTATTGCAGTATAAAAGTATATTTAAAAACTTTAATATAAGGTGGTATTAATCACAATTAGTTTTAGAACTAATTATTAATTAATTTCTGAATTAGCACTAAAAATAAATGACTTTTCTGACACAACTCTGAAATGAAAAGAATTAAAATTGACACTATTTACTTTTATAATTTAGTTTGTATTACTTTTTTAAATAAATTAATACTTTATATCCACTTACAATGTTATAAAAGATTCTATTTTATATAAATGATGTTTTTTGGCACCTTACATTCTTCAAATAATCCTGAAAAAAGTATTACGTTTTTCAAAAAACGAATGAATGAATGATAAATACATAAATAAAACAACCAAAACAACAGTATATAACAATCAGCATATAACAATGATTTCTGAAGGATCATGTGACACTGTTAGTTAATTTTTTTAATCAGCACTAACAATAAATGATTGTTTTCTGACACAACTTCCATTTAGAGTCAACATGAAATCAAAATCGACAATTGACAAAAAGTATTACGTTTTTCAAAAAATGAATAAGTAAATAAATAATAAATACATAAATAAAAGAAGAAACAAAACAACTGTCTTCAACATTGATCATTTTATTTATTTATTTATTTTTAGCACCAAATCAGCATATAAGAACGTTTTTGAAAGATCATGTGACACTGAAGGCTGGAGTAATGGCTGCTAGAAATTTAAATCTGTATTAAAATGTAGTATAAAATGTAGTAGAAAACATCTTGTCTTAAAAGTCTTAATAGTATTTAACAATATAATTGTTTTTACTGTATTTTTCATAATTACTGTATTTTTTATCAAATAAACTTAATAGCAGACTTCTGTCAAAAACATTAAATCATTTTACCAACCCCAAATTTTCAAACAGTATATCACAGAAAATGTCTTCTGAGTCTTTTATTAAATGATCCACCTTTGAAATTACTTTTATTTTTAGGCTTGATGCAAGAGGGCAACTGGATAACGTTACTCAGTCGCCAATCTTGCCAATAGAAATTTAATGCTGATTGATTTTAATGTTAGAAAGGTTACAGCAATGATGGTTACGCAAATAATGCAAAACAATTAAACAAGAAATTCTATCATGGTAATATTTTGTTTTGTTCTCAATTTTCAGCCTCCAAGTTTCAGTGTTTTCTTCTTATCTGCTGAAAACTTCAGGTCTGTCCTGCCATATATTTTTCTTTTTAAATATTCATAAATGTGTCACATTACAGGAGTAAAATAGGTCATGAATGCTGTTTCATGTTGACTTTAAAGGGATATCCCTGTCATCATTCACTCGCCCTCAGGTTGTTCAAAACCTGTATGAAGTTATTTCAACTTTTGAACACAAAAAAAGATATTCTGAAGAATGTTGGTAATCAAGTTGATGGTAGCCACTGACTTCCATAGTATTATGTTTCTATAAACTGTTTGGTTACCAACATTCGTTAAAATATCTTCTGGTCTGTTCAACAGAATAAAAGCAACACATACATGTTTGGAACAAGTGGAAGGTGAGTAAACGATGACAGAATTTTCATTTTTGAGTAAACTATGCCTTTAAGGGTAGAGGAACAGGAGAGCTGAGATTTTAGGAAAGTGAGCACCTGATATGAGTGTAATTGATGATATCTGAAATTCTGATGACAACTTCCAGCAGGGCCTGGCAGGACATTTGTCTCTGGTTGAAAAGAGAAATCAAGACCATCTCTGTGAGACAGAAAAGCTGACAGAACACATTATACCACACTATTGTTACAAACGCACAATTTCAGCCAACACTGTGTTCTACACGTCTGCAAAATGGCCAAACATGAAAACTCCCAACAATGCCTCCAATGCATGCTGTCACATATCAGTTAAAGAAAAATGGACAAAGCCATTCAGATTGTCCTAAAACGGCAAAAAATATCAGTGCAATTTGTGCAGGATTTTTCACAAATTTCTTGTCTATGCACCACTCACTGCCACATGTTGAATCAAAATGAAAGCTATTAGTAAAAGCAAGATTTTAAAGAAAAGCATAGCAGTCCAAGCAGCAAATGTTATGCATCAAAGATTTAATCGCTCTCTAATGACACACACAGGCAGTCTTAGCAATATCTCCCAACAGAGATCCAAGAGGTCTGCTGCATTTTCCCCACCTGTCCAACTGAGCTCTAATGAGGCCAATGAAATATCAAACCCAGCGTGAAACCAAACACATTCCCATGTCCTCTGTTCCAGTTTCACACATCGGAGAAAAACAGCAGATCAACAGATCAATACTGCCTTCAACACACATCCATTTTGGTACCAATTACGTTTCGGAGGCACTTGGAGGGTGTTATTACGGCTGGCGCTTTGCTAAGGCAAAGCACGGTAATGCAGTTTGTGGGGTGCGAATAGATGTGAGGAATATAGTGTTACGTAAGACACCGAGAGGGATGGCAGAAAGGTTTTTGTAATTATGTTGGCTGGCTTTGATCCAGTCAGTCAGGCCTCCCTGATCCTGCCACCTGTTGGAGTGCAGATCCGTCTGAGGTAGGTTAATTAGACGGGCTGGAACGGCCTCTGCTCGAGCAGACAGACAGAAAACACACACACATGAAGGCGAAAGTTACTGTCAGGTTCATCCACCCACAAAAACAAGCACACAAACGTACCCGCGCACAGGAAATGGGCCCAGCAGCACCTGTTTGTTTGCTCTGGCACTGCGAGACTAATTTGAGATGCTCACTGTACTCGCATCTGTCTAAGCAGCAGCAGCCGTCTGGCTCTATATCACAGCGTACAGCGGCGCTGAGAGTTGAGTCATCCTCTAAATCCGAGGATACAACCGAGGATACTTTTGCCCTTCTGCATAAGTTGTGTGCGACTGTCACTGAGCCCGATGTCCTTGGTCACAGCAGGACCTTGGCATCTTGGCACTCGACTGGGACACAGTAATTCAAAGACATCCAAACGCACAAATGTTTTTCTTGCTTAGGCTTCCTTTCGAAATAACATTCGCAAGGTCAATCAGAGTCGAAACCAGAACGCACAAATGGATTTGCATATATACAAATGTGTACATTATGCATTATACATTATACATAAAGATTCACATATATCAAATGAGACCTTGATAGGGATGAGCGAAGAGAGAAGAAGAATAAACCCGAGCGAGCACATGACCCAGTTAGCAAGATGTCAGTAATTTAATGCTGAATCAAAACTGGTTTCAAAATTAAATATTCTAACTGAACTAAAACTGAGCTGAACTGTGGCTTCTGTGTGTACAAGGATAAACCAATAGTGAATGGGTAATTTCAGATTTTTCTTAATCATGTAATCTTTCCTAAAAGGTTCGCTTATGTTAGTTACACAAAGGGTTTTTATGTGAAAAACAGTCATAATTCAGACGTTTTATACTCTCTCTTAGGTTCAAGTCTATTTCATTTCTTTCCTATCAACAGTTCAATATGCAAGTCTTTCAAAGTGCACTGTACATCATTTCCACAAAAATATTAAGCTGTTTTCAACATTGATACTAAGGAAAAAAAATGTTTCTTGAGCAGAAAAACATCGTATTAGAATGCATTCTAAAGGATCATGTGACACTAAAGACTGGAGCTGAAAATTCAGCTTTGCATGACAGGAATAAATTACATTTTAAAATATATCTAAATACAAAAACGGTTATTTTAAATTGTAACAATATTTTAGAATATATATAGCTGCAAGCAACGATTACCAGGGTTCAAGTGTTTTAAGCCATTTAAGCAGATATGAAAACATTATTTAGCAGCCCTGCAATAACCTAAATTTTTGGCAAATTCAGGAAATTTACCATAGAAATATTATGTTTTTGAACATTTATTACTGTTATAGTGCCAGCTGTGGTCCGATCTCCTTAAAACTTTGCATGCTTGTTAAAAATCACCTGTTGCATGTGCTCACCAGGCTGCGTGAAGTTTTGAGTTTTCCTTTAGGCTTTGTAGGATTTGGGGTAAATTTGGACAAGCCTCGTTATAGCTTCTCAAACTGTAAATTTCAACATTTTTTGATAATTATTGACCTAGAGGGTCCAGAGAATTGTACTGCAGTGTTTTTTGTCCAGATTGAGTGAAAAAACTAGGACTAGTTTACAAAAGTAGGTTTTTTACATCTTCTCAATCATTTAACAAACAATTTGATTGACAGCATTGGTTCTAGAGGCAAAGTTGTCCGGAATGAGGGGTTCTATTTTATGATACAAATATTGCATGTATGTGCAATCGTTTACGCCCTTGATAAATGTGATATCGCCCCCCCATCCCCATGGCCGATTTCTTCCAAACAAGTTTCGTTCTGATCGGCTTCCTTGTCTAATGGGTGCACAAACTTCATCAGCAATGGCAGCCACGTTTTTTTGAGATACGCAAATGTCCTTACAGACACTTGTGGCACTTTGGACCAAGACTGTGCACAGCGATTTTCGTGTTGATAGGAAAACTGGTTGTGTAGATGTACCCATTTTTATGTTTTTTCCCCCCTCTTATAGTGCCACCAAGCGCCATGATTTTTGTCCTGTGACCTCAGATTGACCTTTTACATAAGTATTCTGAGTTTGGCAAAGATATCTCATTCTGTTCAGGAGTTATAGGCATTTTTCTAAAAGTGGTCCTGCCCCTTTCGAACATTTTGGCATCCCTTTGTGACGGTGAGTCAAAAGGTTTTTTTTGATAATTACTGATACTCTCCAGAGAATCTTTCTGCACTGGTCTGGTTCCAATTGGGCGCAAAACCTAGTTCGCAAAAGTAGGTTTTTCAAAAAATCCAAAATACCTGAAAATTTTGCCAAGGCTCATGAACAAATTTGATTCAAAGATTCCAACGACATAAGACGTGAGCCTGCAACTTAGTGATTTTGTACTTTTGATCGCTGTAGCGCCCCCGTCAGGCCGATTGGGACGAGCATTGGTGACGCTGTCGGCGGTGTGAGTACTACCATCCCTCCAAGTTTCAAGTCTCTACGACTTATGGTTTGGACTGCACAATCAGTTTTGTGTGGAGATTGCTGATCCTTGGCCATTATAACAATTACAATAAGGTTTCAGCGCTACCCGCTTGAACCCCTACAAAAGTACAAATCCTAATACTAATTTCGTCACTGAATGCACTGTATATTCTAAAAATATGTGATTTCATAAAGCAAAAACCTAATTTTCAATAAACTATTTATTAAAACTACAGCAACCACTTAAATGATTTTTCATGATATGACGCCTTTAAGCTATACACATTATGCAAATGAAATTCATACAGTGCGTTTAGAATGTAATTAAAAAAGAGGCAATATTGACTGTATCAATATTGATTTAATGTTGAGGATTTGAAACTAAGCACCCAGCCCAGATGAGAGCAGGAATATAGTCATGTAACAGAGAGATACAAAGCTCTCAGAGATTTAGCACGAGAGCGAGAAAGAATACACAAAAAAGAAACAGGTGCAGCTGGTGGGAAACAAGAGACGGGGGAAGGAAGGAAGACAAAAAGAAAACCGTCTCTCAAAGACAGCAGGGATCTGAAGCACAGTACAGTGAGATATTGTGTGCCGGCACTGTTCACTCAGAACCGAGCCTGAAGTTATAAGAACAGAGCAGAGGAAAACAGAAACCCTTGGACAGACTGAACAAAACATCACAGACGCTTCTCTTCTCTCAGGCTCCGTTCTTTTGATCTCTATGTCCAAAGAAAACATCTCAATGTTGAAGAAATATCACTCATCATTGTGATTAAAACCCAAGAGATTTGACTCAAATATAGCTTAAAACAACATCAGAGCTCTTAATAGAATACTCCTCACATTTTCAACAGGAGAAAATGCTCTTTAGGTCCAATTAATGCGACACGAGACATAGTAGCCTTCTCTTTTGTTGGCTTTGAGGCATTTCTCATTAACAGTGCTCGGTGAGGAGTGCTGCCCAGTGTGCTATAACAACAAACATACACACTCTCTTAACACTCCATCAAACCCTTGTCTGACACATCTTTAAGTTTTGAAAAGGCACAGACAGTCCCAGAGCCCCATAAAGAGAGACTAGAGAAGTTTAGAGATATGAGAGCAGTCATTCTCCATGAGATGAGTGCTGGTGAGGCAGCACAAATACTGTCATCGGGTACTCATGTTACATCTTTTACTCATGTCCTCCATACCCGTAAGACTTTCTTTACTCTGTGGAACCCAGCAAGAGACATTTTGCAGAATGTTTATGCTGCTTTTGATCTACACAAACAAAATAAATGGTGTTTAGGGTTGTCAAGCTCTAAATATAAATACAAAATAAATAAAATAAAATAATAAAATAAAATACTAAAGGGCAAGTTCCAGAAAGGTATTTTAAAAGTAGTCCATACTGAAAAAAAAAAAAAAAAAAAAGTAATTTGCAAAAACAGATGGTAAAAATAAAATAAAATAAAACAAAACAAGACAAAAAATAAAATAAAATATTTAAGGGCAAGTTCTCTTATTAAATATAGTGAAAAACTAAGAAATGCATTGCACCTTCACGGTTAATCTGTTTACCCATGATAAAAAAAAATGGAACATAAAAAATAAAATAAAATAACATAAAATAAAATAAAATAAAATAAAATAAAATAAAATAAAATAAAATAAAATAAAATAAAATAAAATAAAATAAAATAAAATAAAATAAAATAAAATAAAATAAAATAAAATAAAATAAAATAAAATAAAATAAAATAAAATAAAACAAAATAAAATAAAATAGTTAAGGGCAGGTTGAGGTACTACATATATAATGAAAAACTAAGAAATGCATTGCACCTTCACAGTTAATCTGTTTACCCATGATAAAAAAAATAATAAAAAATTAAAAAATAAAAATAAAATAAAATAAAATAAAATAAAATAAAATAAAATAAAATAAAATAAAATAAAATAAAATAAAATAGTTAAGTGCAGGTTCCCTTACTACATATATAATGAAAAACTAATAAATGCATTGCACCTTCTCGGTAAAACACTGTTAACCTGCTTGCCTATGGTAAAATAAAATAAAATAAAATAAAATAGGTAGTAAACAGTTAGTAAACAGTTAATTGACAATGTTTCTTCTAGTTTTTCTCATTAGTTATGTACATCAGGGTTTTATGTGACATTGTATGTTGATAAATTAATGTTTATTGCATTATTTTTGTGTCATCTACGCTACCATGATTGTGTTTTGTACTTGTGTGTCGGCAGGTAGGTATATTAAAATTATATCAGTTCATAAAATGAAATATTGCTGTAAATTTAAGTTCAATCCATAAAACCTAAAATGTTGCTATCATATTTTTCACAGTAAAGCTATGCAAATCACAGCTGCAGGTTTTTACAGTTTTATTTATTCATTTACTTATGACTCATCCACTGTATTCCAGATAGGTCTGTCATATTGTATCAGAAGATCTGGAATATAGTGCACTTGGACATTTGTGATACTTTTTTAGTGGTGTGCACTATCCCTTTAGAATAGAAAGTATGCTCAGGATTGGCAGATAGCTGTATTGACATCTCATACTTTGATTATATTGCCTGTGGTACTGCCTCTGTCCTTAATGAGGATGACAAACACCAGCCAATTATTTACTTGACCACGAGCAGAACATCTCCCAACACTCATCTCCACTCACACACACACACATAGAGCCCAGCAATCAGGTCATTAAAACACTCAAAAGACGCCAGCAAAGGACACAGGCAGACACACAAAGGCTCTCAACTGCTGTTTTGCTGTACAAACAACAGCCAATTAGGCAAAGACACAGATGAGTAGAGTGGATAGAGAGAGAAGAGATGAAACAATGACAGAGGGAGAAGAAACAGACATGACTGAGAAACGAGTCACACTGGGAATATTGCAGTAGTGGTCAAGTTCCAACTAACTATTAGTCTGAGACTCAGATGACACTGACATTGTTGACTACACGGTTTATGTTTACTGCACACAAAAAACAACTTTATTAGAAATCAGGGTACATAGTGTTATATCAGTCCATTTGTCCTTACTATCTTTCTGGGCCTTGAAAGTGTCAGTTGCATTGCTGTCTATGCAAGGTGAGAAAGCTCTTTCGGATTTGGAACAACATGAGAGTGAGTAACAAATGACAAAATTTTCATTTTTGGGTGTATGTAATTTACATTTTTAACATAAACGTGTGTATTTGACAGTTTAAGAGCAATAAGACATGAAAGAGAACTTAGTTTTTATTAGCTGCTTTCTATGCGTGTGCTTTTTATAGATGCTATTAGATATTTTTTGTAAATAGATGTTTTTTTGGCACAGTATCTGAGGTACGAGCTGTAAAGCCACAGCCCTATTCTGGAAAAGGGGGCGGGGAGCAGCAGCTCATTTGCATTTAAAAGGAAATACACGAAAACAGCGTGTTTCTGCTTCCACTCAAAATAGGCATTTTCAATATAATATAATATATGATCTGTGGGGTATTTTGAACTTATATTACTTATATATATTACTTGTGTTTTACTGTATATATAGAAATCAGATAAAACCTAAAATGTTGCTACCATATTTTTTTTCAGTAAAGCTATGGAAACCACTGCTGCTGGTTTTTATCGTTCTTATTTATTTATTTATTTATTTCAGTGTATCTTAATTTGTGTTCCAAAGATGAACAAAGTTCTTACAGCTTTGGAACGACATGAGAGTGAGTAACTAATGACAGAATTTTAATTTTGGGGTGAACATCATTTATATTTTTAACATAAACTTGTGTGTATTCGACAGTTTAATAAGACATGAAAGAGAACAGTTTTTTTAGCTGCTTTCTATGCGTGTGCTTTTTATAATAGTTATTAGATGTTTTTTGTAAATAGATGTTTTTTGGCAGAGTATCTGAGGTACAAGCTGTACAGGCACAGCCCTATTCTGGAAAAAAGGGCGGGGAGCAGCAGCTCATTTGCATTTAAAGAGACTCAACCCATAAAACCTAAAATGCTGCTACCATATTTTTACAGTAAAGGAAATCACTGCTGGTGGTTTTTACAGTTTTTATCTATTTATTTATTTATTTATTTATTTATTTCAGTGTATCTTAATTTTTTGTTCCGAAGATGAACAAAGTTATTACAGCTTTGGAACGACATGAGAGTGAGTAACTAATGACAGAATTTTCATTTTTGGGTGAACGTCATTTATATTTTTAACATAAACTTTCGTGTATTCGACAGTTTAAGCGCAATAAAACATGAAAGAGAACTTAGCTTTTTTAGCTGCTTTCTGTGTGTGTGCTTTATAGAAGTTAGTAGATGTTTTTTGTAAATACATGTTTTCTGGCAGAATATCTGAGCTACGAGCTGTAAAGGCACAGCCCTAATCTGGAAAGAGGGCGGGGAGGAGAAGCTCATTTGCATTTAAAGAGACATGCACGAAAACAGCGTGTTTCTGCTTCCACTGAAAAATAGGCATTTTTAAAATAATATAATAAATGATCTGTGGGGTATTTTGAACTGAAACTTTTTAGGGACTCCTGAGACTTATATTACTAACTGCAAAAAGGGGCATAATAGGTCTCCTTTAAATTAACTTGTAAACTTTTTTATCTGAAAACAAATCCTAGGAACTCCTGCTGTCTGGGTTTAAAAGTAGACACAAATATAGACTACTACACACACTGACACACTCAGAATCAGTCCAGCCCTTGGAGGGCACAGGTGTGTATGTGTGTGTGTGTAAGGTGTGAGAGGTGTGTACAGTGACAGATGGAGAGGGGCTGGTGGGGACAGACCACAGGAGCAGGATGGACTGAGCAGCACGGCTGACTCAAACAGCAGAGACGCTGTGGGGCACGGAGCTTTTCCTCACACCTACAGGAGGCCAAAGCGCTCTCAGCCAATCAGAGAGCAGGTGAGAGGGAGGAGGGACAGGAGACAGGGTGGAAATAAATTAGGGGCTACATGGCAACAGCCTCATAACAGATCCCCTCTCAACATGAGACAGAAAGAGTGAGAATGAGAGCCAGGCAAGAAAATACAAATGAGAGACGGAAAGAAAAAAGACGGCAAGAGGAAACCAAAGAAAGAGGTCATGGCAGTGCTGAATGCTTGAGGGTCTCTCTGATCACCATGTGGCTCTGAATTATTCACCCTGCAGGTTAAAAGTGTAAGCGTCCATTAGCTGTGTACCTGAGCTCCATCTTCACATTCAGTGACAGCTGTAACACACCACAGAGGGAGAAACCGAGCATGAAATAGAACAGCAAAAGTGTAAAAGGAACAGGAAAAGTGTGAAAAAGAATTAAGCATGTGCGTGAGATACGCACAGGGAACGAGAAGTAGTGGGCGGGAAGGAATCCAGGATGAAGTAGGTCCAACAATTAAAACTGCATGAACTCCTGACCTTCCTCTGACTTCTCACCATGCAACAGAACATGAATGTGAGAGACCTGCAGGCCACTGGGGAGCCAACCCAACACATTCAAACGCATCCGGAGATGTTAAAGGAGCAGTGAACCCTCATGACATTTCATACAATGAAAGCAGGCAAGCTGTCAAGAAAAGACACCAAAAGCAGCCAATGTGACTCGTGCACTGTGCTTAAAGTCTTCTGAAGACTTCTGATAGTGTTGTTTGGTACTCTCGTGGACGTGCGTCAAAGACTGACGAGAAGAAATTGAATAAAGTTGGGGTTTTTTTTGTTTTTTTTTATTTGCATGCAAAAGTATTCTCGTAGCTTCATATGCAGGGTCAGAAAGCTCTTGAATTTCATCAAAAATATCTTAATTTGTGTTCCGAAGACGAACAAAGGTCTTACAGGTTTGGAACGACATGACAGTAAGTAATTAATGACAGAAGTTTCATGTTTGGATAAACTATTCCTTTAATTGGCCAAAACTAAACATTGGTACACAGAAGATGACTTAAACATGACATATCATGAAAATCTGACTTTTTCCTGTGTTTAAGTGCTATAACCAGGTCCCCAGTGCATCTACCCGTGAATAAGCACAACCTAGTAATTTTGTTTTGTTTTGGTGCTTCTGCAAGCACATGAAAAAACGAGCACATCAGATTTCCAGGGTTCGTACAGATACTGTAAAAAAATTCCAGGACTTTTAAAGACTTTTCAAGCACTACTTTTTTGATTTTCATGGACTTCAATTAGAGGTCTCACTTATGGTTTTATGGTAATTTTTCTACTGTTTAAAAAAAAAAATCAGAATAAAATAGATGCATGGAATCGCTCTGAAGTCCCGATCTGAATCAAATGATTCAGCCTAGGTTCCTGATCTAAAGCAAAAGATTCACGAACCTGCTCTGAAGTTCTGATCTAAATCAAATGATTTGCGATCCATGCATCCAAGTCCCGATAAAATCATTCCAAGTGATGATGAAATTCGAAAATGAATGGCTCTACTAATTGATCAGGTAATTGATCAAGTGAATTGCTTGAAATGACAAGAACTCATGAGTTTGATTCAATCTGAGCTGTTCCAGCGTAAATGCCTCACTCAACTGATTTGGTTCATCTGTTCCTCGTTTTGCATCTTCAGCCATGTTTAGTCATCACTGACAGCACTACTACTGGCTTAGCTCGATAGTTTTATGACATTAACTGAAATATACAAAAAAAAAAAAAAAAAAAAAGTGATTTTTTTAATTGCATGAAAAGATATGTGCTTATTAATATATTAAAGACTTATTTTATAGATACATTGTCTTTTAATAACTCAAACACTTTTCAAGTACCTCTTCAGTAATACTGCTGTTTTCAAGGGTTTTCCAGGCCTTAAATTTTAAAGTGTCAAATTCAAGTACTTTAAGCACTTTAAGCACCTTGTACGAACCCTGGATTTCGCTCCTCCCGTGACGTGGTAAGAGGATCCTATACTATTACCACCCCTTAATCTGCACATTTCCACCCAATGGTGCCGTCATTTTGTTTTTGCAAGCGACAACGGTGTACCAGTCTAGTGTCATGCCAAAAGTTTGAGCTGCACAGAAAAGCACATAACACTATTTAGAGTCCCAGCCTCAGAGGAGACAAGAGAGTGATTTACTGATTTATTTACTGTACATTACACTGCTGCCACACAGATTTAATATAAACATGCTATTTCTTTCCTATAAACCTTCCTATAAAGTGTGTTTTTGACAGTTTAAGCGCAGTAAGACACGAAAGGGAGCTTAGTTTAGTACTCACATGCCACGTGACAGCCACTTTCTGTGTGTGTGCTTAGGATGTGCGCGCTCAGAAAACTCTATATCAGAAGTTTAAACTAATACGGTTTAAAACGCACAATGTTTTTAGATGTTTTTAGTGAGTATATGATGTACGAACTGTAAAGGCACAGTCCTATTCTGGAAAAGTGGGCAGGGAGCAGCAGCTCATTTGCATTTAAAGAGACATGCACAAAAACAGCATGTTTCTGCTTCCACTTAAAATGGGCATTTTCAAAATGATATAATAAATGATCTGTGACTTATTTTGAGCTGAAACTTCACAGACACATTCTGGGTGCATATTGTGAAAAAGGGCTTAATAGATGCCCTTTAACACATTAACAACTGGACTGTGAAAATAATGTGTGTGTAGGAATATGTCGCTCTTCGGAGGACTCCACTGGTGTGTTCAGCATGAGTAAACAGTTGAAATGGCTGGACTCACTCAATTATTAATACAAGACAGTTTCCTCAACTGGCCATAGCGAAAGATCCGATGCACAGCAGCTCACCCTTGACCCTGACAGCAACTATCCCTCACTGACATCTTCAACCAAGAGCCCCTCATTCCTCATAAATTGCCGTAGCGTGTAGACTGACGGCCTTGTGTTTCACAGACTGATACGTGCTTTCAAAGTTCAGAGCCTTGCTTCCTCATTAATGCTTGTCAACAAGATTATGCGTGACAGACTATAGCAGGAATGACCCGAAGGAGAACACTGCCTCGCTGATGTGCTGTGAATGTGTTTCTGAATTGATTCAGACCTATATTGCTGCAAAACTGTGTGCTACATACAGTGGGTTCTGAATGAATTTAATGAATGGATTAGTATTTTGCTTTCTCTCTTTTTCTAATGACAGCAGCACTCAAGCTGCATGAACTCAACAAGTTCAAAGCTGTTCAAAGGTTTGGGATCAGTAAAATGTTTTTTAAAAAAAGTCTCTTATGCTCATCAAAGTTCCATTCATTTGATCAAAAATACAGAAAATAAGTAATATTAAGAAATATTATTGCAAGTCAAAGTAACAGTTTGCTATGTAATTATATTTTAAAATATAATTCATTTCTCTGATACAAAGCTGAATTTTCAGCATCATTGAAATCATTCTAATATGCAGATTTATTATCAATGTTGAAAACTGCTTAATATTTTTTGGAACCTTTTTTCAGAAATCTTTGACATTTATTCAGCAATTATTAAAAACTGATTCTTTTTTTCTAACAATTGAAATCTTTACTATCACTTTTTTTTATCAATTTAACACATCCTTGCTGAATAAAAAAAATTGTAAGAAAGAAAGAAAGAAAGAAAGAACTGACCCCAAACTTTGAACGGTAGTGTATATTGTTACAAAATATTTCTGTTTTAAATAAATGCTGTTCTTTTTAACGTTTAATTAATCAAAGAATCCTGAAAAAAATATCAGAGGTTCCAAAAAAATATTAAGCAGCACAACTGTTTCCAACATTGGTAATATATCAGCATATTAGAATAATTTCTGAAGGATCATGTAACACTGAAGACTGGAGTAATGATGCTGAAAACGTAGCTTTGCATCAAAATAATAAATTCTGTTTAAAAGTATATTAAAATAGAAAACCAGCATTTTAAATTGTAATAATATTTCACAATATAACATTTTTTTCTGCATTTTTTATCAATTAAACACAGCCTTGATTAGCAAAAAAACCTTCTTTAAAAAACATTAAAAATCGCACTGATCCCAAACTTTTGACTGACAGTGTATGTTTCAAAAAGGGTAGTTCACCCAAAATCTTCAGATCACAAGTTAAGATATTTCTGATTAAATCCGAGAGCTTTCTGACCCTGTATAGACAGCAATGCCACTGACACATTCAAGGCCCAGAAAGATACTAAGGACATTGTTAAAACAGTCAATGCATTAAAAACATTATCTTTATTTCCATGTCTAAATTAGAATCTTCATACCAGATTTCAACAACGCCCTGTCAAAAAAACTCAAAAAAATGCCCTGTCTCACTCCTGCCTGTCTATCAGTCATAACCCTCCCTGTCTGATTGTTTTGAGAGACGAATGAATTATAAATGAATGGGTGCTCAATCTGGGCAAAATCAATACTAACAAGGTCCAAGTTAACTGTAACGGCACGGTGCTTTCCCTCAGTCCCGCCGCACTGCACACACACTGATCCAGTCTACAGAGACATCTCACCCTCTTTGCATGCAAACTATCAGCAGGCCGGGCAGCAACCGAGCCCTTTCAGCAGATAATGAGGATTGCTTTTCAACCGATGCGGCTTTTCTCTGCAATAACATTCACGCTCGTAAATGAATGGAGAGAGCATTAAATGCCTCCTCCTCCACTCCTCCAGCGATCCATCTATCAGCACGGGTGGCCGGCACTGTCAGTCGGACAGAGGGGTGGGAGGGGAGAGTGATTGAGCGTGGCAGAGCCTCCTTCATCATGCCACTTAGCCTCACAATTCCTCCCAGGGATCTTTGCTGCCGAGACGGGGGATTGATGAGAATCTCTCCGAGTCACTCTGTTCTCATTCCCCACCCAAACATTTCTCCTCACATCAGCCCATCCAAGCAGAGAGACCCTCACTTACCCTCCTGTTCCAGCTGCCCCAATCTCCAGGGCATCCCGTCCCCACTTCACAAGCTCCTGCTGGGCTGACATATCCTCGCAACACGTTCCCATCTTGAATTATTCACCTACGCTGCTAGGGTTCACAAACCCTGCCATAGATGAACAGGAACAACCGTTGTTTTAAAGCTGAAGGGTTTCATTTCTGTTCCAGTAGCTCTGTGAACTGGTATTGAAAAAATAATGATGTTTTCATGGGGTCAGGGTTCGGCTGGTTAGCCTGGCCCCGTTTGCTTCTGCTGATAGATGCAACAACAGCAAAAAACTATTTTTTACATTGACAGCCACTCAAAATTAGCTGCGTATTGTGATGGAATATTTTTTTTTCAAGCAACATATACTGCTAATATTTTATTACTGTATATAACAGCAGAACAGTGCATGTGATTTTTCAGTGCCTGATTTGGAAAATTGTGAAAAATGAAGGTGGCAAAACCAGTCTATTCACATAATGGCTCAGGAGAGAAAGTTGGAAAATGGCTACTGAAAAAAATTCGGTGGTGAAACAATTCTCACTCAGAAATTTGCTAGTATATTTAAAAAATTACAAATAAATGGCAAGTAACACATTGAATTAAACGTGAAATTGTAAAATACAATGACTCATTTTTTGCAATAATCTTTGTCAAAGATTTTTATTAAAAACATATATATATACACACTACCAGACAAAAGCTTTGAACAGTAAGATTTTTAATGTTTTTAAAGAAGTCTCTTCTGCTCACCAAGCCTGCATTTATTTGATGAAAAGTACAGCAAAAACAGTAACATTTTGAAATATTTTTACTATTTAAAATAATTGTTTTCTATTTGAATATATTTTAAAATGTAATTTATTCCTGTGATTTCAAAGCTGAATTTTTTGCATCTTTACTCCAGTCACAAGATCCTTCAGAAATCATTCTAATATTCTGATTTGCTGCTCAAAAACATTTATTATTATTACAGTGAAAACAGCTGAGTAGAATTGTATACATTATAAATGTCTTTATCATCACTTTTGATCAATTTAAAGCATCCTTGCTAAATAAAAGTATAAAAAAAAATTATAATGCTTTTAAATGGTCTAGTATATAATGTTACAAAAAAATTTATTTCAGATCAGTGCTGATCTTTGGAACTTTCTATTTGTCAAAGAATCAAAAAATGTACTCAACTGTTTTAAATATTGATAATAATAAATATTAAAAATATTTCTTGAACAGCAAATCAGCATATTAGAATGATTTCTGAAGGGTCATGTGACTGAAGATATGATGCTGAAAAATTAGTTTTGATCAAAGGAATAAATTACATTTTAAAATATATATTCAAAAAAAAACATATATATTTTTTTTCAATAGTAAAATTACTTCAACATTATACTGTTTTTGCTGTACTTTGGATCAAATAAATCCAGGCTTGGTGAGACAGAATAGACTTCTTTAAAAAAAAAAAAAATCTTATTGTTCAAAAACTTTTGACTGGTAGTGTGTATATGTGTTTATATATAATTACATAATAAAAAAAATGCTTTTAGAAAATATAAAAAGGCATAAAGAATAAAATGTTTAAAAAAAAACTGAATAATCGACCAAATAACTGTACATGAATATAAATAAAATTAACATATACATAAAATACAAGAATTAAGAAAAAAAAATCCAATCTTAAAAATAAATGTAAAAAATCTATGCCATCATATATTTAAAATACATTTAAGTGTATTTCAAATCCTACATATTTATTGACATATCACTTAAGACTTGCTGATATAAAAATTAAAATTAAACTTTATTTGGAGTATTTCTTTATTGCACAGTGCACATTTCCTAATATTATGCCTAAAATGTGTTCTAATATCACTGTTAATAAGGATTGTATGATCTCTGTATAATATCAGTCTTTAAATGCAAGATATTTAAAGTGTACCTAAATATATATACTTGCAATAGTTCCACTTTAGCACAATCAGATACACTTCATTATATATTTAATTGGACCTCAGCACTACTTCCACACAATTAAAGTCCATTACAAGTACAAAATTAGTTGTTCCAGTTTAGCAGACTTTAAGTATACCAGTTGAAAGTACAATTGCAGGGTATTTATAATAAGCACATAAATATGTAAATGTATTTGTACTATACTTAGCACAAAATAAATGCATTTCAAATACATTTTAGTATATTTTTCACTCGGGTAGTGTTCCTGTCATGTCATCAGTCAATTGTGACATCATTTTCCTGTGGCTCCAGTCATGTAGTCACATGACATTCACTGTTAAGGTGATTGTTCATAACCTCTCAATGCTCCCGCCAGGTTCTTTTGAGCCAAAGATGGCAGATTATAAATCATACACTCCTGGCGTGCCTCACACCAGCCAAGCAAGTGGCGTTAAGATGATGGTAAATGCTAACAGACAGTCTTCCTCAGCTATTACAAAGACTTCCTTGGTCGGGGATGTCCAAAAAAGCAAAAATGCTCTGACAGCGCCACAGTGTTTATACATGATTTTCAGGAACTCATCCAACAAATGTCTTACTAACAGTTGTCTCTACATAAAACGCCTGGACAGCAGAAAGTATTTTACCATCAGAAAAAACTGACAGACTTCAGGTTTAAAAGACTGGCTGTCTGCCACGACTAGCAGTCATGAAGTCTAGTTTCCGTGGCTTTTTGACCTTGATGGATGGTTTGAAGCAATAGTACACTAAATTGTAATGTAAACGCATTTGGAAGCATTGAGTTTGGTGAGTCTGACCTGCTGATCTTACTCCCACATGGGCCGAGCAAGAGAAGCCTAAAACGAAGATATGGAAAAGCAGTGAATTAGAGTTAGATAAGTCAAGCTCTTCCACTCTGCTCTCAGGTCTTTGACATGGTCATGGCGGAGTTGCACACTAACGTATTGCATAAGCTGCTCAATAATGCAGGGCACTGAATGAAAAATACATCGGCCTTGACTTTGAATGCACAGGCGTTAGTGGGGCGCCGGGAGCCTCGTGAGGGCAGGTTTAAGATGACAAACACAACCTCCTACATGCAAAAGGACGAAAGGTTAAAGAGAGACAGCTGCGGAAGGAAACAATGATTTATGTATTTAACAGCTGGTTTTGTGTACGCCACAATTTCAGATCTGCTTTAAACTGATCAAGTCTCCTATGAAGGTTGAGACTGTGACAAGACTTTGAACGGAAAGCTTCATTGACATTCAAGTCAAAAGACATTTTTCAATCTCACACCCACCTTCTAGAATTTTTACCAATTTCGCAAGGACATCACACAAATGTTGCAGTACTGGAAGAGCAGAAAAATGTGAAAGAGGAAACAAGCTGATTTAAAAGAGACAGCCCATCAAGGGTGAACAAAACAGTTGAGTAATTCAGTAATTCAATGCCAAAGTATTGTTTTTGGGAATTGGTACTTTACTTAAGTTTGGAAACCAAATATTTGTTCTTTTACACAATTATATATATTTTCCTTTCACATTTTAATTTAGACCCTGAAAGTAGAAAGCATGTTTGTTAGGTTATCATGGTATAAATATATACTCGATAAAATAAAATAGTCAAATAATTCTTACTTCATATGATTAGTGATTAGTTAGTCTGCAAACTTTACCGACCTTCATATTTATATATCATTTTATATACTGATATACTCTATAAAGTATTGAACAAATATAAAATCAGCTTTGGTTAAATTTAAACTTAAAAATTTAAGGATACAGGTAGTGTACACTGCAACATCACATCTTGCAATAACTATCTAGTGTGTTCTAGAGGCTTACATTGTCAAAACAAAAATGTGATTTAACTTGTTGCTGTACACAATTTGTGAATAAAGGCCAGGGTTGAGTTCAGTGAGCAATTTTCAAAGATACTGAAGGTTTTACTTTTAAATACTTAAACGAAATAGTTCACCCAAAAATTAAATTTCTGTTTTCATTTACTCACTCTAATGTTGTTTCAAACCCATAACACTAAAAGGATTGTTCACTCAGCAATGAAAATTCTGTCATTAATTACTCACCCTCATGTCGTTCCAAACCCGTAAGACCTTTGTTCATCTTATGAACACAAATTAAGATATTTGTGATGAAATCTGAGAGCTTCTGACCCTGCATAGACAGCAACGCAACTGACACATTCAAGGTCCAGAAAGGTAGAAAGGACATCACTAAAATAGTCCATTTGACATCTGTGGTTTAACCGTTATGTTATGAAGATACAAGAATATTTTTGTGCACAAAGAAAACACTTTGTTAAAATAGAAATTTGACTATTTTAACAATGTCCTTACCACCTTCCTGGGCCTTGAATGAGGTAGTTGCATTGCTGTCTATGCAGTTTCAGAAAGCTCTCGGATTTCATCAAAAATTATCTTAATTTGTGTTCTGAAGATGAACGAAGGTCTTACGGGTCTTGTGAATTTGAAACAACATGAGGGTGAGTAATTAATAACAGAATTTGCATTTTTGGGTAAACTAACCCTTTAAACCTGCATGCATGATGTGAGTGAGGTTTATTTTAGCACATGATGCACACATGAGCTCCCATTTTCACCATATTTGTATGCTCTATGTATGCATGCTTATATGTGAATAAAAGCAGAAATTAAATCTGTTCATGATAAAAAGCAATCATATCATTTCACAAGACTTCAGAATCGTTTAAAGACATGTTTATGACCTTTTCTAACATTTCTATCATTAAAACCTCTAAGGTTTCATTAAAAATACTTTAATTTGTGCTTTGAAGATCAACCAAAATTTATGGGTTTGGAAGGACATTTGGGTGAAAATAATTTTTAAGTATAATTAAATACGGAAACTTGTCACTTTTACTCAAACATGTTTTTAATTAAATACCTTTTCCCCCAAAGTCAGAAAGCTCTCAGATTTCATCAAAAATATCTTAATTTGTGTCCTGAAGATGATCGAAGGTCTTACAGGTTTGGAACGACATGAGGGCGAATAATTAATGACAGAGTTTTCATTTTTGGGTGAACTGTCCCTTTAAACCTGCATGCATGATGCACGAGATCCAGTGAGGCTTGTTTTAGCACATAATGCATACATGAGCTCCCATTTTCACCATATTTGTATGCTCTATGTATGCATGCTTATACATGAATAAAAGCAGAAATTAAATCTGTTCATGATAAAAAGCAATCATATCACTTCAGAAGACTTCAGAATCATTTAAAGACATCTTTATGACTTTTTCTAACATTTCTATCATTAAAACCTCTAAGGTTTCATTAAAAATATTTTAATTTGTGCTTTGAAGACCAACCAAAATTTCATTGGTTTGGAAGGACATTTGGGTGAAAAACAATTTTTAAGTATAATTAAATACAGAAACTTTTTTACTTTTACTCAAGTATGTTTTTAATTAGATACCTTTTCCCCCAAAGTCAAAAAGCTTGTGGATTTCATGAAAAATATTTTAATTTGTGTCCTGAAGATGAATGAAGGTCTTACAGGTTTGGAACGACATGAGGGCGAGTAATTAATGACAGAATTTTCATTTTTAGGTGAACTTGGGTGAACTTCTTTTAAGTTTCAGAATATTTCACCCTTAAAAACTGCACAAGCTTCTCAGAGACCTGCATTTTGTTCGACATCGGCGTATTGTGAATGCTAAACCCAAGTGGCTTTAATGTGTCTGAGCCCGCTCGAGAGGTTCCTGCGGTGAAAGAGTGAGTGCTGTAAAGGAGCGTTGTTTTTGGGGAGGATGGCAGAGAGTTGAAAGTAGCGCTCAACTGACGGGGTTTTGATGCTACTATTTCAGAAAGCTCTTTGATCCAAATACAGCTCTTGTTTGTTTGTTTTCCATGATGAAATATCTCAGCACGGGAGCCCTGCAAGAATTTGGATCATTAGCATAGCGCAAACAGCCACTGAACGGGACAGAAAATAGTGACGGATTACTCCTTAATATAATCCGCTGTTTCTTCACATCTACTAAAGCGCGCTTTCAATAACCCTCCCGTCATGAAGTCTACTGAACTGTGACATTTATGGCGGCAGATTGTACATTTGTGAGAGATCATTAAGCATAATTACTAAATGTTCCTCGCTCTCGATGTCACTGAGACAAACAGAGCACAATCTTACACCTTACGGTGCTGAAAATGACTTTGCGGTTTTGCATGATTAGAAAAGAATAGAGCTGACTTGAGGAATCGTGAGCGAGATATAAACGGCATACGCACGCACGCATTCATCATTCGCCAAGGTGTGCAGGGAAAAAGCATTAGGCCGACTTGCATTAGCACGCGTACACAAACGCTGCCCGTGAGATTCAGCATTTAACGCCGGCTCCGAGGGAATTCGAGGTGAGAGAAACAAATCCCATATAACCTACTGCCACATTGATGTAGTGTCAGGAGGCCGGAGGAGGAAACCGGCGTTAATGCCGTCCGTAGTGCATATCTATGAGTGGGTGGCGAAGTTTATGTGAGAACGCAAATGGAAAACAAAGAAAGAGAGAGACAAATGTATAATTCATGTCCATTTAGCCCATTGTTTGTCATTTGCAACTTGTCCTATTTCCTTTTTCCCGCTCCACAGCGAGTCGACGGGCCTTCCTAGCGATAATAAGTCACAATATAACACGTCTTCATCAAAGTAAAGAAATAAGCCTTTGTCTCCAACTCTGCAAGACACTAGAAAGAAATACCACACTTCCCACTAAATTGAACTCTCAGAGAGCGGTTCGCTTTTCTTTCCGGGGCGATAATGCGGCCGCTATTGAAGATTTCCCGAGCCACGGCCACAATGAAAATGCAAATACACCCCATGCAGAGCAAACTGGATGCCACACTATCAACAAAGAGACAGCCGCAGAATTTGGGCAAAAGTGTGGTCCAAATCAAACATCAGGAGGATGATTAGAAACACACACACCCGGCAGGACAAAGCGCACGCTTGAAAGCAAAGCAGGGGGAAATACTCGTACCTCAGGGGATGCAACCGCAAACGTTAAGCCACCGGAGCGGGTGACAGACAGGAATAAGCTGGTCAGGGAGGAGCCGAAGGTGTAAATGGGGGCTTTAAACGTGTTGCAGAAGGATTTGTAATAGCAGACGTGCTACATGTGCTTGTGACAGAACTGGGGCACAAAGGAACTTGGGTGGAAGGTTGTAATGTTTGAGATTTCTGGCCCAGAAATGTGTGGGGGCGGGTATTAGGAACAATCTGCGTGAAGGAATATATGATGAGCTGTTGCCCTGCGATGCCCTTCCTCCTCGGCGCTGATTTTCCCCACAGCTCGCGGTCTCTCCGGAGCTCGCGTGGACACTCAGGAGGTCTTTCTCCTTCTCGCCATCTGTTAATTCGGGGCCAGACTCTAATCACCTGCTCCAGTGCACCACTCTCATTCACAAACACCAGGCAAACCGTCTGCCGCCTCGCAATGTAATTACTGTCATAATCAAGAGAGCACCGCAAGCTCATAGCTATACTCATGTAGATGCATGCTAATGTATTAGCGACAATTAGATCTCAATGGCACGGTCATCATGGTTAATGTTCAGATGAGCATTTCTGCACACTAGAAATGATTTTATGCTTGTTTGTTTAAACCCATTATGCGTATTTGCTTTAACTGCAGAATCATGGAAAAATGGATTTTTGTTATTTTGAAAGGAAAATAGCCTGGCTTGTTATAGAACATTATGGAATTGATGTCACAATCATGAGCATATTAACATATGGCTGTACATTTTTGGAAATCAGCACTCACTAATGATTTAGCAACTTAGTCACCCTGATGAGCATCATAATGACCAATGCCATTACACAGATCCATCCTAGAGGTCATTTGCATGTCTTGACAGCCATAGGGACAGAGAGAGTTGAATAAAATAAAATAAAATAAAATGGAAACATTACTTAAACACAATATATGATTTAAATATTTTTAAAAATATAACATATAAATATGATATATAAATATAACCCAATAATTGGACCAAATAATAAAAATATTACAAAATTAATATAAACTAAAATATAGATAATTTATAATTTATAATAATTATAATAATTAATAATATATAATAATAATTATAATATATAATAATTAAATATAGATAATATATAATATAGACAATATATAATTTAAATATTGTAAAAATAAAGATGTAATCCTAGAATAGAATAGAATGTAATATATAAATTGATATAATACATAATTTAATATTTTAAAAATAAATATATAACTCTAGAATCAAATAGAATCGAATCAAATAGAATAGAATAGAGTAGAACTAAATAATGGATTTTTAAATGGATCTAAACAAATAATAAATATATATTATAAAACTAACATAAAAACAAAATAATACAAGCTTATTTAAAAACAATATATAATTAAAAAAATAATTAACATATATTTTAAATATATAATAATATAATATAATACAATATAATTAATATAATATAATATAATATGATACAATATAATATAATGCTTCTTAAATAGATTTAACCAAATAATATATTATAAAATAACTACAAACTATAATGTAGAATTAAACACATATAATTTAAATATGTTACAAATAAATATATAATATAATATAATATAATATAATATAATATTTGTCTTTTTTTTGGTGGGGTGGGTGAAGTTGTAAATTGTAAATTGTATTATTAGGGCTGTGTTATTGTATTGTTTTCTGCTTTTTATGTTTTGTTTTTTTACTTGCCACAAAATGAATTGCCTCTTGGAAGACATGAATAAAGTTGAATGAATATATAATACATGGCTCTGAAAATGCAGTAGTTGACTGAATAATCTATATAATTGAATACCATTCAAATGCTCATAATGATTTTTATTTTACAAAACTAAATAATTCCAGAAAGAGCCTGACCATACAAAGCTATCTGAGAAAATACTGCCCTTTACTTTCAATTCACCATTCCTGCTTAAAGGAAACACTTTGTTTTAACACCTCCAAGCTCTTGGGCAGTTACAGAGCAGTGCTTAACATAGAAAGCAGTAGATAACTGACGGCATAAGGCACCAAAGAGCTTCACTAACTGCGCTGTAGTTAAGGCTCATCCTAAGCAAACTCCATTGAAGTGTGTGTCTCCCGGCACGGTCTGCAGTCTGACTCTCCACTGAGTCACTCCTTAGAGACAAAGTCACTCTCTAAGCTGTTCCTCACCCTCCGAGCTTTTGGTCTCTTTGCCACAGCGTAGAGTCAGGGGAGAGAGATCACTTTGAGGATTACACCAGGCTGGATCAGTCTCCGCTAGTCTCTGCATATTCAATCGAGCACCAAAGACCTCGACGAGCCCGCGTGCCCCTACGACACCAGCCCATAAATATCCACAGAGCCTGTGAGAGAAAACTAATTATCATTGCCAGAGAAAGATGCAGTGATGGCAAGTATATTTTCACTCATCAGGCAAACGAGGCACAAAGGGCTTGTTTGCGAGATGGCACAGACGTTTCTAACCATCATTAAGTTATTAAATTCGCCCTAGGCGGTGAGTAAACAACTTCAGATGGCTTTCACGGCCGGTCCGGCTCTCCGTCAGCCAGGCCGTTATTGGGTTATGGCGAAACTTCGACAAAGAGCTAAATGACTCCGGAGAGAGAGCGGAGCGGGCAGCATTAGAGAAGAGTATGCCGGGAAAAAGCGGGACGGAGAAAAAAAACACTGAAACTAAGACCAGACGCCTAAAGCACTTAAGATCGAGCTGCACTAACAAGGTTGAGATGAGAATTGGACATGCAGCGTCGACTGAAATAACCTTTGATTACTTGCTGTCGCACTGGATAAAGTGGCTCATTGAGGTATAGAAGCACTGAATTGTGGAAGACTGTTGCTAAATTTTGCCGGGGACCAAACAAACCACAAGGCTGGTATAATGTCTACTGCAAGCAGACATCTAATTGAGGGATGATGAGGGATGATGTAATGCTTGAGTGAATATGACTTGCTTAACCAGAAGTCTGAACTTTACGCATGAAATAAGCATACGGTCTATGGAGTCAAAGCTAAATGTAGTCTTAATGGATTCTCTGCTGTGAAGTCTAAAGTACTTGTACTCCTCTAAAGATCTGATTGGGTTAAAGCGAGAGAGCCAGTAACATGTGCTTTGTCTAGAGCCGTCAGAAAGTGTGTGTGAGAGGCTATCTTGCTCTTCAACAGCACATAAAAACGAAATGAGCTGCGATTTGCTGAACATGAAGAGATGGTGGATACATGGTCTCTCCTGTTCGATTGCTGATAAAGTCTGAACAGAATAAAAACAGTGCAGAATGAAAATATATAGCATTCATGTATTTACACTCCAACTTCGTGCCCCAGATTGCAATGCAGAAAATGCAGACAGAATCATGGAATCTTAAAAATGAAATTTGAAATGAAACTGTGACAGAAGTATTACAAACTGTAATAACAGTACTATTTCCAACAATAAAATTATTATTAAAACATAATTTTTTAAGGAATATTTACCATAAAAATTATTTACCAGAATTTATTTACCAGAAAAATGTAAATACACAACATAGTATTTCTGAGAAACAATTTTTTTATATATAAAATCAATTAATTAGAGATGCTTTTCATTATTAAAATTTAATGAAATCATTAAAATGGAATGTAAAAATAAATGTAAAACAGAATTTTAAAACACACTAAAACATATTTTTGTTACTTTTAATAAACTTTTAATAAATTGATCATGATTTCAATTAATTAGATATGTTTAATATTTTTAATATAACCTAGAAAAATGTAAATGGTTTAAAAAAACAGAATTCAGAAGAATTAAAACGGAACAAACAGAATTTGGGGGGGGGGGAAATAGAGCGGAATTTGGGAAAAAATAAAAAAAGGGTCCTAGAAATATTATTACAATGTAAAATAACTGTTTTTGGAAAATGGAATTTGAAAAAAAATAAAACTGAATTGGGGAAAAAATAAAACAGATTTAATAGGGCCCTAGAAATATCATTACAGTTTAAAATAACTGTTTTTGAAAAGTAGAATTCGGAAAAATAAAAAATAAAATAAAACAGATTTTTGGGAGAAAAAAAAATAAAACAGATTTCATAGGGCCCTAGAAATATTATTACAATTTAAAATGAATGTTATCCATTTGAATATTTTTTTTAATATAATTTATTTCTTTGAAGCGAAGCTTCAGCATCATTACTCCAGTCTTCAGTGTCACATGATCCTTCAGAAATCATTCTAAAATACTGATTATCTTTAACAAATAGAAAGCCAAAAAACAGCATTTATTTGAAATAGAAATATATGCAACATTATAACTGTTATTTTGTTTTTTTTATTCTTCAACTAACATAATACAGTGTGCAGACTAATATATAATGTGGAAAGAACACTGAAATATTCAGCCAAACTATTAATACTGTATTTCTATTTAAAATACACATTTTCATTTGTTCAAGATCAAACAATAATTCGCAGACCCCCTGCTGTACTGACACAGACCCCCTGTTGAAGACACAAGATCTAACTGTTTTTGTGGCTCAGTCTTCGTTATAGGACAACACTTCAAACAGTAAACAAAGATTTATATTGTTTTCCATCTTTCTTTTACTATCCCTGTCCTAGAGCAATAAACACAGAACGCAAAAACAATCATTTTGTGCGTGTATGTGTCTGTTTGTGTTTTAGAGCATCAAGCTCATTTGCTTTTATACGTTGTTTGCAGTTTTATGCTAAGCTGATATTGGTTTGAATAGGCACTACAAATAAAGTTGACTTTTATCTTATTTTGGGAACAATTTGTTATGCAGCAGACACACTCACCCAGAACTCATTCTGGCTCTCTGTGTTCACACACATCAATACCTAAAGCATGTCTTTCAAGGGTGGATCTGAGGATGAGAAAATGGATAAATTAAGCATGACTCTCTTTATATTACAGTCTTTGAAACGGGGATTACCTGTTAATTTGTTTCCGAATAAAAAAGAGTCAGTGTCATTTACATGCTGTGTACATTCCCAAAACAGCTAAAAGCAGCTCCGTGTGCCGCTGCAGATCTCGCTCTGTCCTGCTAACAGGAATTAGAGTTGTCTGTCAAACTGAATGACATGTGAGACCAAAACACTTCACTGACTTGGTTTTCCACCAGGGTCTGGCATCCATCTTTAGCTCTAAATGATCCCTTCCAGCATTTCATTAAATGCTAGCTCAGTTCAACAGCTGGCAGAAATATTGTGTATCCGGCAAACAAGATCTCGATGAATGTTCTTTCTTAACCTCATATAAGGAGAGCTATCTGCTATATCGAAATGTCATTCAAAGATGCTCGAACACATTCGGACAAATCATATGGTTCATAGCAGGGTTAGATTTTTACTTTTTCATTAAGGGGCAATTGATTTCCAGGGGCAATTTTTACATTCGCAAGGGCAATTTTTTATCACCACCTTAATAATTGTATCTGTGTTGTATACTTGAATTACGGACCAATTACTTTAATCAGTCAATCCAAATACTTCAAGGAGAAGTCCACTTCCAAAACATAGATTCGCATATAATGTACTCACCCCGTTGTCATCCAAGATATTCACGTCTTTCTTTCTTCAGTTGTAAAGAAATTATGTTATTTGAGGAAAATATTTCAGCATTTTTCTTCATATAATGGATTGATATGGTGCCCCGATTTTGAATTTCCAAAATGCAGTTTAAATGTGGCTTCAGACGATCCCAAATGCGGTTGTAAACAATCCCAGTCGAGAAAGAAGAGCAATGATCGGTTATTTTCACAAAAATAATACAATTTAATACAATTTCACCTTTAACAAAAAAGGTAAAACATATTAGTCTATTATATGGAGAAAAATGCTGAAATGTTTTCCTCAAAAACCATCATTTCTTTACGACTGAAGAAAGAATGACATAAACATCTTGGATGACAAGGGGGTGATTACATTATATGTGAATCTTTGTTTTGGAAGTGGACTTCTCCTTTAAAACTGTTGCCAATAACACACTCAACAACAACTCCGGAGTTTTCAGCGTTGACTAATCTGAACACCTCTTATTGGCACGTTGTCATCTGAATGCCTCTGATTGGTGTTCAGATGAAATAATAATAATAATAATAATAATAATAATAATAATCACTATTACCCCTATAAAATAGGTCATGAGTGGCATTCTGTGTCATTTTTAAACATGATTTGTATAACAAATATTACCTGAAGTTCTCAGGTTACTTCTCAGTCATTAGAACGTGCATTGGAGTCTGACATGGAAGAGAAGAAATTGTTTAATAGCTCGTTATTTTTGTTTTCTCTGTGCACAAAAAGTATTTTTGTAGCTTCATAAAATTAAAGTTGAATCACATGGACTATTTTAACGATGTCCTTACTAGGTTTCTGGGCCTTGAACGTGGTAGTTGCATTGCTGTCTATGCAGGGTCAGAAGCTCTCAAATTACATCAAAAATATCTTAATTTGTGTTCTGAAGATGAACGAATGTCTTACGGGTTTGAAATGACATGAGGGAGAGTAATTAGAGAATAGAATTTTCATTTTTAAATGAAATATCCTTTTAAAAGTACACATTAGTACCTGAATGGTACATATTAGTGTGTTTTGAAGAGGTATCACCGTGACAGATTTTATACCACACGCTACCATTTTTATATTGTGTCTGGCTCATTTTTCAGATTCTTTTTGCACTCCTGATTTGTAGGACAGACTGAATCACAAAGTGGAGTCTCAAAAAACTTCCTCACACGCTACATGTCTCTTTTATCACCCATAGGCTGATTCCGTTTGAGATTTTAGAGGCTTTTAACCAAGCCATTGACATGAATCAACAGAGACATACTGTGACTAAATGCGATATGAGACCGATGAGGGGACCCGAAAAACTGGCACACGGCGCTCATCACTAGTTGCCCTGAAAAAGTCCCTGTGACAGAGCCTCTTAACTTTTATGATTGTTTGGCAAAGTTGACTTCAAAGAGCCGATTCTTTGGCGCTGCTCGCGGTGTGTGAGAAAGCCAGGCTAGCGCGGGGAGGGGCAGCAGGGGCTGATGGGAGTCGAGTGAAGGGAAGGGATGGAGGATGCTGGAGTGGAGAGCAGAGCCCTTTGATCTGTGTCAGCCGCGAAAAGTACAAAAGAATCAAAAGCAATGGGGAGAGCAGCACAGAAGATTGCAAACAAGGCCCGCTCGCAATTCCCCGCGGGAGCGTGCCGGGGAAAAACACGACGAGACAAGAGCACATTTCAGAAATTCTGCAGGCTGTTCGGGAATTTCTCTCAGGCCTAATGCTGAAGCAATTAGCATTGAACCACCTCCCTGAACAGACAGGGGCTAGCTAAATCCACCATGCTAACATTGTTAGTGCAACACAATTAGTGGGGGTGACCCACTCACACCAAATTACACAATTCATTAAACTGACCAGGAAGGAAGATCCATTTATCAATCAATGTGTATGCTACTTTCTACTTGTAATTGGCTGTCCGTTTGTAATCAGTGTTGGGGAAACAACTTTGAAACTAAAGTAAGGTTGGAAGGTCCATTTTTACCTGAAACAACAAATAGGCCAACTACAAACCATCTAATCTACACTAAGTTTTAAACTGATTAGTTGCTTTAATATTTGTGATGCGATCACGCTGAGACGTTTTCAGCAAATTTGAAAAATAGATCAACTGCCAGTTTTTGGTCAAAATTAGGTTTTCATTACATTATTATTCTATAACATCTTGTCTATCATCTCTGAAAATATCTTGGCATAATTCACTTGTTTAGTGCAGAAAAATGACGATTTATTGCAGCAAGCAGAAATTACTGTGCCTTTCTCTTATGTTAAAAAGGCACTGCAGAGGTGCTTTCTCTCAACACCACAACAACAGTTAACCTAGCAAAATAAACCACATAACATATTTAATAAAGGTGTATCAATGCACATGTCCAATGCTGGGTTTTCCTAGATCATATCACATTTTTTAAATAAGTCTCTTATTCTTACCAAGGCTGCATTTGATCAAAATGTTTTTACAAATTAAAATGAATGTTTTCTATTTTTTAATATATTTCAAATATTTATTCCTGTGATGGCAAAGCTGAATTTTCAAGAATCTTTGATGAACAGAAAGTTCAAAAGAACAGCATTTATCTGAAATAGAAATTTTGTATCATTATAAATGTCTATACTGCAACTTTTGATAAATTTAATTGAATGATAATAAGTCAAAAACTGCTAAAAAGCAGAATTTAATCATGAAATATACTGCTAAAACGAAGATACAAATGATGCACAGGGTTTATGCAACAGTTTTGGCAAGGTTTTGAATAATTTGCAACAGTAATATTTGGATGAACCAATTCACTAAAAAAAAATTACTTCCTCAGGATACATATTAGTGAATCATATCCCTTTTGAACAAAATGAATTCATTTTAGAGATGCCATTTATATTAGAGTTATATTAGAGTTAGCATTTTATTGTGCAACACTGCTATTTGTTAAGCAAAGTAGTTTGTTACACTAAACAGTATTTAGAAAACAACTAAACTACCATCAGACTGCTTAAAGTGTAGTTAGTTAGAGTCTAACACAGGATAGGAAGCATTTTGAAAACCTTTCGCCAAGATTTTGCTGTATGACATAGACAAAATCAGCCTTTGCGATAAATATAAGCCTATTATTCCTGTTTAATGAGGAACCAAAAACAATCAAAGAAACAAAGGCATAGTTTGATGACGCCGCATTTGAGTGTGGAATCATGGGAGTTGTCATCTTCATCCCCACAGCCGACACAATCCAATGAGACTCGGGCAGAAATCATGTCCATGGAAGAGCTAATATACTAAAGTTTAATTAACGTCGCTGTAGTATAAGGCAGGATGGGGCTGAATATTTTTGGATATTTTAATCAAAAAATCTTACATACTGTGGCTTTAACTAATGTCCTCTTAAAACCAGTCACAACAAACTCCACATACTTTTATTTCCTAACTTTTCTGTCTAACATATTAGACTAATTGGTCATGCAATTTAATTAAGATCTCGTATTGTATAATATGACTAGCAAGAATAGTCATATTATTTCTAGCAGTAAGAAGGTTCTGGGAGGCAATGGACTGCTTACATTGAGCCTCGTGACGCATTTCCGTTTTGAAATGTTACGGCTCAGTTATTTCTGGCTATGTACATTTTCAGTGTGCTGTAATCATCTAGTTGACTTAAACACATAATAAAATGAGAGTTCGCAGGATGATTTCGAAATCCGGAAGTTTTCAGAGATAGGAGAAGACATATTCTGATGATTACTGTGTACAGAATTTTCCAAACTCAACGGAACGTGAAGTTTTAATCCAACATAAACAGGTCTGAGAAAACGGTGGCTGGTAATCATACATGATTGTTTCACCACAGGGGGTCAGTGCTCTACACTAGTGGCCTAATCGCGACACTGCAGTATTTGTGAGATCTGATGAATAAGATAGTAACTAACCTTTATTTATCTGCGTTAAATA
This sequence comes from Labeo rohita, assembly GCF_022985175.1. Classification (NCBI taxonomy): domain Eukaryota; kingdom Metazoa; phylum Chordata; class Actinopteri; order Cypriniformes; family Cyprinidae; genus Labeo; species Labeo rohita. The sequence goes on from NC_066882.1 coordinate 7,973,493, forward strand.
TGTTAGTCACTATTCTGTGTATTCTGTGTCATCATTTCACTGTATGTAGCGTAATGCCAAAATATGAATATTCAAAGTAGTCGCACTGTCAACTTGTTACTGTTAAAAATTATTTAAATGTTTAACATTGTTAAATAAGGTATTTGCCGCACATTCATTCAGCCATTTTAAACAGTGGAATAAGCAATAGGGACTCGGAATAAGAGCACCAACACACACAAACAAATTAGCCATGGTTTCACTAAAAATAAAACCAAAAATTGCAATTAAAGTTAAACCATATTACCACAAATTAACTCGGGTTTTACTACACTGACCATAGTTTAACGATGGTAGGCTATTTGTAGTAAGTAGTGTTGTTATACAAATGGTAAAAATGGAATTGACTACTACTTTTTAGTAAAATCATGGTTAATTTTTGTAAGGGTGTTTATCAGTCATTTTAAAACTGTACATTCAACAGGTCTGAAATATGATCAGTGAAAGAAAAATACTGATCATGAGAATGCGGCAGGTTAGTGGGGAAATATATTACATAAATGTATTATTCAGAATGCATATATGGTAACATTTCAACAGGTTGAACATAATTAATGTTACCACAAAGAATATGATTAATTGTGTGTTTTTTTGTTTTTAAAGAAATGCCAGCCCTAAAATGTAGTAATAATCTGCATTCACAAGCGAAACTGTCTGTATGTAGGTGTGCTGAACGCTAACTGGAAACTCCCGAGCTGTAATAAGAAGAACGCAGAAGTAGTTGTGCAAGTAGCCCATTACACAAAAATACTTTGACTTTACTCAGGCATTTCAGAATGACCATAACTGTTCATAACAGCATTTCAGATGCTGTGCAATGAGATCGGTCCACCAGTTAGTCAAGTTATCCCTTCCCATAGCGCAAAGTCACTTGACTTTTTTGCTGCACATGGAGGAATTTATTCGCAAAATGCATTTCCATCTCCCATTTTTCACATTAACTTTATTTTGCACAATTCAAAAACCACTTCAAGCAAGCAAAAAAAACTTTTTTCTCAAATTCTGGCATTTCCAGCACTCATTTCTGATGTGATATTTTAAAATGGGCATAAAAACAGAGTGATGGAAACATAGCTATTGATACACTATTGACAACGAACCTTAAAATTTCACCAAAGTTTCACTCATTTTGTCATGCATTTGGTTCTCAATTCATGAAACACAATCAGAATAAATTCATAGTTTCATGAATCAGTGCCAGTGATTATTATTAACTGCACTGTTGCAGAAACTCACCTTGAAAGAGGGCGGCATTCTGAATGATGAGAACTTTGAGCTGGGCGCTGGTGGCCTGGAGACTGGACTCCATATTCTGTTTGGCAATGAGCAGGTAGCGCTCCTCCATTTTGCGAGAACAGCATGTCAGGCCTTTCGGCTGGCACACCTGCAGATCTGAGCCTGAAGAATAGAAAAGACACACAAAATGTGTTACAGCCGTCGCAATAAACAAACAGACCGTGGCACTTAATAAGTTCCATCACAAAGTGTGTTTGCTTATGAGTCGAGCTTCAGAGAGAGACTGTTTACATTACCTATTCAAATCTGCACAACAACACAACAAAATGAATACCTGCTTACTTAACTGAAACATTCATATTCTATGCATTGCATTCCATGCTGTCAAACTGATTAGCAGAGAACAAACACTCATTAAAGAAAAACAAGATAATCAGGGAGAACATCTCAGTAAAGACAGACCCCAAGAGACTACTACTATGCAAAATCTGTCCATTTAAAGTCTGAAGTAGTGCAACTCCCTATGTGGATTGGATGAAAGAGACACGGATACAAAAAAAAAAAAAAAAAAAAACAGTCAACACACTGACAGGAATGTCTTGTTTAGGGATGAAGAGGTGACGGGTGATTTGTTGACATCCGTTAAGACTAGAATCCAGGTTTGAAGGTTATCTATCAAAGAGGCATAATTGGATTTGCTGGGAGAGAAAAGCCTATTTAGAAATACATTCTCTGGAAGAAGGTGCTTCAGTTCTTGGCTCACATATGAATAATAATCTAAAAATGTTCATGCCCTGTGGGGGGAGAAAGAGAGCGATGCTATCTGATCTCTGCTGAATCAAACATCAAGGATACAGAAAATAAAAATGACCAATGCCTGATTAAATCCCCCGTGTGTTAAATCTGATGTGCCTAGGAGGCGGATGTAAAAAAAAAAAAAAAGGAAAATCTGTGAAATGCACACATTTCATTTTCATTAATTTATTAGCTCTTTTCATAAATAAGCATAAAACATCAAATCTCCTTACATTCTAAATGTTACTTTGTGAATTGCAAATGCTTTCCCACTGAAGTAGAACAAAAAAACAACACACAATACTCACGTCTCGTCTTGCAGAACTTCTAACACTGAATAACTAGTGAATAGCACATGTAAAGGGTTGTTTTGGGCATGTGGGATTCCAATGCATTCAGGTCAAACAGACCTCTCCGCATGTGAACCAGGACTAGAAAACAGCTGCTGTGAAAATCAGTGGGATTATTGCAAATGTTTTCCCTGGGGCCGCAGATCCACATTTGGAAATGTGGCCAATTATCTTGCGATTACACATGCAAGAAGAGAACTTACGCTCGGCGAAGCCTCAGCCTTTTCAAATTTTCATTTCCATTATTATTTTGAAAGGGAATCCTACATGCAACTTTGTTCTCAGTCACTTTGCCTCTCTGTCATCTCATGCATCTCAGAGCAGCGCTGTTAAACCGGAGCCAAATGAAGTGTGTGTGTTTGCGTGCGTGTGTGTACGTCAGCTACCTGAGGGGGTGGAGGTGGCACTAGGTTGATTGATAGTGCTGTAAACAAACTTCAGAGGAGTCCCAATGCTCCAGTTCACACAGACATGGAAGATGATGATGGGGTAGGAGAAAAGGAGGGCATAACACAATCTGGGCAGAGACGAAAGTGTCACTACTCTGTTTAAGAGAGGCTTTTTGCTGCACTTTGGAATACTGTCATAACTATTGTGGAGCGGGAGACTAAAAGGGACGGGATAAAAATAAAACAGGATAAACATTCACAGTCTGATGCTCTCAGATAGCAAATGTCTTCATGGAGGAGACCTCAAGAACATGTTCCCTAGTGAACAGCAACAGACAGAACTGAAAAAGATGGTAAGGAATGACTTACTTGTGTTCAGATTGAATCAGAATATTTTTTCAAAATATTTCATTTATGCCGCAGAAGCAAGAAACTGCATGGAACGGCATAAAGGTGACCAAAAAAAATACTTTTTGGGTCAATATCTCTTTAAGGCCTGTGAGGCCGAAAATTAGTGTAGTTTCTGACTATTTGCTCAGTAGGTAGTTAAAGGGATAGTTCACCCAAAAATAAAAATTCCCCCATGATTTACTCACCCTCAAGCCATCCTAGGTGCAAATGACTTTCTTCTTTCAGACAAATACAATCAGAGTTATATGCAGTGTTGCCAAGTCTGCAGTTTTCCCGCGGAATTGGGCTACTTTAACACTGTTGTCGCGGGTTGTTTTTGATGTCCAAGAGTTAAAGTGACCACAATGTCATAGTTATCCCCTGAAATACGAATTTACCAGGGGAACCCCAACAAAAGAACTAAAAATGCGATTGGGCTAGTTTTGAGTAGCACTTGGGCAGGTTAAATGTGACCCTGGACCACAAAACCAGTCATAAGTAGCACGGGTACAATAATACATCGTATGGGTCAAAGTTATCGATTTTTCTTTTATGCCAAAAATCATAAGGATATTAAGTAAAGATCATTTTCCATTAAGATATTTTGTGAATTTACTACCACAAATATATCAAAACTTCATTTTTGATTAATAATATGCATTGCTAAGAACTTCATTTGGACAACTTTAAAGGTGATCTTCTCAATATTTAGATTTTTTTGCACCCTCAGATTCCAGATTTTCAAATATATTGTATCTCGGCCTAATATTGTCCTATCCTAACAAACCATCCATCAATGGAAAGCTTATTTATTACATTACAGCTAATGTACAAATCTCAGTTTCAAAAAACTGACCCTTATGACCGGTTTTATGGACCATGGTCGCATATTAAAATATGTCTTGGCTCTTCCAAGCTTTACAATTGCACTGAATGGGTGTTGAGATTTTGAAGTCTAACAAAGTGCATCCATCCTTTATAAAAAGTACTCCAGCTCTGGGGGGTTACTAAAGGCCTTCTGAAGCATTTTTTAATATAACGGATTGTTTTCATTTGAAAGAAGAAGGTCATATACACCTAGGATGGCTTGAGGGTGAGTAAATGATGTGGTAATTTTCATTTTTGGGTGAACTATTCCTTTAGTACACATTTTGAGTTCTGTCAGTGGTATTTTATAAAAATAAAAGACTGAATTACCATTTTTTTTTCTATGTTGTTGCACTTTAATTGAAAATGATACAAACACTTGGCAACAGAATTGTCTTTCTGCTTTCCAAATATCTCTCTCAAATTAAAAAGAATCACTAATGGAACCATTAGGGTTCCAAACTGAAATCATTAAATTCCTTTCAATTCCCATCCCTATAAGATTGCTGAATGAACGATCACATTAAATTGGAACTTTTTGCCAGTTCATCATGGAAGATGAGAGAACCAATCCAACAAGAAGTCCTAAAAACATACTCTATAAGTTTGTTGATTGAAATAACTTAATAGACCTTGAAAGAGATTAAAATGCAGGAGATTTAAGTGCTGCCAAATTTTAAATCCCATATGAAAATCTGAAGACAAAATGTCAAAGAAATCGCCTTAGGCGAAAGGAAAAAAATGCTGATCTACTAAGCACACGGCGCCTGTTAGGAATGGGTAAATAAACCCATTAACATCACATGCCATCAAAAACCAACAACAGCAAGAAAAACCCCACACTTTCTGATCGCACGTCTGCACCAATACGGATATGAAACGAGAAATTATGGGCAAACCTGCCATATCGTACAGATGGCACATTTCATATGCGCACTGACAGGCTTAATATCCAAAATCAATACTTGCAAAGGACCGGCGACAGATACGATCGAGCTAATTTCAGATTCCAGGGCAAATTTATTAAGCTGTCAATAGCCTAGCGAGTGGAGAGGCGGAGGGAGATCTGGCAGAAGGGAACAGGTATGAAAGGAGAAAGAACTCAGACAGATTTAGTAATTATCTGCAGCAAAACAGACAATTTTATCGGCACGTCTGCTGTTTGCAGATGATAAATGTACTTTATTAGAGAAGTTGCGAGCTGTCAGGGAAAAGTGAAGGACTTTACAGGAGGGAGATTGCTCCCAGCAGAGAAGCATAAACAAATATTACATCACAGTCTCTAACTAAAGACTGCTCATAAATACGGCTGATTAGATTGTTTGTCTTCTGAAAATGGAACAGAAAACAGTTGTTGGAAAAAAAAAATGTAGATGCCTCAGTCTACAGAATAAATATTGTGTAGTGAGAATGTGACCATACAGGCCTCATTTGTCTCATTCTAGCAGAATTTTTCAACCTTCAGTCATAGAGCGCCAGTTTAAAACCATTTTATAATAACTTTTATTAAGGGGTTAAGAATGTCCAAAATAAAGATAAAACTAAATTTCACAATTTGATTCGATTCTGAGTAACAAGCTTTCAATATTAATTATTTTTTATATATATATATCAGGTACAGTATATGTCAAATTTTCTCAAAGAATAAAAAAGTCTGTCAACGAACACTGTAAAATATACATGAGAGCCAGCTGATACTACATTACTATAATATTGAAGGTTAAAATAAGCTGATTTATAGCTTTACAAACATTTTACAAACAGGCTAGACTAATCGATTCTTGAGATTTAAGAATCATATTTTCACCAAGCCCGATTATTTTGTCACAATACCATAAATTGTACATCATATCAATCCATAAATATGAGTATCAGTAAGGAGGTTGCATCACATTATATTTTAAAACCTGAACTAACTTGGTTATGTCATAAAATGTGAAATTAAATGATGATTAAATTACTTAAGGTTCAGCAAGAGATACAATCAGGCTACCTAATTAAATTCTTTTAACAAAGGATGGAATTTTTTATTTTATATCCCCCTAAAAACATTAAAATGAATTTTAAATCCAATTAAAACATGTTCATCATTAAATAGGGATGTTTAATAAATTATTGGCTCATATCACTGACCATAAGAACATTACCATTGCTATATTATAAAATGCTTAACAGATTTTCAGTTAGAAACACAGACCCCCGGTGGACCATCAGGGAACCTGGTTGAAAAACGTGGCTCTTGAGCCTCTATATAGATACGACCTCTTCCATATTCATCGTCCACTGAGTCATGACACACTCGCTTCCTTCCTTATCAACTAAAATTTCTAGAAACTTGTAAAATCCACCCTCCCTCTTGCAGCCTTGCCCAAAGGCCTCAGGCGTGTGAGTATCCCTGTTGGAGCCTAGATGAAAAAGACGGCTCTGACGGAGACGTGGAGAGCGCTGTGTACACATTTGAGCCTCGCGCTCCTCCTTAACAAGCCTGAAGACACAGAGCGCAGCCAGATGCATGCATAAGCGTGATCTTAAGAACCATTTATAAAGCTATCAGCATGCAAGTTTAATGGGGGCTGTGGGGAAAACATGCTGTGTTAAAATACAGAAAATGTTAAAAGGATGTTATTAGAAGCATGAATTATAGAGCAACGGCACAGGAATTATGACGTTTCTTTCTAGACTCGCTTCAAAGACATCAATGTGCACAATTAAAAAGTAGAAAGTCAACGGGCTGATGAAAGTATACGAAGTATATGATTATGAATCGGGCTCATCTGCCAGGGAGGCAGGAGAGTTAATGGACTAAAGCAAAGCCGTCTGTTGTCTTACAGTGCCATTGGAAGTATTTAATGAAAGAACGTACCTCAGACTTCCACAGAATGGAGCACACAAGGGTGAGATTCAGTTTGGAAGAGATAAAGTAAATAACAGTACAATAAAATGCAGTGTTGCTCTGTTTCAATCAGCCCAGGAAAATCTGAGATATGTGGTTTAATAGACAGTCTGACCACAGTCATTAGTAGAAACTTTCATGGCTTGTGGGCATGTGATCCCTCACCTTCAACTTTAAATGGACTACCAGAGACATTGACCTAAGCCATTATCTCATAATTACAGAAACTGTGTGGGCATTTATCAAAATATGAAGGTACTTCACTGCCCAAGGCACTATCTACTGCCCCTTGATACTAAGGTCTCTTAAGGACTTCATATAAGGCTACAAAAAATGTTAGATCCTTTCAAGCATTAAATATGTGAATATATAAAGTCATTACTGCACATGAAAATATTAATACTAATAAAATACTAAAATTATATTAAAATAATATAGAAAAATATTGTAATGAAATTATAAATATTAAATTATAATACAATAATTTATAAATAATACATTTATTTAAAAAATAATTACTAATTACTCAGACTCCTTCTAAAAAAACTATCTATATAACAATAATACAAATAATCTACTAAATATACCAAAAATAAAATATTAAAATGATATTAAAAATAATATAGAAAATATTACTGCAATGAAATTATGAATATTAATTTATAATACAATAATTAATTTATAAATAAATACATTTCTAAAATAATTATTAATTACATGTAGACTCCTTCTACATAAAAAAAACATTAATTATAATAATTACAATAATATAAAATACTATACTAAATATACTAAAAATAAAATACCAAAATAATATTAAAAATAATATAGAAAATATTATTGCAATGACATTATGAATATCAATTTATAATACAATAATTAATTTATAAATAAATACATTTATTACTAAATTAATTATTAATATAAAAATAGTATTATTACAATAATTACAATAATATAAAATTCTATAATAATAATGCTTTAATTATTTTACATAACAACAATAGAAAATAATATATTAAATATACTAAAAATAAAATACTAACATAATATATAAAAATATTATTGTAATAAATTAATAAAATATTAAATTCTAATACAATTAAATGTAATAATAATATAATAATATAATATAATATAAAAATAATATAGACAAATTGCAAAAATGCAATTAAATATTAAATTATAATATAATTAGTTTTTAAATACTTTTTTTTCTAAAATAATTATTACGTGTAGCCTCCCTCTACATAAAATAGCATTAATTTTGATAATTAGAATATAAACTACTATACTAAATATACTAAAAATAAAATAATAAATTAATATTAAATATACTATAGAAAATATTGTAATATTATAAATATTACATTATAATACAATAATTAATTTATAAATAAATACATTTCTTTCTAAATTAATTATTAATATCACAATAGTATTAATTACAATAATTAATAATATATAATACTAATAATAATAATGCTTTAATTATTTTACATAACAATAATAAAAAATAACATATTAAATATACTAAAAATAAAATACCAACATACTATATAAAAATATTATTGTAATAAAATAATAAAATATTAAATTATAATACAATTAATTGAAAATTCATTTATAAATAAATATATTTCGTAGAGGTACTAAAATGCACTTTTAAAGTACTAATATGTACCTTTAAGGTAAATAATAATAAATTATAATAATATGTGAATAATAAATAAATAATAAATAATGATAAGCAATTTGACTGAATATTCATACATATACTGTATCAGCTACTGTAGAAATAACTGAACACTGATTAGCGGTGATGTGCACAATGATAATATACTTCCTCATATCTTAAATACAACTATAGATAATCCATTTGTAGGTTGATAAATAAATATTTGCCCCAAAAGTGCAAATATATAGCCTATTTCTAATGAGTTTCCCTATTTTCCATTTTCCATTTGCTAAAGTAAGACGCCATCCTTAGCGGGGTAGTTTATAATTTCTATGAGGACTTGCTCTTGATAATTGGAATAACAATACTGTCTGCACTGAGAGGATCTAGCCTTTGATGGGGTGAACAAGTGTCTCTGTAATGCATTCTGCCATTACTGACATTAAAACAAGCGGCACAGAAGCCCCTTAACAGCCTCTAACATGAGCTCTTGAGGGAGGTCAGTGGCACTTCATTAGCCGGATCTCGTTCGTGAGTACCGACGGACGGGAATACGGCTCCCTCTCATCTCGTGTTGATCAGAGAGACTGCTGAGAGATGGACCCTGACTTCACTTTGTACTCAACCCTCCGAACCCCTCATTACTCAGACGCTCTCTTCAGCGGAAACCAAAAGCAACGACACCGACCAATTCAACTTATGAGTTTAACAACGGCCATCCTTATTTGAGCGCTCATTATCTAATAAAATATTTGCAGGGGACGCCACATCAAAATGTCAGATTGATGTACGTGAGAGCTGGTGTAAAGGTGCCTTTGAGACTACAAAGACAGTCAGCTGTCTATTGTGCTTTGACATTCAGCTCTTCCTCTCGGGGCGAGGAGGCCGAGAGAGACATCAACCAAAAAAAATGGTAAAGACATGCCAGTGGAGAAAGGGAGAACCTCTCATTGGCTTTTTTGGTCTTGTGGCCCCCTGGCATTACATGCGGTGTGATTAGAATTCAGTTCAATCTTCCTGCGGGCTGCGTGTCTCGGCTTGGCCTCCTTGTATTCCGTTGTAGATGCATCAGCCATCACATCCCCTCTTCTCTCTAATGTTAGTCCATCCATCTCTCTTTCTCTCAAGATCCTCCTCTCTCCATCCCACTCACACAGGCCAGTAGAGATCGCATTTGGCAGCTGAACAGAAACACAGCGGTTGCATCCATCACAAATCAACCCAAATATCACCACGAGTTTAAAGCCCACCAACGGGTTTTCTGGGGTCACAGGGCAGCGAATGCAGCTGCCTGTTGCGTGATTCAGAAAAAGGGGTCTCTAAAGGTGAATGCTGCATCTACAATACCAGAAACAGACCAAAAGAAATACATGGTTCTGTAACAAAACAAGTTAAAGGGATAGTTCACCCAAAAATGAAAATTCTATTATTACTTACTCACTCTTATGTCGTTCCAAATCCGTAAGACCTTTATTCATCTTAGAATCACAAATTAAGATATTTTTAATGAAATCTGAGAGCTTTCCGACCCTGCATAGACAGCAACGCAGCTACCACATTCAAGGACCAGAAATGTAGTAAGGACATTGTCAAATAGTCCATGTGACAATACTTTTTGTGCACAAAGAAAACAAAAATAATGCATACTACAACACAGGAGCTGGTGTTCTGACGTCCATCTCTATTAATTCAACGTCTGTATATTCTGCTTCAAGTAAGTAAGGCTGGGCAAAAAAATTACAAGTAATTAGCCGGGTTTCCATCCCAAGTTGCAAATTTAACTAATGCGCAAAATTGGAATATTGCATAAAACATTTGCAAATAAGCACCGTTTCCATCCAATGTGTCAAAGGCCCTGTTTACACTAGTGTGTTTTTTATTAAACACCATTTTAAGAGAAGTCCACTTCCAAACCATAGATTCACATATAATGTACCCACCCCCTTGTCATCCAAGATGTTCATGTCTTTCTTTCTTCAGTCGTAAAGAAATTATGTTTTTTGAGGAAAACATTTCAGTATTTTTCTCCATATAATGGACTGATATGGTGCCCTGATTTTGAACTTCCAAAATGCAGTTTAAATGCAGCTTCAAACGATCCCAAATGCAGTTTTAAATGATCCCAGATGAGAAAGAAGGGTCTTATCTAGCGTAACGATCGGTTAATTTTAAAATAATACAATTTATATACTTTTTTAACGCCAAACACTCTTCTTGTCTTACTCTGCCTGGACTGTTTTTTTCTGATTCGTGACAGTTAGGGTACGTCAAAAAACTCCCATCTCATGTTCTCCCTCAACTTCAAAACTGTCCTATATCGCTGTTTTACCTTTTTTGTTAAGAGTGTTTGATCTTCTTTGCAAAGACTGGGTTGGTACTTCTGCAGCGATGTAGGATGATTTTGAAATTACTTTTGAAGTTGAGGGAGAAAAAACGAGTTTTTCGACATACTCTGTCTTGAACCAGATTACACAGAGTTCAACGAGAGAATGGCAAGACGAGCGTTTGAGAATAAAAAGTATTTTAATTTTTTTTAATGAAAATAACCAATCGTTTTGCTAGATAAGACCCTTCTTCCTTAGCTGGGATCGTTTACAACCGCATTTGGGATCGTTTGAAGCTGCATTTAAACTGCATTTTGGAAGTTCAAAATCGGGGCACCATATCAGTCCATTATATGATTTACGATAATTTCTAAGATAATTTCTTTACGACTGAAGAAAGAAAGACATGAACATCTTGGATGACAATGGGGTGAGTACATTATATGTGAATCTTTGTTTTGGAAGTGGACTTCTCCTTTAAAATGAAAACGATCCTCATCTACACTGGCATTTTCACTGTGTTTCAGAAACAATCTTCGTCCACACTACACAACCAAAAACGCATGTCACATGACCACTCATGCAGGTACAACCATAGATATGTATAGGTAGACGCCCTATTATTTAGATGGTGGACGCATCAGGTGCTTGGAGCCACCAAATGGGGCATCTACCTATACATATCTGGCCATGCCATCGTTCTCAAAAGTATCAGTTTTGGTCTGTTTACACTGAAACGCAACACGTTTTCAAACTAAAACAGGGTCTGCAGCGTTTTCAAAAGTCTCCGTTTTCGAGGGTCGAAAACGCTGGAGTAGTGTAAATGACAGGCGTAACCGTAGCAAAAGTTATGTTTTCGGATGTTCATTATTACATCCAACAACAGAACACCTCAATTGCTTATTGCCCGCCAATCTTGTCTTCCCCTGCACTTGTGTCGAAACAATGGCGGTTGGACTGTTTACAGTTCACTCAGCTCACTTAGGGTGGATCTAAGGCAAAACGGTCATGTCAATCAACTATCATAGGAGCACCCTTGGTATGTGTAGCGTAACACAGACAAGATGCTGAGAATGGCTTGATTTGAAAAAGGGGATATTACTTATAAAGATTAAAAAATGCCACTGGGTGGATTTTTATCATTATAGGGTGGTTGTGTACACACACTGCCAACACACATTTATGTTCAAACATGAACCTTTAAAAATGAAAACGCACAAGTGTAAACGTAGCCAAAGAGAACAAAATTGTCGCTGGCCCAAATATCACTAAGAAAATTAGGAAAAGCCACTGAATACAATAATTTCCATGTATAATAAATGTACTTGGGCTTAAAAAAAAAGCAGGCAAACTGCTTGTAAACAAAGCACAGCCCTTCCAGGTTAAGTCAAGGAGTGACACGAAACAGAAGAAATTGTTGAATAAAGTTATTTTTGTTTACTTTGTGCATAAAAGTAGTCTCGCTACTTTAAAAAATTATGTTTGAAGCACTGATTTTTATCGATGTCCTTACTACCTTTCTAGGCCTTGAACATGGTAGCTGCGTTGCTGTCTATCCAGGGCCGCAAAGCTCTCGGATTTCATCAAAAACACCTTCATTTGTGTTCCCAATACGAACAAAATTCTTATAGGTTTGGAACGACATAAGGGTGAGTAATTAATGACAGAATTTTCATTTTTGGGTGAACTAATCCTTGATGAAGACATATGCAAACTTTTGGAAGCAATAAAACCTGACTCGATACAAATCAAGCAAAGCATTAAACCTGCTAGCAGGCCAGGAGAGAGAGTGCAACTCTCAGTGGAATAAATAAAATCACTAGAAGGTGACAGCAACACTATACGGCCCGAAGTCGTTCCCATTTCCAATTAACATTAAGGTTGTCTACATTCATTTGCCACTTCAAGGCCAGCGACGTGCACTGGGTTCAGAATATGTGCTCCATTTGAAGGAAATTGGATGGCTCTCTTTACACAATGCTCTTTGTGTACAACAAGGCCTAACAAAATCATCTCAAACTGTTATCAGATTTTTTAAATTACGCTGTGTTTGATTGGACTCATTTCTATGAAGAAGACATTTCATGTTTAAAAATGGAAAAGTTATTAAGTTCACTTCTTTCTTGCAAACATTTTTATAAACAAGTGTCTTAAGATGCATTTGCCCAACACATAAATCAATAGCAAATAAGGAGGGCAAACAATTAACCTCACATTCTTTCATAGTCTGACATAATACAAGGACACCCAATTAAGGTTTCTGGCTACATATGCTGGAGCCGCGTGGTATCGGTTCATATAATGAATCAAAATGAATAAAGCCAAAGGCTTCGCCGCACCACTAATTACTGCACCAGGCATAAAGTCCAGAGCCCGGTGCCGCTGGGATTATCAGGACTCCACACTGCCTGCGGCACACTTCCGAAAGAAAAAAACCCTCACAGTTAGTCCTTTCTCTGAAAAGCAATGTTTAGGTTTCAAAAACTAGGGCTTCAAAAGGCTTTTATTGCAGGATTGTACCCATCAGGACATGAAGTCCCATACTAGCTCCTGAGGAGCAGCACAAGCAACCCAAAATGCTTTCTAAGAAAACTGCAACATACACAAGTTCATATCTTATGCATGCAATCCGGAAAGTTTAACGCAAGAAGCCCATTTAATTTAAAGTGTACCAGATAGCGGGTACAGGTTCTTGCAATCCAATAAGATACGCAACGCAATCACTCTTGTTACTTTTCTTAAACTCTGATAAAGGTTAAAGTGTGTTAAAATTCCTCTGAGAAGTAAAATGACTGAGAATATCACTCTGCTCCTTGTCCTTAACCCAATTGCAATCCATTTAAATTGCAAATGCGAACTCTGCAAAACCGAACAGCACCTCTGATTAAATGGAACTGGGAAGGTCACTTTATATCTCCTGAAAGCAGCTGAACTATAAGGGATCACTTGGGTTATACAAATTATTTTCAAATTATTCAAATTAAGTAGAAAATCTTAATTTAATTGCTTTTTAAATAGATAAATGAGCACAGCATCAGAAAAACAACTTTTATTTTAAAATGCAAAACTTTTAAGGTTAATTAACTCAAGTGCAAAAACGAATGACTGCAATAGTGATATAAATTATTCCAGACTTCTTTTTGAAGCAATTGCTACTGCTACAAGAAAAAAATGAAGATACTTGCACATAAAGCAGCCTAACAACAAAGTGCAGTCACTGGGGAAAAGCAAGATCCTTTTCAGCAGAATTTTTGTTGTGAGGGCCAAACAAACTCTCCGTGTTTCTACCCCACTTCTCTCCAGCCTCCAGTTGAGACAGAATTAACGCTTCAAGCAGCTAAGGGGAGATGTCAAGTAGAGAGCCAGCCATCCATCCTGTCATTCATCTCAACTCATCTATCTCCTCAGCTCTCCGCTGGGAAACGTAGCAACCTCAATAAACACACTAACACAATTCGCCTTCTCCAGCATGACAGGTAATTCACACTAGTTATGGCTAAGAGAAATACATTTACAGCTCTCCTCGGGCTACTTCCGCAGCCAACGCTCAGAGTTGAAGATGACAATCCAGTCAGGACACTTATTTCATCTTCAGACTACTGATAGAGCTTCACAACATGCAGAAGGTGAAAATAATAGTCCATGAAATGAGCTACGGAAAATGCAAACATAAAAAAGAGCTGTATGGCAAGTAATTTTAACATTTTGTCTTTAAACATACAGTTAAAGTCAAAAAGTTTTATATACACATTGCAAATCTGCAAGTTGTTAATTATTTTACCAAAATAAGAGGGATCATACAACAGGTCCCACAAATTCTTTGGTTTTTCCCTTTCCAACGATTGTATGATTTTGAGATCCATCTTTTCTCACTGAGGACAACTGAGGGACTCATATGCAACTATTACAGAAGGTTCAAACCCTCACTGATGCTTTAGAAGAAAAAATGATGCATTAGGAGATGCATTTTGAATTTGAAGATCAGGGTAAATTGAACTTATTTTGTCTTCTGGGAAACATGTACGTATCTTCTGAAGAGCAGCACTAAATGACAAAATATGATATTTAGGCAAAATTTTAAAAAATGTACACATCCTTGTTCTGTTCAAAAGTTTACACTCCTGGCTCTTAATGCATCGTGTTTCCTTCTGAAGCATCAGTGAGCGTTTGAACCTTCTGTAAAAGTTACATATGAGTCCCTCAGTTGTCCTCATTGTGAAAAGATGGATCTCAAAATCATACAGTCTTTGTTGGAAAGGGTTCAAATACACAAAAATGCTGAAAAAGAATTTGTGGGACCTGGAGGACTTTTCTGAAAAACAGCAGGCAGTTTAACTGTTCAGGACAAACAAGGGACTCATGAACAACTATCACTAAACAAAAAAACAGCTCTGGATCATTCAGGTAACAACAAAGTATTAAGAATAAAGCGTATGTAAACTTTTGAACTGGGTCATTTTCATAAATTCAACTATTATTTTCTCTTGTGGACTATTTGTAAACATATGTGAAATTTCTTATTCATGTCAGTACTAAATAAAAAATAACATTCCTTTTGTATGATCCCTCTTACTTTGGTAAAATAATTAACATTTTTGCACATTCTGCAAGGTGTATCCTTTTCAATTTCACTACAGTAACAGTTCAGTAAACCACAAATCATTAATTTGCTATTCTAAATCACTTTTCCAACACTGTTAAGTAACTATTTGTTTTTACTGGTAACAAATGTTTTTTTTTCCATTTAATTCTATGGGGATTTGTGATACAGATATGAACTAGTCACTATCCGTTGCTGTTGCTGTAGTTGTTGCCGTCACCTTTTCCTGGTGTCTCAGTTTTCTTAGTATGAAATTAATAGACACTAATATCCATTAGAAACCGTTACTAGTAACAACTGGGATAGAAATTATGGTCTCCCATGAGTACTATAAAAGCTGGAATGTATGCTAGTCCAAGGTAAATTGATTGTATTTAAATATAGATATTTGTACAATTCAATATCAAAAATGTTAACTTGATACCAGTAAAAGTTACTATAACAATAACGACTAGTAGCAAAGATATAAACATTACTAATGAATGCAATCTAGTGAAATAATAGTGACAAAATACATACTCGTGACAAAACTAGTTAAAACGGCACGCATACGTTTTACATTTCGTTTTGACATCAGTTTTACATTAATATTGAAGGTTTGTATTCGATTATTATGGAATATGGCTCAATCATATGCTAATACACACTTTAAAATAAAGATTCATAAATCGCTGCTAAGTGCAAAACAACAATAACAAGAATAAAATCATTTATAGCGCGCTGTATGTCAATACATAAATCCACTCAACATCCAAAAAACTAAAAAATACAGCATCACACAACATACGCCAAGTTTAAAAATAATAGTACAGGTCTTATTGAGGTAAAACTTTTAGAATAGTGTTTTTAGACACATTTTAATTCACACGGAAAGGTACATAACTTATGATCCGAATAGCTCGGTTTACCTGAGACTGGCGTTTCTGGGGTCCATTTCATCCCCGGGTACAAAAACTGAAAAGAGGAGCGCACTTCGCGACAGTCCAGCACCTGAGTGTTCGGCCGAGAGAACGGCAGCATCAGGACGCACAAAATCAGCGCACCGTTCAACTTCAGTCCAGGCATTATGAATCCAAATGCGCTGAAGTAAAGAAATATAATGCGCAAAAAGGATTCCCGGTGATAGATCTGATTACAGGCGCAAATGAAGAGAGCAGGAACGATCTGCGTTGCTTGAAGTGAGCAGAAAGCGATGTGCTGGACTCAGCGGCGGCATCACTGAAGTGAGAGTGAGGAGGAGAGTCCTGTGGAGCTCTTCATCTCCACCTCATTAACAGACCCAAACTTCATGCTCACAAATCAAGGTCACATTTCGCGGGACTGCGCGATTTACACTTGTCTCTTGCATTATTTAAATGAAGCGGTTACAGAAGCCAGTTTGTTTTTGAAGTCTTTCGTTGATATTAAAGTTATGATTATGAAGACAGGAGGCGCGTTATGAATCCCTTGCACTGCTGCGGTCATGCGCACAGACCAAGATCAAGCCTGGGCTACAACACAAAATTCAAATGGAGTTTTTCCAGACCAGATCTTCAATCACGTCTTATGTTAATTTAAGTGGTTAAAAAAGTGAAATGTGGTCATTTCGGCAGGGGATTGAATTCCAGGCTATGTCTTTATTATCTGTTTAATAAATTTGCATTTTCAAATTTATTTGAATATGCAGAACAAACAAACACAGTTTGTCACATTTCCAGCTATCTGCTACCATCTGGTGCTGGCAAAGGTTATTGCAACGTACAGTCACTGATAAATCTCTAAAATCAATTGCAACCTAAGAGGGGCGAGGTAGAATAATTAAAATCTTTTAATTTTATTGAGACATTTTAAATAAGCATAATTACATACTCAAAATGAAACAACAAACAAACACGCAGGTAATGGAATCTAGCGGATTACAGATGGATACCGTGCAATTTTTATTGAAGATTGTTGCAACTATTAAAATTGCAGAGTCATCCACCCGAAAACAGCAAGACAAATGTTTGCATGAAAAACACAAACAAACATGCATTTACATTTTATACATACTTTTCATATCTAACATTATTAAAGTGCAATATGTGACCCTGGACCATAAGACCAGTTATTAAGATCTTTTTTTTTTTTTTGAGATTCATATATCTGAAAGCTGAATAAGTAAGCTTTCCGTTGTTGTATGGTTTGTTAGAACAGGACAAAATTTGGCTGAGATACAACTATTTGAAAGTCTGGAATCTGAGGATGTAAAAAAATCTAAATATTGAGAAAAGTTGTCCAAAATGAAGTTGTTAGCAATGCATATTACTAATAAAAAATTACGTTTTTATATATTTACGGTAAGAAATTTACAAAATGCCTTCATGGAACATGATCTTTACTTAATATCCTAATGATTTTTGGCACAAAGACAAATCAATAATTTTGATCCATACAATGTATTGTTGCCTATTGCTACAAATATACCCATGCGACTTATGACTGGTTTTGTGGTACAGGGTCACATATAGCAATCTATGCATCTTTTGTTTTTGCTATTTTGATATATTGTGTGACAGTGAAAGAAAGAAAGAAAGCAAGCAATTAAAAACTGCATGCATTTGCAACAGTTCCAAACCATCTTGATTGCATACGTTGTTTGTCCCTGGTGCAGCGAGTTTTGCATGGATTTGCACAGCATGTTGAAATAAAGCTGGATGCAGTCCTGCAAAACTCGCCACACATTAACAGGGCTTTTTCATCAGCAACAGCAGCATCGAGCGCAGCTCCAGAGACAGACAGAAGGCGACCGGCAATACTTTAAGTGCAAACACTGCAGCAGATTCACTGGCACTACCTGCACTGTGAGCACTTTGGAACTGCCAGCACAAACTCAC
The DNA here is from genome assembly GCF_022985175.1 of Labeo rohita. Classification (NCBI taxonomy): domain Eukaryota; kingdom Metazoa; phylum Chordata; class Actinopteri; order Cypriniformes; family Cyprinidae; genus Labeo; species Labeo rohita. The sequence continues at coordinate 7,991,909 of NC_066882.1, forward strand.
ATAGACAAAATAAGAATTAAAAAATAGATATTGTCCAGTTTGATTAACAGAATAACAAAATGTAAACAAATTAAATAATGAAGTATTTGCTTCCGTGTGCTGAATATACAGCTACTCCTGCCAAAAGGAGCATCCAGCGCAGTAGATACTAGACTACTTCACTAACTACACAAGATGCACCTTAGCAGGAAGGCTGTATTAAAACAACGTCACATTTTTCAAAGGTAGGCTATTATGGTGGCTTTCTGGTCCTTCATTAATCTTCAACATGCCTAGGAGGGAGGGGAGAAAAGACAAGCAATCAACAATCTTATAATTATGCTTTCATTTCTTAATTAAAACATCTAACTTAACTACAGAATCAATTTATTAGAATAGGTAGCAACAAAACACAGTTTACAAAACTTACGCAGCTTTACACATCACTGTAAAATGTTTACACCAATTTACCAAGTTCAAATTTTTGTCGTTTCTACTTGCGCTTTCAACGCAAGTAATTAAACTCTAAACGAATTTTTAAAATGTTACTACACTTCAGTTTAGAATTTTCAGTAAACTGAAATTCTTCATAGAATGTTTAGAGTCTGACTGAACGTCATTGATTCTCGTCATTGGCGCGCTTTGCTCATGTCTCACTAGGTCTCTCAAAATGGAGGATCTTCAACTTAAGATAGGTAGAATTGTTGAAATCTCTTCATTTCTGTGTTATAGCTAATTAATTAGCCTAAATATAACGTCTAGTGCTAAAAAGAGTAATCTTAACCACGTTTAAAATGTAATTCCCTTCACGCCATGTTGTCTAAATAGTTGCATTTTTAAACGTTTCGTAGCCCAACAAGCACAATACGCAATACAACACGTTATTTCGAATCACACGCGTCCATGACTGTCAGAAAAAAGGCAGAAGATGAATATTCGTCTGTGAGGTCGAATCCGCAAACATTAACTAGGCCTTGAGGTCGGTGCCCGATCTTCTGCTTGTGTGGCCCACGAGTTTTCCTTTCAAGAAGGCGACAGGCTGGCGTTTAATCGACCCTTCAATGATAGAACATGTTTATTACGCTACAATTTAAGCAAAGCAGCTGAAAAGCTTCTGTTTACATAAGAGTGGGTGTTCACAACAGGAAACGAACTCCTAGTATCTATAAGAGCTGAGAACAACAAAACTGGGTTAAGTGTTAGGAAATTTTAGGAGACGGGCGCCAGTAGACGTTTTTCAAAACACGTTTGCGTTGAAATGAAGGTTTTATTCAGCTATAGTTTCTCACCTGAGTTTGGGTTTTGATAGAGTGACTTTACAGACATGAATTGCGGGGGCCACGTGAAATACAGCAATGCTTTAAAATATGAGTTTACGTTTGTAAACAACGCTGTTTTTAGATTCTAAACTTAAAAGACAGAATTAACACATTCTGAGCGTCAAAACGTAAGTTTTGCAGATTATTAAACTGGAGGGTTTTAAAACACCGTCCAGATTTACTCCGCAAGGTTAACGTTAGTTGTAACTCGCCTGTAGGCTACACAAACTGTTAGTGACACGGGTTAAATATTAATCAGCAAATCGTGTAAAGTCAGCCGTAGTTGTTTCATTTCCTTCCAAAAAGCATAATCAGAACAAATTACTTTTAGAATCACACATTCTAAATAGTCCCTGATAAGTTACAGCCGCCAGAAGCTGCTAGTATTGTTATTTTAAAAGCGAATTTCACTTACATGTGCTTAGTTAAGAACCAAACACCTCCAAATATAATATCTAAGCGCTCAAGAGTCCATTAATTGATCCATCTCCTACATTGTCTGTTAGCTCCCCAGCTGCTCCACACACACAAAGCCTGTCCCACCGACAAACACTGTCACAATTTCAAAGTTTCCACAATCATTTCTCGCCACAGCAATAGACCCACGCGTGAACGCTGCTCACGACGCCTGCAAGTTGACGCTTTCGGACGCGTTTTAGGCCTCCGCGGGAGTTAAACTAGCGCGTAACCTCCGAGTTGTTTAGGATCATCAGGTTGGAGAAGGTTTACGAAAGAGGCGCGAACGTCTCGTCATGTGATGATGGGCCTCGCAAGCCTCCTCCTCCCCAACTCAACTCACTCAATCCCCCCACGACTCACATCCGCTCTCCTATATCCTATAAATCTTACTTACTACTTTCGCATGATTTGGTCTGACTGCTAATTTGTGTTTTTTGGCACTGAGGATTTAGAACAACTGATTAGAATTAAAAAAGTTATAATTTGTTGCATTAATGTTCTTCTTGGCGAAGCGTTTACGTTACTTGGGACTAACGTAAGCTGATATAGACCCAAAAACAACAGCCTATAGGAGAATTTGGAGGGAAAGGATGTAGTTTTTCTTGCAGTGCAAACTAAATTACCAATAATGAATTTAACATTAACAAACACAGTTTGTCATAATGCATAGTGCATAAACACCAGACATTTGTGCATCAAATTGTACACGTACCTGATCATGGCAGAAGTGAAGGTGTTTTATCCTTAAAGTTTCGATACCTTACTGCGCAGATGTTTCACGTTCAACCCCAGTCAAGACCGACAAAATGTTATGTCATGCATGTAATTGCAGAGCATCTCTTTTTTCTTGTTGGGGGTGGGGGTGATGGAAAATCTGCACAAAGTGTTTCTGATTATCGGTGTTAGCTCTAGAAATAACTGGAGTTTTGCTAATCAAATCCGGTGGGGATCCTACAAATGCAAACCTCAAGACATTACATGTCATCAAAAATTCAAACTATTTTTAGGAAACTTTAAGACACTCTGGCTTGGGAATAAATCCTGTGGTCAGTGAGAGACAGAAGGCTCAGGTGACCTCTGACCCCCGGTTCACTCAACCCCCACTATTCCACAGTGGGCTGTATGTGCACCATTGTATTAGGCTTCAAAGAGCATTTCCCTTAGCATTCCCGCGTCATTTTATCTACGAGATCATTTTGTGTTTATTTTCAAGTGTGCTTATTAAAAAGTAGATGCAACCAATTATCAAGCAAGTTTTTCTAAACACCATTTAGGAACGAATACATTTCTAAGCCAGTTTTGAATAAAGATCTGGAAGTTGCCACTCTCTTCTTTAAATAGGAGGAAACTATGAGCGTCCTTTTGAACTTTAACCTACTTTTCTCTCTCCAAGGCACAAAGAAAATGATCAGCGTGAAAAAGGATGTTGGGTGTATGCACTAAGACAGCTGCAGACTAACAGATTAAACTAGAAACATCAGCTTGAAAATGATTTTAATTGTTAGTAAACTAAACAATAGTTAATTTTTTTTGGTTGTGAATGTTTTAAGCTAAATAATAGTCATGTAAGTAAACTCTGATATGATTTTATACTATGATTAACAAAAAAAAATGTATGGACGAAGATGATCTTCTGAATTAGTTCTGTGAATTAAAATTAATCTTTTATGTAATGTAGTGTATTTCATATCTAATATTAATCCCACTCCTACATTTTTCCTCTGAATATAAAACAGCTAGTATTCAAAACCTTTTAGACAATACAAAATCACTCCGAGCTTAATGTCTTTTGAGCAGGTGTTACTACACTTCAGCATATTTCATATTTAAACTAAATTAAAAAAAAAGTTACTGTAACTGTAGCAAAAAATAAATAAATACTGGGTTAAAAACAACCCAGCGCTGGGTGAAATATGGACAAACCCAGCAGTTGGGTTAAATGTTTAATCCAACCTTCTTGGTAGTTATATTTAACTCAACTATTACTTAAAAATAACTATATTTCTTGCTGAAAATGAACCCAAATATAGGTTGGAAATTAACATTTATTAGTATGTTCAATAAATGAACATTTGTTGCTTTTTATTGCATTTTTTAAATTGCTTATTGATAAATGTTCACCTTTTGATTATTGCTAATGCCTCTATAGTGATTCTGAGTCTGATTTTTAATTTAAAACCTTTTAGACAATACAAAATCACTCCGTGCTTAATGTCTTTTGAGCAGGTGTTACTACACTTCAGCATATTTCATATTTAAACTAAATTAAAAAAAAAAAAAAAAAAAAAAAAAAAAAAAGTTACTGTAACTGTAGCAAAAAAAATGCTGGGTTAAAAACAACTAATATGGACAAACCCAGCGGTTGGGTTAAATGTTTAATCCAACCTTCCTGGTAGTTATATTTAACTCAACTATTACTTAAAAATAACTATATGTCTTGCTTAAAATGAACCCAAGTATAGGTTGGAAATTAACACTTATTAGTATGTTCAATAAATGAACATTTGTAGCTTTTTATTGCATTTTTAAATTGCTTATTAATAAATGTTCACCTTTTGATTATTGCTAATGCCTCTATAGTGATTCTGAGTCTGATTTTTAATTTACAACCTATTCTGGGTTCATTTTCAGCCAGACATATGTGACCCTAGACCAGTCCTAAGTAGCACGGGTATATTTGTAGCAATAGTCAACAATACATTGTATGGGTCAACATTATCAATTTTTCTTTTCTATGCCATAAAGTAGATCATGTTCCATGCAGATATTTTGTAAATTTCCTAGCATAAATATATCAAAACAATTTTTGATTAGTAATATGCATTGCTAAGAACTTCATTTAGACAACTTTAAAGGCAATTTTCTCAGTATTTAGATTTTTTGCACCCTCAGATTGTAGATTTTCAAATAGTTGTATCTCAGCCAAATATTGTCCTAACAATGAGCTTTTATATAATGTATAATTCTCAATTTCAAAAAATTGACCCATATGACTGGTTTTATGGTCCAGGGTTACATAAAGTAATTTTTAAACAATAGCTGAGTTAAATAAAACTACCCAAAAGTTAGGTTAAAACGTAACCTAGTTGTAGGGTTTATCCATATTTCACCCACCATTTTTTAGTGTGTGAAAATTTGAAGCAGTTGTAAAAGCTTTAAGTTCAAAAATGATAGAATAGATAGATGTTGATAGCAGGTTTTCATATTTAAATAAACATTTACATTTTGATAGATTATAGCTAGATTTAAACTTCAACAAATGTATAACTATAAGGCACTCTTAAGTTTCTCTGTATTTCGATATACAATGAATATATAAAGAATTTTACACATTTAAAATTTCAAGCTTGTACTTAAGTTAACGCAATGCATTTTGAAAAATAATTGCATGTAACTAGCGTTTAAACTCAACCAGCAGGGGGCGCAAAGTGTTCATTGAGCTCTCCTACATGAAAACAGGAAGTTGTTCTCACTGGACAAAAACCGTAGGCAACGACGCTGATGTTGTAAGTATCAACCGCTAATAAAATATATATACACGTTGAGGTAAATACCTACAATTTTGCACGTTTCATCAGTGACGGATATTCAAAAAATGCTTTTAAACGACCAAGCATCCTGCGTTTGCTTATAACTGTTGAAAGAAGATTTAGGAAAATTAAGTGCTCTTACAAAGCACGCTGTTTTTCACACTTAAATGAAGTTTAAACTTATGAGGACCATGGAAATTACTGAGTCCAGCTCCAGAGATGACCACCACTGGGTGGAGAAACTCTTCCCTCCTCGTTTCACTTTCCAAAACCTGCTGGAAAACCATAACAACACAAATCCACAATGCAACAGCTCAATCAAACCATCAGAGATGGATGAACCCCAGAGGAGCCACAGAAGGCAGATCTACCTGAAAGCTCTGAAAGAGGTTCAGCAAACTGAGCGACTGCTCAAGAAGGAAGCGCTGGCCAAGAGAATTATTAAGCAGGAGCAACCTGTAGATGAAGGAGCGAACTCTGAAAATCCAACTGACCAGAGTGAGACTGCGAGACAGAGGTGCATTTGGAATGAGAGGGACATCACTAAACTACGGGCTGGTTTTGAAGAAGTGGAGAGGGACAGATGGCGGCTAAAGCAACAGCTCAGTCATACAGAGGAGCAGCTTAAAGCAGAACATGAGGAAAGGATGAAGCTGCAAGGCCTGGTGGAGAAGCTGGAGGAACAGTTAAGCCTTTCCAAAAAAAGGGCTGCACGTCAGACCCTCATGATAAATGATCTGAAGTCAGAGAGCCAAAAAATGAGCGCTCAGTTACATAAGCTGACTATACAGGTCAGGGAAACGGAAGAAGAGGCTGACAGGTGGAAGACAGGTCTGAGGAAAGCAAAAGAGGACATGCAGCAGATCGCACAGGAGCGCTCCAACCTCGCATGGGAACTAAAAAGAGCGCAAGCGCAATGGAAATCTGGAGGAGACAGACTGGAAAAAGCGGCTCGGATAGAAAACGAGGCTGCGCTCCTGCGGCTTCAGAGGGAGGTGGAGCAGACCCGAGCTGACCTGTGCATAGAGAAAGAGAATCACACACAGAGTCGCATGGCTCTCGAACTCTTACGCAGACATTTTAGCAGCCAATGATATAAATGTGACTTTAAATAAAGACAAAATTACTGTTACCGCACATAAGAAGTGCCATTGTTTATTTTATTTTCAATATGCCTCAACACTTACTCTTTTTGTTTTAAAATAAAACTTTATGTACATATATAATCCTCTCCCACAGTGGAAAATACAACAGGAATCTCATAGGAAAATGAGTGAAAACAGTGAAAAGAATAGCAAACATTATCAGTCAAACTGCAAATAAAAGGTGTATATAATCCACCCAAATAACTTACCAAAGATTTAACATATTATTCCGAATCTCTTTGTGTAAAAGAGATCTAAAGCCTCAAAGCTTCAATGAGCTTGAGGACAAAAAGCTCCTTTAAAACCCTGTCAGCGGAATAATCACATTTGGCCAAACACCCATTCTTGTACTTGTGGTATCAAATGCCATTTAATGAAATGGCGGAAATGTTTGGTTATCGATAGCTGTAGATGTTTTGGAAAATAGTCGGATGAATCAGTCTAGGCCACCGTTCAACACAAAGGCTTTGTGAAATCACACGTGATGCAGTTTATGAAAGCAAATAAAGGCAGCTCGGAAGGTTTGTTCCCCTTCACCTCCTAAATACCTACAATAAATTTCGACATGCACAAGTCATACTTTCAAAGCATTAAGCGGACTGAAATGATGACAAAGCACAAGCACACATTGACATTTGGATGAATCCATTAAAAACCTTTTAGAGTGAAACTGTGGCTCATTTACACAAGGCGAGTGCTCTCCTCACACTCCTGACGCTGTTATGTACCCATTAGCAAACTGCAAAAATTAAATCGTTTCCCTTGTAGGTCCTATTCAGCATTGCAAGACCACAACTTTGGCATGTCGTAAGGTCTTCTTTGAGCTTGCATAATTCAAACTACCGCCCCACATCCATTATAATACCAGAAACACTTTACACTAAAGTTTGGTTGTTAACATTAGTTAACGCATTAGATACCATGAACCTTTTTTTAGTAATCTAAGTTAATGTTAATTAGTAGTAAATTCTGTTAAGGTCAAAAGTTTACATACACCTTGTTAATTATTTTACCAAAGTAAGAGGGATCATACAAAATGCATGTTATGTTTTTTATATTTAGTACTGACCTGAATAAGAATAAGAATAATATTTCACATAAAAGACGTTCCACAAGAGAAAGTAGTTGAATTTATAAAAATGACCCTCTTCAAAAGTTTACATGCACTTGATTCTTACTGTTGTTACCTGAATTATCCACAAATGTGTTTTTTTGTTTGTTTGTTTGTTTGTTTGGTGATAGTTGTTCATAAGTTCCTTGTTTTGTCCTGAACAGTTAAACTGCCTGCTGTCCTTGGTTTTTCTGCATTTTTGTGTATTTGAACCCTTTCCAACAATAACCGTATGATTTTGAGATCCATCTTTTCTCACTGACGACAACTGAGGGACTCACATGCAACTATTACAGAAGGTTCAAAAGTTCACTGATGCTTCAGAAGATAACACAATGCATTAAGAGCCAGGAGTGAAAACTTTTGAACAGAATGAAGATGTGTACATTTTTCTTTTGCCTAAATATTGTTTGAACCTTTTGTAATAGTTGCACATGAGTCCCTCAGTTGTCCCTTAGTGTAAAAGATGGATCTCAAAATCAAACAGTCGTTGTTGGAAAGGGTTCAAATACACAAAAATGCAGAAAAACCAAAGAATTTGTGGGACCTGAAGGATTTTTCTGAAGAAAAGCAGGCAGGTAAACTGTTTAAGACAACTATCACTAAACAAGAAGAAAAAAAAAAGCTGTGGATCATTCAGGTAACAACAAAGTATTAAGAATCAAGCACATGTAAACTTTTGAAATGGGTCATGTTTATAAATTCAACTATTATTTTCTCTTGTGGACTATATGCAAACGCCTTTTATGTGAAATATCTTATTCAGGTCAGTACTAAATAAAAAAAATAAATAAATAAAACATGCATTTTGAATGCTCCCTCTTAATTTGGTCAAATAATTAACATTCTGCAGATTCTGCAAGGCGTATGTAAACTTTTGACCTCAACTATCATACACAAACTAATGTTTATTTATAAAATTAACGCACTGCATTTACTAATGTTAATGAATTAAACCTGAATGCAAAGTGTTTATTGGAACAAAGCGGAAAAAACAGCACTTAGGAATTTAAAACCTATGAGGTATATAAGAAAGGAACTTGTGCAAACAGAGTACATAAAATATATTCGACTTAAGGTATAAAGACTAATGGGAGGAACCTTTCAGTAGAATCCTGTTCTAAAACAGGTACTGAAAGAAAGAATCCATAGGAGAAGCAAATTCTAAGATATAACATGTGTTACCACAGCTTTGGCTCATTCAAGTTTGACAGTGCAGGACATAAGAACTGCGTCAAATGCTCTTTCCTACAGCATCCATCTTTTAAAGGCTTAATTGGCTTGTCTAAGCTGTCTATCAAAGCGCAGCTCGAGGAATGTCACGACATGCCCCAGCGCTAGCATTTCACATCCTTTCAGCGTTACAGTGTGTGTATGTGTGTGCAGGTTATCATGTCTTGAACTGTAATTGTGTACCATGTATTTCATCATTACTAAACTCTATGAACCCTGAATTCATTGTATGGTTCATCTAAACTGAGAAAACTTTAAATGAGTATTGTTTCATATAGTTTAAATAAAACTAGTCCTCCTAAGGTGTTTACCCAAGCAAAAGCAAAATAATACTACAAATCCAATGTTATAGATAAATATAAAGGTAATAGAAGACCCAGAATGACCAAGCTACTTAAATAAGGCACCCAGTTAAATTGGAAATCGAGTGCAGCATCCAACATGACCATAAAACTTTGACCACATGACATTTTCAGGCTATTAAAATGCTTTAATGTTCCTCTAGTTTAAATGTGAGAATGTCCGTTTGCATTTACTGAAAGGCCTCAATGTCTTGTATTTTTGACCTATCATTAATATTTGGATTATGAGCTGGCACTAATGGCCAACCTGGAGCAAAGCTACCAGGTTTAGTGCAAATATGCAAAGCCATGCCTGTACCAATATACTTGTTCTAACGTTTAAAAATGTTAAAAAGCCCTGAGCAGGCTTTCTGATGAATTTAGACATCTAAGACTTACCGTCTAAAGGTAAATCAGCTGTACTTCCTTTTTAAGGGCAGTGCTAAAAACGTATATAGGTTTAAACGGAGTGCTTGGGTTCCACTTGTTCCTCCTTGCCGCAAAAACCTGCTCGCCCCCCGAGTAAAGGGACAGACATGTGTTTGCACATCCTGACAGCATTTCTCTACCTGTTTCAGAAGTTGGATGTAAAGAGATTTATTCCGAGTGATGCTAGCCTTTCTTTAACTTATTTTTTTCCTCCCATCCAATTCTCACCCACATAATCAAACCACATCGCTAGCCGAGCTCCCTGCTTCTACGCTCCACGTTTTCCCATTAGGACTCCTCCGCGGGCGCAGGCCGTTTGAGGTCCCGGATCTGCTTAATGAGATAGTTCTTCTCATCGCAGAACTGCTCGTCTTCAGAACGTTCCGTTTGAAAGTGGCTCAGGAAGTCCACCAGCTTGGACTGATTCTTCAGGAGGATGTCCAGCACAGGCTGCGTCTTATTGGGGTTAGCCACGAACACCTGAGAGGACACAAGAAACCAGAAAAAGTCACTGAAGCTACCTTTGTGCGGTCTGAACTACAGCACACTCTAGTAACTGACCCTGACCTCTTTACATTCAATAAGTGAGGGCAGAACTGGGACAGAAGAGCGGTCAGCTGTCGAGTGTGGAAAGTAATTGGAGTAGACAGAGGGAAAAGCAGACAAGCGAAGTGGCGAATCCAAAATATTAGGTTACACGAAATGGCGTGCATATAAACACATACCTTGAAGACATGGAAGGCTTCGAATTGAATGTTGCGGCTGTTGTCTTTCAGCATGTTCATCATCAGCTTCAGGTTCTCAGCTCGACTGATATATTTAGTCATGACTGTGAAGTTGTGTCTATCCAGTAAGAGTTCTCCTAAGAGCTGGATATGATTTGATAGTTACAACTCACTTAAGAGCAACAACAAAACTATGTGGTAAGAATGAAGCTGAACCACTCAAGATATTGCTGCATAGGTTCATCATAAACATTCCTATGTGAACGCTATCATATTAAAATATGTGGCTATTCAAGTTACAAAGAAGCTTCTTTTCTGAGAAAGGACTTCAGTTTTTCTTTCATGTATAGATCCAAGCAGCTTAATCTCCACCTCAAGGCTTTGAATACCATTACAGCCTTGAATTATTAAAAACAACTCCGCGAAAACAGCGGTTTATGCTCACCTTCAGAGACTGGCGCTTGGTGACGTAGTTATCAGAATGCAGCAGCTTTTCATACTCTGTGAACACCTAAAACAGTTATGAGATGATTAGTCGTAATACTTTTGGTTTATAAAGTAGAGCAGCCAGAGGCACTTATATACAAAAGGGCTTGCAAATGAAATCTTGGGAAACGAGAGTAACTCACTCTGTCGTAATTTGTCTCCAAGAAATCCGCACACATGATCTTGTGTCTTGTCAGCAGATCCTGAAAACAAAGTCTTAAGGTAAATATACTAGTCATTTTCTCTTTTCGATTTCGTGATTACAGTGATAAAGTCAACCAAAAATGTAAATTCTGTCATTCTGTTATACAAATTCTTCCTCATTTGTTCTTGTGCGTCAAGCACACACATTTGAGCTTCCTTTTATCATATTCGATGTGCTTTATGTGTGCATGCTGAGAAATATTTATATATGAATAAAAAGTAATCTAAATATAAAGATTGGATTAAAACATTTGATTCATGTGGATTACTTTTATTATCTCTTTATGTACGTTTTGAGGCTTGAAAATGTTGATCCCATAAATGTTCAATGGATAGACAAAATTGGAAATGGGTCATCAACTGGCAATTTAAATTAAAGGGAAAAAAACCAACATAATATTATTGTGGCTTCAGTTGCATTGCCAAAACAGCGTAATAAATAAAGTTTGTTTTTGCAAAGTATGACAGTGTGTGGGAGTTCTCCTTTTTTTCCTCTTCATAATAGTTTGTTGTACACAACTACCAGTGTTTTTTTTCCTGTTTTATTTCAATTGAAAATAAGTTAATAACCTTAGACATTCTTATGACGTCACTGCATAAAAATCTTAGGTGATGAAATTGTGCTATAAATGTATTAGTGTATTTTGTCTATGTTCCTTAAACAAAGTCTGCAAGTCAAAACCCACACAATTTATGATACTTTGTGTACATTTCTTACCTTAAAAGAGGCAAAAGCATCAGATGCAATGTCAAAAGTAGATAGCTCCACATATCGAAAGAAGCAGTAGAAATCCTCGTGGAACAGAACGATTCGGGCCAGAGGTTCATGACGCAGACACTCCCTCAACATCATGCCACAGTTAAGGGCCACTTCTGGGGTTTCATAGCTGCATTCAGAAGTTAAATAAATAAATAAACCCTGTTATTTCTCTAACATGCAAGAACCACATTTGTTTGTATATACAGTTGAAGTCATAAGTTTACATACACCTTGCAGAATCTGCAAAAGGTTAATCATTTTACCAAAATAAAAGGGATCATACAAAATTCATGTTATTTTTTTAATTAGCACCGACCTGAATAAGATATTTCACATAGAAGATGTTTACATATAGTCCACGAGAGAAAATAATAGTTGAATTTATAAAAATGACCTTGTTCAAAAGTTTATATACACTTGATTTTAATACTGTGTTGTTACCTGAATGATCCACAGCTGTTTTTTTAGTGAGCTGTCTAGTTCATGAGTCCCTTGTTTGTCCTGAACAGTTAAACTGTCTGCTGTTCTTAAGAAAGTCCTTCAGGTCCCACAAATTCTTTGGGTTTTTTTTAACATTTTTGTTTATTTGAACCCTTTCCAACAACGACTGTATGATTGAGATCCATCTTTTCGCACTGAGGACAACTGAGCAACTCATATGCAACTATTACATAAGGTTTAAACGCTCACTGATGCTTCAGAAGGAAAAACTATGCATTAAGAGCCAGGGGTGTAAACTTTTTAACAGAATGAGGATGTGTACATTTTTCTTATTGTGCCTAAATATTATATTTTTTTCATTTAGTACTGCCCTTCAGAAGCTACAGAAGATACTTACATGTTTCCCAAAAGACAAAATAAGTTAAATTTACCCTGATGTTTAAATTCAAAAAGTTTTCACCCCCTGGCTCTTAATGCATTGTTTTTTTTCTTCTGAAGCATCAGTGAGTGTTTGAACCTTCTGTAATAGTTGCATATGAGTCCCTCAGTTGTGCTCAGTGTGAAAAGATGGACCTCAAAATCATACAGTCATTGCTGGAAAAGGTTCAAATACACAAAAATGCTGAAAAAACAAAGAATTTGTGCAACCTGAATGAGGACAGATTAACTGTTCAGGATGAACAAGGGACTATGCATTTTATATGATCTCTCTTATTTTGCTAAAATAATTAACATTTTACAGATTCTGCAAGGTGTATGTAAACTTTTGACTTCAACTGTACGTACATATAAAACCACATAAGTCATTCAAACATAAAAATCACACCAAAGGTGACAATAACTAGATATGTTTGTGCTGTTAAATCTAAACGCCACTGGCAGCTCAGCCACGTGGACAGGAAATGGGAAAATTATGGTCCTAAAATAACCATACACTCACAGTCTCCCATAACATCAATTGGAAAAGGCAGGCTAATCAATGGTTTCTGAATGTACTGATCTATGGCTATGCCCTGGGGTCTGGAAACTCACCCTTTCAGCAGCATAAAGAGGATCTGTGAGTGGGAAGAGATGTACTCCACAGTCGGGGTGCGAGCGCCAATCTGACGACGCACTATGTTGCTAAACAGATGCACCACATCCTTCTTTCCCTTTGGTGAACAACACGTTATAAATCAAAGAGAGTACACAACAAATGTGTGGTTAGTGCACAGAGCAACATATCTTACAACCAGACGGAAGCAGTTGTATTTCAAACATTTGAAAAGCAATGACATGCACCTCGAAGTCAATCCTCTGTAGGTTTGCTATGAGGGAAATGAGGAGGTTGGTGTTGTAGAGCTCTTGAGCCAGTTGGGCCACTGCTTCAGTCTGAGGCTCCTTGTCTCCAGTGCCACACAGCACCTCTTTCAACGATGCAAGATTTTTTGATACTTCCTCTGCAACCTACAGGAAAAACAGTGCGTTTTCTGACTCAGTCACAGCTTGCTAAAACATTTGCATTGAGATGTTGACATAAAAAAGACAGACCTTTTCACATTTCTTGCTTTCAGATGATTCCAGCTTCTCTAAGTATGCCACATTCTCCTTCAGATTCTTCACAATCTCTGCAGGGCTCTTCTGAGACTTCCCAAACGGGAATGGCATGGTTTTAGCGGGGATGTGCGTTGGACGTCGAAGGACAACAGAAATGATTCACCTTTAAATGAAAAGGTGAAAAACAAATAGTATAAAACAGCTAGTAAAGAATAAACTCAAAACAGTATTTGACAATAAAAGCTATAAAAGTTATTCATAACAAATTTTATACACTTAACAATACAACTGTACAAAAACATAAAACATATTCTGACATACTTAAAATATTTAATTGCACCACACTAACGACATTTACAGACTGTTTGTTTGCTTTTATTATTATTGTACAAGTAATAACCAAAACATGTTATGAAACACCACCTAAACTTGCTCAACACTGACAAGTACAGATAAAGATAGTAGAGACAGTTCATCACATGTTGAAAGCATGACACAAAATAGGTTATGGTTTTAAACGAGTCACTTAGATGAGCAACTAGGCAATTTATTCAACTTGAAAAACAGCTAGTATCCCGATGAGCTAAGCTAACCTCCACCCAGGACTTATCGATCAACACTTCTCAGGAACTCAATATTACTCACCACATTCACTTTATTACTTGGTAGTGTGTCACCCAATACGGTCTTAACGTGAACCCGTGAGTACAAACACAACTTTACACGGAAAGAAATATAATATACTTTTTTAATCTTTCAGCTGGCTGGACATGTAGCCATGTAAGTTAGCACGTTGGCTAACTGACTTCTGTCAGGCATGATGATCATGGCCAAACGAGCTACAAGAATAACTCAAACCAGGAAACTAACGTTAACCACTTATTTTGAAGTCGTTTCCATCCATGTGAACTGTCAGAATTGATTTTAGTCATACAGGGCCTTTCTAAACCAGTGTAAAGTTTCTGTTTGACACGCAGTTAGGGCTGAATTGTTCAACTTTTCAATGACATTTTGACAGTTGATCAAGTTGCGTGTACTATAAACTGAAAACAGACAAACATATGATCGAGAAACTATTTTAAAAACAATAAAAACAGATTAAACGTACATTTGAAGTGCTAGAGTGGAAACAAAATGACAGACTTGTCAGGCTAAGTGGATGTGTGTTAGCTGGAGATGGAAGGAAGAGACACACTCACCGCATTCACCAGACCAAAAACGTCCCCTTTTAAATCCACACACGCGATGAAATGAAAAACTAAGGTAGATCGACGTTTAAGCGGCTAAATATACAGCTATTAATCCTGTTCAAACTATATCGAACATACTATTTATCTCCCCAAAAAGGAGATAATTCTTGTGTTGATAACTGCGATTAATTTACGGCTGCTTTGCTCCTCGTACACTTCAAGCGTCTGCCGCTTTACTTTATCAGGGAAGTTGAAGAGAGTTTTCGAACGCCCCCTTTTTGAATTGACGTAAGCGCTGACCAATCAGAACGCGAAACGGGGCGCACACCCTGAACAGAAATCGAACTAAATGAAGATGAATTGAGGCAACAAACCCACTGAAAGCGAAGCTGGATTATAAACCAGCCCAGTGCTTAGAGGCCTCTGAAGCCTAAAGTAAGCTAAACACCGGGGCCCTTGTTGCATACAGCACAGGCTGACCACTAGGGCCCCTGGCTACTATTTTTAATTCATTAATATTAGCATCCCAAAACACACACTTGGTGATTTTTTTAGGGAAGTCACTCTTGCTTTTTCCACTTTACACACTTTCACTTTGTTGTTATGCTGTGTCTGTAGTATACACTTTTTGTTATTTAGATGTACTTTTATGTTTATGCCACCTTGAGCACTGTCTGAAAGTGCTATCCACTTTTTTCTGTAAGAGCGGGCGTGGCTATTTGTCAATTTTATGGGTCAGGCTTCTGGTCTCATCCATCCAGTTATTTTTAGCTGTACAAAACTACACAATTTGCTGCTTGATATTGCAAATTGGTGTGTCTTATCATGTTATTTTAATGTATTATCCACTTATGAGCACACTGGTTTGTAGTGCAAACAGTTTTGCTGTTTCCTGCACGTTGTTATTCTTCTCGTTATTTCCTTGTGGCGGATAATGAACCGTAAGTCTCAGTTTTGTTGGAATCATAATGATTTTTTTTTCCAGCTGTTGAACAATAAATGCATTGTGACAGCCAAACGGAATACTAATGTAGTTATGATTATAGTTATCATTTACGTCAGAATGAAGGATTTGTCTTGGTGAAGATTCAAATACAAAAAAAAACAAAAAAAAAAAAAAAAAACAAGATGCATATTTGAAGAGATCATGGACTGAGAAATCAAACTTCCCTTGATCTTTTGACATATAAGAGGCCATTGTACTATAAAAACTTCCTGTAAAATTCAGAACTCATAACTTCCTCGCAGGCCTAAAAACAGCTTATATTGAAGCCGTTCTGCCAAAATGACACTTCATGATGTAATAGTGTGGCTAAACACCGCCTCCTCAGAAAAAGATCAATGCATGCTTCTACATCACTGCCTGTTTAGCCCCGCCCACTGATTTGAACATGTACAGAGTTTTCATGCATTTTTGACCTAAATCGCAGCAGCGTCCATCTATGAGGAACGTAGGCTGTCAAACATACACAAGTGTTAGCCAATCACAGCAGTGGGCGTATACTTCCAAGTCTACAGTCTGCCACAACTATCAAACAGAGCCTTTTGATGAGGGAGGTTAAAAACAGAACAGAAAATAGCCTGTTACTTCTAAATTATGATGTTTTTTATGTAAAAATCTTGATAAAATTATAAGGGATAACTTAAGCAGGATAACTTGAATAAGAAATGGACAGGATGTTAAATATAAAAGTATAAATTGTGTGTTACACTTTCTTTTTCTTGGTGTGAATTTTTTGTGTTAAAGGCCCTTTAATGTGTCTGTGTTTCCAAAAAGATATTCATATGCAGGGAAATATTTAATTAAATCAACAAAAGAGCAATAATATGTAATTGCTGTGATGAGTCTCAATTAGCCTGATTCAGTATGCAAGTCTTTTTTTTAAATAAAAATAAAACAAATCAAAGAATAGAAAAATAACAGAGAATGCTAGTGATAGAGGGACATTTTTTATAATAAATAAAAAGAAAACAAGCAGATAGAATAGAAAAGGAATAGGGAACGCTAGTGGTAGAGGGTCTTTTTTAATAAAAATAAAACAAGTCAAAAGAATAGAAAAACAATAGAAAATGCTAGTGATCGACGGTCATTTTGTATAATAAATAAAAAAACAAGCGGATAGTATAGAAAAAGAATATAGAATGCTAGTGTTAGAGGAATTTTTTAATAAAAATAAAACAAGTCAAAAGAATTTAAAAAATATAGAACGCTAGTGTTAGAGGGTCTTTTTTTAATAAAAATAAAACAAGTCAAAAGAATAGAAAAAGAATAGAAAATGCTAGTGATCGACGGTCATTTTGTATAATAAATAAAAAAACAAGCGGATAGTATAGAAAAAGAATACAGAATTCTAGTGTTAGAGGAATTTTTTAATAAAAATAAAACAAGTCAAAAGAATTAAAAAAATATAGAACGCTAGTGTTAGAGGGTCTTTTTTAATAAAAATAAAACAAGTCAAAAGAATTTAAAAAATATAGAAAGGTAGTGTTAAAGGGGTTTTTTTAATAAAAATAAAACAAGTCAAAAGAATAGAAAAAGAATAGAAAATGCTAGTGATAGACAGTCATTTGGTATAATAAATAAAAAACAAGCGGATAGTACAGAAAAAGAATACAGAATTCTAGTGTTAGAGGAATTTTTTAATAAAAATAAAACAAGTCAAAAGAATAAAAAAATATAGAACGGTAGTGTTAGAGGGTCTTTTTTAATAAAAATAAAACAAGTCAAAAGAATAGAAAAAGAATAGAAAATGCTAGTGATGGACGGTCATTTTGTATCATAAATAAAAAACAACCGGATAGTATAGAAAAAGAATATAGAATGCTAGTGTTAGAGGAATTTTTAAATAAAAATAAAACAAGTCAAAAGAATAAAAAAAGAATAGAGAACGCTAGTGACAGAGGGTCATTTTGTACAATAAATAATAAGAAAACAAGCAGATAGTATAGAAAAAGAATATAGAATACTAGTGTTAAAAGCTCTTTTTTTAAAAAAAAGAAAACAAGTAGTTAGAACAGAAATAGAATAGAGAGTGCAAGTGTTAGAGGTTCAGGTGTTTTGTTTTTTCTTCATTTTTTCATATTCACATGCAGGTACATTTAGCAATATAATTTCTTATTTCCTTAACGTACTATTTACGAAATTGTGAAAGGCTCTGGTGCAAAACAATAATCATTTTAATTTTAAAATAGAAACTTTAGGCATTTTTCAGTGCATTCATTATGCAACTCATCTGTTTATACGCTCGTCTAGGCCTATTCCTCAAACTATCTTGACGGTGACCACAGTGCGTAAGGGGCGTGCTTATGCTTCAATGTCGGACAAACATGCTTTTTGCAGTGAGCGACGTCACTCGAACGCCTCGCAATGGTGAGAGGCAGAACACCCGAGCACTCAATGCTTAGCGAGAGGAAGAGCGAGAACACGCGCTCGCAGCCACTCTAAATCTATCCCCCATTCAACACAGCAGCGGTAAGAGCTTCCAATATGTCACACAGACACTGCAATGTACACTTTTAGACTTAGGAAAGCAACGGGACGAGTCAAACAATTGTCGGGACTAGCTAGGTGCTTTTGCTACGATGTGTCAATACATTTCGTATGGCGGGTCTCCACACGTGAAGCGGGTAAAATAATCCCAACAGCGAACAATGTGTTATAAAAATCAAATAATGGTTTGCAATCAACCACAGAAGTTCAGATTGAATTTTTCCGCACAATTGTGCTCATCAGTATTGTTGTAGCCAGCATATAACGTGGGCCTTAATGGGGGACACTTACATAGACATACACATCTTTATTCATCTAAAGGGGCGCACCAGATTTGACATAGTCTTATAGTAGTTCATATTCACTGGAAAGTGAAAGAGTTTTTGTTAAGAGCGAAACAAGCCTGTTTGTCGCGGGCCTGTATATCCTCCTCCTCCCTTACTTATGAAAACCGTGTGAGGGATGCTGTTTTTCCTTGTGCGTTTTAGGTTTGTTGGGACTTATGAGCAGGTTGTATCAGCTGTTCTGTTGGATACAGAGTGTCGCGCAGTGTTGCGTTGCTGTTTGTGTTGCAGCTTCTCAGCTATCATGGCAGCGGAGCTGCTCTGTTGCGCGAAGGCGGGTAAAGCCATCGCGACTCAAAACAACACGCTATCCATCTTAAAACACTAAACGAATGATGGATTTATAATCGTACGAGTGAAATGTCGGATTTTTTCTTTTTTTGCATAAAACCGATGGGTTAGCCATGCTGCGCGGGAGGCGTTTTGTGAACTCGGTCAGAGCTTCCTATTGGCATTGCAGTGTTTCACATACGCCACCCTTGTACTTTTCCTACATTATGTTAATGACAATAAAAGTGTGTAGTCAAACATGATTTTAATACAGGTTTGTGTTACGTGTTTGACTAAGCTTTGGGTTTTTGTGTCGTCCGTGACCAATCTTAGAGATGCTTGCTTTTTCAATTAGGGATAAACTTGTTGAAAAGGTTTTTTTACTTAGTATTTACTTAAACTATGTGGTTTGTTTAGTGATTCTTGTTTATAGTAAGGGCCTCAGTTTATATAATATTGTTTTAAGTTGTTTAAATAAGGTTTTTAAACTCTTATGGGCGAATAGTATTAGTCCCTTGCCAGGGGACCCATTTCTAAAATATATATAGGTGGCCATATGTGACCCTGGATTACAAAACCAGTCATAAGTAGCATGAGCTACTTGGGTCAAAATTATTGACTTTTCTTTTATGCCAAAAATCATTAGTATATTAATTAAAGATTATTTTGTAAATTTTCTACCGTAAATATATTAAAACTTAATTTTTGAGTAATATGCATTGATAAGAACTTTGTTTGGACAACTTTAAAGGTCATTTTCTCATTATTTTGATTTAGTTTTTTGTTTTTTTGAACGCTCAGGTTCCAGATTTTCAAATAGTTGTATCTTGGCCAAATATTGTCCTATTCTAATAAACCATACATTAATGGAAAGCTCATTTATTTAGTTATTTATGTATAAATCTCAATTTTAAAGTGACCCTTGTGACTGGCTTTGTGGTCCTGGGTCACGTATGTCTTCATGTATAAACACAGGTTTTTGTAAGCTTGCTATTATACAGACATCATTTTGTCTAACATATTATATTACCAATAATATGTTAATTTATTAAAATGTTATCTGTAAGATTCACTTTTAAAACTATGTGCACATTTTTTTTATTTTGTTCTGTTTAGTGATTGATTGTATTGATTTCTGACCAATATTTAGAAGCCAGAATAAAACCATAATTAAGTGATATTAGTGATCTTTTAAGTACACAACAATTTTTTTTTTTTTTTTTTTTTTTTTTTTTTGAAATAGTACAGCATTTTGTGTATTAAAAAAAAAAATTCTCTGACTGCTTTTGACCGTACTTGGAACATACTGGAACACTTTTTTTTTTTTTTTTTGTACTTCGTGCTTAAAATCTCAAATTGATTGTATCTCAGGTTTTAAATTAAAAACATTTTGAAAAGTGTCGTTCTATATTTCTGATCACATGCCTAGTGTAATGTGCATGAATGGTCATGTTTAAAACGCTGTTTTAAAACGAAAACGCATTAGCGTAAACAGGGCCTAATAAATGTTCCTATGTAGAAACATCGTTTACATGAAAATTCTATGGAAATATTTTGTTTATATTATCTATCAAAGTATTTTTTAGTTATAGACTTTTGTAATAAAGACATCTGGAAAGTAAATGTCATGCTGGTCATATATTTGCTTCTTAGGGAAAATTTTAAATAAACAAATTAGTTTAATACCTCAGCATAACAGAATTGCATAAGTGAGCTAACCACAACCATCTGCCTGAACTATTTTTTTTACTATATAGAGTGATTCAATGACAGATGTCTGAGTTTTAGAAACATTTCGAAAAATGCAAACATGCATTTTAGCCATCTGTTGCTCTGTAGACTTACACAAAGCTTGTCACAAAAATAATCTTCCTTCTTCCTCTAAGTACAACTGCAGTTCAGTTGCAATGTTTTTTTGTCTTTAACACAGAGGCGAGGTGGAGCGTGTGAAAACTGGTCATGTCAGGACAGAGAAAAGGAGCTTCAGCACGTCTTCGAAAATGTGCCTTCTGTAGAACCAA
Organism: Labeo rohita; assembly: GCF_022985175.1. NCBI lineage: Eukaryota > Metazoa > Chordata > Actinopteri > Cypriniformes > Cyprinidae > Labeo > Labeo rohita. The sequence goes on from NC_066882.1 coordinate 8,012,922, forward strand.
CCGGGACAAGGAGTGTGGACAATTACTGGTGTCTGAAAACCACAGGGTGGCAGCCCATCACAAGTGCATGGTACATCAGCTGTCCATTAGCTTGACGCCTTTTATATTTATTAAAAGATCAGTTCATTTCCAGAATGGAAAAACTTACCCCGTCATCCAAAATGTTAATGTCTTGCTTTCTTCAGTCGAAAAAAATTATAGTTTTTGAGAAAAACATTCCAGGATTGTTCTCCATATAGTGGACTTCAGTGGGAGCCAGCAGGTTGAAGGTCCAAATTGCATTTTCAAAGCAGCTTCAAAGAGCTCTACACGATCCCAGCCGAATATGGGTCTTATCTAGCAAAACAATCTGCCATTTTCTAAAAAAATTAAAATGTATGTACTTTTTAACCACAAGTGCTCTGTGATGCGTGAAGTAATCACATTGGAAAAGTCACGCCCGGTTAGTTTGGTTAAAAAACATAGGGTATGGCTAAAACTCCATCTCATTTTAACATCTGACATCGTTGTTTTACCTTTTTTTTGTAAAGGGCGTTTGAGTTTCTTTGCACGTTTGCTTTATAAACACTAGGTCAGTACTTCCGCCTACGCCATGCAACTACGTAATGCGTGAGGTCGTGCTAGTGCATAACAAGCAAATTTTATTTTTTCTTAGAAAATGACAGATTGCTTTGCTAGATAAGACCCTTATTTCTTGGCTGGGATTGTGTAGAGACCTTTGAAGCTGCATTGAAACTGCAATTTGGACCTTGAACCCCTTAGCTCCCATTGAAGTCCACTATATGGAGAAAAATAATAAAATTCACTGCATGAAGAAAGAAGGACATGAACATCATAAATTATCAGAAAATGTTTAATCTGGAAGTGAACTAATCCTTTAAAATCAGTAAATAAGGCTCTGATTTATACATTTACGTATTTTCCTAGTTTCTCAAAAATAATCATGGGAAATATGAATAAAGTGCATATGAATAGTCTGCTATACATAAAAGGAAGTATATGAAGTATATATTTGACATCTTGTATATCTAACATTTGACACTTGTTTATTCAGCTTTTTTCATCAGCCTTGGTCACATCTCACTCAGACAGTGAAAACATTGGAGGCTTTTCTATTGAAGATGTAAAGAAGGAGATAAAAAGAGGAAATAAACTAGTAAGCATCCAGACTGACAGCACTCATGCAGTTCTTTATTTAGGCTGAAAATACAAAATGAACAGGTTTTTTTTTTTTCCTTTTCCTGTTCAGATGTGCACTTCCTGTCACCGGCCGGGGGCGACCATAGGGTGTGATGTGAAGACATGTAGGCGGACGTACCACTACTATTGCGCTCTATGGGACAAGGCCCAGACGAAGGAGAATCCCTCACAAGGCATCTATCTGTAAGCAATATGATAATACCACTTAATGCAAAACTGCATCTGTTTTACGTGACTTTAATCTTGCTTTTATTTTTGCAAATTAGGGTTTACTGTCGCAAACACAGAGACGCCTCTCAAGATGGCAGTGATGGTAACTAGCCATCTTTACTTTATTTAATGTTAGATGCTAACCTGGTTGTGAACCATTGTTTATTAGCGGATTCCCTGTTTATTTCCAGATGAACAGGGAGTTGCAGCCAACGACTCGGATTCATCTCCACCGAGGAGCAGGGGCAGGGGGCGTTTTGAGAAAAGCAGAATCAGAGGCGTCTCACGCGGACAGTCAGACGACACTCGATCCACCTCGTCGCAAGGCAATGATGACACAGAGAGCTCCTCGCATGTAGGCCACGCTTTTTTCTGATATAACCCATATTTGATCCAATTGAGGGATTACAAGTAATTTGACACAAGTATCAGTGGTTGACAAAAATCGATTAATGCTAATTATTGTGTGCTTGCACATGCCACAGCGGGACCGGTCTCCTCTGAGAGGCAGCCCTAGTGATTCAGGCCTTCGCTGTGGCTTCTGTCACGCCGGTGAAGAAGAGAACGAAACGCGCGGTGTGCTCCACTCGGACAATGCCAAGAAAGTTGCTGCCCACTACAAATGCATGGTGAGTCGTCTTCAGTCCTAAAAAAAACAATGAGTCGTATTTAAACAACAAATGTTTTATTTCTTAAAGTAATTGTTTACCAAAAAATGATTATTTAAGATTAGTTTGTTTCTGTATCTGAACAGATTTGGAGAAATGTAGCATTACATCACTTGTTCACTGATGGATGGCTGCTGTCAGAATGAGTTCAAAAAGTTGATTAAAAACATCACAACAATCCACAAGCAATCCACATGACTCCAGTCCATTAATTATTAAGATCTTGTGAAGAAAAAGCTCAGTTTGTAAAAAAACAAAAGCCCTCACTGAGATGTTTTTAACTTAAAACTGTTGCTTTTGGCTACAGTACAAATCTTCTATCCATAATATTGCTTTCTCTAGTGAAAAAGAAGTTTTGTGTAAGTCAGGAGAGAAATGTACATAGATCAAGCAAAAACAGTTCTAGACAAAGCAACAATGATCTGCTGTAGACGCGGTGTCATTCTGACAGCACTCATTCACTGCAGAGGATCCTTTGGTGAGCAAATTATGTATGCTAAATTTTTCCAAATCTGTTCTGATGAAGGAACAAACTCATCTTGTGTGGCTTGAGGATGAGTATGTTTTCAACAAATTATCATGGGTGATCTATTCAATTCTTGATAACACTTTACAGTAAGGTTAATTAATTAACACTAGGTAACTACTTTAGTTATATAAACTAAGATTGAACAATACTTCTACAGCATTTATTGATCTTAAAAAAAAATCTTAAATCTTAAAAATCAAGTTTGTTAACAGTAGTTAATGCACTGATTTAACATGAACTAACAATGAACTGTCTTTACTTTAACATGAACAAAGATGAATAAATTCTGTTATAAATGTATTGTTCTTTGTTAATACATTTACTAACATTAACTAATGGACACTTATTGTGAAGCGTTGCCGAATTCTTTAACTGTTTGGATAAACCATATTGATTGTATTGTGTAAACATATCTCAACTATTTAAGATATTTAGTATTGTAAAAGTATAGTTTTATTTTTTATTTTCATGTTTATTCTGGGTTTAAAAACATTTGATTCTGCCTATCCTGTTAAAACCTGTTATTTTCTGTTTTCTCACAGCTTTTTTCTTCGGGTACTGTCCAGCTAACCACCACCTCACGTGCCGAATTTGGGAATTTTGACATTAAAACAGTTATCCAGGAAATCAAGAGAGGAAAAAGAATGGTATTTTTTTCACATTTTAATCTAAAATGAAATGTATATAATTCTATATGTGTAAAGGTTTAGTTCACTCAAAAATTAACATTCTGTCATTCATTATTCACCCTCATGTCGTTCCAAACCTGTAAGACCTTCATTCATCTTCTGAACACAAATTAAGATATTTTTTGATGAAATCTGAAAGCTTTCTGACCCTGCATAGGCAGCAAACCAACTGACATGTTCAAGGCCCAGAAAGGTAGTAAGGATATTGTTAAAATAGTCCATGTGACATCAGTGGTTCAACCGTAATTTTATAAAGCTATGTGTGAATCAAGAATTTCTTTTCTTCCATGTCAGTCTTCGATACACATTCACGAGTGTACCACAATGCATGCGTGTGGTGCTGCTGACGCAGGAGCCGGCTTTCTGACGTAAAACCCGGATGCACTGCACCTTGTTTACAAGTAGAAGACAATGCACACTGTACATAAAACAGTCCTCATAAAAATAAATGAAAATTTCGACAGAGAGGATGACTTGCAATTTTTTGCCCAAGCGTACTTTGAACCAGCATATACAGACGATGAACTAAGAGAGATGGATGTTCAATGTCTAAGTGCCGGCTCCTGCGTCAGCATCACCACATGCATGCGTCTGACACGGAAGTAAAGAAATTGATTGAAGACAAAATTTCACAAAAACTATTCTTGTACCTTTATAAAATTATGGTTGAACCACTGTCACATGGGCTATTTTAACGATGTCCTAACAATGTGGTAGTTGTGTTGCTGTCTATGCAGGGTCAGGTTTTATAGGTTTGGAACAACATGAGGGTGAGTAATTAATAAATGAACAATCCCTTTAATTTAACACATAATTTCTAAACTATATTGCTATAGGTTTACCCTGAAATATATCTGTTTTTTAGAATATTATCCTTTGTTTTCAGAATGATTTGGATATATTAATTCAGTCACCTAATGCATTTTTGGTCAATTGTGTTAATTTCAGAAATGCACGCTCTGTGCCCAGCTTGGAGCCACCATTGGATGTGAGATAAAAGCCTGCGTAAAGACCTACCATTATCACTGTGGCCTGCAAGACAAGGCCAAATACATAGAAAATATGGCTAGAGGCATTTACAAGTATGTTCGTTTTCATAATTTATACAAATTTGAATAGTCTGGCAAGATCATTTTGGCTAGAATAAACACATTCACATTGTGTATCCACCTTGTGTTTTTTTTTTTTTTTTTTTTTTTTTTGTTTGTTTTTTTCAACACAGAAGTAAGCCTATGGGTCAGACTTCCAGTTCATTATTTGCAATAGAGAATTAACGAGAAGAATCACAACGTGCAATAAACAGTAAAACTGTTTGCACTACAAACCAGTGTGTTTATAATTAAGATAATACATTCAAATAACATGGTAGTACACACTAATTTGCAATATCAAGCTGCAAAATGAGCTGTTTTGTACAGTTAAAAATAGCAGATTAGATCGGAAGCCAGACCAATAAAATGTACAAATGGCCGTGCCGGTTTTTACGGTTAAAAAAAAAAAAAGGCATATATATACTGAAACCATCAGGACAGCTATCACTTGTGCTGTAGTTTTACAATATAACATGAACATTATTGTTCTCACCAGGCTTTATTGTAAGAATCACAGTGGAAATGAGGAAAGGGATGAAGAAGATGAGGAAAGGGAGAGTCGCAGTAAAGAAAAAGCTGCTATTGACAACAGAGCAGATCCTCTGCCGCAGCTCAACGGCAACTAGGTGAGATTCTGCATACACTGTGTCCTTGGAAGAGAAATTCATGTCAATACTAGTCATTGTACATGATAGAGTGATTCATTTGGATGTTCTTGTTACTGTGTGATTGGTTCAGTCTGTCCTGACAGAGTTCGATAATTATTCAGGAACAGGCAAATGCTATTTTTTTTGATCAGAAGATTGAAATGCTGTCTCTTTTCAGATAGTGCATGAAGACGGAAGACGACGATGCGGATAAAATAAATATTTTTGTATAATCTTCGATTAGAACCTAGGGGCCAGCTCACGATATCTGACAATTTCAGTTTTCCTCTCTTCGACAGTATTTCATGGACATTGTGAATGAGAATGTAAGTTCATTATCAAATGCTATCAATATGTTACTGCAGTGTAAAACATAACATAGCTGGATAGGTTTTTTATTTAAACATGCGGTATATTATTACTCAAAACCATATGATCGGACGGCTGGAACAGTGTCTTCTGTTTGTGCTTGCACCTCCAAACTGCTCTTTGACTCGACCCTCTCTGAAAAAGACTGTTTATAGTGCATCTCCTCCAAACTATGACGTTTAATAAGCCTTTCGAAGTAATTCTCCTTCATGAAACTGTCTTTACCTCTTTTTTTCCTCTCTTGCAACATGTATTATATTTTATTACTGTATTATACTCATGAGTACTATTGGATATCTGTGGTTTTCTTTATAGTACAGGTCAGGATTAAAGACTATTGGCTAGCATGCACTTTTCTTTACTCCGTCTCACGTGGTGGTCTTTCTTTTTTTTTTTTCTTTTTTTTTTTCTTGTGTACGCACATGTTCCACATAGGCATTGTGTACTTTGTGTTTTCAGTTGTCTGTTCGGTGGCAATAATTCAAAATAAGAGTCCTTCCAGAAGGCAGATGCTTATATAGTTGAAGATATTATTTGAGGAAAAAGCTTAATACAATATAATATATTTCAGATTTTATTATAATGATTAGACTATGTCAGGGTATTTTAAAGTCAACTGCATATTTTCAAGTCTTGACTAAATTATTTTATTGAACATTTCCACTGTTAATGCTCAGGAAGAAACCATACAGTTATTGCGTCATTTGTCATTTATAAGTCCATTAATGAACCTATGTATAGATCGAAAATGGTTACACTTCATTTTAAAGTGTCCTTGTTACAGCGTGATTAAACATTTAGGTACTGAGTAATATTAACAACATGTACAAATGAAACAAAATAGATTAAATGAGTAGCATACAAAAATAAGTGTATTGCAATTTACACTTATAGCTGCATATTCAGCTTACATTTATATATTCAGATGTATATCTATGTAGATTTACCTTTATATATTCATGATTGACTATACATAAAGATGTAAAATTTTATATTCACACTTACAACTATATATTCTGAGTTAAATTGTATATATTTAGATTTATAAATATATATTCTAATTTCTATATATTCAGATTTACGTGTATATATTCACAATTTACATTTATATATTCAGACTTTAAATTATTTATGTGTGTGTGTGTATATATATGTATATATGTGTGTTTTTTTTGTTTTTTTGTTTTGTTTTTAATTTTATTATACTGTATAAAATTGTAAAAAGTCTGAAAAAAAAAAATATATATATGTGTGTGTGTGTGTGTGTGAACTGAATATATAGACTCAATAGGGTATATATTCAAATATATGTGTGTGTGTGTGTGTGTATATATATATATGTATATATATATAAATATAAAATTGTATAAAGTCTATATATATATATATATATATATGTGTGTGTGTGTGTGTGTGTATATGTAAACTGTTATAGACTCAATAGTGTGTGTATATATATATATATATATATATATATATATATATTTATAGTACTTAGTATTTATATTATATTATGTATTATATTATATTATATTATATTATATTATATTATATTATATTATATTATATTATATTATATTATAAAAATCTAAATATATATCCTATTGAGTTCGGATCACATTTTTGTTTGGACATTAACATTAATTTTCGTAACGTAGTATGCCCTTACTCATATTTACACAGTTGTAATTTGTAATGTTTTTTTTGTTTGTTTTGTTTGTTTTGTTTTGTCTTTAATTATATTTTATTATACTGTATAAAACTGTATAAAGTCTGAATATATATATATATATATATATATATATATATATATATATATGTATATGTATGTGTATGTATGTATGTGTGTGTGTGTGAACTGAATATATAAACTCAATAGGGTATATATTCAAATATGTGTGTGTGTGTGTATACATATATATATATATATATATATATATTTATAGTACTTAGTATTTATATTATATTATATATTTTATTATTATATTATATTATTAGTACTTAGTGTTTATATTATATTATATTATATTATATTATATTATATTATATTATAAAAATCTGAATATTTATCCTATTGAGTTCGGATCAAATTTTTGTTTGGACATTAACATTAATTTTCGTAACGTAGTATGCCCTTACTCATATTTACACAGTTGTAATTTGGTGGGTCTGTCACTTTAAATTATGGCTCGAGTTCCCGCTGCTAAACGCTTATTGGTCCCAGGCTCCTCCTCTAATGCTAAAACACCCACATTGTAACGTGCGGAAGATTACAGAATTGTGCTCGTTCAGTCCTTTAAAGGTGAAATCGAGAATAGGGAGGACTACAACTACGCCCGGCCTTTCTCATCAGAGTCGAGGACGTTTGCAGCAGCTCAGTCGGGACGGACATGGCGTCTGCCAGCCCCTGCGTCGTGGTAGGTGTTACTGTACACACTCATGCCTTCAATCACTCACACCGGAGCGCGACTCTTGATTAGTCACTGTGCACAAACAAACAATTAGGAAGTGTGTTTTAGTATAAAGCAACATTCTTGCCATTTTATTTCTAGAGATTGTCCTGTTTGCAAACACGAGTGTGTTTAGCAATTCATAAATATTTCCATGAAGTCTAGGGGCCTGGAGGGAAAACACGCGTTTCACGCATGGCACATGTGATGCAGCCCATTCATCTCTGCACGTATGACCGGTGGAAATGAGCTCTTTCAGACTCTCTTTATCAAATGTCCTAATAAGTGTGTGAAAAACGGACGAGTGGTGCAGTTCGTTTTAGTTTGTTATAAAGTGATGATAAATATAACGGGCTTTGTTGGCAGGGTGCTGTAGTGAGCTAATGAGAATGATTCACAGCTTTGTTCAAGGAGGCTCAGGGGAGTCAATCATCTTCCTCCGCCCTAAATTAAGATAGTATCTTGGGGATATAATTTTAGACAGACGCATCCCGCGCTTTGTCATAAGTGATTGGATTTATTAACGAATCATGCCCTACACTCTTAAAGGGACAGTTCATAATTTTTTTTTAATACTGTCGGTCAGTTCTGACCTCACCCTCATGTCGCTACTCTCCAGCAGACTTTTCCTTTCTCATGCAAAACACAGAAGCAGAGTTTTTAAGAGTGTCCTGGTCAGCATTTTCCATGTGACAAATAACGTTAGTGAGTGAAGATATCAAGCCTCAAAAGGCTGCAGATTAATCACTTAAAAGTTTGTCCAAGTCTTCTGAAAACCACACAATAGCAGCTTGAAGAACACATTAAAGTCTAAGTGAGTTCGCTGTGTCCCTGAGTTAAACATGAGAACTAAATCAGACTTTTGATAAAGCACACTTATTTCAAACCTGTATGAGTTTCTTCCATTGACTCACTTAGTATATTTTTTTTTATCACACTGTGGAAGTCAACAGCTGTTTGGTTACAAACATTATTCAGAATACTCATACATTTAGAAACTCATACACCGAAACAACTTGAGGGTGAGTAAATTATTTTTTTGTGTAAACCACCAGCTTCATTAGGCTACAATACTTTTAAGCAATGATTTATTGAAAAGACCTAATTCCAATAAACAGTTTGTTTACATAAAGAACATTGCTTTTCTCGCATAATATAATAAACGACAAGGCAAGCTAGGATGGATTTTAGGAGTTTCAACAGAGGGTTTGCACTTAAGTCATGATTTGGTCAGTTACCCGGATGTAAACAATAGCATGGATTGCATGGTAAATGTACTACTGCCAATTTATGCTGTCTAAAGCACTTTAAAAATGTGTGGAAGCTGCTAAATCATATAGAGAAGTATTTAGTACACAGAAAATGTTGCAATATTTAACAAACTAAAATTAATCGGTGATGAAGACATGTGCAAGCAGTATTAATTAAAACATTAGCCTAATATTTCACCTACCTGAGCAAAATGATGATAACAAACAGTAATGTTGTCAAGATTCTTGCCCTGGAAATCCTGGTTCAGTTTGACCAACCACAAACGCTTTTTGTTTCTCAGTTTTTTTGCACTCTTCTCTTTGATTTGTTTTATTATTTGGTAGTCTGTGGTATTCCAAATGTTTTACCTGGTCCGAACGATTAGTACAGCCCAAAACATGACAATAATTGACCATTTTCAGCAGCAGTAATCAGCAAAATATGAGTTTTGTTCAGTTCAGAAGCATTGTTTACATTCAGTGCTGCCAATATGGCCGATTGATGACGCGTCGTGAAAACACTCTACATAACTACTTAAATTTTGGTCTGTTTCTCATAGAATCTCTATTGCATGACTTTAGAAAGCATGTGATATAGTGTACAGGTCATGTGGATTGTATTCATGCTGCTTTTCATAGTGATTTTGCATCCTTTTTTTAAGCTTGTTCAGTCATGCTGTTGACTGTTATCCAAAGGCATACTTAAAGTTAAATCAATACTTTGCGAATTCTGTTACTTGAAAAGCTGAAATAACAATTACCAATTTATTTGCCGCAGGTAGCATTTTTTTTAACTCCGCTCCATATTCTGAGCTGCTGAGGAAAGACATGTGACATGCATGTGAGTCTAAAGCTGGAAATATGGTGTGAAATATGGCTCACTAGATCTGACAGGTCATAGACTTACATAATGTATGCTCCGGCAGCAATATGAGAACTAAACTTTGGCTTGCAGCCATTGAATAGGCTTTAAAATCTGTGTCTTATCATAGCAATGTCTATTGATGTGGATTGTGCTTCTAGGTTTGAATCTCAAGGTACAGGCACCGAGAAGGGGAAGCTCCCAGACGAGCCTCTCATGACATTTGCACATTATTTGTCTGACAGTCCTTCAAGGACAGTCTGATAACACTTACAGGAAGAACAAACAAAGAACAAGCTAGTCTGTTTCTGCTTACCTGGAATTTATCTGCTTCCACTGTAAGGAACTGTTAGATATGTCCTTTTACACATTTTACATGTGCCATCTGTTGTTTTGAAAGATTTCCAGTCAAGGTTCTTCACAGCTTCATCAGCCCAACAGGTTATATTATTTAACTAATTAGATTGTAGATGCTATATTTACATTCTTCATTCAGAACAGTTGTTCTCAGCCCAAGGGCAAGTCATAAAATGATTACATTTAGTTATATCAACATAGTCTTAATTAAAAACATGCACGCACACACACAAATAAAGATGTACAATATAAAACAGACATTATAGAAGTACCAGAGGTACACTTTAGCCTAGACAAGAGGACCTTGGAGTCAAAAAGGCTGAGAATCACCAATTTAAAAGATATTATTATGCACGATCGTAGTATAATTTAAAGGAGACTGTAGTGTGTTTATGAACACAAGGCTTTCTTTTAGGCTGTCGTCAGATATTGGAATGGAATGGGATTCTAGAAACATAGTTATGAAACACTTTCAAACATAGTTCACCTAAAAATGAACATTCTGTCATCATTTACTCACCCTCAGGTTGTTTCAAACCTGTATGAGTTTCTAAAAAGAAAATACAAAAGTAACTCTGGTAAAGATGTTTGTCAAAAACAACTACAGATGTTAGAAACCAATGCCGTCACATTAACTCTGTCTGATTAGGCAATAGGATATAAGGTTGAAGTAAAGATCACCTTTCCCCCACTGCCCTATTTCAGGTTTGTCCTTCTGTTAGATAAAATGTTATCTGTCAAACAGACTGTTCACTGTTCTTTGCCCTATCAGGTATATGATGTCATTTGTGTATTTTAGATCAGTGATGAGGAGCAAGGTTATGACCTGGACCTTTTCTGTATACCAAAACATTATGCGTCTGACCTGGAGCGGGTTTATATTCCACATGGACTCATCATGGACAGGTACGAGCCAAGAAGTCTTGCCTAATGAACCAGCGAATTATATGCAACCTGAAGACTGTTGACTTTAAGTATTGGCTGACTAGTTTCTCCTGACTCCTACAGAACCGAACGTCTCGCTAGAGATATCATGAAGGACATGGGCGGGCATCATATCGTGGCTTTGTGTGTGCTCAAAGGCGGCTACAAGTTTTTCGCTGACCTGCTAGATTACATCAAAGCCCTTAATCGCAACAGCGATCGATCCATTCCTATGACAGTGGACTTCATCCGCCTCAAGAGTTACCAAGTATGGTTACGAATGTTAAATTCAGCTCACCCAAAAATGAAAATTCTGTCATTAATTACTCACCCTTATGTTGTTCCAAACCTGTAAGACCATTGTTTGTCTTAAGATATGTTTGATGAAATCTGGGAGCTTTTTGAGCCTGCTTAGACAGTAACGCAACTGACACGTTTAAAGTCCAGAAAGGTACCAAGAACATCGACAAAATACAAAAACATGGCTCAACCGCTAATGTCACATGGACTATTTTGTCAATGTTCTTGGTACCTTTTTGGACCTTGAACGTGTCAGTTGTGTTGCAGTCTATGCAGGGTCAGAAAGCTCTCGGATTTCATCAGAAATATCTTAATTTGAGTTTCAAAGAGGAACAAAGGTCTTACGGGTTTGAAACAGAATTTTGACAGAATTTTAATTTGTGGGTGAACTATCCCTTTAATTACTATGACAACATAAATGAAAATCAAAGTTAAGTGTAGATCTTACTTTAGTAATTAAAAGACACAAATGTCTGGACTGACTCATGTAAATGTCTAAATCCTTAAATGTTACAGAACGACCAATCTACAGGTGACATCAAAGTGATTGGCGGAGATGATCTGTCCACGCTTACAGGAAAGGTAAGCATCTTTCTGTGAGTTTAAACAATCTGTTATATCAGAGTCATTTTTTATGCCAGTATCTAAAATCACATTTAGTGACAATATGTACTAGGGAAAAAAATTGACGTCCGTTTGTAAAAACAAACAAAAAATCCATCACTGTCAACACTGTTATGTCTCAGAATTCATTTTTTTTATTAGATTTTTTTGCGAAGATACAAGAATTTGATCAAAAGTGACATTTAAAGACATTTAGAATGTTACAAAAGATTCTGTTTCAAATAAATGCAGTTCTTTGGAATTTTCATTCATTAAGAATCTTGAAAAAGTATCAATTTCCACAAAAACTATTAAGGAGCACAAGGGTTTTCAACATTAATAAGAAATGTTTTCTTGAACAGCAAATCAGCATATTACAATGATTTCTGAAGGATCATGTGACACTGGAGACTGGAGTAATGATGCTGATAATTCAGCTTTGCATCACAGAAAAAATTAAATTCACATAGAAAATGCTGAAATTGTGAATTCAGACTTGGTGAATATTAGAGACTTATTTGAAATGAATTACAACGGGTATCTGATGAAATAGTTGTTTCAGTCTCAGTATCAAAATGTTAAAACTGTTTCTCTTGTTTTCTCTTGACATATTCTTTTTGCCACCAAAGAATGTATTGATTGTTGAGGTATGTGTCAATTTATTTTTACATTTATATTTAAAACATCTTGTATTGTCCAAATGTTAATGTAACGATTATGTAACCTTTACTCTCTTTATTAGGACATCATTGATACTGGGAAGACAATGAAGACCCTGCTAGAACTTCTGAAGCAATATAATCCAAAAATGGTTAAAGTTGCCAGGTACACATGAATATAATGCAAAAAAATAGCGGTAACCAGTGTGTCTCAGACTGTTCTTGTCTTGCAGGTATTGCGTCAGTGTTTTTATGTAGCTTTATGTAAACATCGCTAAGCTCTGTATAGTAACTCCCTTGTCTATTATTGATCACTAGCGCAACAAATGTCAGAAACTCCTACCTACTTTTGAGTTGTATGATAAGCTGTGCGGTTACATATATTTCACATGTTCCTGTCGTTTTGTTTCCTTTGCAGTTTGTTGGTGAAGAGGACACCAAGGAGTGTTGGCTACAGACCAGACTGTGAGTGGATTACTGAAAATGCTTTCCAGCCTTTTTTGGCATGCAGTTCTAAACTGTTTTGATATAGTTAGGATTCAGTTCACTTCTCAGAAATCATGTTTATAAATGAATGTGTGCTGATGATTTCTCAGGGTTGCACAAACAGCCTCAAAAGACTAAAGCTCATTGATTTTTAAGGGAATCAAGTTAATTCTTTTAAACACTGAAATTCCTATTGATCAGTCGAGGCCATTATAGTGCAATGCTGTGTGTTGACCACAAGGTAGCAGACTAACACTTTACTGTACTGAAGTAAAATCATTTTCACAGTTGCTACAAACATACTAAGCAGACAAACAAAACTGTTTGCATTGATAATAAGAAATGTTTCTTAAGCAGCAAATCAGCATATTAGAATGATTTCTGAAGGATCATGTAACATTGAAGACTGGAGTAATGATGCTAAAAATTCAGCTAAATAATTACGTTTTTAAAATTATAAATAGAAAAAGTTGTTTTAAATTGTAATAATATTTTACATTATTATTAAAAGCCATTTCCGCCACTGAATAAAAATAAAAAAAGGTAATTGCGACATTTTAACTTACAATTCTGAGTTTTTCATCTGAATTATGAGACATAAACTCAGAATTGTGAGATATAAACTCACAATTTATATCTTATTCTCAGATTTGCTAATTAATATCTTGCAATTCTGACTTTATAACATGCAATTGCAAGTTAAGTCAGAATTGCAAGATATGAATTCGCATTTGTGGAGGAAAAAGTCAGAATTGTGACATTTTAACTTGTTGTGAGTTTATATCACACAATTCTGACTTGCGAGTTTCTCACAATTCCGCCTTTTTTGTCTGAATTGCTTGATAGAACGTTGCAATTCTGACCTTTTTTGTCTGAATTGTGTGACACAAACTCATAATTCTGACTTTATAACGTTGCGTTATTAAATAACACAAATTTGCATTTGTGAGGGGAAAAAAGTCAGAGTTGCGACTAACTCAAAATCTGAATTGCGTGATGCAAACTTTATAACTTGGAATTGCAAATTAATTTCTCACAATTCTGAAAAAAAAGTCAGAATTGTGAGTTTTGCATTGCGCAAAAAGAGATATAAACTCGCATTTCTTTCAAATAAACTAAATTTTAAGAAATAGTCGCAATTGTGAGAAATAAAGTCAAAATTGCGAGATATTAATTCACAATTTATCTTATTCTAAATTTCCGAGTTCATATCTCACAATTCGGACTTTATAAAATGCAATTGTGAGTTAATTCAGAATTGCAAGATAAAAATTAGCATTTGCGAAGAAAAAACTCAGAATTACGACTTTATAACTCACAATTGTGAGTTTATAGCACACAATTCTGACTTTTTTTGTCTGAATTGCATGATAGAAACTTGCAATTCTGACTTTATAATTCACAACTGCGAGTTTGTATCTCGTAATTCTGAATTGCGAGTTTCTCTCACAATTCTGAGGGGGAAAAAAACGTCAGAATTGCGAGTTGTATCATGCAATTCTGAAAAAAAAAAAAATTCAGAATTGCGAGTTTTGTATCATGCAAAAATACGTTTTAACTCTCAATTCTGACTTTTTTCCTCTGAATTATGAGATCAAACTCGGAATTGTGAGTTATAAAGCCAGAAATGCAAGATATAAACTCAGAATTGTAAGTTATAACGTCAGAATTGCGAGATATAAACTCGCAATAATTTATGTCTTATTCTCAGATTTTTTTTTTCAAAATTGCGTGATATAAACTTGCCATTGTGAGTTAGAAAGTCAGAATTGTGAGATATTATGTGTGTGTGTGTGTGTGTGTGTGTGTGTGTGTGTGTGTGTATATATATATATATATATATATATATATATATATATATATATAACTTGCATTTCTGAGAAATAAACTAATCATTTATATCTTATTGTCAGATTTGCAAATTCATATCTAGCAATTCTGACTTTATAGCATGCAGATGCAAATTTGTATCTTGCAATTCTGACTTAACTCACAATTGCATGTTCTGACTTGCAAGTTTATCTCACAATTCAGACTGTTTTTTTTGTCTGAATTGCATGATAGAAACTTGCAATTCTGACTTACAACTCACAACTGCAAGTTTATATCTCGCAATTCTGAGGAAAAAAAAAAAGAATTGTGAGTTTGTATCATGCAATTCTAAGAAAAAAGTCATAATTATGAGTTTGTATCATGCAATTCTGAGAAAAAAAGTCAGAATTGCTACTTCGTATCATGCAATTCTGAGAAAAAAGTCAGAATTGCGAGTTTGTATCACACAATTGTGGAAAAAAAAGTCAGAATTGCTGTATCACGCAGTTCAGACAAAGAAAGTCAGAATTGTGTTTGTATGAAGCGATTCTGAGAAAAAAAAAAAAAACAGAATTTTGAGATTGTATCATGCAGTTCTGAGAAAAAAAGTCAGAATTGCGAGATAAGTCACAATTATTTAAGTTTTATTCTGTGGTGGAAATGGGCTTTCATACATTATTATTGTTTTTACCGTAATAAAGATGTTTTTGCCTTAGTGGGCGTAAAACATTTTAAAATGTTACCAAACATTTCATTAACATTAACCAGTTTTCCCTCCTTTTTTTTTCTAGTTGTAGGATTTGAGGTACCTGACAAATTTGTGGTTGGATATGCACTTGACTACAATGAGTACTTTAGGGATTTAAATGTAAGTAGCACCCTTATGATTCAAATACAAACAGTTGCCCATTATAACATGCATCTGTTTGATTGTGCTGCAGTTTCTGCTAACAGCTTCTCTCATTTTGACTTGCAGCACATCTGTGTCATCAGTGAAACAGGAAAGGAGAAGTACAAAGCATGAGAAGCCCTGAACTTCCCCCTCTAGCTGTGTATCATTTGTTTTTAAATATATGTTTTTCATTTTATATCCATTTTTGTATTTTTCAGTAGCACAGCTCACCGTAGGTTAGCAGGTCCTCCGCTCAGGGTCTCTGGTGAGGTGTGTGCTGTCAATCAATGCACCTTACATTTACATTTACTTATACCTCCACAGGCACCCCTTAAACACACACACATTAGTAACCACAAATGCTTCGCAGTTCAGTCTCTCAGAACAGAGGTCTTCAGACTGCAGCTCTTCATTACAGTGGGTGTTTTAAAAACAACTGTTTATGTGATGGCCAGATTTCCTTTAATTTATTATGACTTTTTTTGTGCAAGACATTCATGTTTCCCAAAGACAGTAATGTGAACCTTGATTTTACTGATTAAAATAAGTGAGGATTGTGGTTATATAAAATATATTGAATGCTTTTACATGTGAATGTACTTGAGCATCAGGGCAACCTGGTTTTCCAATCATATTTCAAATTTATCAACATTTTAAAGCCAAATACCACCTTTTTGTTTTAATTTTGGTTTTTTTTTTGTTAATTTGTGTTTGTTTAATTCTCCTGTCAAGATATTTATTTGTGTCCACTTACTGTAATCTTGGTTACTAAGTATATTAATGAGACTGAAATGGGGAAATAAATCTTATGGTGCCTTATATGGTAATTTGTAGGGTTAGCTACAATACCATATAAATACGGTATGAAAATGAATGAAAAACTGATGAAAAATGTTAAAATGACCTCACCATTGTTCAGCCGCCTGTCAATCTGACATTTGATTAAATTATTCAAAGAATTTTAAGTGCTCTCCTCACTTTGTCTTTTGTCAAACAGCTCACATTGTCATGTAGCATGTTTTAGGAATACATAGTATAAGAATAAACCTTAATGTTATGCATGCATCTTTTCAGAAATAACAACATAGTGCACATAGGATCATTTAGCTCACAGCTGATTTTATTTGACAGCATTGTTTATCTACAGTACAGACAGGCGGTGTTTTTCCATCACATAAATGCTCGGATACGGCCAAGGATCTGGTGTGGCTCTTTGGAGTTTGTAAGTGCTGACAGGTCTTACTACAGCAGAACAGCAATACTGGATAACACCACATTCACCTCCAGTATTTATGTGCTGCTATAGTACATTCCCTTCAGATCTGCAGGTCTCTTTCGCTGGGTTACTGAAATGTTGCTGGTGGAACAAAGAGAAACAAAACTCTAGCAGGATTTCCATCACCAAAAAAAGCAGGACGAGCTCTTTCTCTCAGTGTGGCGTCGGCTTGTTATTGACCATATTATTTTTAAAAGCATTAAACCTCTTATTACAATGCTTGCATTACATAAAACTTAAAATATATATTTTTTTTACAATTTAAAATATAAATCAGCTATCACAGCATACCTATTTTCTTTCTGTCAGAGTGGGCGTGGCTATTTGTACATTTCATGTGCGAGGCTTCCGGTCTCATGGCGTCCAGTTATTTTTAGCAGTACAAAACAGCCGGTTTTGCAGCTTGATATGGCAAATTGGTGTGTTTACCACATTATTTCAATGTATTGTCTTAATTATGAGCACACTGGTTTGTGTTGCAAACATTTTTACCGTTTACTACACGTTGTTATTCTTCTCGCTATTTTCCCGGGTAATCAACCGGAAGTCTCGCCCACAGGCTTACTTCGCGCGTTAAAAAACTAAGATGGATATAATTATTGAAATATTTCTTGGTGTTATCGATGGTTCCACATGTCATAAAGAGGACGAGCGCCCTCTGATGGGTCTGAGAGAAAAAACAAGATGGTAAGATAGGCCTCAAGTTTACATCCAATGTCCTCAAACTAAAAATAAATTAAAAAACAGTACTCTTTGTGTTAGGTGATTAAAACAGATATATATATAAACGATAAATATGAAAATACAACCTACAAATGCATAGACACCAGATGATAACTAAAATGTATTTTAGAGTTTCTGTTAATGTTGTTGATAAAGATAAATGTGCACTTAAATAATGGGAATTGATTATTTCAAACGCTGGTATGTGTTTGTACCCTAGTTGTTGGTTAGCAACAAATGAAGTACAAAAAATAAAGAGCCCTCGCCAGGCAGACATGACCAGACATATCCTCAATACACCATGTCACGCTCTGGTGTGCACAAGGCGTTGCATTTTCTTAAAATAAATAAATTTGTACATTAAAAATTAAATAAGCAACCACAAAAATATAAGGAATTTATAGAACATTTGATCTAATGTCACTGCTGCATTAAAACAAAACAAGCTGAATACACTTACATGTTTGTTAAACTGACACACCAGCGTATTTATGGCGAGTCACAGTCATAATCTAACATGTAAAGATTATTATAAACTGTTTATTTAATATTTTGCACAGGGGCCATGCTGAGGTGGTAAGAAAAACTCCAGAGACGCACATTCAGCTGGATGCCACATACAGGGTGTAGTTAACTGCTGCCTACTCAGCATTTTTACAACTGTATATAACAACAGAAATAGCCTTCGGTTCAAGTGCGCGGATTCAAAAAAATAAAAAGTGCAATTATATAAATCCAACGTAAATGTTAGTTGCCGGTGCCTTCGAAAACAGCGTATATCAACAGACCGTGGGGTGTTTCCTCAGTTGCGTTTATACAGGTTCCTTAAATAGACAACTTCGTACTAATAATAAAAGAGGATGTTGCTACACTGATACACTGAGAAGTGCGCGTTCAATACAAACGAGCGATAAAAACGCGAACTTTTGATTGACACGCGTCAGAATGAAACATCTTTCAGATTATGAGCGCGCAGACTAAGTTATTAAAGTGTGATACTTTTCTCCGTGCCGTTTTCAAACAAAGGCTCAAAAGTAGTGAAGGCGACTCAACGCCAACAGGCGCGTTAAACACCTCCGTCAACTCGGAAGGTCAGACGCTTCAGAAATTAATGCACAACGCACAACTTGACAGCGTGAGAACGCGGCTGGAAAAATGCTGAAAAATAATTCCCCCAAAAATCCAAACTTACCTCGGGTCCAATCGAAAATGGCGCCGAAATGTAAAAAAAACGCACCAAATTTCATTGTATGGTCTCCTGCAAAGCTTTGTGGGAGCGTGAGCTGTACAACATCCCCCGTAGAGTAACGGAGGAGGAGTGCAACTGCAGTGTCGTGGCACGTTCTTACTACTTAGACACACACTGTATCCCCTCAGGATGTTGTCATGCCTTTTGAAGCAGCCAACAAACAGACTTTCTGATTTTTAATGGCCTTTATTCTAATTAAAACCACATTAGCCTTATAATTCAACCTCGTAATTGTTTCCATACACGTTGTGTTAGTAATACAAGCTTAATGCAGCCATTTGTTTATTAATCTGTATCTTTAAACAAACAACTCTCTCTGCATGGTAGTTTTGTTTATGTTATTTTACTAGAGGTGGTTTTTCGTCTACTAAAGTCACTCGAAGTTAACATCACCTGACCTGCGTAATGACCTTGCAGTCGCCTGGCTCAAAATCTTGTGTCTCTCATTAGAAGAGGAGAAAAGAAACATTGTCTGCTGCCAGACAAGAGGCCTTGCAGTGAGCTGTAAAGAAACATGTGACTCTGGTGTTGCTCATTGCTGGTGTGTTCTGTGCAAAGCCATTTTATGCAAAATTGGGTTTAGGGTGGAGAGTGCCATCACAGAGTGAAGTGTAATATTGTAGGATATGTTTAGATGGAAGTTACACCAAGTAAAACTTAGTGGCCTGTGTCCTTAGGCTTAGCCTAAATCAAGAGACCTAGTCTTAAGCCTAGTCCCAGTCCACAAAACCAGTCTTAAGTAGCACGGGTATATTTGTAGCAATAGCCAACAAATGATTCATTTTTTAAATGCTAAAAATCATCAAGATATTAAGTAAAGATTGTGTTCCATGAAGATATTTTGTAAATTTCCTACCGTAAATATATCAAAACTTTTTTTTTTTTAAAATTAGTAATATGCATTAATGATTGCAACTTGCTTGTGATTGCAAAATATAATTCATTACTGTTAATAGTGATCAATGTCTGTCTGATTACGTCATTAACTGATTTTTACCATACATCTCTGCCATATGTACGTCAGCTTGACACAGTCACCACTAGTAAGCTAAATATATTGTAGAAACTTTATTTTTCTGTAAAGCTGCTTTGCAATGATTTGTACTATAAAAACCGCTATACGAATAAACTCGAATTGAATTGTTAAGAACTTAATTTGGCCAACTTTAAAGGCGATTTTTTACAATATTTAGATTTTTTGCACCCTCAGATTCCATCTCAGCCAAATGTTGTCCTATCCTAACAAACCATACATCAATGGAAAGCTTATTTATTCAGCTTTTATGTATATTCAGACGATGTATAAATCTCAGTTTCAAAAAATATTATGACTGATTTTGTGTTCCATGGTCACAAATGTAATTCAGAGCTGTTTCAACTGAAAGAAACTTGCATTGACTGATCTTAAAATACATCAGTGGCTTTCATTTGTCTTAAGATGCACACCAGCTATGTTTTTTTCTAATGCACATTTATAAAAATTACTTTAGGCCCGGTTTCACAGACAGGGCTTAGACTAAACCAGGATTAGGCCTTCAATTAGGGCATTTAAGTAATTTTTATTAATGTGCTCTGATACAAAAAATTACGTCAGCACATCTTGAGACTAAACAAATGCACTGATATATTTTAAGATCAGTCTAGATGGCCTAATCCTGGCTCAGTCTAAGCCCTGTCTGTAAAACCAGGCCCATATATACTTCTATATTTCTTTATAAGTTTATTCTCTTGTTTGACTGAAGCAGTGCATTTTAATAGTTTTCGAAAAAGTATAAATAGCTTTTTTTGTTCTCTGAAGCTTCAAAGATGTGAGAAATCCAACGTAAAACACTGTGCAAACAGAGATATAAATATTCTATTATATTATTGTGGTGGTAGGTGGAAAATAAACAAAGCACCAATGCCAAAAGTGGATGACACACTTGGTGTGAGTCATTCTGAGCCAAATATGGACCGCAGTCAGTTTTCAAATCACTGGAATTTATTATATATATTATATTTTAGTATTCAAAGCAATTTTTATACATTCTAAACTGAATTTGGTGACAAGTTGAAAGCAATGGACAACTTTTATACTTTGTCGCCATAAATGTCCTATTTAACGTTACCATAGAATTTGACATTTAAAATATCCAAAATGTTACATACATATTCATAATGTTAACTGCTAACAGGTTTTACAGTATCTCCTAATTTCGAAACGCTTTAAAGTTTGTCTTATTTCAAAGCAACAAAGATAATGCGCATGCGTTAAACGGCGTGCGGCGCAGCGGCACAATGAGAGAACGTCTCCAGGAAATGTGATCCCATTGGCTATTTCCCCGAACGGTTGCCATTCAAAAAGGCACGCCGGCGGCCATCGAGTTTCTGATTGGTTCACGATGCTGTCAGTCAGTCCGGTAGGAACTGAAGGGGCGGGACTCTTAGCTGAGCTGTGGGTACGCTGCGGCGTCCAGAAAATAGATAAACAGAATATGCTAACGTTTGATTGACGCAACTAAGTTACAAACTCATCTAACTAGATACTGACACGCCAACCTGACAAAAAGAAGAACTCGGAGAGGAGCTGCGCGCTTGTCTAGTGATTTACACGCGAGCCCATCAAGAACAGCAAGCTAGTTAGCAACATGATGATGGCCAGCTGAACATTGTTGTGCCTTGAGCTCTTGTTATTATTGCGCTCACGGTTTAGCGGTTTAACCTTCATGCTTTCCTGCTTTTGCCTGTTGCCTTTCATGCATCCTTTCCACATGCACTCCTAGACTTGTATATAATTGAGCGGAGCGGCTTAATTTTAGGTGCTTGTGCGCCATCGAGCTAAGCTAACAGCACAGGAATGGTGTGCATGGGCCAAACCCCTTTCACATATTAGCTCGCAGCTAACCAGTCGCTGGATCTACAAGTTTGGACCCGAAAGTGGAGAGTTTTCTAGAAAGATACGCGGGGCAGATCGACCAAGCAGAATGTTGGTTTGCAGAAAGCCATGGATCATTTACTTAAGCGTTGATCGAGACCTACACTGACCCTTAAACACAGACAGAAGCCCCAGTCTTTCTACACAGGGTGCAAAATGAGCACATAGTAAACTGTGACATTGATCTGCTTTGTGCCTTTCAACGATGTAGCTTTGCAACCTGCGTGCTTTTTTTGCGGCATACGTTTAAGGACAGTAACGATGAACAATCAAGGAATCATGTCACAAGAGAAGATGGAGCTGGATCTGGACATCCCGTCGTCACTTGTTCAGAGCGATGGGCATTTGAGACGATCTAACAGCGAACCTATGATAAACGGCCTGAGGTGATCACTGATTGCTTATCTTAAGATGTTTAGAGCTGTAAATATGTTAGTATATTATTGAAAGTGTCTTTTAGCCAGGTGAGCTACCTACTTGACCATGCCGAAGGATCCAGCTTAAGCTGGTTTCTAATTGGTCCAAACTGGCCAGACAAGTTTAGTTAACTAGGTCAAGCTAGTTTTTGGAACCTGGAGGCTAGTTTACCGTCTTGAACCAGCTGGAAACCCTAGTTATCATCTTAAAGGAATATTTCACCCAAAAATGATTTTTGTCTGATAATATACTCACCCTCAGGCCATCCAAGATGTAAATGAGTTGTTTCTTCATCAGTACAGATTTGGAGAAATGTGGCATTACATGATTTAAACGCCAATGGATCCTTTGCAGTGAATGGGTGCCGTCAGAATGAGAGCTCAGACAGTTCAAAAAAACAAAATGATAATCCACAAGTAATACACATGACTCCAGTCTATCAAATAATGTTTTATGAAGCAAAAAACTAAATTTTTTTCCCTACTAAATGCATCATTAAGATTCATTCCATTCATTTGGACTCTCATTCTGATGGAACCCATTGACTTCAGAGGATCCATTGGTGAGCAAGTGATGTAAATTTCTCAGTATCTGTTCCGATGAAGAAACCAACTAATCTGCGTCTTGGGTGGCCTGAGGGTGAGTAAATGTAAGTACATTTTACTTTTTGGGTGAGCTATTTAACATATAGGTTTGCAAACATGTATGTGCACATTTTTTGCCATCATGTTCCTAGCCTTGATGGTGAGCAACTACACACTCACTTAAACATGCTTTATAGAGTGTTTTCATGACACGTGATCAGTCGGCCATATTGGCGGTACTGAATGTAAACAGTGCCACTGAATGGAACAAAGCTTGCATATTTTGCTGATTATTGTTGCTGAAAATGGTAAATTGTCATGTTTTGGGCAGTACTAATCGGTCAGACATTTGGAGTACTATAGACTGCTAAAAGTCAAGCAGACAAATCAA
This sequence comes from Labeo rohita, assembly GCF_022985175.1. Taxonomy (NCBI): domain Eukaryota; kingdom Metazoa; phylum Chordata; class Actinopteri; order Cypriniformes; family Cyprinidae; genus Labeo; species Labeo rohita. The sequence goes on from NC_066882.1 coordinate 8,036,474, forward strand.
GCAGAAGAGTGCAAAAAAACAAACTGTCTGAGGAACAAAAGGTGTTTGTGGTTGGCTAGACTGAATCAGGATTTCCAGGGAAAGAGTTTTGACAACATTAGTCTTTGTTCTTATCATTTCTGGTCAGGTAGGTGAAATATTAGGCTAATATCTTAATTATTCTGCTCTTGTATATCTTTACCACCTATTAACTTTAGTTTGTCAAAATATTGCGCCCTTTCCTGCTTTAGTCCTTCTCTATATGATTTAGCAGCTTCCACAAGTTTTTTTTCCATGGTTCAGGCAGCACAAATTAGCAGAACAACATATTCAGTAGTACATTAACCATGCAATCAATGCCGTTGTTTACATTCAAGTATTCCTAGTATGGCCGCACATCCGGGTAACTGACCAAATCAGTAAGTGCAAATCTGGCTGGATAGCTTACGAAGCGTTGAGAGATGCCATGCATGACTGTTGTGGTTGTTCTCTCACTGATAGAGAGCAGAGACATGAAGCCATGCTAGAATAACATGCTTTGAGTTGTCAGGGCCACCAGTCCTCTAAGAACAGACTGTATTGGTAGTATAAAACTCACATGTTGCTACTTTCTAGATTTTATCATGGTTTTAAAGTTTAAATGAATAGTTTTTAGTACATGCTGATGTTAAAAATGTCTTCTCTTTCTTCAGTGATGCTTCACAGGTGTTCCAGAGAGAGGTTCTCCGCAGCAGAAGAAACAGTACTACTGTTGTTCGACCCAATGTGGTATGTAAAGAGTTCTTGCAGAATGCTGACCTATTATGCCACTTTTTACAATATGTATAAGTCTCGGGTGTCCCCAGAATGTCTCTGTGAAGTTTCAGCTCAAAATACCCCACAGATCATTTATTGTATCATTTTTAAAAAATGCCCATTTGTGCATGTCTCTTTAAATGCAAATTAGCTGCTGCTCCCTGGCCCCTTTTCAGGAATAGGACTGTGCCTTTACAGCTCCTAGCTCAAATACTCTGCTAAAAAACATCTTTTTGGTTTTAAATGTCACGTCTGTCACACTCAAGTCATGCATTTTAAACCCTATTAGTTTAAACTTCTGATATAGTTTTCTGAGAGCGCATATCCAAAGCACACGCACAGAAAGCGCTGTCACACAGCATTTGAGTACAAACCTAAGTTCTCTTTCATGTCTAATTGCGCTTAAACTGTCAAATACACAAGTTTGTTAAAAACATATGGGTTACAAAAACAGTCGCTTATATCTGTTAAGGTAAACAGGTGGGAAAGAAATTGCATGTTTGTATTAGGGAGCAGTGTAATGTACAGTAAATAAATCAATAAATCCACTGCTTTTTTGTTTCTTCTGAGGCTGGGACTCTAAATAGTTCTGTGTTTGTCTATGCAGCCAACGACAGAACAGTTAGCAAGCTTTGCTTGAACTTTTGCCATGGTGTTAGAACTGGTACACCATTGTTATTTGCGAAAACAAAATGGGTAGAAATGTGCAGATTAAAGGGGTGGTAGTATTATAATAAGATCACCTTTTTTTTTTTACATGCTTACCGAAAAAGGCTTAGCAAAACAAAATTACTGCATAGTCCCTTTTCATGTTTTCTGGGTTGGTAGATGTACTGGGGACTTGATTATAGCACTTAAATATGGAAGAAGTCATATTTTCATGATACGTCACCTTTAATGTGCTAATTGGCATGGTTTGTTTAATGCATTTTGCTTATTTGGATGTTCATATGTTTTAGGTTCCATCTTCACCAGTACGTGTTCCTAGCACAAGACTGCAGAGGATCAAACAGGTGCAAAGTTTGCATCAATGTACCATAAAATGTCTTTTCTTAGCATGTCAGACTCACTACTCCTATATATGTGCATATGAGAGTGTGTGCTGAAACATACATGCTAAAATTACATATTGGAGTTTTCGCAAGCCACTAGTCTTTTAGATTTAGACTGGTTGGTAGTACCGCACTCCAACATGGGATTATAGATATGTACAAAAAAAATCACTTTGTGTTGGTGAGACATTTGCTGATATGGAGATTCTTTCTATGCTTGTTTATTTGTAGGAAGAGGGCGTTGATGTGATGAACCGTGAAACTGCTCATGAACGGTAAGAATCTGCTGAACCCCCAGGGCATTGGTTTCTAATTTATCAGTTGTTGACAGCAGGTTTTGTCTGTTTTCAGTGTTCATAACAATAGTTGGCAGGTAAAACTAGATGTGTACTGTGCACACTGAAGCGAGAGCTTCTATTAGACTGCTTGACTCTGGTCATTAGTTGGAGGAAATGATGTCAGTGTTTAGTGACTTATCTATTAATTTCTTCCTGTCTGCGTTTCCCCCCCCCCAATCTAGAGAGGTGCAGGCAGCCATGCAAATGAGCCAGTCTTGGGAGGAGAGTCTTAGTCTGGTAAGAGCCTGGTTAAAAAAAAAAAAAAAAAAAAAAATGCAATAAACGACTGTTTAAAAGTTTTAGGTCAGTAAGATTTGTGTTTATGAAAGTATGCAAGCCCAAGACTGTATGTAATCAAAAATGTAAAAATGGAATCATTATAATATGCCGATTTGCTGCTTAAAGAAACAAAGAAACATTTATTGTCAATGTTGAACTACTACTTGAACTACTTTTTTTTTTTTTTTTTTTTATTATTATTATTATTATTATTATTATTATTTTATTATTATTTTTTTTTAAAGGATAATTTTACATTATTTTGTAACTATCGCTTTTCATAAAATGAATGAGTCCTTGCTGAATAAGAATATTAAACTTACTGACCTGAACTTTTAAAGCGGGTATAACAAAAATATCATTACAAACTATATAATTAAGGTTTTTAACCTGGATCCTTACAATTATTATAACAGAGATTGAGATAATGTTCTCACTCAGATAATGTAGTAATGCATGCAGTAGCTCTGTTGCTACACTTCCTCTTTCCCCATTAATGGGACTGTGGAAGAGAAAATGGAGGCATGCTAGAAAAAAACTCCTGGAGTTAACAGGGCCACCAGTCTCTCAAGAACAGACTGGATTGGTAGTATAATACTCCAACACTGCGTTAGTAATCAAGTGGTTAATTAGCGGTAATAATGCTGTCATACTGAGTGTGATTTATACGGTTGTGTTTTGGTTCCATAGAGTGATAATGATCTTGAGAAATCTTCATCGTCATCTCCGAAACGGATTGACTTTGTGCCTGTGTCTCCTGCTCCTTCGCCCACCAGAGGGATTGGAAAGAAGGTATCTCTCTCTTTCTTTTTTTATTTATTTGTTTATTTTTTTTTTTTAAATAAATAGCTTGCTGTACTGTTTTTGTTGTTTAAGATTTAATGCTTTCACTTCTCTCTTTTCAATGAGCAGCAGTGTTTCTCTCCATCTCTTCAAATCCTGGTGACCAGTAACGGTCTGACGCCCAGCCCTGTTCCCAGCCCAACACGCCGCTTTAGGTAAGTTCTGTTGAGGTACAGCAGGAACGGTTTTTGTCAGCGTAATAGTATAGGCGACTATAGTGTAGGATATTAAGCTGAGTAGCTGATGTCATTCTCATCAAAAGTTTGCCCAGCAGGAGGAGTCAGAGCCCGATCAACTGCATCAGGCCTGGTATTCTGGGGCCTCTCAAACGCAAAAGTAAGGGGGCACTCATGACACTTTTTGTTTTTTTTCAATGTTGTTACAACTGGGATGTTTAAAATTAAATCTTTCTGTGGGTTCTCAGGTGAAATGGAGACAGAAAGCCAGCCCAAGAGACTCTTTCAGGGAACCACCAACATGCTGTCCACAGAGGTGTCTCACTTGCCTGAGCTTAACACTTGGTGAGTTTTCACAGCGGACTTATTATTTTAAAGAGATGGGTCACCCAAAAAAACCTGTCATTAATTACTCACGGTCATGTCTTTCCAAACCCATAAGTCCTTTGTTCATCTTCAGAACACAAATTAACACATTTCTGATGAAGCTTTCTGACCATGCAAAAACGGCAATACAACTGACACATTCAAGACAGAGAAAGGTAGTAATATCTTTAAAATGGTCCATGTGACATCAGTGGTTCAGCTGTAATGTTATGAAGCTATGAGGATACTTTTAGTGCTCAAAGAAAACAAAAATAACTTTATTCAACAGTTTCTTCTCTTCTGTATCAGTCATGAGAGTACTGCAACACATGCATCCACGATTTGTGATAATTATAAACCCATTAGAATCTAAGGGTTCCTAGCACTTTTCCAGGATAAAACACATCTCTTGAAAGTGAAGACACAAGTATTGTAATTTTGCTGCCAAGTAAAATGTGCTTTTTCTTAAAAAAAAAAAAAAAAAAAAAAAAAAAAGTACTGGATTTTGTATTGCAATAGTAATATTTCTATAATAATAATAATAATTATAATACTAATAATAGTTTCAGTTACTAAGAAAATATTTAGACTGATCAAAAGTAAATTAAATGCTCAATGTAAGGCTGTTAAATTTTATGCCCTTTATTTTGTGGCAGTGTTTCCTATGGTATTGAATATCCATGTTTTTCAAGGTATTGTAGCGAAGTATTTATAAAATATTTATTTTTATTTATTTTTTAAGAATTCTGCAAGACCAAGGCTGTAATTATTAAATCAAAAATGTAAAAACTGAAATGTTTAAAAGTGTAAAATAACTTTTTCTGTTTAAAAATGTAATTTATCTTTTTGATGGCAAAGCTGAATTTTCAGCATCATTACTCCAGGCTTTAGTGTCACACGATCCTTCAGAAATCATTCTAATATGCTGATTTGCTGTTCAAGAAACATAATCAATATTAAACTTGTGTTGTTGTTGGTTTTTTTTTTTTTTTTTTTTTTTTTTTTTTTTTTTTTTTAAAACCAGGGTAATTTTGCGTTCTTTAAGGAATCTTTTGTAGCATTATAAATGTCTTGACTATCACTTTTGATCTCATTAATGTGTCCTTGCTGAGTAAAAGTATTAAACCTACTGACCTAAACTTTAACGGTATGTGTAATATCCACGTTTTTAACCTGAATCTTCACAATGTTCTCACTCATGATATAATGATGCATGCCGTAGCTCTGTTGCTACACTTCCTCTTTCCCCTATTGATGGGATTGTAGAAGAGAAAATGGAAGCATGCTAGAAAAAAAACTCCTGGAGTTAACAGGGCCACCAGTCTCTCAAGAACAGACTGGATTGGTAGTATAATACTCCAACAATGCATTAGCAGTCAAGTGTTTAATTAGTGGTAATTAAGCTGTCATACATCTCATATTCCCTTTTTTTTGTGGCAGTGTTTCCAATGGTATTGATATAGATGTTTTTCAAGGTATTGTAACGAAGTTTGACATTCCAGTATTGTGGTGACATTAGTGTAGATTATTATTAAATTACAAGAAAAAGTGAATATTCGCTACTTTCATTTTGTTTCATTATTAGTGAATGTTTAGTTGATGGCTTGATAAAACTTGATACATTATATGGGTTAGTTCACTCAAAAATGAGAATTCAGTCATTAATTACTCACTGTCATGTCGTTCCAAACCCGTAAGTCTTCAGAACACAAATTAAGATATTTTTGATGAAATCCAAGAGCTTTCTGACCTTGCATAGATGGCAAAAATTAAATCACTTAATACATTCAGAGATTAAATTGTATAATGCTCATTTAAATTATAAATCTGGCTTAATTACTTGGGAAAACTTTGCATGTACGGTGTCTTGCAAAAGTATTCATACTTTTTCATATTTTCATATTTCATATTTTTCATTACTCATTCATATTTTATGTTCCTGCCTTATGTTAAACTGCTTTAAATTACCTTTTTTTCACATCAATCTACACTTCATACACCATAATGACAAAGCAAAAACATCTTTGCAAATTTATTAAAAAAAAACAAACTTGTGATTCTGTTGCATAAGTATTCATACCCTTATCTGGGACAGTTGAAATTTAGCTCAGGAGCATTCATATTGCTTGTAGATGTTACTAGAGTAACAGTTTTACATTACCAGTTTAACAAAATGTTAAAAAATGAAGGGGTATGAATACTTTCGCAAGGCCTAAACTGTCTGGCCTAAAATTGACAGTGTACTCATTTTGTTTATTAATGGATACCAGCTGGGCACATGTTTGTAACATGCTTTCTGTCTGTATCTCTCTAGCAGTTTGTCTCCAGATCTTCTGGATGGAAGTCTCAGTAGCGTCGGCTCCTCCTCAGACTCTCCCGCCAAGATGGAAGGAGTGTCGCCTTCCTCCAGTAACTCTCCCCTCACGCCCCTTCAGGACCTCTCCCCTAAGTGATGAGCGTCATGGACACCAGAGGAGGACTGGGCTGCTTCTCAGGCCCTCCTCCACCTATTTTAGTTTCGTTCCCACAATATGGCTTTTGTTCTTTTCCTGAATTGTCCTTTTATGTTACATTTGAAGCAAAGCGAGGGAATATTCCGTGTGGGAAAGACCCTACGGGTGTGGAGGGACTGTGGATGTTTTTTGCATCAGCTGCTAAAAATAGATGTAAAACATGGTGTATAGATCTGTATCAAAGCGAAGGACGTCACAGAGGAGCTTCTTGGATTTTTTTTTTTTTTTTTTTTTGGTTCCCTAATGGGGCAATTATCTTTTTGATAACGCTTCGAAAAGAAAATGGCTGTAAACAGGAGTACAACTACAGGCAGGTTCTATGATTTACAATTTCAGCTTGCCAACCGGTATTGTGTGAGAATTTAACTTATTTTTTTGCTTTTATTTGTATGTAAGTATGTACATAAGATTCATGGCATAACGTGCAGGGGCAAAGCACTCGACCGGCAAACTGACAGCCGCCTCTTCTGGAGTTTTATTAGCGGTGCAACTGCACTTTAAAGGGGCTGAATTTCATTTTGGGCTTTGTTCTGTTCAGGAATTGCCTTTTCTTGATTTTCAAGTAGGTGGAGGATGTATTTTTCAGAGCTTGGCACTTCATTCTCTGTTAGAATGATATTATGGTTGCTGTACACAACTACTGCAGATGGGATTTAATATTGCAGCTGTTGGTAACCACTAAATCCTCAATTTGAACACTACGGAGAAACTAAACTGCCTGCGTTGATGTTTGTCAACCTAAAGACGTGCGCACAACTGTGTTGTCGTTTTCACAGCTTTTAGAGAATGGAGCAAAACATCCGGGCTGAGATGAATGACGTCCATTGTATGTTTTTACTTTTCCGCACAGTGGCTTTGCCCTGTTTCTGTTATTCGGGAAGGATCTGGAGGAGAATGCGCTCTACAGGTGCAGTTTCAGCAGAGTTAAATGATTTTCAGTGTTTTCCAGAGGCTGTGACACATTTGGCAGTTCAAAATGTTAAGCAGAAGTGTGAAGAAATGAAACCCTCCCATCAAAAATGTTCTTTGTGGAGTTTTAAATGTAATCTACTGATCTGAAACGGTGTGCCATTAAATTTGTATATAAGAGAAGTGTACAACTGTAATTTTAGGAGTTCTTTCTTTGGGGCTGTAGTTACTTTAGAAAATAGTATTTTCTTTTGTAAATGGTTTTCTAAATTTCAAAGAAATTGCTTTATTTCCTCAAGCATGATATGATGTATCATAAATTCATTTTTCTGTGCAAGGAAGTGATTGTAAAATCCTTTTTTTTTCCCATTTAAGTGAATTGAGGGGTTTTTTTTCACATGAAAGTGACACACCGCAGTGTAAATCTTTTTCTGAATGTTTTTGCAAACAAAAAATACAGTGAGTGGGTCATGTAGATCCAGATTCTGTCCTGTAGTGATGGGTGACGTGTATTTGTAGTTTGCTTTGCTGTTTTTTTTTTTTTTTTTGTTTGTTTGTTTTTTTGTTTGTTTTTGTTTTTTTTTGTCCTGTGGGCGTGTCCAATTCTTTATTTAATTATTTTACTCTGTCCTTTTTGACTCATACAGTACTTTTTAAAGCCTGTGCACGTGAACTCTGTTGAGGAGGACTGAGTGCTGTCATGAGGATGTGTAGTTGTGCTCTGCTCTCTCTGAACAAATCTTGTTCCTGTCATATCAGAGACTTCCAGATGTCAGAAATAAATTATTTGTCCAGCTCTTTTGTCACCTTGTCTTGTGATGCCAAACTTAGCGTAGTTATCGTCTTAACATACACAATGGTTAAAGAGAGAGTTCACCCCAAAAAGGAATCCTCTGTTGATAACTTCTCACCCTCATGTCGTTCCAAACCCATAAGCCCTTCGTTCAACTTCAAACGCAGATTAAGATATTTTTGATGAAATCTGAGAGCTTTCTGACCCTGCATAGACAGCAAAACAAATGACACGTTTAAGGACCGGAAAGATGGTAAGTACCTTGTTAAAATGGTCCATGTGATATCAGTGGTTCAACTGTAATTTTATGAAGCAGCACCACACACGTTGTGGCTGGGTCAGAAATTAACTTTTCCCATAACTTTTCCTTTTTCTGGAATTGATTTCCAGGGACATGTTTTTATTTTTATTATATTATATATTATTTATTATATTATTTTTTATTATTATTAAACATATGTTGTCTTAATTGTCTTAATAAAATTTACCTGATTACTTTAATCAATATTTAAAACTGTTATCTGTTACTGTCAGTATCAATAGACTGTTTAAAATGGTCTAAATTGTACATGTAAAAAAAAAAACTCACAGGGCTACAGTATTATGACAAAAATCAGTATTATATCATGGATTATTCCTTTTTATATTGAAATAACGACAGAAAACAAAAACGTTTTTGTTGGTAGGTTTTGATGCTGGTTTAAGCTGGTCCTTTGCTGGTTTATGTCAGTCGATGACCTTAGCCAAGTCTAGCACTCTCATTATAATCGCTGAAGCTACGAAATTAATCTTATTTACATCGTTTGTTTATGATGAGGAAATTCGTAAGGGTGCGCACTCGTCAACAGCGCCGGCGTTTTCAGCGCTGATTAATCAAAGCGCCGCTGATTGGCCAATGCGTTCTTAAGTTCAACAGAAACGCGTTTGATTGGTTATAAGGCTCAACGTTGCACAAAACCGCGAATTGAAACGTCGGTTAATTGTGCAGGGGATTTTTCCCCCCATTGTCTTGAATTTTTGGGGCTTTTTTGCCACAAGCTCTCATAAATTTCCGACCGTGTGTCGTGGTAACGTTAGTTACTCTCATGGACTCGATACAGACTGTTAAATAAAGTCGTTGTTTTTGTTTTCTTAGCGCATAGAAAGTAACGTATTCTCATAACTTCATAACGTGACGGTTGAACCGCTGATGTCACATGGACTATTTTAACGATGTCTTTCCTACCTTGAACGTGGTAGTTCCGTTGCTGACTATGGAGGGTCAGAAAGCTCTCGGATTTCATCAAAAATATCTTAATTTGTGTTCCGAAGATGAACGAAGGTCTTACGGGTTTGGAACGACATGAGGGTGAGTAATTAATGACAGAATTTTCATTTTTGGGTGAACTCTTTAACTATTTTAAGTGTTTTTGAACGTCTCTTATGCTCACCAAGGCTGCATTTATTTGATCAAAAACCGCCAAAATAGTAATAAAATATTATTACAGTTGGATTGAACATAACTCTTTACTATCTGAATATATTTTGCATGTAATTTATTCCTGAGAATACTTTTCAGCATGATTACTTCAGTCTTCAGTGTCACGTGATCCTTCAGAAATCATTTAATATGATTTGCTGCTCAAGAAACATTGATTATTCATGTTGAAAACAGTTGTGCTGCTCTTTGATGAACAAAACATCAAAAGAACAGCATTAATTTAAAATGAAAATCTTTTAAAACATTATGTCTTTTCTGTCATTTCTGATCAAGATAATGCACCCTTGCTGAATATACTAATAATATGTAAGTAACCCAAAAACTATGCATCATAATACTGTGGGTTATAAAGAAACTGGTTACAAAGGGATTTCTAAAACAGCTTCTGACAGAGAGGGTGGAAAGAGCCTTTAAAGTTCAAATTTGTTCTTCAAACTGTTGTAATGAAACATCAATTTAAAACAAGCCGAGTACAAACATTGCATTACTGCCAGATTACTGGGTATGTAATCCTGTTTCCTCTGCAGTTTCCAAACATTACACTAAACTCATTGGAAAACAAGTCAGTTTTCAGGAGTGCTTAAGTAAATGCTCTATTTCCCTTAGATGAATCAGCTTATTTCTAAACAAACATTTATCGCACTCCAGTTACACATTGCTTCTTAAGCCGACTGAACTATGATTCAGAAACTAATGTTACCACCAAAACTTTTGAACATAAAACTGTTTCTAAGAAATGCTTTTAACAATCAGTTTTCTTTATTTGATGTGGCATCTATAGATTACTGTGCACAAGATTTAAGCAGTGGACAAACATCAGAACAAAAAAAGCCATTTTCAGTCTTGAAATAAGCAACAAAAATCCACAGACACCGAATATGACGTATAACAACACATTTAATTTAATGTATTCATGTTCCTCTACACCCCCTCCCACTTAACATAATAGTTAGCTGGATTCAATGCCAGCTCAGTCAGTTTTCGGCCTGTAAACACAGAGCACTCCCCTCCCCTCGCCCATGGATCTTCATTGTGTCTGTGAGTTTGCGATGATCATTTAAGAAGTTAGTTCCTGTTTATAGGGAGTTTCTCAAACGTGCTTCCCCTCCATCCTCACAACCCTCCCGGCTGTGTTAATGTCCATATCTCCCCTCTTCATCATCAAAGTTCCTTTCAGCAAGATCGTTTTCGAGAACACTTCAAGTGCGCAGAATAACCATTGTAAGAAGACCTGTGCAACATTGGAAAAAATCATGAAAAAGTGCAGCAGACAATAAATGTTTGGAATATTATTTTTTTTTTTTTTTTGCGACTCACCTAAAACATAAGCAGCTACAAGTTTCTTGTTAACACTTAAGTGGAGGTAGACAGGCACTGTGGATTCCTGCTCTCCCAGTGTTGGGAGCATAAGGGCCGCCATACACACCAGGCCTAAAAGGACAGTGAGGAGGCTGGGACCCCCAGATGCTGAACGGCTGTCTGTGCGAAAACAGAAAAGGAAGAAGCAGATGGTTTTAAAATGAAAGCAAACCAACAAACGATACAAAAATAAATAAATAAACCCAAATAAAAAATACAGCTCTCTGACTCCACCTAGTGGGAAGAGTGAACAGCAACACCTTTAAGGCCTAGCAAAGTTATCAGGAAAAAGCTATTAATATGCAGTTATTTTCAAGCAACATTGTGTTTATACATTTTAGAATTATATTACAGCAGTATTATAGCTTTAAGTTTGTTGCCAATTTTATTTTTGTCAGACAAAAAGTTTAAGAAAATAGCTTTGAAAAAAGAAAAATGTAAAAACTTTTGGTAACACTTCACAATAAGGTTATATAGGTCATAATAATGTTAGTTAATGTTAACAAAAAATGAACAATACATGTATTACAGTATTTATTAATCTTTGTAAATGTTAGTTAATGAAAATACAGTTGTTCATTGTTAGTTCCAAGCACAACTTTATATTTTAATAATACATTAGTAAATGTAGAAATTAACATTAATTAAGATTAATAAATGCTAATTTATGTTAACTAGTTAATGTAGTGTTACCAAACTTTTTAATAAAAAACAGTATTAAATATGTATTTAAAAAAAAATATAAAAATATGATTTCCAGTTAATATAAAATATTTTCTTTTTTTTTTAAAAATTAAGAAAATTTTGTTACAAAGAAAAAATAAATAAACTGAAACTTGCATTTTTTAATGAAAAAAATCTAAAAAAAATAGAAGTATTACTTATAGCAAATATTTAAAAATATATATCTCTAAATTTCAATTTGTAAAGAAAATTAATAAAATTAAACTTGTATTTTTTAAGAAAATGTGTATTTTCTTTAGAAATAATAATTAAGTAACTTAAAATATGAATAAATATATAAAATAGATAATAATATACATACATTACCAGTCAAAAGTTTTTTCATGTTTTTAAAGAAGTCTCTTCTGCTCACCAAGCCTGCATTTATTTGATCCAAAGTACAGCAAAAGCAGTAAAATGTTGAAATATTTTTAGTATTTAAAATAACTGCTATCTATCTGAATATATCTAAAAATGTAATTTATTCCTGTGATCAAAGCTAATTTATCTGAAATAAAAGCTCTTGTAACATTATGCACTATAGAATTCAAAAGCTTGGAGTCAGTATAATTTTGGGGAGGAAAGAAATTATAGAAATTAACACTTTTATTTATTTTTATTTATTTATTTATTTCTATTTCAGATAAATGCTGTTCTTTTGAACTTTCTATTCATCAAAGAAACCTGAAAAAAAACTGTTTTCAACATAATAATAGTAATAATAACTATTTTTGAGCAGCAAATCAGAATATTAAGAATGATTTCTGAATGATCATGTGACTGGAGTAATGATGCTAAAAAATCAGCTTTGAAATCACAGGAATAAATTATATTTTAAAACATATTCAAATAGAAAACAGATATTTTAAATAGTACAAATATTTCAAAATGTTACTGTTTTTTTGCTGTACTTTGAATCAAATAAATCCAGGCCTGGTGAGCAGGAGAGACTTCTTTAAAAAACATTAAAAATCTTACTGTTCAAAAACTTTTGACTGGTAGTGTACAAACACCTATGAATCAATCAGAGTAAAAACCAAGAACACAAATTCCTGTTGAGTTTAAAACACACCTGTCTGGAATGCAGTCTGCTCAAAGAAGACTCTGTCAGCAAGCTGCTCCTTCATCCTGCGCTCCTCTTCCTGGGGCCGGACCTGGGGCTGCTCCTGAGCGGCGGAGGGCAGCAGAGTGGCCATCACTTCCTTCCTGCCCAAAGCCTTCCTCTGACTCTGCTCAGACACCTGCAGCCGGAACTTATCAATCACCCCGTAATGACAGGCCCGCACATCCCTATGGCGGATCACGCTGTTTGGCGAAAATCACATTCACAATTGTGAAAGGCTCAAACAAATTAAAATATTAAAATAGTGAAAATTCAAGACCTAGAAACTTACATATCCACGCAACATTGCGGTTTAACAGCACCAGTGGCATCCACCACGGCATACTTGTTTGGCGCTGTGCACAAAACTGAAGAAACAACAAACAGTAAGAAAAGAAGGACCACTACAACACAGTACGGCTACTAAAATAAAATGTGAGACTCACCTTTGAATTTAAGAGCAAACTCATACGGGTTGTAGAGGGTGAGCACCTGCTTATGTGAAGCCTGCTCATCTGCGTAGAACACCAGCTCGGTGGGGAACACAAACACTGGAAGGCTTCCCTCCACTAGGTCAGGCTGCCGACTCTGCTGCTGCATTGGCTCCAACTGAGCTCACGTCCTCCTCCCTTTTTCGTATTCCCACTCCGTTTCTGAGCTGAAACGGCGCAGAGATCCAGTTCTTAATGCAGACAGTTCAGCTCTTTGGCAGCATGACGTTCACCTCTGAAATGACAGAAATGGGGCCGTTTAGATATACACTACCAGTTTTTGAACAGTAACATTTTTTATGTTTTTTTAAGAAGTCTCTTCTGCTCACCAAGCCTGCATTTATTTGATCAAAAATACAGCAAAAACAGGAAAATGTTGAAATATTTTTACTGAATACATTTTAAAATGCAACTGAATATATTTTAAAATGCAATTTGCTGCTAAAAAAATTATTAATATTATTATTTTTATTATTATTATTATTATTATGTTGAAAATAGCTGAGTAGAATTTTTTTCAGGTTTCTTAGATGAATAGAAAGTGAACAGCATTTATCTGAAATAGAAATCTTTTGTAACATTAAATGTCTTTTTCATCAATTTTGATCAATTTAAAGGATCCTTGCTAAATAAAAGCATTAATTTCTATAATTTCTTTCCCCAAAAAATAAAAATAATAATTATACTGACTCCAAGCTTTTAAATTGTATAGTCTATAACGTGACAAAAGCTTTTTATTTTAGATAAATGCTGATCTTATTTAAGTATTGATAATAATAATAGTAATAATAAATGTTTCTTGAACAGCAAATCAGCATATTAGAACAATTTCTGAAGGATCATGTGACACTGAAGACTGGAGTAATGATGCTAAAAATTTAGCTTTGATCACAGGAATAAATTACATTTTAATATATAGTTAAACAGATGTTTTAGATAGTAAAAAATATTTCAAAATTTTACAGTTTTTGCTGTATTTTGGATTAAATAAATACAGACTTGGTGAGCAGAAGAGACTTACTTAAAAAAAACATCCTTATTATTCAAAAACTTTTGACTGGTAGTGTAAATATCAAAGCCAGTCATAATAACAAAAACAGAATATCAGAAATATACAAAAGCCCACATTTAGTGTGAACTGACTGGCTAAAGTCACTGTGTGTAATTATATGTATAAAGGTTTGGGGTCAGTAGGATTTTATTTAAAGCAATTAATGCATTCCTGTCGCTTCTAATTCATTTACATACTTTTATAATGTTACAAATTATTTCTTTTTCAAATAAATTCAGTTCTTTTGAACTTTTTATTCATCATCATCCACAAAGTGTTCACAAAAACTATAAACATACAAGTTTCCAATATTTTATACTATTTTTTTAGTAATAAGAACTATTTATTGAGCAGCAAATTAGTCTATCAGAATCATTTCTGAAACATCACAGGAATAAAATACATTTTAAAATATATTAAAAAAGAGAACAGCTCTTTTAAATTGTAATACTATTTCACAATATTACTGCTTTTATTGTATGTCTAATAAAATAAATGCACCCTTGGTGAGCATAAGAGACTTCTTTCAAAAACATTAAAAAATTCTGACCCAAAATTTGTGAAGGGAAGATCACACAACACAGTAATACTCACATGGTGGGTCTGTTAAATGCTAAATGCAAATAAAGAAATTCAACTAATTATATAATTGTGCACAGCTAAGATAACACAAAGGAGGAGAAAACACTTCCCATATCAGCCTTGACGTCAAAGGCTGCACGTTCTGTCAAACTGTAAATGTATTTTGGCACAGATTCATCTGTCAACTTGGCATAAGCAGCCAAACTAGACAGATACCAACAAGAACAGACTGTTTGACAAGCACTTAAGCCTAAATAACTTTTTTTAAAAAATGAATTATCAGTTGTTGTTTACATGATCAGACTTTAGAAACCAAAATGATCAATTATCCTATTCATTGTGTCATGTTAATCATTTATTATGTTGTAAGGCTTATGCCGTTTGTGTCAATATTTAATCTGAAAGACATTTTTTTGTACAATAAACATCTTTAGTACAGTGCTGGGCAAACTGACATAAAATCCTAAAACAAAACCAGCTGCAGACTAACGCAACAGGAGGTTTCAATAAATTACATCTGACAGCATGAGTAAGTCTAAGTAAAAAATGGTTTCTCTCAGATTTATTTGTGGCATGAAAATAATAAAAGTATGCTTCAGAAAAGTGAAGTAAACACATGAAACGAAAAGCTTTTGCTCTCGCAAAAAGGATAAACAGTTTTACTGTGCATTATAAGCTGTTGATCAGAATTCAGAACTTAATTAGAAAACAAAGTTAGATTTATTATAGATTATTTATTGTCTCATACTGTTATATAACACATTGTCATGCCTTTGAAGTTAATAGTAATATTAGTAAATCTAATGTTCGATTTGAAAAACATCTTGTACAATAAACAACTTGTACAGTGCTGGGCAACTTGACAAAATCTGTCCTAAAACAAAAACAGCTGAGAACTACTGCAACAGGATGTTTAAATAAATAAGAAATTACATGAATAAATCAGTAACCACAGTTTCTCCCAGACTTATTTTTAGCATCAGGAATAATCAAGGGATGCTTCAGAAAAGTGAATTAAACACAAGCATGAACAAAAGCTGTTGTTTATATAAAAATACTTTAGAATTTAGGTGCCAATATAAATGCGCTTGTAAATAAAACGAAAGACAAAGAAAACTGCAAGGCACGTGTCAATATAATCTAATAATGGTGTCAATAATGACTAATGGATGATGGCCAAGATCTCTAAAAAAACAAGCTCCTGCCTCCACGTGGCTAGTCATGTGACCATGTTTACTGAATTCGTCTAAAACTCAAGGATTTCGCAATACGGGCTAAAGCAATAAATAAATAACGTCAAACTTAACCGTCTAACATCATACTAGTGAGGTCAATGACACAAGATGACAGCTGGCAGATACAAGGATGTCTGCTCTCAAATGTCAGTCTAGAGATGAATTTCACTGGGTTTTCCCAATGTCAGATAAATACTCCTAACAAGCATTTAAGAAAAATAATCTGTAAGTGTCCATTGTATAATACTCAAATACTCCCCGTCGAATGACTGATGTCTAGCTAGAGAATGTCTCCAGCAGATCCAATAACATCCTGACGGAGCTTTTGTCCTCGTCAAGGCTATTGTGTTTTGCTGACTATTAGCAGAAATCGCTATACGTACCATGACATTCATATATTATAATAAACCAACACATTAAAGCGTCAAATTTGCGACCTCAAGTCGTGTGATGTAAAATATTCCTTACTTACAATATGTTCGGATGTCGAATGTTAAACTAACGTTATATTAAAAAAAAGATGTCTGCCTGAAATATGATTAGCAAACGCTGTCATTTCAGCTCTCAACCGTAACTAGCCACTTAATAAGACGCTCCGTCTGCAAATATCGATACTGGTTAAAATAATTCAATAGACGTGATGTTCAATACTGTTCACTAGATGTACTGGATGTTGACGTATTGCTGATATGCTTAACCTATAATCATGCTAGCATAACAATATAGTAAAATCGAGATAACACAGCGTTTAATATTACGTTATTCAACGTTGTTATTTAAAGAAGTAGGTATATCGAAAACAATTAGAAAGCATATATGTTTACCTCGCTCCCGTTTACCGTTTAATGATATTTATTTTAAATCCCACCCCGTTTCCTTTTTCTTTGTCAACAATACGCTGCAAGCGCGCGTTGAATGCTGGGATACTGGAGTGCTTCAGGAATTCCGCCAAAGTCCTCTATGACGTCACTGCGTTTCGCGAAATGTGCTTTCTATTATTTATAGCTATTTTCTTCTTCTTTTTTAGAAGAAAATGATGTCTGTCTTTCGTTTTACACCACTAAAACTGCAGTTTGGGGGACCGTTTTACCTTTTACGAAAAGCCTTAAAGGGACAGTTAAAATGAAAATTCTTGCATTAGCCGTCCATGTTGTTTGTAAACCTGTGACTTTGTTTCTTAACTAGAAGAGTAAAAGAGATGCTGAGCAGAATGTTATTTTTTTGCGGTTTAAATGACATGTCTTGTTTTGTGTGACATAATTTGTATTTTTAGGTACACTGCCCCTTTAAGGTTTGACAGCAAAGCTCAAAGCATGCATTTCGTTAAAACAAAAACATTTTTTACCTATAGATGTTAGCTAATGTAAGCAAATGAAACTACTTAATAATTCCTTGTTCTTTTTTTTTTTAAGTGAAACGAACTTGACATCTGACGACAGTGCAAACAGCTCGTATTTCGCCTGTTTAGTTTATTAAACTAACCAACTCATCCTAAAGAAACCTGCACGCCCTTTAGTATGAATGCTCATTCACACGACAGCTATCCACCACCGCCTTTTTAGGGCACAACCCATAATCAAAACATTTGTGACCGCTTGCACACATTTGCACAATGAGCAAATTTAAAGAAAATTTTAGACTACAGAGAAATGAAAACAGGAAGAACATGACGACCTTTATAAAACCCACCTCTCAAGGGACACGCATACACTTTATGAATGAACAACACTGGCAGTTTCCACTTTAAAAATGTATCCTTTGTTGTGAACCAGGATATCAAGGGCTATATCAAACAGAAACCGTGTGGTGCTCTTATGTTTGGGATAGTTCTCCAGAGACGCGTTTCTCATCTGAGATGTAGTTATGTAAAAATGCGGCTGAACGATTATAATAAAGGGTGCTGTATGGTCGCCACTTGCTCACGGGCTATACCCTGCGGATATTAAAACACCTTGTAGGTTTAGCTAGCCAAGCTAGCTTTCGTGCAGGGTAAAAATATGACCTCAAATGCCTGTGCATTTATCGCAGCACGTTCAGGTTGTGCGATTATGGTGAACAGGACTGCCTAGCAGGTACGTCCCTTACTGACATTCACAAATTCAAAGGGCATGTGCAGCGAGGCTCCACGGAAACCGAGGAGCGCGATTTAGGAGGAGCCTGCGCCTGACAACGCTCGTTTTCCTCCCGCGTCTTGTCACCGTCTCGGGCGGATTGTTGTATTAACATGGCGCTTGGCTAGACTCTCTCGAAGGAGATAAACAAGAGGAGGGGAAAGCGGACGAGGATGGATTTCTCCATGGTCAGAGGGAGGCACAATTATTATAAAAATCACACAGAACCCAAGCTACTCCCCACCCCCAACAAGACAGCCAGACCAGGATCAGGCGAGGAGGGGGTCGCCCTTTATACACGAGACGAATATGAAACTACGCGGGTTACAAATGAACTCAAATGATAACTAAATGGTGTAGCGAAAGCGCCCGTTAAAAGAGCAAAACAAAGCGCGTGGATGACACACAATATCCCCGTCCTCCTGCCCGACCTCCGTCCGCTCAAGCGAGCGCGGAGAACTGAGAGGATAAGAGGAATTCCACGACCTCATTGCATATTTATACGAGAGTGGGCGTGGCTTCGCGGCTCGCCTCAGCCAATGGCGTGGCGGCGGCGGGGCGAAGGCGTTTCGGTCTGTTCGGAAGAGAAGTTCTCTAACAGCGCGATCCCAGCACTGCTCAGAAAAGACAGATAGAGAATCAGGCGGCTGCAAAGGGTGGCAGTACGACCCTCTTTTGGGGGGGTCTGATTCTAACAAAATATATACACACATATATGCATGCCCAGGGCCGCAAGATAGGTCATAAGCCGATGGTAGATATTTTAGCCAACATCTAGAGGTGTATCTACACATTTCAAAATGCCTATTTTACTTTTTCTGATAGACACGTCCGCTTCTATGAATCAGCGCACTTATTTGGGTACGACGTATCTGGACATTGCTAAAGGCGCGGTTGAGATCTTTATGAAGGTAAAGCATAAATTTTACCCCGACTTTTTCAGCTTACTGTTGTACCTTGTTGGAGTTAAGGATCCCTATGACAGGATCAGTTGAAATGAATGTTTATTGTTTGGTTTTCTTTAACAGCTGCGTGCCCGAGACCCGGCTAGTAGAGGCGACAGGTACATGCTAGTTACATTCGATGATCCACCATACGGCGTAAAGGTAAATAAATACTACTAAATTGTGCTTATATGTGGTTAAAGCGGAGATTTTGTTCTGACAGTGAGACTCTACTGTCCCTCTGGTTCGTAGCATCGGGTCGGGCGGCCTCCCGGTGACGAAAACGGCTAATTTTTGTTAAAATATCCGCAGACCCGGAGCAGCGCAGCCTCTGAACATGGCGGACATTTTGCTTTTGTGTTGGGAAAGCTCTCCAGCGCTGAGATGGAGGCGGAGAGATTTATTATCCGCTGTGACGTAGTGCGTGACGCGTGCACAGGCCAACTCGGTCCGGATTGGACAAGCAGCCTGCCCTCTGTCTCGTGCATTCTCATTGGCCACTGTAGCCTGAACAAATCAACACGATTTGATTTGTGCAACAGCCATCAATAAGCAAATGAGGAGATGCTTTGCAGGTCTGCGTTGCTCTTTACGAGAGAAAGAGAGGGAGAAGCTTGTGAGTTGCCCTTGAAAACAAGCATCAACTTCCTTTCCTCTCCACTCCTAGTACATTCACCTCCCTCCCATTCATATTTAAGATTCCCAAACAAGTCAAAGGTGATTAAATATGCTGTGCACCACGTGCCTGTCACATCAGGTCACTCAATCTTTACTCAAACATAAAATATTCTTATACACTCATAATAACGTTTACATATGTGACCCAGGACCACAAAACCAGTCATAAGGGTCCATTTTCTGAAACTGAGATTTATACATCACCGAAAGCTAAAAAAATAAGCTTTCCATTGATGCATTGTTTGTTAGGATTGGACAGTATTTGGCTGAAATACAACTATTTGTAAATCTGGAATCAATATATTAAGAAAATCGCCTTTAAGTTGTCCAAATGATGCTCTTAGCAATGCATATTACTAATCAAAAATTAAGCGTTGATACATTTACAGTAGGAAATTTACATAATATCTTCATGGAACATGATCTGTACTTAAAATCCTAATGATTTTTCGCTTTAAAAGAATTATCGATCATTTTGACCCATACAATGTATTGTTGGCTATTGCTACAAATATACCCATGCTACCTACAACTAGTTTTGTGGTCCAGGGTCACATACAAGCCATAAACTAGTGTGACTTCATGCTAAAGCCTCACATATGAGACCATTTAGCATGCAATCTGCAATGCTGATGGTTAGGAAATAAGTGCTTCCTGTAGAAATACAAACAAGTGCAAGAACAATAAACCTAGTGCAGAAATGAGCAGATGCTTTGCTGTTTTCATATGTGACAGGGGGTAAAGATAGCTAGGATAATAGAGGTGGTCAGGCATCTGCATGAATTGTATTCAAACACGTATCTTTGCTCAGAGTACTAATTGAACTTAATGGCAGTCGTGAGCAGGATATCTTGTAGTCGTACTTGCTTAATGGATTACTTGATCATCCGAAGACACAAGGGCACGACTAGACTTGCATGTATTACATTCAGGGGCGTCATGCACCGAGTGTTTTTTTGAGGAGGCAGTGACAGTTCTGGCATTTCCAAGTAAGTTTGTGAGTCATGATAGCCTAGTGGTGTAATTCTGTAGTATGCATAGGGGCCAGGTTCAAATCCAATATGTGATCCAGTTTTTTAAAACTGAGATTTGTACTTCATCTAAAAGCTGAAAAATAAGCTTTCCATTGATGCATGGTTTGTTAGGATAGGACAATATTTAGCCAAGTTTCGTCCAAATCTGGAATCTGAGGGTGCAAACAAATCAAAATATTGAGAAAATCACATTTAAAGGTCCAAATTAAGTTCTTAGCAATGCATATTACTAATCAAAAGTTAAGTTTTGATATATTTATGGCAGGAAATTGACAAAATATCTTCATGGATCATGATCTTAATATCCTAATGATTTTTGGAATAAAAAACAATAATTTTGACCCATACAATGTATTGTTGACTAATATACCCATGCTACTTACGACTGGTTTTGTGTTCCAAGGTCAAATATACATTTCTTTAAGCAATGTTGCAACTGAACTCGAACTTCCAGGAATCACCCTGCATTTACATGTATGGAAAACAGACCTGACCTGAACTGACCTTGTGGTAGCATTGTTTGAAAACCCCCCAAAAAACCCAAAATAAAATGAACAATTATTATAAAATGATAGAGCACTATTAATTTTGCACGCACAGAATATTTATTTTTTTGTCATTTGGAAGTTGTGTTTAAAATCCATTTGGCTCAGAAATTTGAGTCACATGCTCACAAGTACTCTGAGTGCATTCAACAGAGCTGTGATTTTTATGAGAATAGGGTTCATAGTGTTTACCATGCTTAAAATCCACACATCAGTCAAAATATTACATATAGCAATAATCCAATAAGCAAACAAGCCCAATTCTTTATCAGTTTTCAGACCTTTCTCTCCCCACATTTATCTCCTGTTTATAACCTCTGTGCCAGTTCTCTTGACGTGCAATTATATTGGATGTGGGAATTGTGGTTATGTGGTCACTTTGCACAGCCTAATTTCAAAGTATCATCCATCTTTTTTCCCAGCCTGGAGTTGAATCAAGGACTGCACTTACTGACATGTGCATGTGACGTAGTGCTGCCTGGGTTCCTGTCTTCTTTGTTTGAAGTTTGATATTGACATTGAGAGTAGCTCTGTGCTTTAGCAGTTCATTAGTATGGACTATCTGGCAGGTAGCCAGTTACTCTCTTGGGGGGTTTTCTTACTCCACTGCTTGTCATGCAGTTTTCCCACCCTGTTTCAGTTTATCCAAGATAATCTGAGGCTGACTTCCAAGTGACACTTAACTCTATAACCGAAGTGCTAGCGGGGCCATATGAGACATGTGGCTTGTTTTAGCCGTTAACTTGATGAGATTGTGAATGTGCAAGTGGCAAATACTATGCATTGTTATCTGACTATGTCTTTGTTTGAGAAAGTGTTATGAGATGTTATAACTGCCCTCTTACATAAGCACTTAGCCCTTTCTGAGCTATTCGTGGCCAGCTTGTTCCTCCTGTTTAAAAAAAATACTTCTCAGCCAAACAGTGCTTCTTCAGAATTAGCGACCAGGCTAACCCAGTTCTCGACTAGAATACATTGGGCAAATACCAGCCTAGCAAGAATCTGGCCTCTGTATCTGACAGAGTGCCTTTTTTTTTCCCGTCAATTATTCATGAGATTTTCAGCAGCTAAACAGTGAAGAGTTCCAGTGAGCCTCCAGTCCTCACAAAGCTCTCTTTTCCTGTTTGTGTGCCTCTCTTGTTGTCTGAGCCCTGGCCAAGCAGAACATTATTCTTAGTCTTGCCTATTTTCTGGAGTTGACACAGTTTTTGCCCTTTGCTGTTTTCTTAATCGATTACCGCTAGGATTGCTTATCATTGAAGCAAAAGGTGAGAACTGGAAACAAAGGGTGTTGTATCTCACTTTGGTTAATGAAGGAGAAAAGAAAAATGCATACAAGTGCATTTGTGGTTTATGCCACAAGGCCTTAAAAAGCATGTTATTTTTGTTTGGGACAAATAATGCAGACACCTCTATATTACATTGTCCTTTATACCTTTTTACTAGGCCTGGGTAAAAAATATTGATTTCTAGATTGTAATCGATTCTCATTTTTACGAAATGGTATTGATTCTTAAATCCCAAGAATCAAGTCTAGCATGTTTTCACACTGTAAAAAAAATTGTAAAAAAATGGCAGCTGTGGTTGCCAGAATTTTACTGTTACAAATACAGTAGCAATGTTTTACGTTTTATGGTTTTAACTTAAATGTACATTCAAATACCGTAGTTTCATTAACTGACATAATGTTATTGCACCAACCCACTGAAGTACTGAAATCTGTTTTGTGCCTTTGTAATACACTGATAACCACCTAAAGGTGGTGATGAGAAAGTCACATGATGAACCAAAGCCCATCACAAGCAGCTTTTAAATATTAGCATATATAGAAGGTGCACAATGTCATTCACACAAACACTAAACACCATCACGGTAACACACATGAAACTGAAATAATGCAATAAACATTCATTTAACAACATTAGAGGTAACATACAATCCTAATGATAAGAAAACTGATAAGAAAAACTAAGAAGAAACAGGTATTTCAACAAAAAAACATGTAATGCAGGGCCTTCTGGGAATGTCAGTTTATGGTTATTCACTGTAAATTTTATGTTCTTTTTTCCAAAACCGTATACTACTGTAAAATTACATGCAATGTCCAATACAGTTTTTCCACCATATATAGTAGGAAACTTACCGTTAACCATTTAACAGGTTTTTGTAGCATTTTTACAGTCTTTTACCGTTAAATTCACTGTAATTCTTTACAGTGCAGTTAATAAATAGAACATTTTAGTGCACGTTCCATTCAATAAGTTGCATAAAGCTTTGAGCTTTGTTACCTTTGATATGAAACAAAGTCTCAAATACTGTCCAGTTTATTACAATATCCAAGGAATAAATACCGTTTTGGTGCTGTTAAATGTGGAGTGACAAATTTCTGTAGCACCTCAAACAAATTCAAGAGAAGTGGCAGTACGAAGCGCAAGTGAACTGATCATCTCCTCCACTTTAATACTAGTTTCAGCATGAAATAAACATGAATAAACATCCAAAGGTATGTTAAAAGAAAGAGTACAACTTACTAAAATCCCTATCCTGTCTTATGTAATCGTTCTATCAGTGTTTCAACCGCAAAAAGAGGTCAGTATAACAGCTTGTAAACAAAATGTCACACAGCGTCACATTTACCTCAGAAAAAAAAATTTGGTGACCATGAACTCGGAGTGGAGCATTTTGCTAAATGTATGTATATATTCATTATAATTTTTACTGTTCTTCAATATTTAATTTATGTTGGAATAAATGTGTAAAAGTTTTTATGACAGCCACCATTTAAATGTTTATATTTCAAAAAAACAAACTGAAGTAGAAATATAATTATGTAATTGTAACTTTAGTATTATTATTATTAAAACTTTATTAAGTGTAATTTAAAAGTTTGTGTACAAATCAGTTCATTTTAACCTTTAATATTATAGTAATGTAGTACCAACTGACTCTCATTTATATTATATAGCAATAGTTGAGAGTCTTTTTTCCTTGAGAAAATTTAGCATGTACTGTACCTGATATATGTCCAAAATAATCTATTTTAAATCAAATTGAATCAAATCAAAAGTTGAATTGAATCGCAAGCTTGTGAATCAGAATCAGATCTAATCGTGAATTTTATGTCATAACCCATCCCTAATTTTTACTTCGCCGCATCTAACATTTGGACACTTTATGAATGTCATTGCATTAAGTTGCATTTATTTTAAGTAATCATAGCACAAGCATAGATTTCAAGCGTCCGTTCATCTTTGGATCAGGAATGAAGATTTATTTATTTTCTACATCCATTTGAAGTTCCACACAACCAAAACTTTAAAACCTCACTGGTTCTCAAGCATCAAGCAAGCACCTATTTACTATATTTGATGAGATCAATGTATGTTTGTCAGTCAGTGTGATAAAAAGCCTAAATTAAATCTTGCATTCAATTACTCAATGCGTATGGGCTAAATTTGCAATGCAGTTTAAAAAAAGAATTACTTTTTGATGCATTAAAGTTTTGGTTCTGCAGACTTTCAATGCATGAATAAAAATTATGTGAGAATATTAAAAATACCTTATGCTTTGAAAATAAACAAAAGTCGCTTACACTTTATTTTAACAGTGTCTTCGTTACAGTGGAATTATACATTTAAGTACTTAGTAATATTAATTAACAACATGCCCTTACTATAAGGTTGCAGTTAGAATTAGGGTTTGATTTAGGGTGGGGCTGTCAAACAAATAATCGCGATTAATCGCATACAAAATAAAAGTTTGAGTTTGCCTAATAAATGTGTGTGTACTGTGAGTAATTTTTATGTGTATATATAAATACACACAAATTAATGTATATATTTAAGAGAAATATGTTATGTACAAAATATTTTTTATTTATATAAGTTATATAAAAATTATAATACATACATATACTTTAAATATTCCTTAAATATTTACATGAATGTTTTTGTATTTATATATACATAATAATTAAACACAGTACACACACATATATTAGGCAAACTTAAACGTATTTTGTATGAGATTAATCACGATTAATTATTCGACAGCCATAATTTAGAGTCATTGCATGTTATTTTGCATAATTTACTGTTAATTCTATAGTAAGTACATGTAAGACAAAAGTCTTATGAATTTGCAACAACATAAGGGTGAGTAAATGATGACAGAATTTTCATTTTCAGGTAAACTATTCCTTTAAGATCAAGTATTTAGACACTTTGTGCTTGTCAGATGTTAGTGGATCAAATTAATAGTTAATGTGTTGAAGTACACCTGTGTGAACCTAAGTAAAAAAAAAAAAAAAAAACGAGTTAGTTTGGACAAGCATGATTTGTTTGTAGATCCCACTTGATATTTTATTAGGTAACATGTGACTAAATTGTCCAAATAGCTTTTAGAGTCAGATTTACATGCATAAAATTCTTTGGTGCAGCCCAGGAATATCTAGTCTGTGAATCCTGTTGCTTTATAATTCTGCCATGTTTATACTGAAGACTGCTTCATGCTTTATCTTGCTGTGAATCTAATGAAATGGGAGCGGTTGAGGTCTTTTCTTCATGACAGATACGCAGACCACATATTTCTTTAGAAATCCACAGGGTTGCTCCTCCTTCTTAAACCTCATTTGCAACATATAACTGAGCATATACTGTCTGCATTGGCTTAATACAAGTAGCTGATTAAAGATGGAGATCACCCAAATGGAGATCTGTTTGTCATGAGCATGATAGTTCCTCTGATCAGTGCTTTGGCTGGTTAACCAGCTCTCATTCCATTAGAGTGACAACTTTAGTTCCTGCTTGGCCTTCATCATCACACATGACAAGCACCACCCGGCAGACCGCAGACGTGTCCCTCCTGCAAAACTGGGTGGATGTGTGTAACCGAGCTCAATGGTTATCTACGATCAGCTCAACCTTTAGGCGGTAGTAGAGATTAAAACCTGGGACAAGGCAACCTGATCCTGGAATAATACTCAGGCCATAAGGGCAGTCGCTTAACCCGCGCGAATCCGCCCCGGCTCGTCACGTGCCCTTTCTGCCGTGATGATTCCTCCTGCAATCACAAGAGCTGTGTTTATATGACTGCCGCTTTCCTCAGAACAGAGGCTTAACAGGGAACAAGTCCTTATCTGTCAGTTTATGTAAAACTGCTCATTTGTCTTACCACCTGTCCTGCGTTTGGCAAGGAAATACAGAGCCAGGTTTTATGGTACGCTAATTCTCAAAGCATTTCATGCTCTCTGTCACTAAACAACTGCTTTATGTTTATTATCACGTTCTGCATTCTGCTCTGGGGGGACATTTATGGACGAATCTCATGAAACCTGATAAGATGATACCTGTTTCATATTTCACCTCAAAATCAAAAGGAAAAAATTAGAAATTTTACATTTGCCTAAAGAAAAACAGAGACCATTGAGTTTTTTTTTTTTTTTTTTTTGCATTGTGACATCTGTGATTGACAAATAATAATAATGTATTTTCTACACTATAAAGCATTTATACATCATGGTAGTTTTTGCTGAGCTGCCTTTAATTATGCATATGTAAATACAGTAAGGAAAATCTAATGAGGATCACTGCTGAGAATGAAATCTTAAAATAAAAAGAAAAATCTTAAAAGCGAAACATTGGTTACGTTGCAATAATGAGAAAATTTGGGGTTGAAATGTGCTAAACTGATACATTAAAAAAAAAAAAAAAAAACTAAAAATAGGCAGATTTTTTTTCCTATAAAATATAAGGGTGACATGAAGATCAGTAAATAATGACAATTTTAATTTGTCTTTCATATTTTTTTCATACATTTTTTTTTAATCATCATTTCTCATTATTGTAATGTACCCAATGCAAAACTGAAGGAAAACATCGGTTACGAAGCAATAATGAGAAAATTTGGGGCAAAATGTGCTTAATTGACATTTAAAAGAATAAAAACTAAAAATAGGTTTAATTTTTTTATATAAAATATAAGGGTGACATGAGAACATTTTCATTTTTTCCCCCTTTTTTTTATTTTTAACAGTGGTTACATTGCAATAATGAGTAACATTTGGGGTAAAATGTGCTTAAGTGATATATTTAAAAAAACTGAAAATAGGCTTAATTTTTTATATATATATATATATATGTATATATATCAAATTTAAGGGTGACATGAAGATGAGTAAATGATGACAGAATTTTAATTTGTTTCTCATATTTTTTACATACATTTTTTATCATAATTTCTTCACTAATTTTCCTCATTATTGCAATGTAACCGATGTTTAACTGAAATTGCAATAATGAGAAAATTGGGGGCATAATGTGCTTAATTGACATGTAAAAAAATAAAAACTACAAATAGGCTCATTTTTTAAAATATAAAATATAAGGGTGACATGAGGGTGAGTAAATAATGACAGAACTGAATTTGTTTCTCATAATCATAACTCATAACATCATTTACATTGCAACGAGAAAATTTGTGGCAAAATGTACTTAATGTACATATTTAAAATAAATAAATAAATAAAATTAGGCTTAATTTTCTTTACATAAAATGTCATTTTATTCTTTTTTTCTCTTTTGATTTTGGGGTGAAATGTGATCTTGATATGTAATAATATATTATTTTAATCGTAAAGTATTTATACATCATTGTAGTATTTGTGGTACTGCCTGAAAAATACTGTAATACAGTAATGAAATGAGAATCACCATTAAAAATAAACATCCAAATATGAAAAATCATCTCAGAAGTGAAATATCTAGTACCTTACAGTAATGAGAAAATAGAAAAATATATGTAATTCCTTTTTTATGGTCTGGATATGCTTTTGTGACATTAACCCATATGTAGATTACAATGTTTGTTCTTTCCTATGTTGGATCGCTGTCGGTTTTTCGTTTCGTTTAAAGAGGGGTTTGAGTTTACATTTCCCCTGTTAAAGCTACAATTAGGGCATTATCCTTTTTCCTGGCTTATTCAGTGTTCACATTCCTTATTCTCTCCCATCTTCTTCTGCCTCGCTGGACAAGCGTGTGATTAAAGGAGAGTCTGATTGCAGTCACACTTCTTCAGAGCCAATAAATTGTTAATGCGGAGGGAAAGAAAGACGGATGGGGAAAAAAATAGAATTACTCTGTTGCTTGAATTATTGAGTGCCAGTTAGAAGAGCTACCGCTTGAATGGTTTCTTTTTTTGTTCCATATATGGATAGAGACGTACACTGTCAAACCACTACTGACAAATCTCTGCATGCTTTGTTCTTTAATGCTTCCCAATACACATAAATCAGCGCGCATACACACATGTGAAGCTCAACCACCTCGGGATCTGACCTGTTCAGTCTTCTCTCCCTTGTGGGGATTTACAATGTATGCATGTTTATGTAATGTGTTATTCACGCTGAGTATGTTTATGTGGAGCAGGAATCATTTTGTAAAAGCAGATTGAGTGAACTATTAACCTTGGTTTTTTTCTCAGCGTATGAACTCATTATATTGTTGTTTTTTTTGAGTGAGCAGTAAAGTAATGACTGTAGTCGTCTACTGGGAGGGGTAATGTGGGTCAGGGACAGACACACACTAACCACATAATGTCTTTTAAAGATAGTCAAACAATCAAACCTTATATAGCGGATCTATGTCGCTTCTTACCAGGCTGCCTATACACAAACATATGTGCAAGTACAAGCAGTACATAAATATACATGCTCATTCAGATGCTGTGCAAAGCTTGTCTTGTGGTCTTTTGGGGGTGTTATTGTCTGACTTTATTTCCACCCTACTTTGAAGTCTCTCTCATCTGACATTTAGGTAGTGCCATTGTGCTTAATGTGTGCTTAAGCCTGCTAAACATTTGTGAATTACACAAAATGCTGATCTCGCTAAGTGAAAAAGTAAGAAAAGCTACAGGTGATTGACATATACTAGGAAGGAAACTTCTGTTTGTTATGTAAAAGTTTGCATTTTGTCCCTGACCGAATTGTTTTTTGACAAACAAGGTTGTGTGGTAATTTAATTGCTGGCCAAATCAACATCTCTGAGTTCACAAGATGACATGGTTTCAAAATTCATTGTTTAAATCCTTTTTGACCACACCGTATGGTAACTGTTGTACTTCGCTGTAATTTGCATGTATATTTATTTCTGAAATGCTGGGAAGTATTTACAAGAACAAAAACAATTTCATAACTGCTCTACCACAACGAGTGGGAGCAGAAAGAGAAGAAAAGCACGTAAGTGTTTGAAATAGGTCTTTTTTTATGGCAGCAACAGCTATGCAATACAATTTTAAAATGTGTATTATATACAGATCAGAGGTCGCATTAACTGAAAATTGTTCGTCATTGACGGAATTTTTTTTATCAGTGACGGAAAAATCGAAAAGGGCCGTCCGTCACTTGGACAGATTGCACTGAGGGTGATCTATTGTAACTTGTATCTGTAATTCCCACCCCTGTCCAGTTAGTGGCGAGTGCACTCCAGTGTAGCAGCAGAGCAAAAGATCCAGAACAAAAATGAAACTGTCACAAATGTTTTGCTATGCGTTTACTCACAGGCGAGTGCCCAGAAGCTACAGCGATCTATCACTCCACATTAAAGAGTGCTAAAATGGTATTTATTGCTTGGATTGCCAAATGAAATGGACAGATTTGAAATCTGAGACTTTGTTTTATATCAAAAGTAACACAAAGCTTAGCCTAATGCGATTTTTTGGATGGGAGGCGCACTATGTACTGTTCATTGATCAACTGAATACAAACAGCATAGACCAAAAGATCGATTAGGATTTACGAATCGTAAAAGTGATTAACTTCAGTGCACTTAAACTTAAACGTTTTGATGTCTTTTCTTAGTTGAAATACAATACGTTCTGATGTTCATTCACGTTTTTTTTTTTTGTGTGTGTGTGTGCTTTAAGTAAAGAAAAGATCGATTCACATGTCCATTGTTCTAATAAGGCAATACAGTGATCTGTCATGACACATTAAAGAGCTACAAGACAGTATTTATTGTTTGAATTTCTTAAAAAATGACAACTTTTTAAAGCTGAGACCTTGTTTTATACCAGAAGTAACCTGCTCTGTCTTGTCTGTCGGCGTGTTGTCAGTTTCCTCTTTGCTCCGCGATGTATTTTTCACTGCGTTAGATCACGATGTGCAGTGTGAGAGCGCCATTGTTTGTCGGACATAGCAACAGTAACTAAGTAGGCAGAGTTTTGTCGAAGGGTCAGTTAATTGAAATTATGAAACTTACACTATTTAACTGCAGTTTATTAACTGAAAATTAAATCTTTAATGCCCTATGAAATACGTTTTAGTTTTATTTTTGACCAAATTCTGTTTTCCATTAATTTTCTGCATTCCATTTTTTAATAATTTCATACAATTTTAATAACCGAAAGCATCTCTAAAATTTTTCAGGAATACTGTGTTGTGTATTTTTCTGTTAAATAAATTCTGGTAAATATTCCTTAAAAATTATGTCTTAATAATTTTATTATTAGTAGTATCACTGTCATTACATTATGAAATACATATCTGTCACAGTTTCTTCAAGTTAAACTGAAGTTTTATTTTGACAGGTTGCTGTGAAGACCTTTAAGTTTCTGTTTGTATATGATATGACCATATATTTATGTGTTCATGTACTCATATTTTGAAGCGTCAGAGGCTAAAAACACTGCACAGCCGTTTCAGTATATGTGTAGTAAATGAAACCACGCATCTGCGCCATTCATTCACACAGACACACGCAGAACATGAAGGATTCATATTTAGATAGTCTTTTTGCAGTATAATATTCACAGATACTAATCCATATTAAATTCTGATTTAAGTGTACTGACCTACTTTTGATTTATTTTATTAATACATTCCATTTTATTTATTCATCCGAAATTCGGCTGTGACGTTCCGCGTTATACAGTACAAATTCCATTTTTATGACCGATTCCATCATTCCATCTGCACTTTCTGCTTCAGGGAAATCATAGGGCCCTATATGCAGATGTTTCATTTACATTTGACATTTAGAAAGAGTCTAGAAATGATTTTGAACTCTAAATCTGTTCTTATATTCTTCTATTCTCATCATTTAAAACCTTGCAAGCTTCTCTTAGTAAATTGCTTGGATTGGAAAGTGTGCTTGTAACTAACTGGCTTGATTTTTTGTTACTTTTAAGTGTGACTTAAAGGGATAGTTCACCCAAATTGAAAATTCTGTCACTAATTACTCAACCTTATGTTGTTCCAAACCCGTAAGACCTTTAGAATACAAATTAAGATATTTTTGATGAAATCTGAGAGCTTTTTAAACTTCCATAGAGAGGATTTCATCAAAAATAGGTCTTACGGTTTTGGAACAACACGAGGATGAGCACTGTCCCCTTAAGTGTCTAAATACACTACTGTTTAGAACTTAGTTAGTAAGATTTGTTTTTTTTTTTTAGAAAGGAAAAAGTTTTATTTTGCAAGAATGTATCAAATTGATTGACAGTGTAGATATTTTATAATGTTAAAAAAAGATATATTTCTATTTCAGATAAATCCTGAAAAAATTGTGTCACGATTTCCACAGAAATATTAAGCAGCACACATTTATGATAATAAATGTTTAGCATATTAGAATGAAGCCTGGAGTAATGATGCTGGGAATTCAGCTTTAACATCACATGTTTTTCTGTAATTTTGATCAAATAAATGTTTTGTGTGCATAGGAGTCTTCCTTCATAAATCTAACCAGACTTTTTGAATGATAGTGTACATTTTGGGTTCAGTGTATAAATGTCACAAGCTTATACGGAGCTGTTTTTCACATCATCTCTGTGTGTTTCCTGTATATGGTAGGCGGGTTGGAAAGAGAACCATGCCACATTCATGAGCGAGCTGAAGAACCTGCAGGCATCTGGACTGACTACACTGGGTCACGCTCTCCGCGCCGCCTTCGACCTGCTCAATCTCAACAGACTCGTCTCTGGCATCGACAACTATGGACAGGTTATGACATCTCCCTTCAGCATTTAGAGTCAAAACAATCTTTACTCAGTATAATAGCAGTATAAAAATGCAGAAAATCTCTCAATAACAAGAGTAGACATTGATTTTATCTTCCATCCAGCCTTGAATGTTTTGTTACATCCTTAAAGGAAACAAATATATTAAAAATATATGTAGCGTAAATATATTTTTGCAGAAAACTCAGTGTATCAACATGTTCCTTCATGGGAAAGTAGCTGGAAAGAAGCCATTACTCAAAAATAACCATTTCACAGCACATCTAAAGTGTGCCAGAAGGCATGAGAGTGACCCAGCTAACATATGGGAAAATATTCTGTACTCCAAAGCTTTAAACCTGATGCTGCCCAATGCTTCAAGCAGCACCGTCCGTTCAGCGAGGCTTTGTAGTGGAGATGCTTTCATCAGTAGTAACAGGGGGTCCTCTTAACTCGGGAGGAGGAATGGATGTAGCAGCATGCAGAGATTACAGAGCCAATTTTGGGTGTTTTTTTGCCTTATGAAACCGTATTTCGTAAGAGTGCACGGGTATCGCCATAATTTACTTTGACTTGTGTTGTTTTTTATACAACATCAAATAGAGCAACATTTAATTGGATTATCTGTAATTCAAAATATTCAGATACTTTACATGCACACATTAAGACCATGCTGGATTACCTAAAATAGGAGACGTGCAGTCTGAGATAACCCTCGGGCAGTGTGGTAATCCACATGCTCGGTCTGAGTAACTGAGTGCTGACCCCTGCAGTATGGACAGAGAGAATGCATCTCGTGTTCACTCACCGTTTACTGTATACACTACAATTAACAACATCTGTCAAGTTAGATATTACTAGGTTCAACTGTGTAGGAATGTGGTTGGTACTTACGGAGATTACATCGAAAACCACATGGAAAATCGAGGAGGGTTTTTTTTTTTTTTTTAAAGAAAGGTGTAGGATTTACAAACATTTTAGATTTAATAAGGTTTGACATAACCTTTCATTTGAGGCACTGAAATGGTTTTTTTTTTTTGTTCAAAATTTTGTGTGGACAGTAAGATTTTTCATGTTTTTAAAGAAGCCTCTTCTGCTCACCAAGCCTGAATTTATTTAATTAAAAGTACAGCAAAAACTGTAAAATTCAGAAATATTTTTACTATTTAAAATAACTGCTTTCTATTTGAATATATTTTAAAATGTAATTTATTCCTGTGATTTCAAAGCTGAATTTTTAGCATCATTACTCCAGTCACATGATCTTTCAGAAATCATTCTAATATTCTGATGTCTAATATTTGCTTCTCAAAAAACATCTTTAAAACAGCATAGCGCAGAATTTTTTCAGGTTTCTTTAAAGAATAGTAAGGTCAGAAGAACAGCATTTATCTGAAATGGAAACTATTTGTAAATGACTTTATCACCACTTATAATCAATTTAAAGCATCCTTGCTAAAAAAAAACATGAATATATACTGATTGAACGGTGTAGTGTGTAATGTTACAAAAGCTTTTTGTTTCAGATAAATGCTGATCTTTGAATCTTTCTAAGAATCCTCAAAAAAATTACTCAACTGTTTTAAATATTAATAATAATAATAAATGTTTTTGAGCAGCAAATCAGCATATTAGAATGATTTCTGAAGGATCATGTGACACTGAAGACTGGATTAATGATGCTGAAAATTTAGCATTGATCAAAGGAATAAATTAC
Organism: Labeo rohita; assembly: GCF_022985175.1. Lineage (NCBI taxonomy): Eukaryota > Metazoa > Chordata > Actinopteri > Cypriniformes > Cyprinidae > Labeo > Labeo rohita. The sequence continues at coordinate 8,070,561 of NC_066882.1, forward strand.
ATTTTAAAAATATATTCAAATAGAAAGCAGTAATTTTTAAATAGTAAAAATATTACACACTTTTACTTTGGTGTAGTTTGGATCAAATAAATGCAGCCTTGGAGAGAAGAAGAAACACTTTTAAAAAAAATCATTAAACTTACTGTTCAAAAAACTTTTGACTGGTAGTGTTTTTTTTTTTGGTAACACTTTACACTAAGTATCATTAGTTAACATTAGTTATCTACATTAGTTAACATGAACTAAGAATGGACAGTACTTTTACAGCATTTAATGTTAATTTCAGCATTTAACTAATGCATTAAAATCACAAGTTGTGTTTGTTAACATTGCTTAATGCACTATGAACTACATCAACAATGAACGATTGTATTTTTAATTAACATTAACAAATATTAATAAATAGTGTAATAAATGTATTGTTCATTGTTCATTCATGTTAGTTAATACATTGACTAATTATTGTACTCATTGTAAAGTGTTACCTTTTTTTGAGAGAAATTAAAAAGTGACAGTAAAGAAACTTATAAAGCTAAAAGAAATATGTTCTTTTGAAGTTTTATTCATCAAAGACTCCTGAAAAATATCACATATCCACAAAAATATTCAGCAGGACAACTGTTTTCATTAGAATGATTTATAAGAGTGAAGTAACAGCTGCTGAAAATGCAGCTTTGCCTTCATGGGAATAAAATAAATATTATTCTACACTGATGTCATTTTAACTGAAACAGGATAACAGGGTGGGACATATCAAGCAGTCCCTCCCCTTCTTTAACTAGCCAGTAGCATTTGTTTATATCACAGCTGGGCCAGAAACGTTGAGCTTGGTCAAGCTGCATTTAACAGCATATGACAGTCACATTCTCGTCCATAGTGCTATAAAATATGGCATTCTATGTAGAATTCGAATAGGTCTGATACATTTTGTGGTCTGCGCCAATTCACACATGATCCCCTCCATGCTATCATGTCACGTGAACCAGCGCAATCAGACTTTTTTCGCTCCGATGGAAATCATTTACACTGAATCGTTCCATATCCCCTATATAGTGCACTACGTGCCATCCACAGTACAGAAATACTAATTCTGTGAGAAAGTGACTGATTTCAGCCGGAGCTTTAGCATCTCTATATAGCGTTTAGGGGGCGGGACGCTTCAGATTCTAGCAAGCATTTGATTGGACAGAAAGTTTGATGAGACGTTGAAGTGCAGGGTGATGTCATCACAATGGTTGATCTATTTTGGTGGAATCAAAATCAATTTTGATTTCATGGAGACTTTAAGCTTTGGATTTTTTAAATAATGCTCTTCTCTTCTCTCTTATAGGGTCGAAACCCATTCTTTCTGGAGCCATCGGTCATTATTACCATCACAGATGGAAACAAACTGACACATAGCTCTGGGGTGGCTGAGGAGGTGAGGGACAAAAGCTCTACACCAACACGCCAGTATTTTTTGATCCACTTGTTCTTTTATGTTACATACTGCAGGCAGTGTGTCTTTCTTAAAAACCCCTGTGGTATCTCACTTCTTGTTTTCTCTTCCTTCCTCAGCTACACCTGCCGCTGAATTCCCCGTTGCCGGGTAGTGAGCTGACTAAGGAGCCGTTCCGCTGGGACCAGCGACTCTTTGCCCTGGTCCTGCGACTGCCAGGAGTGGCCGTGCCCGACAGCGAGCAGCTGGGCAGCGTGCCCACTGATGAGTCTGCTATCACCCAGATGTGTGAGGTCACTGGAGGTACAGCAAATCTATCGAGCCAATCAGCTGTGCTTGTTTCTGATAAATTGAATCGTTCAAGTGCAATTTATGATGCTTGGATTACACAAAATTGTCCTTTAGATATAGATGTTGCTAGATTAGACTATTTAGGGGAGCTGTAGCACTGTTTTTGATCTTAGGCACTCTTAAAATCTGCAATTAATCAACCTCCTTACAAATCTGTGATTATGTGATTACTCTTCAGCATGGCTCTCACATATAAACTTTTGTTCCAGTGATTTAACAAAACAAAAAGTGTAATTTTGAAGGCTTTGTTTAAAAATTGTAAGTCATACTTGTGATCTCTCACTCTTAAATTAATATACTACCAGTCAAAAGTTTTTGAACAGTAAGATTTTTAAAATTTTTGAAGACATCTCTGCTCAACAAGCCTGCATTTATTTGATCCAAAGTTTAGCAAAATCAGTAAAATTCTGAAATATTTTTTTCCTGTTTAAAATAACTGTTTTCTATTTGACTATATTTTAAAATGCAATTTGATCAAAGCTAAATTTTGAGCATCATTACTACATTGTTTTCTCTTTCTCTACATCATTACTAGTCCTCAGTGTCACATGATCCTTCAGAAATCATTCTAATATGCTGATTTGCTGTTCAAGAAACATATCCAAAGATCCAAAGATCAGCATTTATCTGAAATACAATTTTTTTTTTTTTCGGAAAATAAATTACAGAAATGAATACTTTTATTTAGCAAGGATGCTTTAAAGTGGTGATAAAGTCATTTATAATGTGACAAAAGATTTCTACTTCAGATAAATGCTGAAAGATAAAAATTTTCTGTTCATCAAAGAAACCTAAAAAAAAATTCTACTCAATTGTTTTTAACATAATAATAATAATAATAATAATAATAATAAATGTTTTTTAGCAAATTAGAATATTAGAATGATTTCTGAAGGATCATGTGACTGGAGTATTGATGCTAAAAATTCAGCTTTAAATCACAAGAATAAATTACATTTTAAAATATGTTCAGATAGAAAACAGTTATTTAAAATAGTAAAAATATTTCAAAATTGTACTGTTTTTGCTGCACTTTCAATCAAATAAATGCAGGTTTGGTGGGCAGAAAAGACTTATTTAAAAAACATGACAAATCTTACTGTTCAAAAACTTTTGACTGGTAGGGTAGTTTACACAAAAATGAAAATGTTGTCATCACTGTGGAACATTAAAAAATATATTTTGAAGAATCTTGGTAACCGAATCATTTTGGTGACCACTGACTTCCGTTGTATGAGACATTTTTTTAAATATCTTCTTTTATGTTCCACAGATGATATAAAATCAAACAAGGTTAAAACAACACGAGGATGGCCAACATCTAAGATAATTAGTGATGTCAACAGGTTAGGTTGCTGAAAGGAAGTGATCTGTTGCCGCCCACATATTTGCTTGCATGGTTCTGTTTCTTTGGAAATGCTACTTGTTTTTATAATGTTTTGGAAAATTTCCTCCCATGCACTTAAGTTCTATAAGCGCAGGGTTCTTTTTTCAGTTGATAGTGCAGTTTTGCTGGTTAATCTCATAGCTCCATAGCTCAGCTAACTCTATTTTCTCACCCTTTCTCTATAAGGCCGCTCTTACTGTGTGAGGACGCAAAGGATGCTGAATCAGTGTCTTGAGTCTCTCGTCCAAAAGGTTTTGAGTGGAGTAGTAATACATTTTGAGAAGAGTGGTCCAGATCCACCTGCCATAGGCGAAGGTTAGTGATCATACTGTGATGTTATGTTAGTTCTGTGCTTATTGGGAAAATAATTAATACACATTGATGGTTTTCTTTTCGTGCAGATGGTCTTGTGGATCCAGCTCGTCCTTTGTCGTCCTTTAGTCCACAGCCCTGGCATAGCTGCCACAAGCTCATTTACGTCCGGCCCAACCCCAAGACGGGCGTTCCTGTGGGTCACTGGCCAATCCCAGAATCCTTCTGGCCTGACCAGAACTCCCCCACTTTGGTAAATAATAACCTACAACACAGAGTTTAGTGTAAAGTCAAGCAATGACTTCTGCACATCTGTATTCTTATTACTGCGTCCTATAATAGCTATAAATATAAAAAAAAAATTGTCAGTTGAAATTAATCTGAAATAAAAGAAAATGTGAATATTCAATGAAAAATGTAAACCTTTTTCAGCTAGTTGCCTAGACAATATTTCTATTTTTCACAGTTTAAGTAAAAGCACTAAGATTACTAACCAAAACAAAAATAAAAATAAATGACAACTATTTAGAAATATTTTTCATAACCTAACAAAACGAATCAAATATATATTTAAAAGCACATGAAAATGACTAAAAATGAAACAAAATTAACTGAAAATAAAAAAAGCTAGTTCAAATTTAATAAAAAGGTAACACTTTACAAAAAGGTTCCATTAGTTAACATAGTTGTTAAGCATTACCTAACATTAACGAAGAGCAATACATTGTTACAATACTTACTAATTCCCATTAATGTTAGTTAAAGGGGTCATTAAAAATTCTCAGTGGTAGTGTAAAACAACACCCTTTTTACTTTGTCAAAATCAGCTCTGCAAAAATCATCCCATTCTGGTCGAGGCTGCTTTAAATGCAAATGAGCTCTGCTCGCCCCGCCCCTCTTTTCTCTCTGTGGAGTGACGAGCCTGTTTACTGTAGCCGCATTTAGCTGCTGAACTTGCTAATTAGCACATTATTAGGAAAGGTGATCGCAAAGATTCATAAAAAAACCCTTATACTCACTTCTGTTGTAAGTGAAGTTGGATCACAAATGATTTAGTGCGAACATAAACGGATATATGTAGATCGGGAGGCGCATTCCCTTCACAAACAAACGTAATCCACTGCATCTTCAGCGGCTCAGATGTTGGGAGTAAATGACGACCACTACGTTCATTATTACATCCAGCAACACAACACCTCAATCGCTCAGTTCTTGTCTAACTTACATCCCTGCTCCAGCATCAAAACATGGAGGTTGGACTGTTACAACTGATCTTAGGTAAGACGCTCATGTCAGTCAACTATCGTGGGAGCGGGGCCTGTCAGAGCGATGCCGATTTGAAAAAGGGGATATTACTTTTACAGATTAATGAAAAAACACTGCATGGATTTTTATCATTATAGTGTAGATTTATACATACACTGCCAATAGACATTAATGTTCAAACAACATGCAAAAGTGAAGTTTGCATCCGATGACCTTTAACACATGGAACCTTATTGTAAAGTGTTAAAAAAAACTATAAAAATTGTAATAGTACATAAATAATACTAAAATAGCACTGTACCAGGCTGACTTTTTTATTTTGTACACTGATTTGGACGAAATGGTTTTAAACAATAAAATGTGTTAAATCTTGCAGAAAACAGAATGGAATTGGCTAAAGTATTTAATGAGCGAGCACAGAAGGACTTTCTGCGGAGCTCTGGGACCTGGCAGACATTCAGCCGTTTCTTTAGTTTCTTTCTGCACGCTGAAATTGCACCGAATCCTTAATAAAACGGAAAAGTACTGAGATTGCAGAAGGAGTTTGGATAAGTGTATTAGCATTGGCTCATCCGAGCGGAGTAGATGAAGCAATTTATTAGCCAAAGGTAATGACCTCTGCAAACTAAAGGTTAGCTTTCATCTTGCTCGAGCAGTGCTAATGAATGCAGCTGAAGATAAGGCGGCTGAAAAGAGCGGTAACATGAGGAAAGGCTTCACTGTCCTGAGGTTTCCCACCCCCTCACTGTCTATTCTCTCTTAAACAGTACACTGTAGAGACAGCAGCTGGTGCCGTGCCAAAGTGCCACAGCTCAGCTCAGCCTGTGGGCACTGTGAGAGAACCATTGCCAGCAGAAAAAGACTGCAGCAGCTCGCCAGAGCTTTAGCACTTACCGCTAACTTAACATGAGGTCATTTCCTTCCTGACATCTCTGCTGTCGCATCTGCGATTTTGTGAATCAGTAGCACAATGGGTTTGAGTGCAGATAGTAACAAGGGTGCCTCAAATTTCTATAAATCTCTTTTTCATATTCCTAAAACAAATTGATGTTTTATTTGCTCTAAAACACTGCGTTGGTATATTTAGTGTTCAGTCAAAGTGTTGTGAGATTATCTGCTCAGGGAATGAACAGCTTGTGTTGTCATGTGCCTGTAACACATGGGTCATTACACACTGCTGCTGTTGGCCATCTAACAGACATGTCTTTTTGAAAAACCCATTGTGGAGAATATATTACAGAGATTTCTGTTTTCTCTCTCTCTAGCCTCCACGATCTTCCCATCCTGTGGTGCGGTTTTCCTGTATCGACTGTGAGCCGATGGTTATTGACAAGCTGCCTTTTGACAAATATGAGTTGGAGCCGTCCCCGCTCACCCAATACATCTTGGAGAGGAAATCTCCTCACATGTGCTGGCAGGTGGGATACCTTTTCGCACAACTATTTAATCTGATCTGTATTTAGCATGCCATCTTTCACAGCCCCCAGAGTGTTGTCTGCTGTCTGGATAGAGGCGAGTTTCACATTGGTAGATATCATTGTGTTAAAAGAGCGGAAAGAAACAGTGGGTGTTTAGTTTTTCCATATTTACTGGAATGTGAAAAAGCACTACACAAATTACATGTCAATTCAGTTTAATGGCTTACACATTTACAGTGATGGTTATAAAAGTCCTGTATTTAGTAACTGGACAAGCAGAAGCTGGAATGAGATGTTGTTGTATAGTTTTTTTTTTTTTTTTAATTCAAACAGTGTTGTACAGTACTGTTCAAAAGTTTGGGTTCAGCAAGATTACTTATTTATTTATTTCAGTGCCATCAAATCAATTAATCACAGTTAATCTCATCCAAAATAAAAGTTTCCAAAGATCAGCATTTATCTGAATTTTTTTTTTTTTTTTTAACATTATACACTAGTAAAATTGCTGTTGTTTTGAACTTTCTATTCATCAAAGAAACCTGAAAATCAGAATATTAGAATGATTTCTGAAGGATCATGTGACACTGAAGACTGGAAAAATGATGCTAAAAATTCAGCTTTGAAATCACAGGAATAAATTACAATTTATTAAAATTAATACATTTTACAATATATTCAGATAGAAAGCAGTTATTTTAAACAGTAAAAGTATTTCAAAATTTTACTGTTTTTGCTGTACTTTGGATCAAATAAATGGAGGCTTGTTGAGCAGAAGGGACTTCTTCAAAAAACATAAAAAAATCTTACTGTTCAAAAACATTTGACTGGTAGTGTATTTAAAAAATTACTAATTTACTTTTATTTTGGATGTGATTAATCGTGAATAATCGATTTGACAGCGCTAACTCAGCTGTTAATAAATGTTTTTAAGCAGGAAATCAGCATATTAGTATGATTTCTGAAGGATCATGTGACTGGAGTAATTATGCTAAAAATTCAGCTTTGAAATCACAGGAATAAATTACAACACACTGAAATTAAAACATACTGATATAGAAAACAGTTATTTTTAAATTGTAAAAATATTTTACAATTTTACTGTTTTACATTATTTATGTAAATGCAGCCTTGATGAGCAGAATAGACTTCTTTATAACACATTTAAAAAATCTTGCAGACCCCAAACTTTTAAATAGCATTTTATTTTCCCCCCAACCTTTGCAGTAATCTTCAACATAAAATGGCGCATATGTTATGCAATAATTTCCTCCCTGATGTCCGTCCATTAATAGAGTTTGTGCATTGTTTCTTACAACACTTCAGTCAGCAGATGCTTATCAAGTGACTTGCACTAGAGGAAACATGATCACTGAAGAGCAAGCGATATAATCAGTGGCACGATATGAGAGCAGTCCAAAATACAGAGCAGCGTAAAAAGTGCAACAGAGTAGAATTAAACCAGGTTTTAAACAAGTGCACCAATATACGTACTTATGAGCTCGAAAGCACTTACAGAAAAGTCCTCAGCCATGCAGATTGTGATCAGATTTATAGGAAGGTGCTGATCAGAGTGCAAACATCAGATTTAGCATAGGATGAATGAAATATAATGAAATCCCATAGATCTGCATTAAATTAGGGACCCGAGTCCTATTTTGGAACTAGAATACGTAGTAATTTAGTGTTGGGCTCTTTTGGCTTGCGCCAATTAGCAACCATCTATTAATGCCATAGCAACAGCACGAAAAACACTCAGAACACCTTAGCAACTGCATAGCAACATGCTTGGATCATGGCAGCTGGTATCACAAGTAAGCGCCACTGAGATTTACTTTAATTAACAAGTCGATTTGATTATTATTAAAATTAATCAGACTGTATTTGCAGTTATTTGACTAATCATAATGTGAGATGCATAAAGAATCTGAGAGCTGACATGACTGATACTGGGGTATGATTACTTTTGGAGAGGAAATAATTTTATAAACAGAATTTTTCGCTGGAGCTCATTTTGGTCTTCTCTGAAATGATGACAAATGGTCTCTCAAGAGCTATTACCCAGACCATTTAGTTTCTTGAAAGAACTTTCAGAAAGATGGTTGACAATACTGCAGTAAGATTAAAGGTTTTTCCATGCTGGATATAAATATATATAAATATACACATGCTATAAATACCTTAGTCAATACCAGGAAATGTTTTTGCACTCTATTTGTTTTTTTGTACTCGCATCATACATTTAAGCTCATCTAAAAATACCAGTATAATTGAACATTTGTGTTTGTTCTTTTGCCATGGTTACAATGTTACATGATTACTTGCTTCACTAGGGAGCATATAAAGAAGAGAAGGTAAATTAGAAAGAGCTCATCCATTTATAAGCATATTTAGAGGCATTTATAGCACACTGGTCTCTGAGGAACCCTGTCACCTAATGAGCCGTTAATGAATGGGTTTTGTCTCTGAGAAACAGTTTGATGTGAGAGCTGAGCTCTCTGGAGACAGCAGACAATGCTAACTCCTCTCCCCTGTCACCCAGGTGTTTGTGAACTGCAGCGGCAAACACAGCGATGTCGCCCACCCCTTCGGATACCTGAAGGCCAGCACTACACTCACGTGTGTCAACCTCTTCGTCATGCCTTACAACTATCCCGTCCTGTTGCCACTCCTCGGTACGTGTGTTTGCTAATGGCACATTCCCAACCTTATGTTATAAATGAACTCATTTATAGAATTGTATGTTTTTTCTCTATAGGACATTTCATACATATTGGTACTTTGTTTAGCCATGATAAAGAGAAAGAAAATGAAAGATTTGTAAAACTCAATTAACAAAAATTAAGAACAAGGAACCATAAGTAATAATAAAAATAATTTTAAAATGTAATAAAAAAAACTGTTTTACACTGCTGTAAAACTTATACTGGTGTTCAAAAGTTCGGGAATAGTAAGTTTCTTATGCTCATCAAAGTTCTGTTTATTTGATCAAAAATACAGAAAAAAGTAATATTAAATATTATTGCAATTTAAAATAACCGTTTTCTTTTTTAATATACTTCAAAAAAAAAAATATTTCTGTGATGCAAAGCTGAATTTTGATTTTCATCAGCCATTACTCCAGCCTTCAGTGATCCTTCAGAAATCATTCTAATATGCTGATTTATTGTCAGTGTTGGAAATAGTTGTGCTGTTTAATATTTTTTTTGGAAACATGCTTTTTTTTATTAATAAAAAGTTAAAAAGAACAGCATTTACTAGAGTAATGATGCTGAAAATTCAGCGTTGCATCACAGGAATAAATTCTATTTTAAAGTATATTAAAATAGAAAACCACTATTTTAAATAGCAATAATATTTCACAATATTACTGTATTTTCTGTATTTTTAATCATAAAAACGCAGCCTTAATGAGCATAAAAGACTTACGCAAAAAAAACTTATATCATTAAAAATCTGACTTATCCCAAACTTTTGAACTGCAGTATATACTCTACTAGTCAAAAGATTTTTAAAGTTTTTTTAAAGCTGCTCACCAAGCCTGCATTTATTTGATCCAAATTACAGTAAAAACAGTAAAATTCTGAAATATTTGTACTATTTAATATAACTGTTTTCTGTTTGAAAATGTAATTTATTCCTTTGATCAAAGCAAAATTTTCAGCATCATTACTCCAGTCTTCAGCGTCACATGATCCTTCAGAAATCATTCTAATATGCTGATTTGCTGTTCAAGAAACATTTTATTAGTATTATTATTATTATTTATTTCGTTATTAGTATTATTTTTTTTCATTATAAACTATATCATTCAAAAGATTGGGAAGAAATTATAGAAGTTAATAATTTTATTTAGCAAGGATGCTTTAAAATGTATGTATATGTATATGTATACATATAATAAAAAGCTCAGAACAGGAACACATAAAAATTCTGAAAATTTAAAAAATTTTATATAATGCAGTGACATTTATACTTTTTGTATATTACTGCATAAATTGTTCACAAGTTTTGTACACCTTTAATTTCCTCCTCTTGGAGAATGACTTGATGGAAGCAATTTAGTTCTGCAGTGTAGCATCTGACTTTCTTCAGCACATTTACCATCTCTTGTTCTCCTTACAGACGATTTGTTTAAAGTGCACAAGCTAAAGCCAAACCTCAAGTGGCGGCAGGCCTTCGAAATGTACCTGAAGTCCATGCCTCCTTACTTTCTCTTGGTAAGACACTCTTTGTTCCTACTTAAAAAGGACATCCCAATAGAGCACAGAAGTGTCCTGCTTACAAAAAAAGACAACTACTTTGTGCATACAAATGAATGCAATATACAGTTAACAGGCTGTTAGATGCACTAAAGGGTCACTTGTAATCTGACCCCTCTTATGAGCTTTATTTGTTCCATAGTATGTTAACAGCTGTAATGAGGTCAAGGATATGTGCTCTGAGTGCAGATTCACCCCGAGTGTGTCCTCATTTTCACTTCCTTTGTCTCTGCGCTTCCACTCTTCCTATCTTTTTTCCAACTGCAGCCTCTCAAGAAGGCGCTGAGGATGATGGGAGCCCCGAATCTAATCTCTGACAACATGGACTGTGGCTTGAGCTACAGTGTCATTTCCTATCTAAAAAAACTCAGCCAGCAGGTAAGCACGATTTAGCTGCTGACAGTTAAAATTATGTTCAGTATTGTTCTAACTCATAATATTCCTTTAAATTACGTTATTCATTCCGTATTAAATCCTATCTGTATGAGGCATGAGTGATGCAGCTTTTTAAATCAAGTTGTACTTGATTTCCAAGGCAAAGATTGAGTCAGACCGCCTGATTGTGTCTGTCGGGAAGAAGCCTCCTCAAGAGACAGGCATCAAGGTTAAGAACCACTCGAATGCCCTGTCTCTGGCACACCGCCGTGATTTCAAGCAGCTCCTGCAGGGCATCACGGGCGAGGTACCCCTCCGACTCATCGACATGAACTTCAAAGAGTTTGCTGGCTTCCAGATTGCACTTCTCAACAAGGTACAGACAGTTTGAGTGGGGCTGAATTACATTACAGAGTCTATTTGAAATCAATCATGTCTCAATTCTCGCCTGGGGGTCAGAATTTTAAACGGAATTTTTTTGCTGATGCGGATTCATTCTGATGAATTCTTCTGACTATACGTCTAAGTCTGACTTAAACTTAAACATGTGTTATTTTCTTGAAGTTAGACAAAAATTTAACTTCTGGCGTTATTTACTCACCTTCTCTTTAAGGATTTGAAGCCCCAGGCCTATAGAAACGCTTATGATATTCCACGACGGAACCTTCTAGATCAAGTGACTCGAATGCGTTCCAACCTTTTGAGGACAACACAGAAGTTTATCAGAGGCCAGGATGATGGTAATTGTACCAAAGACAAAAAAAATTACATTTTGCAAAGTGAACCTTCTGCAAAACATGCCTTAAAAGGATAGTTCACCCAAAAATGAAAATTGTTTCATTAATTACTCACCCTTGTGTTGTTCCAAACCTGTAAGATTTTCATTAATCTTCGGATTTCATCAAAAAAAATCTTAATTTGTGTTCCGAAGATGAACGAAGGTCTTACGGGTTTGAATGGACAGCTGATATTTGTTTAATATTGAATATTTTTCCATGACTCTGCAGACTCCTTGCACAGTATTCCAGTGGGGCAGATGGGAAATTATCAGGAGTATTTGAAGATGATGCCATCACCTCTGCGTGAAATTGATCCAGACCAACCTAAACGACTGCACACATTTGGCAACCCATTCAAGCAGGACAAGAAGGTGTGTGCATGTCAAACCTATGGACCCTTTTCACAGACTGTGATGATGTGTTTCCACAGTTGTTAACATTACTGATCTAGTATATAACATATTTATTTAAGATGCATGTATATTTATAGGACTATACTTTGTATTATATTATTTTGGCATTTCAGAAAGCTAGTTGCTGCTGCGTGGGTGTTTCTAATACAAAGGGATTGTTGGCAAACTTGATATTTTCTCTCTTTTGACCACCATAATCAAGCTCTTGATATTTTTTTTCCTCCTTTGGAAAGTCATTGAAACGCTCCCAGGTGAAAAACAAGTGCACTTTCATAATGTACTTAAAGTGCTCTATTTTCACACACTAATTTTGTACTTAATATACTAAAAAATGATTCTTTAGTACTTCTTAAGAACATCTCAAATGTGCTATTTTGGGACACAATAAATATGAACTAAAATGTGCTTTTGCCATACTTTCTCTGTATTTAAAAAATGTATTTAGTTACCACTTGTAGTAATCTTGAACCCACTAGTATATGAAAGATGGGTTCAAGTGGTAACTAAATATATTTTTTTATTATTTAATACAGAGATAGCATGTTAAAAGCACATTTTATTATATATTCATGGTGTCCCAAAATAGCACATTTGAGTACACTTAGATGTTCTTAAGATTATCTTAAGTACTACTAAAGAATCATTTTTAGTATATTAAGTACAAAATTAGTGTGTGAAAATAGAGCACTTTAAGTACATTATGAAAGTGCATTTTTTCCATCTGGGTGATCATTAATGTTTTCATTTGCTGTGTGAGCAAATGGAAATGCAAAAAAAAATCCATTTTGATTCACAACTATAGAAGTTTGCCCAACTATGACGACTTCTCGGAAATGTGAAAAGGGTGCACTGATAATAAAAATTACAGGTTAAAACTGAAGTGTGTTAGATGCTAAATTGTTTTGTTTTCTTTTTCCCCTTCTCCCAATGACAGGGAATGATGATCGATGAAGCAGATGAGTTTGTGACAGGCCCGCAAAATAAGAAGCGGGGCAACACTGGGGATCTTAACTCGGGCACTGCCCTGAAAAGGAGAAGGAGTATGTCCCCTCTGTTGCGCCGGCCCCAAACTCCTCCTATAATAACCAATCATGTCCTGGGCAAAGGCCCCACAGGGACTCAGGGCCAGCAAGGAATCATCAAACCCATCCCACTACACAAAGGTAAAGTCCTCTGAGTCACAGCTGACTGATTTTCAGCTTACACTCTGTACTGTCTACTGTTTTTCTTATTGTAAGAGGAATAGTAACAGGCTACATTTCAAACAGTAGTATGCTACATTGTTGTCACTCGACCTTATCAAATTGCATGTTTGTAGCATCCAGTTAGCATTCTGCAAATAAAATGTTAGGTTATACTTAATTTCAAGATATCCTTATTAGAGTGTAATTATGCCGTTTCTGTGTAATATTAATTAACAACATGTACTTAATAGAGTTAGGATTAGTGTTTGGTTTAGGGCCAGTTGGATATAATTATGCATAATTAACTGGTATTACTATAATAGGTACATGTTGTGTGTAACAATGACACTGTAAAGTGTTACCAAATGTTGTTTTCCGTTTGTAATTCAATTATCAGTCATATCAAATAATTATAAAAAAGAAAAAGAAAAACAGCACGGCTGTAATTACTTCTGGTTGAGTATAGTGCAGTTTGTGTTTTCATGTTTATAAAACACTGTTATATTATTACAATTTAAAATAACTTTTTTCTATTGAAATATATTTTAAAATGTAATTTATACCTGTGATGTAAAGCTGAATTTTCAGCATCATTATTCCAGTCTTCAGTGTCGCGTGATCCTTCAGAAATCATTCTAATATGCTGATTTGATGCTCAAGAAATATTTTATATTTATAATATTTTGGAAACCATAATACATTCTTTGATGAATAGAAAATTCAAAAGAACAGCATTTATTTGAAATAGAAATCCCTATCATTATAAATGTATTTACTGTCACTTTTGATCAATTTAATGCATCCTTCCTGAATGAAAGTATTCATTTCTTTCAAAAAACCTTACTGACCCCAAACTTTCAAATGGTGGTGTATACATTAGATTTTTAATGTTTTTAAAAGAAGTCTCTTCTGCTCACTAAGCCTGCATTTATATGATCCAAAATACAGCAAAAACAGTAAAATTTTGAAATATCTTTACTATTTAAAATAACTGTTTTCTATTTGAATATATTTTAAAATGTAATTCATTCTTGTGATTTCAAAGTTGAATTTTTAGCATCATTACTTCAGTCACATGATCCTTCAGAAATCATTCTAATATAGTCATTATTATTATGATGTTGCAAAACAGCTGAGTTTTTTTTTTTTTTAAGTTCAGAAGAACAGCATTTATCTGAAATAGAAATCATTTGTAACATAAATGTCTTTATCATCACTTTTAATCAATTTAATGCATTCATTCATGCTAAATAAAAGTATTAATTTTTATCATTGGTATAGTGTATAATGTTACAAAAGCTTTTTATTTCAAATGCTGATCTTTCTGTTCCTCAAAGAATTCTGAAAAAAAAACTGTTTTAAATATTGTTAATAATAACAAAAAGTTTCTCGAACAGCAAATCAGCATATTAGAATGATTTCTGAAGGATCACGTGACACTGAAGACTGAAGTAATGATGCTGAAAAATGTGCTTTGAAATATATATAAAATATATTCAAATAAAAAGCAGTTATTTTAAATAGTAAACATATTTCACAATGTTACTGTTTTTGCTATACTTTGGATCAAATAAATGCAAGCTTGGTGAGCAGAACAGACATCTTTAGAAAACATGAGAAAACCTACTGTTTAAAAACTTTAGACTGGTAGTGTATATACTGTATAAATCATACAAGTAGTATATTAGTATGCTATTCCAAACATTCTTGCAAAATGTGTGCTGTCATATATTTTCCCCTACAGGAGCTGAGGGGAACAGTGTAGGAGGCACAGAAAGCAATGGGGAGCGAGCGCCAGCCGGGGAGGCTGGAGACGGGTGGCCTGGAGGAGTGGATGGAGTTGGAGAAAGCCCTGCACCTGTGGAGGACAGAGGAGATGTGGGGACACCAGATGGCGAAGAGGAGAGAATAGGACTGGAGAACTGTCTAGATGAGAGACCCTCTGATCTCACACAAAACTGTGAGGACCTGAGTCCTCCGGGCCAGGAGGGAGCGGTGGAGGGCAATGGAGGAGACACTCCAGGACAAGGCACAATTGTTATGATTCCCCTGGAGGGGAGTAACGCGGAGCTGCGCACTCGAGTCATCAAAGAAGTCCGCAAGCCTGGCCGCAGTGAGTATCTAGATATAATACCAAATAAATTATTCATGCCCATTCATTTTTGTTTTCTCTTTGAATGATTTAATCGAGTGCACTTATACTATGAATGAGGGTGTATATATTTGTAGGAATTAATAAAGCCAAACTCCATTGTCTGTTCTTTTGTGCAGATTATGAGGCAATATTCAGGTTACTGGAGGAGGTGAAGGGGCCGATATCAGTGCAGAGGTACTTCATTCATCATGCCATCAAAGAGGCGGCCAGGTGAGAGCTCTCTTCAAACGCTCACTGCCTTTCATGCTCCTCTCACCAATGACACCATAGAGCAGGGGTGTCCAAACTTGGTCCTGGATGGCCACTGTCCTGTAGAGTTAGCTCCAACTTGCCTGGAAGTTTCTAGTATGCCTAGTGAGGACTTGAGTAGTTGGTTCAGGTGTGTTTAATTAGGTTTGAAGCCAAACTCTGCAGGACAGCGGCCCTCCAGGACCAGGATTGAACACCTCTGCCATAGAGGATGTCAGCATGTTATGCTGAGCAAACAAACAGGTTTCCTAAACACTCACCCAGTCACTGGTCAAACAAACAGATAAGTGGATCACTTCCCACAGATCCCTATTAAGCATAGTTCTACATGTCCACTGCAGTGTTTTTTTAATATTATTATTATAATATTATATAAAATTATTTGTTAATTTTATGTGCTTTTTAGTTTTCATTTTAAGTTTTAGTAATTGTGGTATGTGCTTTTTAATAGTTTTTTTATGTTTCTATTTTGTTTTCATTTATTTTTATTTCAGTGATTTTAGTACTTATTTTATCTCAGTTACACTATCAGTCAAAAGTATATGAACAGTAAGATTTTTAATGTTTTTTAAAGAATTCGGCTCACCAAGCCTGCATTTATTTGATTCAAAATACAGCAAAAGCAGTGATATTGTGAAATATTTTTACTATTTAAAATAACTGCTTTCTATTTGAATATATTTTAAAATGCAATTTATTTCTGTGCTCAAAGCTACATTTTCAGCATCATTACTCAGTGTCAGACTTCAGTGTCAGTCTTCAGTGTCATACATGCAGGCTTGGTGAGCAGAAGAGACTTCTTTTAAAAAAAACAAAATCCTGGTGGAGTAGTTGTCAGTAACATTTCTAATTTTAGTTTACGTTTTCTAAGTTTAAGTTTAAATGGATAGTTCACCCTAAATTACTCACCTTCATGTAATTACAAATCCATAAAACTTTGGTTAATAATTGAAATTTATTTGCAAAATTTATTGCATCATAAAATTACACAGAATTATCTCCAAAGTTACTGCAGAAGCAATTAATTAAATAATTTATTTATTTATTTATTTATTTTAAATGTTGTCCTATAAAAATACCAAAACATTCTTAAAACAAAATAAATTAACTTCAGAAACAAACTAGTATAAAGAGTTTTTTTTAAATAATAACCTCCTGATAACATACAGTTGAGGGCAAAATTTTTCATAAACTTTACAGAATCTGCAAAATGTTAATTATTTTACCAAAATAAGAGGGATCATACAAAATGAATGTTATTTCTTATTTAATACGGACCTGAATAAGACATTTCACATAAAAGACATGTACATATAGTCCACAAGAGAAAATAGTAGTTGAAAAATTTATAAAATTGACTCAAAAGTTTACATACACTTGATTCTTACTATGTTGTTACCTGAATGATCCACAGGTGTGTTTTTGTTTTTTTGTTTAATGATAGTTGTTCATGAGTCCCTTGTTTGTCCTAAACTGGCCGCTGTTCTTCAGAAAAATCCTTCCCACAAATTCTGTTTTTTCAGCATTTTTGTGTATTTAAACCCTTTCCAACAATGCCTATATGCTTTTGAGATCCATATTTTCACACTGAGGGACTCATATGCAACTATTACAGAAGGTTCAAACACTCACTGATGCTCCAGAAGAAAAATTAAGTAAATGTTATATTCATGCTTCAAAGAAGAAAAATTGTCAATAGAATAAGAAAAAAAAGTTTAAGACTCTCTGATAGCAGGTAATAATATGCTATTTTGTTTCAAAAAGTCTCTTGTTAGTATGTAAAGTATGTTTAAGTTATTATATATAATCCATTGTCATAAAATCCAGTTAAATAGCTGTGTCTCTCTCAGGTTTAAAAAGCGTGTGCTGATTCAGCAGCTGGAGAGCGCTCTGGAAGCGATTGAAGACAGACAGATGCTGCCCACACAACTCAACAACGTCCACAGCAGATAGTGGCACGTCACATCTCACCGCTGAGAGACACATGAGACGACAGATAAGTGGCAGAGCATGCCAACTGAGCACACGGGACGACCCATCAGCCTCAGCACTGTGCTTTAGGAGGAGACGTAGCGAGGGAGAGAGTAAATTAGGGAGGACGGAGGCCTGTCTGGCTCACGCTCCGGTCCAGGCGCTTCCAGTTACTGAATCGAGTGCTCACAATGGAGAGAGGCGCTCCAGGTTTGACGGGGGTTTCTGCCGATTCTGCAGGCTTTGCAGGCCGTAGTTAAACCATAAAGTAATGAATAATGAATAAGCACACTCCAGAAAAGCCAAGCCTCACCCACTGTGTGATTTTTACAGGGTCATCCGAGGCAGAGGTCAGCGTCTGTCACGTGAAGTATGTTTATGTATTATGTCTGTCCGCTGTTATTTGGCATCAATGGATAGTTCAGAGCTGATAATAGAATGGAAAATCTATGATGGATTTGTGTTTGCATGAAATGCCTACAAGTCATGGGGTTTACAACATAGTTGGACCTTTAAAGCAGTCTGGATCGGGAACTACACTGTTGTAGACTTCTCAAGAGCAATAACCCTACAATCATCAGTAAGCCAAGCTCAATTTTACTCCTTAATGCAGATTTTTCAGAAGAACATCCTTATGACTTTGGAGATTCATTTTGAGATTTGGTAGCTGGCCTGTTGTTGTATTCGTGGTGATATGTAATGTCACATATATTAGCATCATTCAGTGTCCTAAAAGCAATAGTGTCCAATGAAACACCCTGTCCAAAAAGAACAACGTGCTTGGCTCATCAAACAAATGGGAAATGCCAGCTGTGGTGTGACATGAAGAATCACAGCAGAGTTTTGATTCTGTCCAGTCACCCTATGCTTCTCATCGAGAAGTCGCAAGACTGCTTAGTTTCATTTCAGACGCAAGTTACATCAGTGACCCCATTCTTGTTTGTTTTGTTCATTTTTAAAAACAGATGTATACTACTTTTTAATGTTCATAAATAATATAGATTATTTTTGGATGGTATTGCTACGAGAACATAAAAATATTTTAAGAATTGTATAAAACGTTTTGTAAACTGATATTATATAGACAAAGTTTTATGATTTTTTTATGAAAACAGTGAAAAATACCAATAAAAAATACAAAGGAAATGTGTGCATTGTGTAATTTTATATATAATTTATACATAAGCTTATATATACACTATCGTTTACGGGTTTTTTTTTATTAAGCAAGGATGCAAAAAAATTAATCAAGTAACGGTAAAGACATTTCTAATGTTACAAAAGATTATTCTGCGATTATTCTTAAGATAAAATGAAGCATTGTTTCCAAAATTACATGAAACGGCACAACTGTTTTCAACATTGGTAATAGAGAGAAATGTTTCCTAAGCAGCAAATCAGCATATTAGAATGATTTCTGAAGGAAAATGACACTGAAGACCAGGGTTGCCAGGTATTCACAATAAAACCCACCCAATTGTTACTCAAAACTAGCATTCTGGGGGATAAAATAAACATTTTTTACCAGGCTTACCCTGGTAAAATTCACATTCCAGGGGCTAAACATCATGTTATTGGGGTTGCTTCAACCCGCGGCAACAGTCTTAAAGGAGAAGTACACTTCCAAAACAAAGATTCACATATAATGTACTCACCCCCTTGTCATCCAAGATGTTCATGTCTTTCTTCAGTCATAAAGAAATTATGTTTTTTGAGGAAAACATTTTAGCATTTTTCCCCATATAATGGACTGATATGGTGCCCCGATTTTGAACTTCCAAAACGGCTTCAACGGCTTCAAACGATCCCAAATGCGGTTGTAAATGCATGGGATTGCATTTTGGAAGTTCAAAATTGGGGCACCATATCAGTTCATTATATGGAGAAAAATGCTGAAATGTTTTCCTCAAAAAACATAATTTCTTTACGACTGAAGAAAGAAAGACATTAACATCTTAAATGACAAGGGGGTGAGTACATTATATGTGAATCTTTGTTTTGGAAGTGGACTTCTCCTTTAAAGTAGCCCAATTCTGTGGAAAATAACGCAGACTTGGCAACACTGCTGAAATTAATACATTTTAAAATATATTAAATTGTGATAATATTTCACAAATAAATGCAACCTTAATCTTAAGTCGTCTTAAATGCTGATATTTTGCACAAAACACGCTTAAGATGCTTTGGTTGAAGTATAGATGATCTGCTCACAAGATTTTTTGGATTTTATACTGTTCTTTGTTCTTTATTTTCTAAGTCAATGGACTTATTCTTCTCATCCTTTTATAAAATCCCAAAACACTACAAGCATGTACCCTGTACACAGCTGTAGTCGTTCCAATCTTAAAATGGGCTGGTTTCCATCTGGTCATATTTTTGTACTAATGCAATACTTGCATTTGGTTGCCCTGTCTCTTCTAACACCTGTATCTCTCACGTTATTAATAGACCTGATTGTCTATTATGGGGTCTTGCACCACATGTTGCTGTCTCCTGAGCTTACTCATTTCCCCGTCACAACAGATGGCTGAATCTGGTATATACCATATAATGGCTGAGTACTTTTAATCAACCTTACAATGACATTGCAATGTTGTAACATTGTGCCCTGCAGCCACTGCAAATTAAAACTAACAAGCACTTATGCAAACTAGAATATTTTGCCATAACTACAACTCTAAATACAGCTGTGAAAAAGCTAGACATGATAAACCTTTGACCAATTATAAAGATCAGCCTAAAATGTTAGTCTAGCTAAGATTATCAACCTCAGCGTTAAAGTCAAAATTAAATTACAGCAATGCGACTACACCAAAGTCATACTGACAACAAACAGGATTATCCCACAAAGGAAATATGATCTGCATGTTTAAAACAATGTCCCAAGCAGCAATTAATACCAGAAAAGGATACTAAATAGTGTTGGGATAAGAGGGTTGCCATTGCTGGTACTTAAATCTCCTCTAAAGAGAAAAAAAAAGTGGCTTAGTGAAGGATTAGTATAATTACAGGCTTAAACCAAACCATTTCAACTTCCAATTCTCTACTTACATGGAAAACAATGGGTAACCAGGTCATTTTACCACACCCATATATGTCTGTGAATGCTCCAGATCCACACATAAAATTGTTTATAGCGCAACATAAAACTTTTTGGCAGGTCTTAGCGTTGCATAACAATGGCTATAGTATAAAATGAACATTCTTAGTCTTATTATCTCTTCTAGTTTCATACACAATCAGAACAGACTGTACTAGGGCTGTCACCGAGTAACCAGCAAAATACTGGAAGTGGAGCATTCCACGCACGAGAATTCACGAAAAGCAATTATTAAAATCGTTTTCCAAAGCTGCATGATTAAATTAATTTAAAAATCATAATTAAGCATAATGCTATTGTGAATTCACAAACGCTACAATTCAGTTAAACAAAATATATGCGATGCGGGTTTAATATATAACGTTAGTGTTTTCACACGTCATCAATCGGCCATATTGGCGGCAATGAAACGTAAACAAAGCCATTGAACTGAACAAAGCTCGCATATTTTGCTGATTATTGCTGCTGAAAATAGTCAATTATTGTCATGTTTTGGACTGTACTATTTGGTCGGATCGGGGGAAAAAATTTGGAGTACTATAGACTGCTAAAACTTACAACAAATCAAGGAGAAGTGTGTAAAAAACGGTTTGAGGAACAAAAAGCATTTGTGGTTGGCCATGCTGATCCAGGATTTCCAGGGCAAGAATCTTGACAACATTCATGTTTGTTCTTATCATTTCTGGTCAGGTAGGTGAAAAATATCTTAATTAATTCTGCTTGTTCGTATCTTTATCACCTATTAACTTGAGTTTGTCAAAACCTTCTCTATATGTGACCCTGGACCGTAAGGGTCTTTTTTTTTTTTTTTTAAAAAGAGATTTATACATCATATGAAAGCTGAATAAAGTTAGGATAGGACAATATGTGGCTGAAATACAACCATTTGAAAATCTGAGGGTGCAAAAAAAATTTACAGTTTAAAGTTGTCTAAATGAAGTTCTTAGCATGCATATTACTAATCAAAAATTACATTTTGATATATTTATGGTAGGAAATTTATAAAATATCTTCTTTTGGCATAAAAGAAAAATTATTATTTTGACCCAATGTATTTTTGACTATTGCTACAAATATACACGTGCTACTTAAGACTGTTTTTGTGGTCCAGGGTCACATATGATTTAGCAGCTTCCGCATGTTTTTTCCTCCATGGTTTAGACAGCGTAAATTAGCAGCACATATTCAGTAGAACATTAACAGTGCAGTTCATGCTGTTGTTTACATCGAGCATTGCCAATATGGCTTGGCTGCACATTGGGATAACTGACTAAATCGTGGTGTAAGTGCACTGCAAACCCTCTATATGTTTTAATTATTTACATGCATGTAGGTTACATACGTATGTTTCCGTTCACAGTAAATACTGCTCCACACGAACTGTTATCATTTATATGTGTGGAGCGTCTCAAACTCCATTTCTGCGTGTTGTTGTGATTTTGTCAGATTTGTAAGGTAAATAATAAACAAAGGTGAATACATACAGATTGTTCTCAATATGCTAACTGTTCGTTGCAATTTCAGAATAAAAGTTTAAACCCTCAATCAGAGTTTACACGTTTTGATGTCCACATATTCAAGAAATTACAATTGCTGTAGCATTTCTGTCGTAAAGAAATGGCCAAATATTAAAGATTAAGTGGACATTTGAATTAAATGTTTAGTCAGTATTAAACATGGATTAATTACGCTTAAAGTGTAAAAACCATTATGTATTTTCAGTTTTGTTCAATAAAACCATATGATTACTTGCACTAATTATTACCTCATTGCTATTATATATGTATTTTAATTATAAAGTTTGCTTAGGTCTATTTTATTACTACCAAAAATTTTATTAGAATTATGCAATTACTATTCAATTACAAATGATTACTGGATTACCAGAATAATTGTTAGTGACAGCCCTAGACTGTACTTACAAAATAAATGAGCAAAAAAATTGGATTTTGTCCAAATTGCAAATTCATCAATAAAATTTCAGATTTTATTAAGGTAAAAATAAGGAGTTGTCTCAACATGAAATGAATCAGAAAACATTGTCCCCCTCTTCAAAAAACAAAAATGTACCATTCATTCCCACTGAGTGTTCACAGTATTGTTAGAATTGCTATTAATCTACAAAATCTATTGTGGCCTTGCTCAGACATGTTTTAATAGTTTTAATCGTTTTCAGTATTATGAGCTCAAATTTGCAGTTCAGTAATCAGAGCTACTGCTTCTGAACGCTAATACAATTTATGGTCCACAATATTGACCTCAGTACAGAAGGGGCCAGGAAACAACCTGTTGAAGTTAGAGTCCGTTCAGTGGCAAACCGACATTGTACATGGTAGGATTCGTGCCCTGTGTGCGACAGCCAAGCGCAGGGCTATAGCCGCAACCTACAGACTTAAGACTCCCAAGCAATAACAAGTATTTACAAACATATCAGCTGGAAAAGGAGTTGGCACAGTCCATTGACAAAATAGTAACCACAAGAGATGCATGTTTGTACAGCATATTCACATATACATAAAGACAGGAAAATATGCTTATTTTCCCTTCCAACTGAGGAGCTAACAAATAAATTTAAGAAAGACCAAAAAAAAAAGAAACCCAGGCAAGGCAGCCCACCGAAGGCCAGTCTCAATGATAATTTTCCAGCTTGCGTAACCGCAGAGGATTGGAGGGCAAGGCCTGGGCGCTGGGAGTGGATGGCTCTTGCTCTGGAGGGCGGAAGAGTACTCGACCTCGGTGATTGAACAGGTAGAAAGACGGGTGATTTCTCAATGTGTCAAATGTCCTGTTAGAGCAAAAAGAAGAGACGTGTGAATGAGGAACAGCTTATTTCTCATACAGCCAGGTGTTATCTGCATGTGCTTACTTGTTTTTGAGCTCTGAAGAAGCATCCATGTCTTTGAATTCACCTGAGATGTGAACTATGCCGTAACACGTGATCACAAACGATAACAAAGTCTGTAACACTATCTGAAAACACAACAAAAGAAAAGCTGTATTGAGGGAAAACGACAAACGCATGTGATTCAATGTGATTAGTGTCTTGCTTTTAATTGCAACTTACATCTATAGGTAATGTTTCGTTCTCTTTTTCTGTCAGTCTCATGTAGGATCGGTCTGGAAAACAAAAAGAAAATCTTTTTTAGGATGTATGAGATACATTAAATCACTCATTAAATCATAAACAAAAAACTATAATTGATTTTGGAGCAACAGCACTGTAAATGCAAATAGGGTAACGTACATGTACTTACTAGTGCTCTCATACGCATCTAACATAAACGTTTTTTTTACATAATATATATGTGTGTGTACTGTGTATATTTATTAATGTTGTATACATAAATACACATATGGTATGTTTTGAAAATATTTACATATTTTTATTTATAATTAATATTATATATAAATGTAACGTTTTTCTTAAATACATCCATGCATGTGTGTTTATTTATATATATATAAACATAATAAATACACAAAATACACACACATATATATCATGTAAACAAAAACTTTTATTTTGGATGCAATTATTCTCGATTAACTGTTAGCACTAGTATTTACTATAGTTATACTAGTAAATTCTGCATTATTTCAAGTACCTAACCCTAAACCAAACACTAACCTAAATAACACACAATATGACCTCCATTGCACATTACAAGTTCTTATATTTTAGTTCACAGCTTCTTTACATTTGTATGTTTGCTCAGATATCTAATTCTATATGCTTGGTATATAATGCAAAGCTTTTTGCAAGTGATTGTACATGCAAAAAAAGAGATGTCACTACTGCTAAATGTTTGCATCTTGTCATGGGACGCCCGAGTTGTTTCTGTGAATCAGTTCTTTTGAACAGAATCAGTTTAAAAACATCATTATAATTACATCACCAAGATTTGCATTATATGCCAAGCATACAGAATTAGAAACCTGAGCAAACATGCAAATGTTGAGATTTTTTTTTGGTTTATTCCAGGCACATATTTCTTTTTGGTATGATTTTTGATTACATTGTTTTATTAATTATAGTGTTTGTTGTAGGTTAATGTCACAGTTTAGTTTGTGAAGCAATGATTAGTTAAAAAAAAAAAAATCATATTATTAGTTTAATTGTCAATTTGGCCTGTTTTTTCTTTATCACATTAAGTTTGGTGTTTTTATGCAAAACAAAGACTCTGAATTTTGTATAATAATATTTTGACTAGCAGCAAGTTTTATTTACACAAATGTAGATTTGTTAAAGTTCCTCCAAATTTTGTAGCACTTAAAAATGATTTGGAAAATCCTCAAAGCAGCTGATAAAGAAAAGACTTCAAACTCTTAAAAATTAATTGCTTATTATTAATAAATACCTGTTAAGTTTGATTTATTAAAATTAGATTTTATTTAGCGCTGTCAAAAGATTAATCACACTTAATCGCATCCAAAATAAAAGTTTTTGTTTACATAATATATGTGCGTATTGTGTGTTTATTATGTATATATTATGTATACAAGTACATACAAATGTTATATTTATATATTAAATATATTTATATATAATATAAATTATATTAATAAAAATGTATACATGTAAATAAATGATTTCAAAATATATAGTGTATGCGTGTGTGTATACATAATAAATACACACAATATACACATTTTATGTAAACAAAAACGTTTATTTTGGATGACAGCACTAATTTGATTTATTTTGATATAAGCAAAATCCAATAAACAATAACGACTATAAATACATTTCTAAAAAAAAATATTTAAACATAAATACATAAATCTCTTTAATATATTTTGCTTGGATTTGATTGTGATGATAATGCCAGTTTGTTATTTTCGTCGGTTGTCCGTTCATTACCCGTTAGACACGTTCAAAAGAACAATTCTCGGTTCAGTGAGTCGAACAGCGCCGAGTCGATTCAGTCGAACATGTTATCGAATCGTTCAGAGCGAATCTGTTCAATGAAAAGATCCGACTCAAATGAACGAATCGGACATCACTACGACACAAATAGCAGATGAATTTGTCTCTTTAGAGAAGAAACGCACTCTGGCTACGAGATCGTTTTCATTACATCATCATTTCGCTCCTTATTAAACGTAACTCAACAAACGGTCTCTGGAGAAAGCTTGAATACGTTACGTTTACAGAGTAAAGAGAATTACTCCTAAAAAGCTCGCTACATTACATAAACACCCCGATAAAGCTCCACAGACATCACACAAACGCTGATCCTTCGTAAGTCTCAGTCAGACTGTCATAATCAGTGATTTGTGGTAGAAAACAACTTCTTAACCGTGTATTGTGCTGTTACAACGGTTGTGTTTCAAACCCTAGTGAGCTGCCTACCTATACAGCATTTTTTGAACAGAATATACTGCTCGAATGCTGTCTAGATAGGCAGCTCACTAGGGTTTGAGACCAGTTGAAGCTGTCATGCACACTGAGCTCTGCAGAGAGGCCGCACTCACCGCCGGACCACAATCAGCTACAGCTTACTGAACAACAACACGTCTGTCCGTTACCTCCCGCTTCTGGATGAACAATACTTACGCTGTGCCGCTGAGAAAGCTGCGTGTGCCAAGGCGAAAAGGCCTACGCCGACAACACCTTTCCAGAAGGACGAGGCCATTTTCACTCGAGCACAACCGATCGAGCCACTGCCGAAGCGTGTGAAGCACTCCTCAATGAGCGCTGCGTCATCACCGCCGCACTAATCGCACTTCCGGTTGTCCACTGCCACTTTAAAAACGCATTTAAAGAGACAGCGAACATGTATTTGCAAAAATATTTTACATTTTTTTTAAAAATTAACTGTGTACTGTGAGGTATTTCCAGGATGTATTTTAACACAAAAGTCTCCGCAATAAAAATAAAATTAATTAGAATAAAAATCCAAGGAAGGCTCTACATTGTTCCTGAATTACAAGTTTTTAGCTATTCAAAACGTATTATCTTATTTGATCTATATGTAATACTTACATTACATAGCATTTTACTTACAAAATAATTAGTTCACTTCCAGAATGAATATTTCCTCATAATTTACTCACCCCCATGTCATCCAAGACAGTCGAAAAGAAATATAATGGACTTTAATGGTGGCTAACAGGTTGAAGGTAGGGATGGGCGATACCTCGTATTTTATTTTCAATCCGATACCGATATTTTCAAGCCAAGTATCGTCGATATCAATACCGATACCGATACCTCTAAACCAGGGGTCACCAAACTTGTTCCTGGAGGGCCGGTGTCCTGCTGAGTTTAGAGGACCGGATCTGGTGACCCCTGCTCTAAACTAAACTGATCTTTTAAATTATTAAAAGAATAAAATCAGTAATTATACTTACTTAACATTATATTTGAAAGTCATGTGTTTTAAACATTTCATTTTTTTTTGGATAACACTGTTAGAAATAAAATGTACTAAAATTTTGTATTTTTGGCTCTTTACTGGGCAGTAACCTCAAAGGTGCACCTTTCTTTACCCCTAAAAGCCAGGGAGCATACTAGTACCATACAAGTACACACGCATTAAGGGTAGATAAGGTACAAAGGTGTACCTTGAAGGGTACCTGATGAAAAACAACCAGGGTGTTACATAAGTACTAAAATGTATAATAATAATAATAATAATTAGTAGTAGTAGTAGTAGTAGTAGTATTAATTTTTATTACCATGGTTTTTGCTACAAATATCGTTGAAAAAATGTTTCTGTAGTGTTAACCATGGTAAAAGAAAGCAAGCCAAAAGAGGGAGTGTTAACCATGGTAAATTTGTTGTTACTGCAGTTTTACTACAAATACTGTGGTTACTGTTGCAAACTGTGTTTTTTTTTTCTGTGTAAAAAGCTGCCAGGTACTACCCCTAAAGGCCAAACTTTAGCACAAATTGTTTCTTACAGACAGCAATTACAGGATATAACAACCAGTTTGAACTTTTAACAACCAGTTTAAATAAATTTACTTACACAAACTAGCCTAATTAAAATAAATATTTCATGTACACTATACTGTTCGAAAGTCTGAGGTCAGTACGATTTTGTAATGTGTCTTTAACCATGCTAACCAAGGCTGCACTTATTTGAACAAAAAAACAGTAAAAACAGCAAGATTGGGAAAATGAACAATTAAAATAACTATTTTCTATTTTAATATATTTTGGAAAATGTAATTTAAAAAGCATCTGTGATCAAAGCTGAATTTTTTTAACATCATTACTCCAGTCTTGAGTGTCACATGATCCTTCAGAAATCATTCTAATATACTTTGCTACTCAAGAAACATTTTTTTTTTTAAATAATGCTTTATAGTTCTATCCTACACAATAATTCGTTAATAGTCTATTGTTCCTCTTAGAGGCATATTTGTTTATACACCAAACTTCTTGTAAAATAAATAAAATTAATGGTTAAAAATGCACTTTAGAATCGATATTTTTATGTGAGGATCGATCCTTTCGATACTGACTTTGTATCGAAAGGATCGATCCTCACATAAAAATATCGATTCTAAAGTGCATTTTTAACCATTAATTTTATTTATTTTACAAGAAGTATAATACAATATTTCAGGATCGATCTGCCCATCCCTAGTTGAAGGTCCAAATTGCAGTTTCAGTGCAGCTTCAAAAAGCTCTACATGATCCCAGCCGAGGAAAAAGACTCTTATCTAGCAAAACGATTGGCCATTTTCTTAAAAAAAATAAAAAATTGTACACTTTGTAACCACAAATGCTCATCTTGCATTAGTTCTGCAATGCGCAATCACATACTCACGTATGTGTGACGTAGGTGGAAGTACCAACCCAGTGTTTACAAAGAGAACGTGCAAGGTAAGAGAAATTCACCTGAAGATTTTACACAAAATATACCCAACCAATATGTTGCTCTCTAACTTTATGGATGTTGGGAAAGAATGTTCTTTTTGTAACAGCTGTGAGGAATCTTTATGTCATTTGTTTGTTGATTGTCAGAATGTACAATCCTTTTGGAGTTAAAATGAATCTAATGATAACACTGAATGTGAAAGAAATTATTTTGAAAATGATGATAGAAATATTCATAATTTTGTCAATTTTATCATCCTGAATGGCAGATTTTTCATTCATAAATGTAGATTGTCAAAATCTCCTCCTTTATACAAGATTTTCTCTAACGAATTCACCTTTTTAATGAAGTCTCTTAAAATTATGAAAAATGTAAAAGCTACGTCTATTGTAAGTTATTACGAATCCGTATTTGGCGTCCTGTGAATGTCTTCCTTTTTGTTTTGTTTTGTTTTTGTTCTTTAAACATCTTTGGAGCTTCTGTTTTTTGATGCCTGTTTTTCTGTAATAATGTTGTTTACATGTTCTTCAATAATAATAAAAAAAAACAAAAAAAAACAAACAAAGAGAATGTGCAAAAAACGTGAAACGAAAAAAGGTAAGACACTGATGTTGGACTCATATGCAACTATTACAGAAGGTTCAAACACTCACTGATGCTCCAGAAGGACGCACGATGCATTAAGAGACGGGAGTGAATTTTTTATAAATTTGAATATCAGGGTAAATTCAACTTATTTTGTCTTCTGGGAAACATGTAAGTATTTTCTGTAGCTTCTGAAGGGCAGTACTAAATGAAAATATTTAGGCGCAATAAGAAAAATGTACACATCTTCATTCTGTTCAAAAGTTTTCACCCCCCAGCTCTTAATGCATTGTGTGTCCTTCTGGAGAACCAGAGAGTGTTTAAACCTTTTGTAATAGTTGCATATGAGTCCCTCAGCTGTCCTCAATGTGAAAAGATGAATCTAAAAATCATACAGTCATTGTTGGAAAGGGTTCAAATACACAAAAATGCTGAAAAACCAAAGAATGAGTGTTACCTGAAGGAACAGCAGGCAGTTTAACTGTTCAGGACAAGCAAAGGGACTTATAAACAACTATTACTAAAAAAACAGCTCAAATCAAATGGATGTAAACTTTTGAACAGGATCATTTTTATGAATTTAACTATTATTTTCTCTCGTGGACTATATGTAAACGTCTTTTATGTGAAATATCTTATTCAGGTCAGATCATTTGGTATGATCCCTCTTATTTTGGTAAAATAATTCACATTTTGCAGATTCTGCAAGGTGTACAGTATGTAAACTTTTGACCTCAGCTGTATGTGGAATGAGATATGAGAGTTTTATTGCAGTACAAATAAATGTGAGTGCGTGGGGATGTAAACTTCTAATGATAAAATATTAATTCCATCCTAATATTACTTAATAACACATATGCCAATGTTCGACAATGACGATGCAGAATAAACGAAACCTCGACAGTTATGCGCAGCGTTCGCCCATTATGAACTGCACGAACGCATGTGTGCTGTTGGTCACGTGACGTCACGTGCAGTGGGCGGGGCGTCGTAGGGAATCAGGAACAATCTACAGCAGCCTATGATTGTACCTGCTAATGCTCCAGCCTATGTTCAGCGATCCTGAGCATAGTGCAATCCTCTTCTTATATCTTGCCACCTAAAAGAAATGCCAACATGGGCTCTGCATGTCAGATCAACGCCGCGATGAGTATTTGGAGAAGACTGTCTCTGTTTGTTTTGGCGAGCTCCCTCTGCTTGTGTCTGTGCAGAGCTGAAGACAGTGCGATGGAGAACATCGTGACAGAGAAGAAAGCTGAGGAAAGCCACAGACAAGACAGTGCCGACCTGCTGGTCTTCATCCTGCTCCTCACCCTGACAATCTTGACCATATGGCTGTTCAAACACCGCCGGTTCAGGTTTCTGCATGAGACGGGACTGGCTATGATATATGGTGAGAATAGGCGTGATCATAAATCATTTGCATCTTTGATCGCACATACGAACTGTGTAGTCAGCAGCATGCTCACCGCAATAAAGTCTACAATTGCATGGGATCTGTTAATTAAGTACGCTATGCGTGATCGTGAATGTTCAAAGGGCAGTGTGGGAGTTTTAGCCCTGGAAAACAGGGCCTGTAAAGTGTAGCTGTCCAGCAGTTAATCTGCCTCACTGCTTTTCCTGCATATGCTGGGCTGTTTAAAAACACGAATACAAAATTTTAAAAGCTATGCTGTTGTTGTCTCTAAAATGAATATGGCGTTAATTTAAGAAAACCATTTTTAAATGTAAGGGGATTAATACCGAGTTAGTTTTTACTTTGAGTAATTTGCAATCAATTGCAACTGGAAATCCCCTTGTTTTTGAAGCACATCTTAGTTATATAATAGGGTTATATATAGTTTTATTCATAATTAGAATTTTTATTCATTTTATTTTATTAATTACTTATATTTTAGGAATTTAATGTGTTTTTATAATTTGTCTTTTTTTCTAATATTACTCATTAGGTTTTGTTTACTTTTACCTGAGAGTTAATTTTATTTCTTTCGTCTTCTTTTTTTTGTTTTAGTTACTAGTTTTAGTGCTTAAACTTATTTCAGACGTGCTTCAAATTTTCTTTTAAAGTTTTTTTTTTTTTTTTTTTTTTAATCTAACATATATATATATATATACACTACCGTTCAAAAGTTTGGGGTCAGTAAGATTCGTAATAGTTTTTAAAGAAGTGTCTTATGCTCATCAAGGCTGCATTTATTTGATTAAAAATATAGAAAACAGTAATATTGCAAAATGTTTTTACAATATAAAATAATGTTTTTTATTTTAACATACTTTAAAATAGAATTTATTCCTGTGATGAAAAGCTGAATTTTTATCAGCTGTTACTCCGGTCTTAAGTGTCACATGATCCTTCAGAAATCATTCTAATATGCGGATTTATTATTAGAATGATCAATGTTGGATGATATCAACAGTTGTGCTGCCAAATATTTTTTGGAACCTGTGGTTTTTTTTCTTTTTCAGGATTCTTTCATGAATAACAAGTTTAAAAAGTACAGTGTTTATTCAAAATATAAATATTTTATAACAATGTAAATTATTTATTATTAACTTTTAATAAACTTTTAATTATTAACTTAATACACCCTTGGTGAATAAAAGTATTAATTTCTTAAAAAAAAAAAAAGAAACAATAAAAATGTACTGAGCCCAAACTTTTGAACGGTAGTGTATATATATATATATATATTTTACTGCAGCTTTATTCAGTGAACAAAATGTTTTAAAGTTTCTTTTTTAAAGCTAGTCAAAGTACCCATGGTACACAAACAGGTGTAAATGTAAATGCTACAATCTTGTGACTTGAGAGTGGAATCTCTTCAGCTTTTTGTGATGACAGTATACACTACCAGTCAAAAGTTTTTGAACATTAAGACTTTTAATGTTTTTTAAAGAAGTCTCTTCTGCTCACCAAGCCTGTATTTATTTGATCCAAAGTGAAATATTTTTACTATTTAAAATATTTTTTTTTTATTTGAATATATTTTAAAATATAATTTATTCCTGTGATTTCAAAGCTGAATTTTTAGCATCATTACTCCAGTCGCATGATCCTTCAGAAATCATTCTAATATTCTTATTTGCGACTAAAAACATTTATTATTATTATTATTATTATTATTATTATGTAGATATCAGCTGAGTAGAATTTTTTTCAGTTTTTTTTTTGATAAATAGAAAGTTTAGAAGAACAGCATTTAACTAAAATAATATTTTGTAACATTATGAATGTCTATGTCACCACTTTTGATCAATTTAAAGCATCCTTGCTAAATAAAATAATTAATTTCTATCATTTCTTTCCAAAGAAAAAAAAAATTATACTGACTCCAAGCTTTTTGAAAGGTATAGTGTATAATATTACACATGCTTTTTATTTCAGATAAATGCTGATCTTTGGATCTTTCTATTAAAGAGAAACTAAAAACTGTTTTAAATACTGATGATAATAATGATAATACATGTTTCTTGAACAGCAAATCAGCATATTATAATGATTTCTGAAGGTTCATGTGACGCTGAAGACTGGAGTAATGTTGCTGAAAATTCAGCTCTGCATCAGAGAAATAAATTACATTTTAAAATATATTCAAATAGAAAGCAGTTATTTTACATAGTAAACATATTTCACAATATCACTGCTTTTGCTGTATTTTGGATCAAATAAATGCAGCCTTGATAAGCAGAAGAGACTACTTTTGTTTTTGTTTTTTTTTTGTTGTGGGATTATAAAGAACTGAAACATCTAGAAACTTAAAAAGTACTGAATTGTTTTAATAAAACGGTGCATTGCAATGTTTCTGTCTCTCATCAGGGTTGCTTGTGGGTGTTGTCCTGCGTTACGCTATTCACGTTCCCAGTGACATGAACAATGTTACATTGAGCTGTAATGTCAATGCCAGTCCGGCCACCCTGCTGTTGAATGTCAGTGGTAAGTTCTATGAGTACACGCTGAAAGGAGAGATCAGTGCCAATGAAGTCAATGACATTCAGGACAACGAGATGCTCCGCAAGGTAAAATATCACATCACAACAATCACACAGCAGCCATTTGATCTACAACACAAATTCAGATGAATTGGAATCGAAAGCTGAACTTAAACCACAAATGTTATGGGGAACTTAGGGTTTATTTGAATATGACTCATACTTGCATCTGTTTTCAGACAGGCAGCCAGTCTGTTTTGCTGGACTTGACTTTTCAAACAAATTCCTGGTTTAACTTTGTACCAGTAACTTAATTTGAACACACAAACTCACACATACTAATGCTTTGACTCTGTTTGGACACCCTTCACATGACAGATGCATGAAATGTAACTGCTTCTATCACAGTTAAAACATTTAGGTTTAAAAATTGCATAATTTAGGTTTAAATACATGGTTAGGTTTTAATGTGCATAAAATGTGTCTTATTTAACCCTTGACCCCTGTTAAACTAAATTTAGACTTAATTGCCCAAAATTGTCTCCAGTCAAACCACTGATAAAAGGATATAGCTCAGATTTTTTAAAACATAATATCCATTTAAAAATCTTTTTGGAAAGAAATTATTACTTTTATTTAGCAAGGACACATTAAGTTCATCATAACTGATAATAACAATGTTACAAAAGATCAATGCAGTTTTTTTGAACCTTTGATAGTATTAAAGAGCACAACTAAAGACTTGAGTATTGATGCTGAAAATTCAGCTTTGCATCACAGGAATAAATTAAATTTTAAAATATATTCAAATAGAAAACAGTTATTTTAAATTGCAATAATATTTCATAATTTTGCTGTTTTTACTGTATTTTTATCAAATAAATGCAGCCTTGGTGAGCATATTAGATTTCTTTAAAAAATCTTTTGGACATGTATAGTGCAATTTTAAGAACTTTTTCTCATATTATCAAAAGTGAATAAAATTCCAATATCTGTGTCATTCTAATTCTATTTCAGGTGACCTTTGACCCAGAGGTCTTCTTCAATATTCTCTTGCCTCCTATCATTTTTCATGCTGGATACAGTTTAAAACGAGTAAGTGTTTTTTATTATTCATTATTACAGACCAGATGTTGTGTGCACAAGATAATGTAGCGCTCAGCGTTAATAAATCAAAACTCATTATTCATTTAAATTCTTCCGTCTGTGTTTCAGAGACATTTCTTCAGGAACTTGGGCTCCATTCTTGCCTACGCGTTTGTGGGAACCGTGGTGTCTTGTTTCATCATTGGGTCAGTGTACACAATGTCTTTTGTCAGTGCTTTTTCAAGTGGTTGCTCCAGTGATGAGGGTGAGAACCAGCATTCAGAGGTGTGCACTTTGTTTTTCAGGTTGGTAATGTATGGCTGTGTTACGATGATGAAGCACATTGGCCATCTGGGTGGTGATTTCTTCTTCACTGATTGCCTTTTCTTCGGTGCCATTGTCTCAGCCACTGATCCAGGTACTACAGTCAGAGTCCATGCAATCATGGGTGTTTTATGGTGTATTAATCAAAGACTTTAACTGCGTCCCAAATGACGCACTATACACTATGCACTTATATACTATGTACTTAAAGGAGAAGTCCACTTCCAGAACAGATTTACAGATAATGTACTCACCCCCTTGTCATCCAAGATGTTCATGTCTTTCTTTCTTCAATTGTTTTTTGAGGGAAACATTTCAGCGTTTTTCTCCATATAATGGACTGATATGGTGCCCCGATTTTTAACTTCCAAAATGCAGTTTGTGCGGCTTCAAATGATCCCAAATGCGGTTGTAAACAATCCCATCCAAGGGTCTTATCTAGTGAAATGATTTAAAAATTTTCATTAAAAAAAATACAATTTAAATACTTTTTAATCTCGAATGCTCGTCTTGTCTTGCTCTGCCTGAACTCTGTGTATTCTGACTCAAGACAGTAAGGCTATGTTGAAAAACTCCAATCGTATTTTCTCCCTCAACTTCAAAAATCATTTCAAAATCATCCTACATTGCTGCAGAAGTACCAAAAAAGGTAAAATAGCGATTTTGGACAATTTTGAAGTTGAGGAAGAACATGAGATGGGAGTTTTTCGACATACCCTAACTGTCATGAACCGGAAAAAACAGAGTTCAGGCAGAGGAAGACAAGACGAGCGTTTGACATTAAAAAGTATATAAATTATATTATTTTTATGAAAATAACCAATCGTTTCACTAGATAAGACCCTTCTTCCTCGTCTGGGATTGTTTACAACCGCATTTGGGATCGTTTGAAGCCGTATTTAAACTGCATTTAGGAAGTTCAAACTCTGGGCACCATAGAAGTCCACTATATGGAGAAACATACTGAAAAGTTTTTCTCCAAAAACATAATTTCTTTACAACTGAAGAAAGAAAGAACATCTTGGATGAGAAGGAGGTGAGGCGCTATGCACTCCATCATGTAGTGTATTAATTATATAAATAAGGTTATTTTGTCATTCATAAATGTGGTCTTGTTTTCGTTTTGTTTGTTTTTGTGCAAGAGGGCTGTGTTATGGAATTTTTAAACTAAGCCTAGATTTTTTTAAAATTTATTTTTAGCTGAATTCATCTGCAGAGCCTGAAGTCTAGAGCTATTTTTGCTTTAGAAAATGATTATAATTAAGTTGCAAATCAAAGCAATTTGTTGTCTGGAATTGACCCCTTTTAAACCTCAGTCCTTATTGGTTACCGTTGTTCACTCAGACAAACTTTACAGGATGCTCCTGTACAGAAATACATGTGATAATGACATTACCAACTCAAATTTCAGTTGAATGTGTTCCTGTATTGAATGGATGTTATTCTTGCATGGTTTGGGGTCATTTGTGACTTTGAAGCTATTTTTATTTAAAGATTCATTAAATAACGCAATAACATGATTATAAATGCATACTGTGAACTATGAATTTCCATGTTTATCTTCTTTGGTACCTGTGTCACGATTATACCCTGGCGACATTTTACCATATGAGACCATGGACCACAAAACCGGTCTTAAGTAGCATGGGTATATTTGTAGCAATATCCAACAATACGTTGAATGGGTCAAAATTATCGTAAATATATGTAAATAAATAAAAAGTTAATTTTTGATTAGTAATATGCATTTCTAAGAACTTCATTTGGACAGCTTTAAAGGCTATTTTCTCAATATTTAGATTTTTTTTTGCACCCTCAGATTTCAGATTTTCAAATAGTTGTATCTCAGCCAAATATTATCTTATCCTAACAAACCATACATCAATGGATGATGTATAAAGCAATAAATTTCAACGAATTGACTCTTATGACTGGTTTTGTGGTCCTGGGTCACATTTTTAAATACTCAATGTAAAATTGAGTTTGAAACTATCCAGACTAGGGGTGGGCGATATGACCAAAATCTTATGTGATGATATGAGTAATTTTATTTCACCTTAACGATATATATCACAATATAGATTTTTTTTTCTTTAAATATTTTTTTTCTTTATGATATCAACATTTGTAATGCCACAGAAATTTCATCATTCTTGTCACCATTGTCAGTATTACAAAAAAAAAAACACTGTATGGGTCAAAATTATCAATTTTTCTTTTATGCCAAAAATCATTAGGATATTAAGTAAAGATCATGTTCCTTGAAGATACTTTTTTGATTAGTAATATGCATTGCTAAGAACTTCATTGGACAACTTTAAAGGAGATTTTCTCAATATTTAGATTTTTTGGCATCAAATATTGTCCTATTCTAACAAACCATACATCAATAGAAAGTTAATTTATTCAGCTTTTAGATAATGTATAAATCTCATTTTCAAAAAATTTACCCTTATGATTGATTGTGTGGTCCAGGGTCACATATATATTTCTTCTTATTAAAATTACAAAAGTGATTTAGTCAAGATCAGCAAGAGATTTTCTCTCTCTTTTGTTGTTTGATTAACATGAATGACAGACAGCAGGAATATTAGACTGAACTGTCCATATCTAATATAGTCTGTTACACAGGCCTTTTCTTTCTCAGCTGTTTGGTTTTTACTTAAGACTTAAATTACTGTTTTTACAAGGATACTTGCAAAAACAGGCATTTTGACACATACAAGTGTGCGTATTCAAGCATTCAAGGCCTATAAAGTGGCAAAAATAACTCCATGCACTCTATACTTCTGCACTCTATGAAAGCTGTCTTCACATGCACACACCTCTCAGACAGCGTGTACATATAGCAAAATGAGTTCTCTTTCACTGCATTTCAATGATTTCAAATCATTTGTTTTTAAACTGCAATGCTTAAAAATGCATGCAACGATAAGTTTTCATGACCACGGAGCACAGCAACGTCACGTGAACGTGTAACCGCGATAGTCCAAAATCTCTACTGGTTGACAAATTTCTACTGGTTAATTGTGTCTGCTGGTATATTCCCCACCCCTAATCCAAACACTGTGGACTTTTAGAAATTGCGTTAGAATTGCACATCCGATGAAATGGCAGATTGCAACAGGTGCTAATGCAGGAATGGTCAGTAATGTTTGGAGGGCGGGGCTTAGCGGAAGGTTGATTTATGTTTTTGTGTTTTGTAGTGACAGTTCTGGCCATCTTCAATGAGCTGCAGGTGGATGCTGACTTGTACGCTCTGCTGTTTGGAGAAAGTGTTCTGAATGACGCCGTCGCTGTCGTACTGTCCTCGTAAGTCCTCTACTGCCTCACTGCTGTTTTTTTTTTTAATTTATTAGTAATTTTGAGATAAAACTGTTTTGGGTTTTTATTAACGCAGTGCAGAACGAATAATTAACACTTTTCATTTAACATCCAATTCTTCCTCTGCTGGACCTTTCATCTACTCCAGCATGCTGCTTTATTATGGAAGGCAAAGTGGGGCGGGGCATCACAGCCCTAGAGGTGTGGCTTACACAGAGGGCGGGAACCAGACACAGAGAACGCCCGTCAATGGGTGTGCTGCACATGTAGTTTTGAGCCTGATTTTTAGTGTGTGCATTGACTGGTCTGTACCAGAACATGCCAAGTAAATGACCCACAGACATGCTTCACACCAGCACCTGTAATGAAGCTAAAAAATATCTGAGCTGCTTCAAAGAAGAAGAATCCCTTTCATTTTAACTACCTCTAGGGGAGCTCTGAAGTTCATTAGTGTTCCGGTTATGGAAGGTGTGGATGGGGCAGAGCTGTGGGTATTTGCTGATTGGATGATAGCCATTTGCTTTATAGTTTGGAGTGATGCTGTGGTCCTCTAGAAATGTTTCTCTTGTTCCTGCCTATCCTAAATGCTAAAAAATGTCTTTTATTAATTTGAGCACATCATTTTGGACATCAGGTACATTTTAAAAACAATTAAAGGGGTCATTACATGAGGAACTGAACCTTCCTTGGTCTTTCAGAATGTAATTTCTATCCTAAAACATGGGAAAATATATATTAAATAAGCTGCAAAACAACAACTGAGCTATAAGAGCATAATATGGGAAAGTTCAAGGACTGATTCACTTCCAGAATGAAAATTTCCTGATAATTTACTCAACCCCATGTCATCCAAGATGTTCATGTATTTCTTTCTTCAGTCGCAAAGAAATTAAGGTTCTTGAGGAAAACACTGCAAGATTTTTCTCCATATAGTGGATGTCTGTGGTTCCCAATGGGTTGAAGTTGCAGTTTTAATGCAGCTTCAAAGGACTCTACACAATGCCAGCTGAGGAGTAAGGGTCTTATCTAGCTAAATGATCACTCTTTTTCTTAAAAAAAAAAAATGACATACTTTTTAACCACAAATGTCACAAGTGGTCAGTACTTCATCTGTGTACTTTGGTTCAAAAAGGTAGGGTACAGCCAAAACTCCAACTCATTTTCTCAGTCATCATTGTTTTACCATTTTTGGTAAAGGGCGTTTGACTTTCTTTGCACGTTTGCTTTGCAAACACTGGGTTGGTACTTTTACCTATGTCACACGTGACTTTTCCAATGTGACTACATAATGCTTGAGGTTGGGCTGGTGCAAGACAAGTATTTGTGGTTAAAAAAAGTATATACATTTTTTTCTTAAAAGAAAAAGACTGATCGTTTCGCTATATAAGACCCTTATTTCTCTGCTGGGATCGTGTGAAGCATGTACCAACATAAGTTTCTTTTTAATAAGTTTCCCAAACATTTTACTCAAATCTTAACCAATTAAGTGGTATCTTTCAGCAGCAGCTGTTTTATGAATTATGATGCTAAAAACTACATTGAGCACAACAATAAAACAGCCTTTGTCTTAGTAAACAAAAGAGCTCATTTCACATTTTCCATTCTAATGATCAGAGATAAGTTGAAAAAACTAAATTACACAGAAACTTGCTGACATTATTGATCTCAGGGGAAAAAAAACATATAGGCCACGTTCACACTGTCAGTTTTTGGAATTGACAACCGCATTTACTGACAGGTGTGAGTCTGGAAATGTCCCATTCACACAACAGCTTACAGTCGCTTTTTGAATACAAGGGACTTTAAGCAACACCTTCCAATGGAACGGCTACGATGACTGGAAGTAAGATGTTA
This sequence comes from Labeo rohita, assembly GCF_022985175.1. Classification (NCBI taxonomy): domain Eukaryota; kingdom Metazoa; phylum Chordata; class Actinopteri; order Cypriniformes; family Cyprinidae; genus Labeo; species Labeo rohita. The sequence continues at coordinate 8,110,153 of NC_066882.1, forward strand.
CATTGCGGTAGCCGAGAACATAAAAATCATTAAGCAACAGTAAACAAGACAGCGCAAAACGGCATTCATTTAAGTACAAATTATGGATTATGAGGACGATGTTTAGGCAATACATACATTGTTCGTTTCACATCATCTCTAGTCTCAGTGCTACCTGAGGTGCAGTTGCTAACAGCAGACATGTTTGTACAAATTAAAAAAATCGTTAAAATTAGCTTACATACAGTCATGTGAAAAAGTTCGGACACCCTATTGAATTTCATGGTTTTCTGTATCAGGACATAATAAAAAATTCTCTGGTCCTTGGCAGGTCTTAAAATTTGGAAAATAAATCCTCAGATAAACATCATCACATGACATATCACACAGTGTCATTATTTATTTAAGAAAAATACAACCAAGAGGGAAAGGCCATGTGTGACAAAGTTAGGACACCCTATGAGTCAACTGCCTGTAGCAGCAATAACTTGACACATTCATTTTCTATATGACTTTATCAGTCTCTCACATCGTTCTGGAGGAATTTGGACCAGTCTTCTTTTCAATGTTGCTCCAGTTTATTAAGGTTTGTGGGCATTTGCTTATGCGCAGCTCTCACCACAGCATTTAGGTCAGGATGGGCTCTGGACTTGGACTGGGCTATTGCAACACCTTGATTCTTTTCTTTTCAGCCATTCTATTGTAGATTTGATGGTGTGCTTGGGATCATTGTCCTATTTCAAGACCCAATTTTGGCCCAACATTAGATGTCGGACAAATGCCTTCGCATTTGACTCTAGAATACATTGATATACAGAGGAGTTCATGGCCAACTCAATGACTGTGAGGTGCCCAGGTCCTGTGGCTACAAAACAAGCCCAAAATGATCAGCCCTCCTCCAGCATGCTTGTCTTTTGGTATGAGTTGTTTGTGCTGATATGCTCTTTAGGTTTTCACCAAACTTGGCGCTGTGCATTATGGCCAAACGTCTCCACTTCGGTCTTGTCTGTTCAAAGGACATTATTCTAGAAGACCTAAACTGTGCTGCATTGTTTTTTTTGTTTTTTTTTTTTATATAGAACAAGCTCTCTTCTGCCAAGCCTTCCAAACATACCATTTTTGTCCCATATTTTTCTAATGGTATTGTCATGAACTTTATCATTTAACATGTTAACTGAGGCCTGTAGAGTCTGAGGTGTAGTTCTTTGGTTGTCTGCTGTTTCTCTGAGCTTTACACGGTCTGATCTTGGGGTGAATTTTCTGGGACGTCCACTCCTGGACGGTGAGGTGTCTGTTTTAAATGTCTTCCACTTGTGAATAAACTTCAGATTGTTTGGAAATGGCCATATTACTCTTCTCAGATTGATGGCAGCAACAATTGCTTCTCTAAGATGATTGCTGATGTCTTACCTCCTTGGCATTGTGTTAACACACACCTGAAGGCTCCAGACCAGCAAACTGCTAAAGCTTTTGCGTTTATAGAAGCGCTTAGTCTTGCTGATGATCAGTTAATCAAAGGTATTTGATTAGCAGTGCTTGACTGTTATTTACCCTCTTAATTCCAATGTTAACAGTAAGGGTGTCCTTTGTCACACATGGCTTTTCCATTTTGGCTTTATTTTTGTTCAGTAAATAATGACACGGTGCAATTTCTCATGCGTTGTTGTTCATCTGAGGTTTTATTTTCGAAATTTTAAGAGCGGCCAAGGACCAGTTTTGTTTTAATGATGTCCTGATTTGGAAAACCATGGAATTCAGTAGGGTGTCCTAATTTTTTCACATGACTGTATCTACACAGATTAAATGAAAGACAAATGGTAGAATCGTATACTGAATTACAGTTGTATAAACTATAAAACATAACATTTATCTACCTAATCTGTCACGTTGTAAAGACTACGGCAAACCAGCTGTTCTCCCGTAGTAGACGGTTACAGTAGAACGCCAAAAAGTTGCAGTTGAAGTCGCGAACGCGCAATATGACGTCGGAATGCTGTTGCAGTTCCATAAGTGACTGCTGCTTAAAGTCCCTAATAAAGTCCCTACTGTCTGTATGAACGTGCAACAGGAGTCAATCCATATTCCTTGCAAGTAACCATAACAACATAGATAGACCAAAGCAATATCAAAGATAGCGACGTCCGTAAAACTGAAAGTATTGCCAGTTTCTGACACAAAATTTACGGGTGTGAGTTTGGTTATAGAATATGGTTGTCAAACCCGTAAATAACCGTACTGTGTGTGAACGTAACCGTATTAAGGATTCAAATACGGTATTGACAGCCATATTCTGCTGCTGCGTGAACGTGGCCATAGTTTATAGAAAATGTATAAGATAACATCTTTAAGGAAACAGTGTAGAGACCCGGAAATGGAAAAAAAATTGAAAAAAAAAAAAAAAGTCTGCAGAGCACACTTATCTGATCTGTGTCAGAGTTCAGATGTTACCAAAACATTAGCACACTTTTCCATTTTTTTTTATATAAAAAAAAGAGAGAAATCTCTTTATTTAAAATCTTTTATCCTTTTAGATTTCTGTACGTTTGACATTAGAATTACTTTTATATGTTAATGTCTTACAGTGTATGAGTGTGTGAATGTATCTGTGATCTTTGTCCAGGTCAATTGTAGCATATCAGCCTGAGGGAGACAACACACACACATTTGAAGCCATGGCCATGCTAAAGTCCTTTGGCATCTTTCTAGGGGTGTTCAGTGGTTCTTTTGCTCTTGGAGTGGCAACTGGAATCGTAACTGCATTGATATCCTTTACTAGTGACGCTATTGTATGTCACTTGTTTTTATTATAACACATTTGCATGACCATGGTGACTTTTATGATAAAAAAGGTATGTTTTAATCTCACCTGTGGCATGTATAGATCTTATCCTTCTTTTTACTGGATTTTCACTATTAAATAATGTAGTTATAGATATAGAAGTAGTTTCTTCATCTAGAAGTTATTTTCGTTGACTCCTTTTCACGTTACTAAGTTCACTAAGCTTAGGGACTTGCCGTTGCTGGAGACAGCACTGTTCTTCCTCATGTCCTGGAGCACATTCCTGCTGGCTGAGGCCTGTGGATTTACAGGTGAGCTTGAGACAACCATGGAGTCTTCTAGAAACATACTATAAACTCCTACTCTATAAATTATTGCCTGTTTATACTTCTGTTGTGTTTCTCAGGTGTGGTGGCAGTTCTGTTCTGTGGAATGACACAGGCCCATTACACCTTTAACAATCTGTCTCCTGAATCTCAGGACAGGACAAAACAAGTATGTATTTTAGGCTGTGTCTCATTACATTCCCAAGTGTGTATAGTGTACACTAGCATTTAAATTCAAATTCTTTGGGGTTGGTAGGATAAGTCTCTTATGCTCTGCATTTATTTGATTAGAAATACGGTAATATTGTGAAATATTTGTACAATTTAAAAGAACTGCTTTCTATTTAACATATTTTAAAATGTAATTTATTCCTGTGATGCAAAGCTGAATTTTTAGCAGCCAATACTCCAGTCTTCTGTGTCACATCACGAAACATTTCTGTTATTAACAAACAGTTGAGCTGCTTAAAGATTTTCTGGAAACCATGTTATATTTTGTAGGATTTTTTGATGAATAGAAAATTCATCAAAAAATAGAAATCTTTACATTATAAATAATGTTATATTGTCTTTAAAGTCACTTTTGATCAATTAAATGTGTCACTACTGTATTGATTTCTTTTAAAAAATCCTACTAAACCCAAAAATGAAACCGTAATGTATGGAGAAGATGAAACTGGACACTAGCAAGAGCCTTTATCTACAGTAGCACTGGGACACTGATGACTCGACATGACATGTGACACGATTGACGTTGCAACATAATTATGAATTTAATTTTTTTTTAACTCTAGTAATGCTTTAACTATAAAAACTGCTGAGCAGCTCTTCTGAACTTGTCAGAAGTTAATATTTAATTTAGGTCTATGGAATATGAAACATATATGTGACCCTGGACCACAAACCCAGTCATAAGTAGCACGGGTATGTTTGTAGCAATAGCCAAAAATACATTATATGGATCAAAATTATTGATTTTTCTTTTATGCCAAAAATCATTAGGATGTTAGGTAAAGATCATGTTTCATGAAGATATTTTGTACATTTTCTACCATAAATATATCAAAACAGTAATATGCATTGCTAGGAACATTTTGATTTCTCAATATTTTATTTATTTTTTTTTTGCACTCTCAGATTCCAGATTTTCAAATAGTTGCATCTCAGCTGAATATTGTCCTATCTTATCAAACCATACGTCAATGGAAAGCTTATTTATTCAGTTTTTTTGATTATGTATGAATCTTAAAAAATTGACCCTTATGACTGGTTTTGTGGTCCAGGGTCACAAAACATTTTACTGATTTCCTGTCATTGTGCTCTCTTTCAGTTATTCGAGCTTCTGAATTTTCTGGCTGAGAACTTCATATTTTCCTACATGGGTTTGACATTGTTTACCTTCCACAACCACGTCTTCAACCCGATCTTCATTGTCTTTGCATTTGTATCCTTGGTATTACTATGTAAAATTCAGTTTAGTGCCTAAGGAATTATTTATTGGAAAGCAATGGTAGGATGATAAAATGCTTTTAGCAAATGCAAAACAAGTGGAAAACCTGATGGATTGCTATTATAGAAAAGCATGTGTGTTTTTATACTGGGCGGCAGTACTTTGCTTAATGTCATCAAGGAAGTGGCAGGCAGTTGTTGTTGAGTGATATGTCCAGGGAGTTACAGCTCATTGTGTTTCCCAGAAATCAATGGCCCAGAACCGCTTTTTCATGAACAGACCTCAGGAAGGACAAACTATCACAGTTTTAAAGAGAGGGTGTAAATGCTGTCAGTGCAGCAGTAGCTCAGTTTTTTCAGTCACGCCTTGACACCTCTCCTCCCAGCTGGCTGTGTTTCTGGGCAGAGCGGCAAACATCTACCCTCTCTCCTTCATGCTGAACTTGGGCCGTAGAAACAAGATCAGCTCCAACTTCCAGCACATGATGATGTTTGCAGGTTTGTACATAGAGCTGCAGGCAATTCCAATGATCAGCCAGGATCCAAACTATGAAAAATAACATGCTGAAACAGTTAAATGGATTACTATCAAATGCATTTAAAGGGAGACCTTTGTTCATCTTCAGAACACAAATTAAGATATTTTGGATGACATCCGAGAGCTTTCTGACCCTTCATAGACAGCAATGCAACTACTACGTTCAAGCCCCAGAAAGGAAGTAAGGACATTGTTAAAAAGTAGTACATGTGATATTAGTGGTTCAACCTTAATTTAATGAAGCTATGAGAATACATTTCGTGCGTAAAGAAGACAAAAATAAATATAGCTGCAAGCAGCGATTACCGGGGTTCAATCACTTTAAGAAATTTAAGGAAATTTGGCCAGGCCCCTTTTCTAAACGAACCCGTTATAGCTTCTCAAAGGGTAAATGTCAACATTTTTACTGATAATTATTGGCCTAGACAGTCTAGAGAATTTTACTGCAGTGTTTTTTTTTTGAGCAAAAAACCTAGGACTAGTTCGCAAAAGTAAATGTTTTACATCTTCTCAATCATTTAACAAACGATTTGATTGACAGCAGTAGTTCTAGAGGCAAAGTTGTCCAGAATGAGGAGTGCTATTGTATGACACGAATATTGTTCAATAATCATTGATATTCACCGATGAGGTGAAAAACCTAGGACTAGTTCGCAAAAGTAGGTTTTTCCAGAAATGTGAAATACCCAAAAAATACCAGATTGCCAAGGATTCCAACAACATTAGACACTATAGCGCCCCGTCAGGCCGATTGGGGTGAGCCTTGGTCTTGTTGTAGGCGGTACTGTTTGTCTGCATGATGAGTTTTACATGGAGATCTCTGATCTGTGACCATTCTAACAATTACAATAGGAATTGTCTAATTTCTGAACTTGCAGAATCACACTGTGGACAATCAGTCCTACAGATCAGATCTGAAAAACAAATCTGATTAATGTCTCTGTGAACCCATTTTTGGTGTTTTTCCCCCACTCCAGGTCTTCGTGGTGCCATGACCTTTGCCTTGTCAATCAGGGACACGGCCACATATGCGCGGCAGATGATGTTCTCCACCACGCTGCTGGTGGTCTTCTTCACTGTTTGGATCTGCGGTGGAGGCACAACTCAGATGCTGTCCTGCCAGAAAATCCGGTCAGTTTTATCCTCACCTTTAGTCTAAATGACTTTTTTGTGTCACACGTCAACTATGAGAATGGGTAACTCATTAAACATGGCTTTTCCTTCTCCATTTCTACCCAGAGGGAATGAGGTGTAAATACCTTGAGCCAACTCTTAACCACAGTCATTTAAAAACTAAACCTCAAATTAGAGAGGATGAACTTGTTCTCTAAGTGTTTTATTACATTTGCTGTAATGCTGTTTTGTGTTTGGCAGTGTTGGAGTGGACACGGATCAGGAGAACTCTGTAAGTGTTTTTGCACTGCTGTAGACAGAAGTGGAGCAGCTTATCAAAACAGAGCTGTTTAATGATGGATTTTCTCTGTGTACATTTGCAGATCGGCCCTGATGGAGTGGAGAGGAGGAGCACTAAACAGGAGAGCGCCTGGCTCTTTAGGATCTGGTACAACTTCGATCACAAGTATCCTTTGCTATGTAGCTCTTATTAGATATAAAGAACAAAGACAGAATCAAATAGGACTAAGTGTGCTACAACAGTTGTGTTTACACGCACAAATTTTGGATTCTAAAAAGTTTTTGTTTACATGTGCATCATGACTTGCATCATGACATCGTCACATAAAATGCAAAATCGTGTGAAACCTTAACCCTGTTAACTTGCAGTTATCTAAAGCCCATTCTGACCCATAGTGGTCCACCGCTCACTGCCACACTTCCAGCCTGTTGTAGTCCTCTGGCACGCTGCCTCACCAGCCCACAGGCGTATGAGGTTTGTACTTTTCACACACACTGTGGACTAATAATTATCTGTAGTTCTGGATTTTCCCCTTTGTTTTATCTAGATTATGTAGATAACACTGAAGAAACTAGTTATTTATGTCTACGTGCTACCAGATGGCAATAGACAGAATCTGTGTTTATAGGGACGGACCCCTCAAAATCAGTCTTAATTGCTATTTAATAGGCTGGAACAGCTGACTGAAATTACCCCCTCCTAGAGCTGATTATCCAGTGAGGTGTGAACAGACAGTTAATGTGGATTGATAAAGTAAAAAGACGTAAAACCATCTGTTATTGCTGTGTTATTAGGATAATCAGAGCTTTCGGTCCTTTTTAGTGATTAGGTTTTGATAGTTGTATGCTTTTTTTCAAATAAGTAGTACAGATGTGCAAATCTATGTATTATTACATATGCATTTTTATAAGTTAGCATTAGTTTACATTGTTGTTTTAAAACACAATGCTCATGACATGAGACACTGTAAGGAAGCATCTGCATGGGTACATAGAGCAGCGTTTTATATCTTTAGTTTTTTATTGCATCAAAGTCCTCACATTGCTTATTGCAGGCACTGAGTTTGTTGCACAAGTGTCTTAAAGACTGTTTTAAAGGGCTTTAGAATTTAGAGATGCAACCTCTAAAGCACTTTGAAAAGTTAAATTTTCTAAATTCACGCTCTTGCTAAATATTAAAGTTAAATGAAACATTTGAAAATAAATTCACTATTCATCCTTGCTAATAAACTATTTGTGAGCCACCTCTAATAAATAGTTGTATCTGGCAAGTGTTTATCATTCCAGAGTCCGCTCTTTATGAAACATACTTTATTGGACCATAACAGTTTTGATTCCTAGTGCAGATTGTTTTATTTGACTGATAACCTTTTGAAAACATTTTATCATAGTTTATATTACATTACGTGTAAAAGACGATAAAAACAGCATGTGATTTAAATGACCTTTATGTACATCACGGTCCAAAGGTTTGGGGTTGGTAAAATGTTTTTGAAAGAAGTCTCTTATGCTCACCAAGGCTGCATTTATTTGATCCAAAATACAAAGAATGTAATATTATTATTATTTTCAGCAGCCGTTACTTGAGTCTTCAGTGTCATATGAGCCGTAAATCACTGACAAACTACGCAAAAATCACGCTCATAATCGCAGATGCAATTCATCTGCGATTATGAGCGTGATTTTTGCATAGCTTGTCAGTAATTTATGGCTCTGTGTATTAATTGCAGCTCCAGCTGAAAGCATGTGATGGAGATTTACTACTAATCAAAGTACAGGCTTTACTGACTAAACAAGCCTCACAATCACGTGATTTATCGTGCAGCCCTAGTGTTTACATAATATCTGTGTGTACTGTGTATATTAATGTGTGTGTATATATATATAAATATACACACATGCATATATTTAAGACATATTTATATGTATAGTAAATATTCTCATTTTTCTATAATTTCTGTTATATATATAAAAATATAGCGCATACATTTCTTAAATATATACATGTATGTTTGTATATTTATATATAAATATATACAGTACATACACATTTGTAAACACAAACCTTTATTTTGGATACAATTAATCTAATTGTGATTAATCGATTTGATAGTACTAATTCTAATATGCTGGTTTGCTGCTGAAATGCAAGAAACATTTATTATTATTATCTGTGTCAATAATAGTTGTTTTTTGTGAAAACTGTGATACTTTTTTTAGGACTTGGTCAATCTTTACTGTCCCCAACAACTGTGAATGGTGGTGTAGGATTTTATGAAAGCCAATTAAAAATAAAAAAAAGGGTAATTCTGACTTTAAATCTCATAATTGTTTTTTTTTTTCCCCTCCATAATTGTGAGGCATAAATGCATTATTTTGAGTTATAAAGTCAGAATAGCGTGATATAAAGTCAGATTTGTGGGATATCACAATTGCGAGAAATAAGGTCAAAATTGCTCTATTTTCTCAGAATTGTGAGAGAAAATCATAAGTTTGAGTTATAAAGTCAGAATACTGAGATGTAAGGACAGTATTGTGGGATATAAACTCACAGTTGCGAGAAATAAAGTCACAGTTGTGAGATCTAAACTTCGATATTCTGACTTTTTTCTCAGAATTGTGAGATATAGGCCTGGTTTCACAGAAAGGGCTTAAACTAAACCAGGATTAGGCCATAGTTCAATTAGGACATTTAAGTATATTTCATAAACGTGTCTTTAAAAAAAATTTACTGGTGTTCATCTTGAGACAACAAAAAGGCACAGATATATTTTAAGATCAGTCAGTACAAGTTTCTTTCAGTTGAAACAGCTCAGATTTACATTTTAGTCTGGGACTAGGCTTAAACCTTGTCTGTGAAATGGTTTAAATGGTTTTGTCTGTTTTTTATGTCAAAATTTTGAAGGTCAGAATTGCAGGATATAAACTCACAATTCCAAGAAATAAAGTCAGAATGGCGAGATATAAACTTTGCAAGAAATTCAGTTTTTTTTTGTTTTTTTTCAGAATTGCAAGAGTTTGAGTTATAAAGTCAGAATAGTGAGATAGAAAGTCAGAATTGTAGGATATAAACTCGCAATTGCGAAAAAATAAAATTGAAGTTGCTCAGAATTGTGGCTATTTTTTTTGCAGTTGTGATTTTAAATTATGGAATTCAGGATAAAAATTTGCAATTATCTTTTTTTATTTTTATTCAGTGGCAGAAATATTATTTAAATCATTAACTTTTATTACATTTTGGCTGATTTTATTCCCTAATTCAACCTCATTTGGCTCCAGAATGTTTATAAGCCATAACCAGTAAAAGGTTAATTAGTTTTTTTGCCTAAATGACTACTCACATATTTAAAAACCCTTCTCACATTCAAACAATGAAATCACCACTGTGTGTTCTCTCAGAATGAGGGTCAGCTGAAAGACAGCGACTCGGACCTGATCCTGAACGACGGTGACATCACGCTGACGTACGGTGACATCACCGTGAGCACAGACGCCACGGGCGCTCATACGAGCGGGACGCCCGTCGGAGGAGTGGCCGTGAACTCTGACGAGGCTCTGGACCGAGAGCTGGCGTTCGGCGACCACGAGCTGGTGATCCGAGGCACCCGACTGGTCCTGCCCATGGATGATTCGGAGCCGCCGCTGCCTCTGGACTCCCACCGCCACCGGCACAAGAACGAAACGATGAGTTGAACGGGGCAAACGCTGACAGAACGAGTCTCTCCTCTCTCTATCATGTCTCATCCAGAGCGATCTCTCTCAGCACCTCTCTCGTCTCTGAAGTGGCTGGTTTGATGTCTCTACCTCATTTGTCACTCTTTCTTTTACGTCATCACAGAAATGTAAATTATTTATTCACATCTCTTCTGCGAGGCTTTTCAGACCTAATCAGACCACTTAGCATCTGACATCACGGATCGGAAGCATGCTCTGGTTTCTCTGAGGTTTTCCTGACAACAGAATAAGCATACTTTTAGTGTCTGTATAGCAAGGCGTAAAATTGCCGTGACCTGGCCTGCATGCTTATTTGTGTCCTCTCTTGACGTGCGAGCGCTTGTTTAGGAGATGTGAAGAGTCCGTGGCACATTCCTGTAGGTCCGATGCTTTTTACTGCCTTCTTTGTGAGCGTCTGACAGAGGCGTGCTGACTGGTGGCTCTGCGTTTGCTGTGCAGTTACAATCAAGTGCCTGTCGAATGTAGTTTCCCCCCCTTAGAGCAAAATGACACTCTTTGCCGTCCACTAGAGGGAGGCCTTGTATTTTGATACTGTTTTGTTCGTCTGAGCTGTGCGGGCGGACGCCATTCACTCCGATTAACTTGTGATTGGCTGTAGGATGCGGTTGGATCTTATATTGTGACCTTTGACTGTGAATCTGAAGGTTTTTACGTCTTGTTGTTTGTGTTTTTGTTCCGCCCAGTCAGAAGACAGAGAGCCATTCATATCGTGCAATTTCTCTTTTGTTGTTGTTGCTGTAGCATTTTTCTAAAACGGCTAAGAAAAGATATTCTTTTTCTTTTTTGTCCATGTAGTTCAATCTCATGTTTAACTACGATTGTCTAAAATAACATGCGTTTGACATTAGGATTACAAACCACCAAAAATTAAGAAAAAATTGCCCATACTTTTTGTAGAAGGGCTGTCTAGCTTAATGCATTGAGCAATCTGTTTAAAAAAAACAAAACAAAAAAAAGTAAGAAAGAAATGCTAATGGAACTTGAGCCTTTTTATTCCTAATTTTTTGCATGTTATGTGGAGATGCATAACCCTCCACATTCCCTCCCAAACGTCCTTTTTGTGTGTTAAAAGTTTCTAACAAATTGAAGACTCTTTATCTAGATCAGTGTAGAGTGTCGCACTGACAGCATTGCGATTTTTACATTGGTTGGGTTAAGAGTGATTCTGTAGCTGTTCAGATTTTAGACTCATTTTAAAAGGGCTGAATGAATAAAATAATTTTAACAGTCACACCTTTGGAAAGAAAAAAACGTTGTCAAGTTTGGTCAGACGGTTTTAGGCTTGACAGGCATCTGAAAATATTGGGTTGGATTTGTACGCAGTTATGAACGCAGTGAATTCTGTATTGAAGCTAGATCTTTTCATTTAGACCTGCATCTCAATTTGCATACTTTACATCCAAAATAGATTGTGAGGATTAGAATTGGTGCCTCCCCATTTTTTTTATATATGAGTGATAAAGAGTTGAAAAACTGATTTTTCAAGTATTAATTACACAAAATCATGAAAAGTGAAATTACACAAATTCTGTTCAAAAGTTTACATTCCCTTGGTTCATCATATTGTTTGCCTCATCTCATCAACTGTAATGTACTTGAATCTTTTATATCAGATAATCAAATATATAATATACATTTCACAAATTCTGCAAGGGGTTTCATGACAATTTCATGACGTCCAGATACTGTCTACTGTACTTTCCCATCACCGGTAAAGTGTACATTAAAGTGTGCACTAGAAGTTTGTGAATTGGGATGCAGCTAATGACTTAGAGTTATTTTTAAAGGGAACCCTAGGTATTAAGGCTTGTATAGCTTTATATAACATAAATGATGTCTCTAATTGAAATATGTATTAAAGATATACCTTATTTAAAAATCCACATATTTTGGACAATGGGGGCACCATTATTTCAATGACGTGAAATGGTTGCACTCTGTGAGCTACTGGTGCTACCTGTTGCTATTTTTTACCACAACACAACTTGGAAAATAAAATACTGATACGATGACCACCAAAATAAGTTTACATAATATATCTGTGTGTACTGTGTGTGTGTGTATTATATATATATATATATTATACACACACACACACACACATGCATGTATATATTCAAGAAAAATATGTTATGCTTATTAAAAATATTTACATATAATATTAATTATTAAAAAATATTGTATATGTGTGTGTATTTATACATATATACAGTATACACGCATATTATGTAAACAAAAACTTTTATTTTGGATATGATTAATTGCAATTAATTATTTGACAGCACTAGCACTGAGAAACAGGATGGCATCTAGCGTTTCTCGTCTCTGCCATTTGTAAGCTCTTTCAGTACCTGTGGTCTACTAAATGCCTCATAGACATCAGGAATGAAGTGGAGAGAACAAAGATGCAGGTCTTTAGGAAGTTTTTATCGTCCACAGGACGTCCATCTTTCCATTCTTTTCTCCTCTTCTTATCGCTAGAAAAGCATTGAAAACTTACATTGCTTTTCTTGTTGCCCTTTGACTGAAAATTACAATTAAAAGCCACACAATGTGGCATCATATCAGTATTTTATTTTTAGAGTTGTAGCAACAGGTAGCGATAGTAGCTCACAGAGTGCAACCATTTCACGTCATCGAAATAAAGGTGCCCCCCCATAGTCCAAAATATGCATAAAACAATGTGGATTTTTTAAATAACGTAATCTTTCAAGGGTTTTGTAATACATATTTTAGTATGAGACATCATTTATGTTTTAATAAGCCATACAAGTCCTAGTACCCAGGGTTCTTTGTAATTTTAGGATGAAGTGACAGCCATGACCCGACAAAATGAAGGAACACTAGTAGAGGAGCAAACAGATCTTTTGTAAAATCCAGTCCATGTGTTTGTAGTTTCTCTATTGCTTTCTGTCTGTTCGTGGACTGTGTGGGAAGCGCTGTTGTGTGGATGTTTTCTGGCCAAAGTGGCATCATTAACTGCGGAGCAGGAAGTGTTGATAAGACCCCACCCTGCCAATAATGTCTGTGTGCTGGAAAATTGCACACGCTGTGGAAGGAAAGGATGACGTCCGGTCATCACAGTGGCATCAGAGGCCTTCGACACAGATATGACCTGCTGTGCAGGATCAAGTGATGGGAGGCCACAGTATTGTAATGCACAGGAACAGTGTGTGTGTTTGACACACAGACATGATAGAGTTAAGCATTATTAGCAGATTTGCACTTTCGTTTTTGTTTTTAATTAGTTTAAAAGAGACATACCTGAAAAATACCTACTGTTCCTTGTCAGAGCAGAATGAGATGAACGAATGAACTCCAATGTCCTTTTTTGTCCTTTGCTAAATTCTTCTTTTGTGGCAATGATGTCAGAAAGTATTGAGTGTCTGTAATGCCTGTTTGCAGCAGGATTTCTTAAATGTTATGTGAATGAAGCCTATTCTTTTCAGACAGCAAATTAACTTATGAGTGTGATTCTATGAGATGGACAAGTGAGCTAGACATTGTACATTGTAAAGATATTGTTACAGAAAAGAATCCCATTTATGTAAGGGTTTAATTACTTTAATTAAACCTTTCTTCTTTTGAAACATAATATGTGCTCCTCCAAAAATACATAAAACACGAACAATGAGAGTTTGAGTGTAAGACTAAACAGACCTGTGCATCCCAGCTAGTCCAAAGTAGCAGAAGCAAGTTGAATGGGCTTTAATGGTGGTGAATGTGCTGTTTGTACTGGTACGTAGCTGTGTGTTAGTCACACTATGTGCAGCTCTACTCTAATGTGTTGCAGGTACTGACTGTTTACATCTGTGTAAATATTCTCATCTGTTCATGTGCGTGCAATGGTCAATAAACAGAAGCCTGTGCTTTCGATTAAATAATCTTGTGTGGCTGACTTAATCCCCATATTCCCAGACTGTATTCACAAAAACTGGATCGCTTCTGGAACTCTTCTCTTAGGCTTTGACATCATTCCTGAAGCAGCTGTTTGGAGGCTGTGTAAATGAAATATGTCTGATGCAACATGGTTAATGGCCCCTAGATAAAAGGCCCTTTTGATTTATTTTCTTCTAACGCATTAAATAGCAACAAGCACCATGACAGTGCCTTTCTAAACACATTTGCCCTTACGCATAGTGAAAACATCTTGATCCATTTGACCATTATGTACAAAGAAAAAATTAAATGTTGCCAAATTAGGTAGCTTATGTATGTCAGCGTTTTAGTGCCACGTTAAAAAGTAGTAATATTTTGAGAGTTACGTAGAAATATTTTGAGAATACAGTCAAAATGTTTCAAGAATGAAGTTGAAATTACGAGAATGAAGTCCAAATTTTGAGAGTGAAGTCCAAATTTTCGAGAATGAAGTGGAAATGTTTTGAGAATGAAGTCTAAATGTTTCAGGAATGAAGTTGAAATGTTTCGAGAATATAGGCAAAATGTTTCCAGAATAAAGTCGAAATTAAGATAATAAAATCAAAATTACGAGAAGTGGAAATGTTTTAAGAATGAAGTCGTAATTACAAGAATGAAGTCAAAATATTTTGATAATGAAGTCGAAATGTTTCGAGAATGAAGTCAAAATTACGAGAATGAAATCGCAATGTTTTGAGATTGAAGTTAAAATTAAGAGAATGAAGTAGAAATGTTTTGAAAATGTATGTTTCGAGAATGAAGTCGAAATATTTCGAGAATAAAGTCAAAATTATGAGAATGAAGTAGAAATGTTTTGAGAATGAAGTCATAATATTTTGAGAATAAAGTCGAAATGTTTCAAGAATGAAGTCGAAATATTTTGTGAATAAAGTCAGAATGTTTCAAGAATGAAGTTGAAATATTTTGAGAATGTAGTCAAAATATTTCGAGAATAAAGTCGTGATTACAAGAATGAAGTCGAAATGTTTTGAGAATATAGGCGAAATGTTTCCAGAATAAAGCCGAATAGTTTCGAGAATGAAGTCAAAATGTTTTGAGAATAAAGTCGAAATTACGGTAATAAAGTCAAAATTACAAGAATGAAGTCGTAATATTTTGAGAATAAAGTTGAAATGTTTCAAGAATGAAGTCGAAATATTTCAAGAGTATAGGCAAAATGTTTCAAAAAGCAAAAAAGTTGAAGTGTTTTGAGAATAAAGTAAAAAATTATGAGAATTAAATTGTAACAATTAAAGTCATTTTGAAAGTATAGTTTGCGCATGCAAATAGCTCAGATTGGGAGCACCAGGAGAGATTGCAGGAGAATAAATGTGGGATTATTAGCAGAAATCATGTAATGTGTTATACTTGCAGGGATAATATGCTTAGAAATAATATTTCACCTCTTAGATTGCATTCTTTAGGCCTATTTGTAGTTTGCCAGCCACTCAATAATAGCAATAAGCTTTGTGCTTTTGGTACTTTTAATATAAAACAAAGTCTCAGCTTTCAAAATCTGTCAGTTTTATAATGAAATACAAACAATGTGTCTTTCAATAATGTGTTTTTCACACTTTCAATGTGATGTGACAGATCGCTGTATTCATGTAAATCAGTCTTTTCGATTACAAAGAGACATTTGTGTAATTAAATTATACTGGTTTCTTTGTGCAAATTCCATCACCTACTCTGCAAAAAAAAAAAAAAAAAACGTCTGTGGCATTCAATCTTTCATTCCTCACATGTATTTAATTAAAACAACAATAAAACGTTCTAAAGGTTAAAGTGGATTTTCAGCTCGTTAATATAAATTTTTGTCTTTTCTGGGATATATAACATTGTGACTATTCACAAGCTGTTGATTGGAAATAATATGTAACATCTTTCATTCATTATTTGTAGAGCATCAACCACCCAGTAAGTGCAATAATTTTGTGCTTTGTTGCTTATAATGTAACACAGGTCAGCTTTCAAATTCTAACAGTTTTATCACAAAATACAAATTATAAATGTGTTTTTCCTCTTTATTTCAAGTTTGTAGCATAATATAAATGTGAAGAAACATCAGAAAGAAATGAAAAAAATAAATAAAATAAAAATGGTACAGTCTAATTTAATGAAACAAATGTCTCATTGTAATCTGAAAAGATGTTTGATTCACATGCCACTTAAACTGGGGTAAATACAATACAGCGATCTTTCACGCCACATTAAAGAGCTCGAAAAACACATATTGTTTGTATTTCACTGTAACACCGACAGATTTTGAAAGCTGAGACTTTGGAATTTCTCCCAGTTCTGCAATCCAGACCATTTGCATGCACAGTAGGAAAGAATATACTGTCAAAATATTATAGCTTTAATTACATAATTGCTACGAATTAATTCTCGTAATTTCAACTTTATTCTCAAAACATTTTGACTTTATTCTCGAAACATTTCAACTTTATTCTCAAAATTTTGGCTTTATTCTCAAAATATTTCATCTTTATTCTCAAAATATTGCGACTATAATTAATTCATTTATTTTTTATTTTTAACGTGGCACTAAAACGCTGTCGTACTTATGAGAATCATGATCACACATAAACTACAGTTCAAATGTTTAGGGTTGGTAAGATTTTTTAAAAACATTTTCTTTAAACCATCTTTTAACTAGGTACCATTTGGCGTCTCTAGCTGACTTTATATTTAGTACAAATGTAATTTCTTAATTCAAAACATTTCTCATGCAAAACTCTTTGTTGGATAAACATTAAAGGGATAGTTCAACCAAAAATGAAAATTCTGCAATTAATTACTCACCCCTCATTTCGTTCCAAACCCGTAAGACCTTCGTTTATCTTCAGAGCATGAATAAGAACATTTTTGATGAAATCCGACAGATTTCTGACCCTGCATAGACAGCAATGCAACAAAGACTTTTAAGGCTCAGAAAGGTAATAAGGATATCATTAAAATAGTCCATGTGCCATCAGTGGTTCAACCTTACTTTTATAAAGCTATTTTATTTAATTTTATTGCTCTCTCTTGTTCACTCATACTGAGGAGAGCAGAGGAGAGCTCAGGCTGATGAAGGATCAGGTAACATGTTCCTTATATGGTCAAAACTCTTAACAAGAGCACATCCTCACTGGAATCACATCCAGTCCAACATCTGCATCATAGTCAGACAACCATGCAGAAAAAGTGATTTGTGTCAGTGTATAAGGGGAAAATGCAGCACACCAGAAATGCTCAGCAATATCTCAGAACTGAAGACTTGAACTCATTTCTGTTTCAGTAAATGTTAATAAATCTTGCATTTTCGGTTCATGGCTTTTTATTTCAGCGTATTACTGAAATAAATCTGTTGCACTGGATTATCATCTTCTACAGTATATGACAGATTTTGCCCATCACTGATGTACGGGAGACTGTAAAACTCACATAATGGTGGAAATTTGAGCGCAAAGCTGTTTTTTAAGGCTAAATAAAGTTTAAAACCCTGTCACTTTCAGATCTCTATTTTCTCAGACATCAACAGCAGAGACGAATATTATGACATGGTAAAGTGAACACTAATGGACAGAATAAAGTCCATATTCACTTCAATGTTAAAGGGATAGTTCAACCAAAAATTTAAATTCTGTCCTTAATTAGTCACCCTCATGTCGTTCCAAGCCCGTGAGACCTTCGTTCATCTTTGGAACACAAATTAAGATATTTTTGATGAAATCTAAAAGCTTTCTGGCCCTGCATAGACAGCAACACAACTTAAGTCACTTTTTTTATTTTGCGCACAATAAGTATTGTTGTAGTTTCATAAAATGACAGTCGAACCACTGATGTCACATGAACTATTTTAACAATGTCCTTACTACCTTTCTGGGCCTTGAACGTGTCAGTTCTGTTGCTGTCTATGCAGGGTCAGAAAGCTTTTAGATTTCATCAAAAATATCTTAATTTGTGTTCCAAAGATGAACGAAGGTCTCACGGGCTTGGAACGACATGAGGGTGACTAATTAAGGACAGAATTTAAATTTTTGGTTGAACTATCCCTTTAAACAACAATTAATGTCTATATTATAATTCTTGTCCTGAGTACACAATTCAGCCTTTAAAATCATGTAATCATGTCCTTGACTCTGAATGTATCTCAATGTAGTTTTATTGTTTGTTTTTTTTTACACTCAACAGCTATTATAAAAATGTGCTTGTTTCGAAGATAAGGTTAACAAAAATGTATGCAGCTGAACTTCTGACTCAGTCTTACTGAGATCCAGCCCTTGTGACAACTAGCCACCTGTCTTCATATCAATAATTACTATACAAAATATTATTATTAGGCAGAAAAGAATTGTTTGGCCCAGTCACAGATGCCAGGATATAAATAAATAAGCATAGATTTGCTGCCAGGCCCTTCATAGCTTTTGTTCTCCATGTCACTGATGTCTTTAACCATTTGGAGGCTCTCCAAGAACTAATGACAAGCTGGAGGTTGTTTAAAGGTGATGATATTTGTGCACTCAGTAGTGCTCTGTTCCACAACACTGTATATATCACACAAGTGTCACACAAGTGTTCAGGGTCTTACACTGAACCATTTTTAGTTCCCCAAAACATTTCAATCAACAGCTCTTAGTGTAAAGAACATTCTAAAATTCTAAACAACCTTTTTCCTTGATATAGAACCTTTTGTGGAATGAAACGCTTCCATAGATGTTAAAGATTCTTCATGGAATCATCAATTAACTCTGAGTCATGAAAGTTATGAAATCATCTTAGTGGTCTGTGTTTTCTCTTTTCAGTAAGCGTGTAGGAAATGTGTTCTACTACAAGCATCTGAAATGATGCATTAAAAAATCTGTGCTACATCATTATGAACGAGTATAAACATGTTCATATTTATTCTGAACAGATCGCTAAACATACTAATGGTCATTTGTCAGCTCACTTAAATATCTGCTTTCTCTGTAGGCTTTTATTCACAGTTGGTTAAGCACAAAGAGTGAATTCCAGTCTGATGTCATTGTTGATATGAACTCCAAGTATTTGGATCATATCCTGATTTTTTTTTTTTTTTTTACACTCCCCCTTGTGGATGCTTTTAAGCCCAGTGATCCTGCAGACGAGGAGGAGACCGTCTCTCATCATCACTGCAGACAGCTGCGACTCACACTGCTCAGTACTTACTGGTAAGTCTGTGGTAGACAGATGCATATATATGTTTTTCTGTGAAATTCGTTAATAAAAATATATGTATTTATTCGTAATATAGTAAGTGATTGTATGAAATGTCTAAAGACTAAATTCCCCATGTATAGCAAAATATTTTTCTCTTGAAATATATAAGTGGACTTAACAAACTTTAGAATATGTAGCATTTCTGGTGCAAATTGTGGTGTTCATGGTGAGTTTACACAAATTATAACTGTATTAATCAATTTTTTTTTGTCATTTTGTTATGTGATTGAGTTCATGAGTGCAAAGGATGACGACTTATATCCAAACAAATGCTGAAGTTAAGCATCGTCCTATGCTCTCTGAGGTCATTTTTTTCTGAGCCACGCCTATAGAAGTTTACTTTTATACTGTAAAAACATTGAATTTGGGAAACGATGAGACATTTAATGCAGTTTGTCTTATGTGAAGTGTTTCAAGTTTTTTGGGGATCAAACTCCTTTACAAAAGTGACAAAAGATCCTGCGGAATAGACCAAATTGTTTTATACGTTAATGAATTAACATAAATGTATAAATTAATATTTATTGTTATATTATATTATTTTATTTTTATTTTATTTTCATTTTGTTCAGAATTTCAGTTTATCCAGCAGGAGATCATTATATCCTTAAAGGATTCTTATTTGTATTAAAATGGTTCCAAATTAAAAACTTGACTTAAAAACTGTTTATATCTGACTTCAGGATTTTTTATTATTATTATTATTTTAGTTTTTTATTTAATTGATTAATTATTTTTTTAAGGACACTGTGGTAGTTTTTCCTTAGGAAGCATTTCTCATTTCCATCTGACTCACATCCTGTGTAATCTTATCCACTGCATGGACATTACAACTTTTTTTCACATGGCTTTTTAACCTGAAAGCATCAGAAGTTAAGTACCTTTGCTGAATGTTTGTGTTAGTAGAAATAATCCTGCCTTATAAGGACAAAATACTTTTTGGATCTCACATACCATAGAATCAGTTACTGAAACACTTCAGCTCAACAGTGTCAGACTCAACACATCTGCTGTAATCCACTAGGTGGCGTGTATATGTCTAAAACACAACATTTGCTTTGAAGGTCCTAATTAGGAAATGTGATGCATTGGAGACTGTGCGACCTCATTCTGTCCGCTGGGGGCGCCACATCTCCCTGCTCTCCTCTTTCACCAGTTGTGACTGGAGACACATTTCAAGCAAGTGTGTAAACATATGTAAACCCTATAAAACGGGGGTGTCCAAACTTGGTCCTGGAGGGCCGATGTCTTGCAGAGTTTAGCTCAAACTTGCCTCAACTCGCCTGCCTTAAAGTTTCTAGCATGCCTAGTAAGAGCTTGATTAGCTGGTTCAGGTGTATCTAACTGGGGTTGAGCTTAACTCTGCAGGACACCGAGTTTGGGCACCCCTGCTATCCACCTTATTTTTCAGTGCGGAAGTAAGCTGTTTTCTGGTAATGTGTTAGACGTCCGGTTCATAATCCGCTATAGTGAAATAACGAGAAGAATATCGAAGTGCAGTAAACGGTAAAACAGTTTGCACTACAAATCAGTGTGTTCATAATTAAGACAATGCATTAAAATAATAAGACACACAAGTTTGCAATATCAAGCAGCAAAAGGAGCTTTTTGTGCAGCTAAATATACCTGGAAGTGGATGAGACCGGAAGCCAGACACAAAAAATTTACAAATGGCTGCACTCATTCTTATGGGAAAAATAAGGTGGATCATATCATAATGATTTTTAAATGCTAGAATAACATTAAAGTCTGTGTAAAGTTCAGAGAATTTTTTCTAAACACATTAGTGTTAGAAATGTTTTGCTGAAAACACGTTACAAAGACTGTAAACAATGTAGTAACTACATTGTAGTTACTGAATTGTGGAGTCAGACCGTTAAACAGTTCTTCATGATTTTTGTGTTCAGGATTTTCTTGATGACGCACTGAGCATTGTAATACGAGTTACTGTCATTATCATAGTTACTACAGCCTACGGTTTGCTAGCTAGCTATGCCTTTGTCAAGTAAATGCATATATTACCTGTTGTATGGCTGTGTAAATCCAATTAAGTGGCTAGAGGGAGCATTCATTCAGGTTGCAGCAGTATTTGACAGTTGAGAGAGGCGGCAGCTTTTCCGCGAGTGGGCGTGGTTTGGTTTTGGCGCCGACAACGGACACGCCCCCAACGTTTGAGATCATAGAATACTGCTTATTTTTTCAAAATTTTGATAATTAATTTATTTACTTACCGTTTTTTTAATGACACATTTCTGTGGTGTGACAAACTTCAGAACACATATTTAATATTGCTTCACACAGACTTTAATACTGTTAGTGATATTTCAAGAGGCACATTTACTGGATTGAAGCAACCTAAGTCTATCTGCACATCATTTTCGTATGTTTTGTCACACAATAAAAAAAAACTATAAAACTGTGACTGAAAAACTAAGAATTAAATATAATCTTACTAAGACATGTTATTGGGAGATATAAAATGACAACTGATATATATACATATACATTACCAGTCAAAAGATTTTTGGACTTTTTATGATTTTTAATATTTTTTAAAGAATGTAGATCCAAAGTACAGCAAAAACAGTAACACTTAGAAATATTTTTACTATTAAAAATAACTGTTTTCTATTTGAATATATTTTAAAACGTAATTTATTCCTGTGGTTTCAAAGCTGAATTTTTGGCATCATTAATCCAGTCACATGATACTTCAGAAATCATTCAAATATTCTGATTTGGTGCTCAAAAAAAAAAAAAAAACCTTGAAAACAGCTGAGTGGATTTTTTCAAGTTTCTCTGATGAAGAAAAGCATTTATCTGAAATAGAATTTTTTGTAACATTATAAATGTCACTATATATGCTACTATATACGCTGACTCCAAGCTTTTGAATAGTATTGTGTATAATGTTACAAAATCTTTTTATTTCAGATAAATGCTGATCTTTGTATTTTTCTATTCATCAAAGAATCCTGAAACAAATCTACTCAGTTGTTAAATATTGAATAATAATAATAAATGTTTCTTGAACAGCAAATCAGCATATTAGAATGATTTCTGAAGGATCTTGTGACTGGAGTAATGATGTTAAAAATTTAGCTTTGAAATCACAGGAATAAATTACATTTTAAAATGTATTCAAATAGAAAGCAGTTATTTTAAATAGTAAAAATACTTCTACATTTTTACTGTTTTTGCTGTATTTTGGATCAAATAAATGCAGGCTTGGTGAGCAGAAGAAAATTCTTTAAAAAACATTTAAAAAATCTTACTGTTCAAAAACTTGTGACTGGTAGTACATGCATTTTATGTAAGCAATCTGCTTTAAATATCTCAATGACTTACATTGCAAACAGAATTTCATCTTACCATAAAAGCTTGATGTATCAAGGTTCATTTTATTGATCCATTTTTTAAAAACAAATGTTTTTCAAATTCTTTTTTTCTTCTTCTTTATTTTTTGTTCATCAAAAAATTTCATGTTCAATTACCATGGTCAAAGGGTAAAGTGGTTTGACTGTGTTTCACCACATAGCCATGAATGTGGAAATCTGTATCTGATTTCTACATTCTCAGTACAATCGCCTGTTATGGCACTATGGCACAAGTGGTTATTTTCTCCATAAACGTGTGGATGTGACCTGAAACAGGGTTTTGGCTTCAACTTGTCGGTCACCAAAAGCAATTTGGACTCTAAAGTTAAACTGGCTCAAAATGACATATATTTACATATAAAAAGAGGTTCTGATAAATGTTTATTTGAAAATGTTCCAGTGATCTTTAATAAGTACTTGTTCTTGGTCAATGAAATGGAAAACACTGGCATGCTGACCTTCACATTGCTGACCGCACACATGTTGTCATGTTCCCCAACTGTGTGTGCTCTGGACGGGCATCAGATGAGTCACTATTCTGTGAATAGTATTGTGATAAATTACCTGGATTTATTATTGTAACCGAGAGGCTTTTAAGACACATTCCTATTTTGGTTACTTTTAATTCCTAATGGAATAGATTTAATAGAGGCCAGAATCCAAGTAACACTGGTAATGCGCAAGATCTCTGGCGAGAGATAAACTTAATTGTTTACATGTTTAGAAGAACTGGTCCATTTACTTTTATGAGCCATAATAGAGCTGTTGTTTTCCAAACTGCCCCATAACTCCTATTCAGTCCTTGTTACCTCACATTCTTCAATGAATGCATCATATCCATAGTCTACAGCAAATGTTTCCCTTCACATCAACACTGATCCATTCTGGGGTCACTTGCTCTTTTGTTGACTCATCCACTTCATAAGTTGATTCTTCAGGTCGTAGGCCAACAGTCTGCAGGCTGTCAGCTGTGATTTGCTCTGTAGCAGTGTTTAGATAAGAGATGAGAGGGGGTTGTTTTAGTGCATGATGCCAGATTGCTATTTCAGGCCTCCCACGAGGCAGGACTTTAGTAGAGGACAGGTGGACCTATTTCCATTGTCCACACTGGCTCAACACTGGCCACCAATGAGTCATTTCCTTAAAATTTCATCCCGACACACAAAAACACATTTTCTCTAACACCATCATACATAAAGAGGTTCTGAAAAGTCACATAGTATAACATAAAATATGAAACCAAGTGGCATCTACAAACAAATGATGAGAGTCACTTTTCTCAAGACTTGCTACGTTTCGAATATATTGTAAGTTGAAGTACACTACCAGTCAAAAGTTTTTGAACAGTAAGATTTTTAATGTTTTTTTATGAAGCTGAAAAAAAAGCTCTCTTCTGCTCACCAAGCCTGCATTTATTTTAACCAAAGTACAGCAACAGCAGTAATATTTTTACTATTTAAAATAACTGAAATCATTCTAATATGCTGATTTGGTGGTCAAGAAACAATTATTATTATTACTATTATTATTATTAATATTTAAAACAGTTGAGTACTTTTTTTTCACAATTCTTCGATAACTAGAGGGATCCGAAATAATATTCATCTGAAATAAAAAGCTTTTGTAACATTATACACTATACCATTCAAAAGCTTGGAGTCAGCATAATTTTATTTATTTATTTTTGTTTTTAAGAAATTATAGAAATTAATGCTTTTATTTAGCTTTAAATTGATCAAAAGTGACGATAAAGATATGTTACAAAAGATTTATATTTCGGATAAATGCTGTTCTGAACTTTCTGTTTATCAAAGAAACCTAAAAATAAAAAATGTGCTCTGCTGTTTTCAACATAATAATAAAAATAAATGTGTTTTGAGCAGCCAGTCAGAATATTAGAATGATTTCTGTAGGATCGTCTGATTGGAGTAATGATGCTAAAAATTCAGCTTTGAAATCAGGAATAAATTACATTTTAAAATATATTATAACAGACAACAGTTATTTTAAATAGTAAAAATATTTCAAACTTTTTGCTGTACTTTGAATCAAATAAATGTAGGCTTGGTGCACAGGAGAGACTTCTTTAAAAAACATTTACAATTTTTGACTGGGAGTGCATAAAGGCTGTTATGTGTTCCAGTGGTAAAAATACACACTAGTTTTGTGTGGATGATGCGTCTAGAAGACTTACAGTGTTTATTTCTTTCAAATGAGATGTTTGAGGATGAGTTCAGATGGCTTCAGTCCTTTCATGGAAATCATTTTGTTCTTGTAGCCTTTTCTCAACTGCGAAATAAATTATCTGTAATTATTAGTATGTTTTTGGATAATGTCATACATACTGTATTTATAAGTAACTACAGGAATCTTGTCTGGGTCCAAACAAAGCATAGTTTTCTTGATACATCACAATGAGCAAGCTACAATCTTGAAATAAGCTGAGAAATGAGATGGCTTAGCTTAAATAGTCAAAAGTCCAGTTCAGATTGAGTACCAAAGGCACCGTCGGTCACACTTATGTGTGTGATAGTGTCCTCCAAAAACCCCCTGAGCAATGAATATTTTAATGAAACTCTACACTTCCCCGTTTCCCAGTTTTATTGCAACTATTGTTTAAACACACAAGCCAAAAGCAATAGAAAGTTTACTCCACAATATAAGCACTGATAAACAAAGTAGTTCTAGGTGAACTCATAAAGGCTGAGAATGCAGTGGCCCATTACTAATCCATTACAGAGCAAGCACAAAACCTCCAGGCTCTCAGATCCACCAGATCCCAATGAAAGACTGTGAAAAATCCTTTATTTGGCTCTCTGAGGTCACAAGCAAGGAATTCAGATGAATTCAATTCCCTCTCTCTGACGCCCTCCCCTTCATCACTTTGCTTTTCCAGCATAGCCTAACATGGAGAGGGCAGCTGATGCTTTGGTTGGGATTGTTGGGTTTGGATTTGGTAGGACAGGTCATGGGTGTGGTGGCCAACTAGGGGCAGGGTGTTGGTTTTAAGGGCCAGCTGGGGTTGTATATATGACAAAAAACCCAAACAGAAGTTTGGAGTTCCCTTGTAACTCTTTGGCTGTTTGGTTCTCTCCATCCATCCTCCTATCTATTTCATTTTCTTCAAGGCTTTCCTGAAAGCAGACATGAGTTTCTACAAACACTCAGGTAAAGATGTACAGTGATGAAAAGCTTTTGGTGGATCAGCCTACGGATTATTCAATGGCACTTCTTTTGCTGGATATGGTTTATGGCTAAGCTTGCACTACTACTCAAAAGTTTGGTTTGGTTTTAACGTTGATAATAATAAGAAATGTTGCTTGAGCAACAAATCAGCTTATTAGAATAGCTTCTGAAGGATCATGTGACACTGAAGACTGGAGAATGACGCTGAAATGCAGCTTTGTATCTCAGGAATAAATTACATTTTAAAATGGTGTAATATTACTTCACAGTATTGCTGTTTTTAATGCATTTTGGTCAAATAAAAGCAGATTTGGTGAGTATAAATAAGTTCCCAAATCTTACCAACCCCAAACTTTTGAATGGTAGTGCATATGTTGTGTTGTGATTTGGTTGCTGTATGTCAACACGTGATTTGTCTATGACAATGTTGGCATTGGTTTTGCATGATTTTTGGAGGGGATTTCAGTAAAGGCTGTTTTATATGTGACCCTGGATCACAAAACCAGTCATAAGGGTCAATTTTTTTAAATTAAGATTTATACATCAATGGAAAGCTGAATAAATAAGCTTTCCATTGATGCATGGTTTGTCAGGAATCTGAGGTTGCAAAAAAACTCTAAATATTGAGAAAATCACCTTTAAAACTGTCCAAATGAAGTTCTTAGCGATGCATATTACTAATCAAAAATTACGTTTTGATATATTTATAGTAGGAAATTTACAAAATATCTTTATAGAACATGATCTTAATATCCCAATGATTTTGGCATAAAAGAAAAATCAATAATTTTTACCCATACAGTGTTTTGTTGGCTATTGCTACAAATATTCCCATGCAGTTTATGACTGGTTTTGTGGTCCATGGTCACATATTTTCATTATAGATCAGTATTAATCTTATTTGAAGGCCTGTGCAATATCAGTATCAGATAATACTAGCTAGCACAGTATAACCCAATGTATTAGACAGGCAAATATTTCTTTATCTGTGTCATAGTGATGGTGAGCTCAGGTATCAGCTGTGTACTTCTCCGTAGCTGAATGTGGTTTTCATCTAGACCACTTTAGTCTAGGGTCAAGATATCAAATATAGGTACATCAGTCAGTGTTTGCTTTAATGTGGATATGCTCTCTTCGGTTACTGTTCTTTGCACAGCTGAATCTGATCTTGCGTTGACCTTTCAAGCAGCATTTGCTCTTCGCTTTGGGACAAAGTGGTCCATTTGATAACTGACTCTGACAGAGCTAGCTAAAAATGAACAGCTGATGGACGACATCCCAAAAGGCTTAGGGATTGAGCATACTGCTCAGGTCACAAAGATATTTCAGTTCACAGAAGCCACAACACTAATGCTTGGATACGTGTGAAATCATTGGAGAGAATTCAGGAAATGGACATTACTAAATAGACTTACTGAATCTAGACAAACATAACCAGTCAAAAGGTTTTATATTTATATATTTAATGTTTTTTTTTTGTTGTGTTTTTTTTAAGTCTCTTCTGCTCAACCTAGCCTGCATTTATTTGATCCAAAGTACAGCAAAAACAGTAATATTGAGAATTTTACTATTTAAAATAGCTGTTTTCTATTTGAATATATTTTAAAATGTAATTTATTCCTGTGATCAAAGCTAAATTTTCAGCATCATTACTCCAGTCACATGATCCTTCAGAAATCATTCTAATATGCTGATTTGAAACATTTATTATTATTTTTATTATCACATGGAATTATAGAAATTAATACTTTCATTTAGCAAGGATGCTTTAAATTGATCAAAAGTGATGATAAAGACATTTATAATGTTACAAAAGATTTCTATGTCAGATAAATGCTTTTCTTCTGAAAGTTCTATTCATCAAAGAAACCTGAAAAAATCTACTCAGCTTTTTCAACATTATAATAATAATAAATGTTTTTTGAGCAGCAAATCAGAATATTAGAATGATTTCTGAAGGATCATGAATGGAGTAATGATGCTAAAAATTCAGCTTTGAAATCACAGGAATAAATTACATTTTGAATTATATTAAAATAGAAAACAGTTATTTTAAATAGTAAAAAAAAAATCTAAATTTTACTGTTTTTGCTGTGGATCAACTAAATGCAGGATTGGTGAGTAGAAGAGACTTCTTTAAAAACATTAAAAATCTTACTGTTCAAAAACTTTTGACTGGTAGTGTATTTGGTTCTGGATTTTTTTTTCACCACAAATCCAGTTGCGTTGGAAGTTTCACTAAGATTATCTTCTCTCTGGCAATATTATGTTAAGTATTAAGAATATTATTCACTAATATCTGTGTAAATCAACATTTTTGGGAATGCTGGAATAAAATGTTAGAATGTAAACAAAACAAGACAAGACAAACAGGCCTTTCTCTTGATGCTGCAGTGAATTCATTTTCAGAAACACTTCTTATGGCCTAATGTTGTTTTGATAATACTAAATAATGGATCCTAATGAAGAAAGAACCAGATAAATACCGTCAATTCAGTAAGGAAACTTTGCTGCCGCATTGTAACTTCTACAGTGTAGTCCTGAGCCGTTTCGCTCAAGAATCATGTTGTTGTTTTGATTAAATAAGTAGATTTTAATGAATGTACCCATGATGACCATATTTACTTAAGAGCTAACAATAGGATGTTGACAGAGATAAGTCTCAGTGGGAAGAATGAGTCCGTACTCTAAAAATACAGCTTCACTTATCAACGGCCAGAAAATGCAGCTCTGGCACTATCGGAGACGAAGTGTTAGTGGGCATATCTGTGGGGTGATTTGGCCTCTGTCTTTTCAAGCAGGCTTTCCTAAGTTGTTTGGCATGCGGTTGCTAGGCTGTGTTTACAACAGATGCAGACATGAAGACAAAACATTTAACATCCCAAAAATATCTTTAAACCCAAAGGGACAGTGGTTTAATCACTAATATGTGCTGATCTATGCTAAGTTACACTTTTATGGCTTAGTAGACGAGTAGCTGACCAAGTGTCATTTTAATTATTTCAAGAGTATTTAGAAAACATAATAATCTGTAATCGAAACAGGAAATTCCTTAGATTCATTTAAAAGCCTTTAAGAATCCCTCCCAGACAAATCAGTCCTTTTGGCTTACAGATACTTGTTTTTGCGTTATACTGGCCTCTTGTGGTGACTTGATGTATTATAATGAATCAATCAGGCTACTCACAACAGTGTTAGACAGTTCGTAGAACTGAATAGAAATAGACTCATGCAGTTTCCTTGATCAGTGCTGTAGAACAAAATGATGAATGTGCTCCGATATTCTGTTCTAGTATAGGTCAGTTCTCACCACAGATTTGATCATCTGAATAAAGTAGGTGTGGAATGGAGTGAAAGACATCACAAATGATATCTGGTCAGTTTTATGTCATTTTAAAGGGGCTATCATATTATACAGACACTTCATATTTAATAGTACTTTATTTTTATTCCTTTTAGTGTATTATCCTTTCATTAGAACGCTTGCAATAGAGTTTTAAAAGCTGTTTTTATGCATGCTTTAGTCTTTGCGTTTAGTTTCTGTTGCATTTACACACTTCTGACCAGCAGGCGTCACCGGCGTGTGGTGATTCGAGCGCTTCGAAACAGTGAATCATTTTGCGAAGCAATTGATTCAATTGATTCGAAGCTTCGAAAAGGTTCGTTTCAAACAGACGTTTTATAAATTACGCTATAATTGATGTGCGCATGCCCAGTATCTATACTATCTCGCTTTAACCAACAAATCGATATATTACAGCACGACCTCGTAGCTGAATTAAAATAACATAAATTTAAATAAGCAGGAAAGTGGATAAGATTGTATGTTTTTGCATTTTAAATGTACGGTGACCGGGAGAGGACACCTTCGGTTTACTTAAGTTTGTCTTGGCCACGTCATATCAACTCGTGGGAACGTCATATTATGTCGTGGCCACGAGATCATTTTGTCGAGGTAACGACATCCTTGTGTCGTGGCTACGTCTTATTATGTTGAGGAAACCACGTGCGCTTCTCGTGGCCACGAGTTTAATGCGTAAACAAACCTGCGTGACCATAGTAACGCGGGATTATCAGAGATAGATTTATTACCATTTTATTTTGAATTAAGGAATTATTATATTAATTATTATAGAAATTAATACAATATTAAATGATAATATTATGCGATGCTGTCTACGCGAATGTTGTCTGTGCGCGATGTAGACAGCATTCAAAAGAAGTTGATCTTAAAAAAATATTACATAAAGTATATCAAATAGTCCTACAAACATTTCATGCATCCCACAGTCTTGTAAGTCCATTAACTGATCCTCTTTTTTTCTGTAATATTTGTATCATTCCTTTGTATTCGTTATTTTTTTTTACCTTAATTTCTATCTCTTAAAGTTTTGAATGTAAATGATACAGTAAAAATTTGAATATGCTATATCAGGCGTTAACAAAATATAGCCTTAACCAGTTATTAAAATAATAATAGCCTAATAGGCTAATAATAAATTATAAGTGACTTATAAGTGGCTATATTTTTATATTTATTGTGTATCGCTTTGCCTAACGTTCTGTAGGCTCTATATGCTAGTATTTGCTATATTTTGCAAATACTGTGAACAGTTATGCCAATAAAGTTTTGACAGAAGTTTTGATTGTATTTATGCCTGTGTGTGACGATAAATGATTTACAAATGAAACTACGTCAATATATAGGCTAGTTTATTAATTAGACGAAATAACATAGAATATATGTCAAATTCAACCTTTAAACTGGACTTACAAGACTGGGATGCATGAAATGTTTGTAGGACTATTTGATATACTTTATGTAATATTTATTAATGATCAACTTCTTTTGAATGCTGTCTACATCGCGCACAGACAACATTCGCGTAGACAGCATCGCATAATATTATAATTTAATATTGTATTAATTTCTATAATAATTAATATAATAATTCCTTAATTCAAAATAAAATGGTAATAAATCTATCTCTGATAATCCCGCGTTACTATGGTCACGCAGGTTTGTTTACGCATTAAACTCGTGGCCACGAGAAGCGCACGTGGTTTCCTCAACGTAATAAGACATGGTCACGAGAAATGGATGTTGTTCCCTCATCATAGCATCTCGTGGCCACCTCGACAAAATGATCTCGTGGCCTCGACATAATATGACGTTCCCACGAGGTGATATGACGTGGCCACGACAAACTTAAGTGAACCGAAGGTGTCCCCTCCCGGTCACCGTATTAATGCGATTTTTGACGTGCATAATTTCTTCGGACGCCAACGGTCGTGATATGACGCCACGCTCTGTAGCATATTTTTAAAATCTTAAATTTAACACATAACAAATAGTAATACATCTAAAATGTAAAAACATATAATCTTGTAGTTTTCCCGCTGCATTTTTAAATGTATTTTTTCAATTTTTTTATTTTTTTTATTAAGTAAATCCAGATACACAAAATATCAAAGCAATCTTATATAGTAAAACAGAGCTCTAAAGGGAGAGAAATATTTTTTCAAAATGTAATTCAGCTAAGAGGTCAAGCTGTGAGGTATCGATTTGCTGTTGGTTGCCCGGTTCACGTGATGTGAGTTTGCGCGTCAGAGTTCACCACTCTTGGGAACACAGTGAAAGAGCGCCAAACTTTTTGCAAGAGCTGGCGTTTCTGAATGGAAGTTAACGGAAAGGAAATGCAGTGTGACCGCGTTTTACTGCGAGAATCTCCTCTTCGAGTAGGGGTGAACACGATGATTATGAAAAAGAGAAGAAAGACGCACGACTCAACGATTAGCGACATGGCTGCTACTCTGAGTACCGAAAGCCATGCACCGCCATACAAGTACCGCGGGCGAGTATAACTGCCCACAACTCACGGATTCGTGGCTTTTTGGTGAGTTAATCGCATTCAACGCTGTGAGTGACCGATGGGCCTCTATATTTACTTTCTCGCGGGTTTGTTGGAAGAAGGCCAACGGCTCCTGTCCTGTGGTGAGTGGAAAAACTGCAAACAACAACAACAACAGTAGTAGTAGTAATTTAGGCCTTTACAGACAAGGTTTAGGTCATACCTCAATTAGGACATTAAATTATCTTTTATAAACGTGCCTTAAAAAAAAAAATTTGCCTGGTGGGCATCTTGATACAAAAAAAAAACGACACATTTTAAGATAACATTATGCCAATTAAAACAGCCTAGACATGCATTTTAAGGTTGTGTAGTAATAATAATAATAATACAATATTTATGATAAAGAATGAAATACAATAATGATCTAAAAATAAAAAAAATATGAATTTAAAACAACTAAAATAAAATAAAATATGGATTTGTGTAAACTAAAATATGGGCTGCGTCCGAAAGCTCTAAAGTGGCAGCATTCTAAGGCAGGAAGGCATCAAGGCACGTCCGAATTCTAATTCTGCTTCACTTCCTGTCTCCGGAGGTACCTTGTTCTGATGGAATTTTGAAGGCAGCATAGATGTATCCTTCGCTGCCTTCGATTTCCCACAATCCTGTGCGTGTGCGTCATACAGGCTCTATAAATAAAGATATCTTGACCATGATATCCTTTATGAATCGTAATAGTGTAAAAAGCATAATAAATAATATTGTTTGTAATAACCGTATTTAATAAAATGTTAAAGGGTTCAAATGGGTAGTTAATAACGAAACAGCCACTAATAACAATGACCTGTTCTGCAATATTACTTGCATCAATGTTTTTATTTATTTAAGCAAAAAGTAGCTGCCATTCTCAGTCGTCTTCTCTGACGCACAGACCTTCGGTGGGTAATGACACTGAGGTCTTTATGTATTATTAAAGCATTTACATATAGCTGTATAAATCATATAAGATATGATTTTTCTACAAAATCTATAACTTAACCGTTAGGTAACCTAGCAACAGCGTCACATTCTGCTGCCTTTGAAGTCCGTCCGAAACTGTTTCTAGAGTTGCCTTCGCAGCCTTCGAAGTCACTGCCTGATAAGGCAGCGAGGCAACAAGTCAGCTGACTAGGCTTTCGGACGCAGCCATGGATACAACTGATTATTAGACTTGGTGGTCTTTGCATCGCAGCTTCACTATTTAGACAACTCAATGAAGCCCGTCAGTGGGTGATGGATTGGCCTCTGTAGTCACTTCTCGTGGGTTTGCTGTCTTGAATAGCAGTGAATAGGGTTGGGTGGTGAGTGCTGTCCCTCCACACCATATCTATGGGAATGACCCACGGCGTCAGGTGGGGGGGACGCTCTCACTTACTCATCTCTCACCTGAAGCACTCTTACCATAGCGAGACGCTGCTTTATATTCTCGCACTGACAGTGACAGATCAATAGTGAGGCATCGCTCGGTGGGTGACGGATGGTGTCAAAGACAGCTTCTCACGAAATTGTTGACTACAAAAATAATAAGAATATGTTTGCATATAAACAGCTAAGCGGTGTGGCGACTACCAGTCAGAGTACAAAAGATGATCTGTTCTTGATAGAATTGAATACCACAGAAGAATATTAGTACAAAATATGTAAATAAATAAAAAATATATAATACATAATGTAAATGATAAATAAATGATTACATTTTACATAGTTTTCAAATAAAAAAAAAAACAGTAATATGCAAAAAATATTTAAATTGGTTCTTATAAACTTAGATAAACTTTCTTGAAGCACGCTATTCATTCTCAGTAGTTTAATTTGTCCAAGACTAGATATCACAAGAATCACTTTTAGATATAATTATATAAAATATATGCAGATTATAATAGCAAAAGACTATGAATTGGACACATACATCTTTTTTTTTTTCTTACCATAATATATTTTAAATATTTGCTAAATATGTTATAAACGGAGAAGCATATATTTCTCAAGTTGAAAATATATTTAGTTTCATCCTTCAGTAAAATGTATTTCTGGGGCATAAACATACATTTCCAATTTTACAGTAGTCTACATTTAGGCTACATACAAATGTAAATGAAGTAGCTTGCTGAAGATCGAAGCTGAATTTGTAATGATTATAAGTTTGTTTTTTGTTTTTTTTTTCTGTTTGTTTGTTTTTTTAAATGTTCAGTTTATTGTAATATTGTGTGTGTGTGTGTATATATATATATATATATATATATATATATTTTTTTTTAAACTTTCTTTTATTTAGTGTTATTTTTGTATTTATTTATTTGTTATTTATCACGTTATATTTACACCTGTTGTAGAAAAAATGTATTTGAATGTATTTTCTTTGATTTTAAAAATATTTTAAATATATGGAGGGCAAGAAAAATAAATAACAAAAAAAAAAATATATATATATATATATAAGTTTTTCCCTTCATATGTTTAAAATATATTTTGGTCATTTTTTTATAAATATAAATGTTATATGTTATATATTAATGTAAATACATTTTTTACAACATTATACTTTTTTTTTTTTTTTATAACATTGTTTACAACATTATGTAAATATATTTATGAGAACATTTTAGTAAATATATTTTTTATGTGTTTTAAAATACATTTCATTTTATTCTTTTTTTGGGTGGATAAATGATCGATTAACCACCAAATTGTTCAAACTGTTCAGATGAAAAGTCGTCTTATCCTATCTTACCTCTTGTCCTTCGGTTTTGCTTGCAGAGCCATTACATCTATTGTCCTGTTTTGACAATTCTTATCTGATTTAACACATTATAAACTAAAGGACCCTTTTCTCAAGACTGTGGTGATGCATTTCAATGTTCATCAGCATCGTAAATCCTCGAAAGCTTTTTATATTTAGATTTTTTTAAATGTATGTACATTTATCACACTATACTTCGTATTATGTTGCCTTTGCATTAAATTACAAAAATACTGGTTAATGCTAATGCGAGTGTGTTTCTAATGCAGATGCAGATTTTACATCGTTCTCTCTTCTGACTGCCGTTATCAGTCACACTATTGTGGAGTTTTTCTTTTGCCATTTTAGCAAATGGGAATGTAAAAAATATATTTGTGGTACTCTACCATTCACTGCTCTTGGATTTTACTCGACTCCCGCTGCTGAGACACCTGGAAATGTGAAAAAGGTGTATGGTTTGTCAATCATTTCTATGCTTTGTCTTTGTTTTGTGCCTGCAGCCCCCCGCAGCTATCTGAGCTCCACCATGACTGAGCGTTTCGACTGCTTCTACTGCAGAGACAACCTGCAGGGCAAGAAGTACGTCAAGAAGGACGAGAAGCCTGTGTGCGTGCGCTGCTTCGACAAGCTCTGCGCCAACACTTGCGCTGAGTGTCGCAAGCCTATTGGTGCTGATGCTAAGGTGGGCGGCAAATGAAATAAATCCTTTTAAAAGGCATTTTACATTGTGTGTACTCACAGTGCTTTCTATCCAGGAGCTGACCCATAAGAACCGCCACTGGCATGAGAGCTGTTTCCGCTGTGCCAAGTGCTACAAGCCCCTGGCCAATGAGTCTTTTGCCGCCAAGGATGATGGCAAGATCATGTGTGGGAAGTGTGGAGACCGTGACGGATCGCCTCGCTGCCAGGGCTGCTACAAAGTGATTACGCCAGGTGCGTGTGCAGGTGTCACAACACCTATTTTTGACATGAAATCTCTGTGTTGTAAGTGTTGTAAGTAACAGCAAAGTTTTGGTTTCTCTGTAGGATCTAAGAATGTGGAGTACAAGCATAAAGTCTGGCATGAGGAGTGTTTCATCTGCTTTGAGTGCAAGCAGCCAATCCGCTCCCAGAGCTTCCTGACCAAGGGTGATGAAATGTACTGCACTGCCTGCAATGAGAAGAAGTTCGCCAAGCACTGCGTCCGCTGCAAAGAGGTCAGTTAACATTAGAAGATTGTAATGTCAAAAGAATTTATTGATGGAACAGAAATGTAACCTGAACTGAGTGTTTGTGGTTATTAAAGTTCAGGCATAATGTAGAGTCAAATGGTCATAATTACATAATTTTGAAATGAACTAATATTGAAATTTAGTTTTAATTTGAAATTGAAATATTATTGAAATGTCTCCTATGCTTATCAAGGCTCAGGGATGTGATTCTTCTGATTAATCCAGAATTCTGGTTATGGCCTAAAATCATGAACAATGTCAATCATGCAGATCAGTAATTAAAAAAGGTTTATAAATCTGTTGTTTACAAAGAGAATTTTCAGTGACACATGATCCTTAAGAAATCATTCCAATATACTGATTTGCTGCTCAGCATTTACTTTTATGTATTATTAAAAATGTTAAAAACAAATTTTGCTGCTTAACATTTTTGTGGAAACGATACCACACACAATTTGTGGTAAGATTAAAAAAAAAAAATAGAGAGAAATTAATAATTTTATTCATCATACATTAAAGTGATGAAACGTGACTGAAGACATTTGAAATGTTACCAAAGATGTCTATTTAATAAATGCTTTAATGATCTTAATAAAACGTTTTGATGAATGGAAATAAATGCTGTGCGTTGAACTTTCTATTTATCAAAGAATCCTTAAAAATAAAATGAATCACAAAATATGAAGCAGCAACACTGTTTTCCACATTGATAATAATCAGAAATGTTTATTGAGCATCAAATCAAATTGTTTGATTTCAATAATTTTTGAAAGATGTGACACTGAAAACTGGAGTAATGATGCAAAAAGTTCTGCTTTGCAACACAGGAATAAATTTATAATATTAAAATGGAAAACTGTCTTTTCTATTTATAATAATATTTCACAATATTGCTATTTTAACTTGTTTTTACTGTTTTTATTTATTTATTACTATTTTTGATCAAATAAATGCTGCCTTGGTGAGAAGAGATTTATTTCATAATCATTAATAATTGTAATGTTTCCAAACTTTTGACGTGCATTTTAATTAACAATTCTATTAAAATACATAAATATATATCATGATTATTAAATGCTGCTTGTTATTTTTATAGGACAATAGTATGTATTTTTAGAAAACACTACACTAGTTTTTGAACAGTAAGATTTTTAATGTTGTTTTTTTTTGTTTGTTTTTTTTAAAGAAGTCTCTTCTGCTCACCAAGCCTGCATTTATTTGATCCAAAGTGCAACAAAAACAGTATTTTTTTTTTTTACTATTTAAAATAACTGTTTTCTATTTGAATATATATATTTTTTTAAATGTAGTTTATTAATTTCAAAATAAGGGTAAAAATTAAGTTTGAGCTCAATTTTTAAAATATAGATAGTTTTCTTTGCTAAAACATCTAAAAGTCATTTTTCTGTTTCAACTCAGTTAAGGTCTTTTGCCTTTGTTAGGCAGTATTGGAGTTTAATTATTCTTGGAACAGTGCTCAGCCATTCCAAGCTAACCCAAACTAACTGTTCTTATCAGGCATGTTCTGAACCCCCTGTACTTTTGTTTAATCTGTCCTAATAATAGGCCATTACCAGCGGTGGAATCACTTATCAGGATCAGCCCTGGCACTCTGAGTGCTTTGTGTGTAACACATGCAAAAAACCTCTGGCTGGAGCTCGTTTTACGGCCCATGAAGATCAGTTCTACTGCGTGAATTGCTATAAGGCTGATGTGGCCAAGAAGTGCTCTGGATGTCAAAATCCCATTACAGGTATAATCTGCAAACATGCATCTGTCACAGTATTAACCTATCATTCTTTTTCCCCACAATTACAGAAAACTTATAACACTTCTAACTACACAACATTAAACAGGGTTTGTACAAGGTGCTTCAAGTGCTTGAATTTGACTCTTTAAAATGTAGGTCCTTGAAAACCTTTGAAAACATTTATACAGACATTTATGAAAAGGTACTTGAAAAGAACTTGAATTTTTAAAAAGCAGTATACAGTTGCAATCAAAATTATTCAACCCCCTTGACCTGCAAGACATTTTGCTGCGAAGAACAAAATTTTATGAAAACCATTCAACAAAGGCATCAGTAAACTGTTGAAGAAAGTTTATTAATACACATTTGAGTGATTCTGAGAATGTTGATGAATAAAAAAAAAAAAACGAATTACTTGACCACCAAAAGTAAAATTTGGTGCAGGTGCAGAATGCTTAGAAACTTCTTTCACTTCTCTACTACAATCTTGGCCCATTTCTTACTTGGAAAAAGCTTTGATCATTGATTATCTTTGGTTTTCACATTGCCACTACTTTCTTCAAATGTAACCAAATATTTTCAGTAAGAATTAAATCTGGAGACTGAACAGGCCACTCAAGAACATTCTATGACTGATCCTTGAACCAAGCATAAGTAGATTTGGATGTTTACTTTGGGAAGGATGTCCTGCAGGAAAGTCCATTGATCATCAGCTTCAGCCTTTGCACCAAAGGCATCACAGTTCTTACCAAAATGGCCTGATACTTTCATACAGTCATGATTTCTACTTCCTGCAACAGTAACAGGACTGGCCCACCTCCATGTTTGACGATGGAGATGGTGTTCTTCTGCTTATAAGCTTTGCCTTTTTTGCACCAGACATACCGCTGATCCTTGGATCCAAACGTTCCAGTTTGGTCACACCAGTCCATAAAACATTGTTTCAGATCTGCGCAGGTCTATTCAAATACATTTTTGCATATTCAAGTCAACCTTTTATGTTCTTTTTGATCAGGAGTGGTATTCAGCAAGATGCCTCAACATGAAGGCCATACTTGTCTTGTGTTCTTCTTCTGATACTTTGCATTGAAATGTTTTTCCTCCTTTCGTCAGGTCATCTTACAAGTGTTTGGCTGTACATTGT
This sequence comes from Labeo rohita, assembly GCF_022985175.1. Lineage (NCBI taxonomy): Eukaryota > Metazoa > Chordata > Actinopteri > Cypriniformes > Cyprinidae > Labeo > Labeo rohita. Next base: position 8,148,818 of record NC_066882.1, read on the forward strand.
AGGTTTTTCCTTAGTTGTTCTGATTAAAAATGTTATGATATTGTGCTTTTTTTTTGTTCAACACTCCCAAAGGTTTTGTGGTACAACACATTTCAAACTAAGGAATAAGCCTGCCAGCTGTGTCTCAAAGAACTTTAAGTGTCTTGGAAGTCTTCCTGTAGCCTTAGACTTTCTAATATAATAAAATGTGTTTCTTTATAGCTTTTGAGAGCTCTGTTGACTTTGCCATATTTGCTACTCAACTTCAGCACATGCTTGGGCTAAATGTATGTATGTATGTATGTATGTATGTATGTGTAACAGCTAATTCTGTTTTTAATAGTTTAACTGTATAACTTTTTGTTTTAATTTTAATAAATTAATTAACACAATTTTGTTCCCTACTATACAAATAAGTTACTTAAAAACTGCAATGGGGTTGAATAATTATGACATTGTGTGTGTTATTAAAATATCCTGTAACATTATCTCTCTTAATATGCCAGTAAACTATTAGATTTTTGTGAAGTCCTGAATCTTCAGAAAAGCTTGTATTTGTAAAGTTCTGCTTTCTCTGAGGGGTTGAATAATTTTGATGGCAACTGTAATTGTTTTTTTAATGAGTTTCTAAAGGCTTAATTGTCTTTTAAGACAATTTTGTTCCCTACCATACAACTGACTTAAAAACAGCAGTGCTGAATAGGGTTGAATAATTGTGACGTAGCTGTTATTTAAAAATCCTAGAACTCCAAAATATTACACTATATATTACTAGACATACACTAGACATTACTACTTTTAATATGCCCATAAACGGTTACAGATGCAATTTTTGTAAAGTCCTGAATCTTCCGAAAAGCTTGTATTTGTAAAGTTCTGCAGTCTCTTAGATGTTGAATAATTTTGGTTGCAACTGTATGTGTAACAGCCCAAGATAATTCTGTTTTTTAATGAGTTTCTAAAGGCTTAAATGTGTTTTAAGACAATTTTGTTCTCTGCCATACAAATGACTTAAAAACAGCAATGTTGAAGAGGGGTTAAATAATTTTGACAGCTGCTATTTAGAAACGTCCTAGAACTCAAAAATATTACTTTATATATTGAAGTAAACTGCTGTAGATGCAATTTTGATAAAATCCTGGATCTTCAGAAAAACTTGTATTTGCTAAGTACTGCAGTCTCTGAGATTTGAATACTTTTGAGGCATATTACATTATGTATTTTAACCATGTTTTTTTTAAAAAGCCATGCAATTACTTGGTTGTGATACTTTATTTGAACTAATTATTGCCTCATCATTAGTTTATATATAAATATAGTCATACTAAAGCTTTAGTCTCCTTTTATTACTAAAAATATCTGATTACTCAATTGGTAATTGATTACCAAAATAATTGTTAGTTAACTAGTTAAAACTACTGCAAGTCCAAATACAACTGCATTGTTTTGCTTTGTGATTAAAAGAGAAATATTCATTGAAATTTTTTTTTTTTTTTTTTTAATTTTGTCTAATCTTGTGAGCTAAGTATATTGTCACACCCCTAATAATTTTCCAAGTGAATGATATTGCTTATAATGCTTCAGATCAATCACATATTAATGAAAAAAAGTCTGAATAAGGAAAGTGATAACTGTATAGTATCCTTTCAAATATTAAAGTTGCCATAGTCATTGCATGCTTTGCATGTGGTGCACTTTATTTGTACCATTTTGTTTTATTAGTTTGTTAGAATTTGAAAGGTAATGATATTTTTTGATAAGTGAGATCTGATTTTAGTCCTTGAAAACCTAAAAAGTAGTGCTGAAAAGTGCAATATCTGAACCCTGATTAAAAGAATAAAAAGAATCACTAATAACTGCATTGATAATAAAAATATCTATATTTACTCCTGTTGTCTTTGTTCTAGGATTTGGCAGAGGGACCAACGTGGTGAACTACGAGGACAAAACCTGGCATGAATACTGCTTTAATTGCAAAAAATGCTCCCTCTCCATGGCCCACAAGCGTTTTGTCATCAACGGAGATGACATCTACTGCCCTGATTGCGCCAAAAAGCTGTGAAGGCCTGATGGGATGCGATACGGCTGATTATCGAGCAATTAAGAATTAGTCGAAGATGTATCAATCTAGCAATGCTTTGAGTGTTCAAGTAAAGAGAAACCAGTGAGAGTGTTTGCATTAATAAATCACTGGAGGATTGAGAGTTTTATCAAGTTCTCAAAATGAGTGCTATATGAAGGGCTTTTCTTATGCAAAACATGTTACTGCGATCATAAACGCAATTGCTGGATTTAAACCTAACAATGCATTTTAACCTTCAGTTAATCTGTGTGATGTTACAATAGGAATGCATTGCAAAATGCATTATTTCAGTAAACTCTCTGCTTTGTGGGAAAAATGTTTCTGGATAATTCCTCTAAAATGTCTATGCAATGACAAACAAAATTGTGCATGAAACAAATGACTCCAAGCGTTTCTTTTATCTTCCAAAACTTTATTTTAACAATTTATATTTTCCCAGTACACTTTAGATATATTTACAAATATAATTTGCGGTCAGGGCTATTTCAAGACAAGAAACCACTCTTAACAAAAGCAGATCCTATTCATTAAACCCTGGTCGAGGAAAGTGATTGTCATGGCCGAGGTAAGCTCACGTGACGTTAACGTATTAATATATGAACATAAAATAGCCCATTCTGCATCTAAGGCACCGTCCTATTCTACCCCTGTTTTGAGTACTCGACTTTAAACAAGTTTTAGTTCTGACGTATAAAGCGCAAAGGGCTCTAAAGCTCCCGTTAGCGGAAACAACATCTGCGTTGGCGCAAACTCGTCTGAAAGTGGCTGTGCTAGTGTATTACGAAAGCAAACACAACACATACACACACACGTGCTTCAATGCTCGGGCCCGCAGCAGCTACACCACAACCTGAAGCGATTTCAGAAATGCAGTGTTATGAATATAAAAGGCCAAAACTGAGGGAATCATAATGATCTCAAACCCATGTAACTTTTAACCTCTGCAAACAATTTTCCACTGGAGTCTAAGAGCCTGAGTCAAAGCAATCTGGAAAGTGACTATTATACAACAAAAGATAAAAATCACAAAAGTGTATGCATATAAAATAACATTAAGTATTGAGGGATCTACAGTATTTCTAAACGTGGATGGAATGATACAAATAAAAAATGTATTGGTTTTCAACAGTTTCTCTAAGCTTTGTGGCCTGGTAGAAACGGCCTCAACATTTTACAACTACAGTACACGAAGCCAACTAAACTCTTCAAGCATATGGAGAACAATCAGTCTCAATGGTCCAATGCCAAATCCTCACACTTAGTGCACTCTGCAAACATTCCTATTCAACCTCAAAGCAGCTTCATAATCAAAAAGCCCTTTTGACTTCGCTTACACCCTCAGTCTACTTTCTTTTTCCCAACTTGCGTCACTCAAACATAAAAGCATTCTGGTGCTGTGTAGTTAGTTAAATCTGGTCTGTTAGTGTACACACTAACCTGCAAACTAGTTCTTATTCCCACCAAAAGCATAGCCAGATAGCCTAATACTGATTTACATAATACTTTGAAGAGTTTTAAATATATATAGATACAGATAAAACTAATTTAGTGTGGTTATTAGGCCATGAAAGGATGTGAGAACTGAGTAACTGTATATACATGAAAAAAAAAAAAACATCAGGACCTGATAGTACAGTATAACCCTGAGGGGACTTTGGGCATTGGAGAACATGAAATAATTCAAGTTTAGCCACTGGAACACATTTCTTCAAACTCCAGGGAACAGAAACATGCAGAAAGTGTGCAAGTGAGAGTCTGTGTAATATAGTAGCAGACAAATGCATGCAGACATATTGAGGGTCACTTAAATTAGATATTTGATAACTAGTCATTTATATACAGGTAGAACAGGATATCAACAATACATTTACTACAGAACAGATACGAATGACAAAAACCTCAAGTGTGCATTGAGCTCCATCCTTCAATCACATTTGCACTCAATATTAATTAGAATCAGTCTGGTATCTATCTACAAGTGTTACACAGTAGGAATGTTTAAGGTGTTGCACGGGACATAGTGTTAAACACTATACAGTGGTGATGTTTACACCTTTGGAGAGGAAACAGAAGCTTAGAGGAAAATATCCCGAAGTCGCACATCAGAACTGGAAAGCAGCCTGTCTAACCTCATGTTTCTATGACGGGTTCCCATTTGGGTCACATTCCTGAGCTCCGCTCAACACTTCAGACACAGGGTTTTAATTATGACGTCTGTGAACCAATGTCAGCTGAAGATATGAGAGGGTTTGCTTTTTCAAAACGCTTCATGCTAACTCGACCAACCAGATTATTCAACAAAATGCTTAAGTTGAAGCTATAACGAATTTGTGCCACGTGAACACCTGGAAGTGCACATGGTAACCGTCAAGAGACAGCAGCCTTTTAAATGTGAAGAAGCCATGTGAATAAATAAGTTGTCTCCACATTTAAAAGATGAACAAACAAAACATTATGAAATGTATGAAAAAAAAAAACCTGATGTCAATATTATAAACGAAGCAAGCACACTGAAGGAATCTACCATTTTCCCTGAAGCATTTGTTACTTCCATCTTGTCTATTTTCTCTTGCTTTATCCGTCTGTTATCTGCGGAGGCTGTGCGGCACTGTGCGCTTTCCCTGGCTGTCCAGACGAGTACGAGCGCTGACACTCTGAGGCTCTGCTGGACGTGACTCACGGAGTGCAATAATCAGCAGGCCTTAAACAGATCTGCGCGTTCACATTTCTGAGAGGAAAGAGAAACATGAGGTCAAATAAATATAAACTAATAGACCAATTATCTGTTTGTAAACATTCGGGATGTGCGCGTAGCATGGTTGCAGAAAAACCCGGGAGAGACAGCCTTTACGGCTAGAGAATTACACAGATACAGTACAAAATACTTAGATTTAAAAAGAGTATAGATTATATTGAATTGATGTTATTTTCAAAATGTTAATCGCATATTACAAGAGCTTGTCACCCAGCGATAAGCACTCAGCGATGATGTTTTTTTTTGTGGGTGGTTCAAGTTTTAGTCTATGGAGCCATGGAATAAAAGAATAAAAAAGGTCAATTTGATTTTATATTTTAAAATTCTGACTTTATTTTCGCAATTCCGAGATTCTATCTCACAACTCTACAGGAAAAACAACTCATCATTGTCTTTTCCTCTCGGCTCAGAGTTTATATAAACCTGCATTTGTGAGAAAAAAGTCAGAATTGTGAGATAAAATTGAAAAAAATGTTACGTATAAATGTTAATAGTAATAGGTTTTAATAATATTTCATGCTGTAACTGTAGGGCTAATACAATACGTCCTCTATAAACAGCATATGTGAATATTATGTAGACCTATTGTTTAAATCAAATTTATGCTTTAAAAGTAATCATAGCAGTTTTCATCCATAGTACGTCCATTTAAACACCTGCATTTAGCTTCAAATGGCGTCTTTGATGACCGTATTCTATAAAAACTATCTGCATTCTGATTTTGACATCAAAAGGCACAAAAAAATTTTTTTTTCCATAGATTTTACCCATTTACCTCCACTTGTTACCAGTGTTTTTCTGCAACCACTATGCGCACACAGCTGCAAGTGTGACGTCTACTCAAAATTGGTCTATACAATAGCATTTAGTAGACTTGGGACAGTTCGCGCAAAAATGAAAATTCTGTCATTAATTACTCACCATCGTGTCGTTTCAAACCATTCATTTTCAGAACACAAATTAAGATACTTTTGATGAAATCTGAGAGCTTTCTGACCCTGCATAGACAGCAACACAACTAAAGTTGTTATTTTTGTTTTTATTGCGTGCACAAATTATTCTTGTAGCTTCATAAGATTACGGTCGAACCACTGATGTCACATGGACTATTTTACCAATATCCATACTACCTTTCTGTGCCTTGACTGTAGGGCTGGGCGATAAATCGATAACGCTAATTATCCCCCAATATAAATTTCCTTGATAAATGATAAGAGTTCGATAAATGCTCGATAAAATGATAACGCGGCAAAGGCGGAATGAAAGAGCGCTAGTCATTTGAAGCGCACCACAGGGACTGTTTATCTGTTTGGATGAAAGTTCAAACGGCGGTGCGGCATGAGTTTACAAGATGTGTTCAATCTTTGATGAGTCTCGGTCATGCAGCTACTAAAACAGTGCTGTGAGATCCAATGTGAAGCGCTTGAATTTACGAAGAATACAAATAACTTTGTTTATAACCAGATGATACAGCGCTGACAAACAGGAGAAACACTGTGCACAACGACACAGTCAGAAGGCTTTTAAATCTACAAAACATAATAATTTACCATAGATTTACTGTAGTTGCATTAACTGCACAGTGGTATGGTGTCACAAAAGGGGGTTTCGTGTTGAATTTTATTATTTTATTAATGTAATGTGTTTTAAATGTATTGAAGGAGGAGTAATGGAATATATTCACAGTATTTTTTGTGATTAAGCTATAGTGTTTATGCATTTATACTAAATGTATTTAGACTATGTTTTTCACAGAAATTCATAGAAACCATATTACATTTTTACCATGGTATTGAGGTGCTATATTTGGGGTTTTAACTGTGATTATCATGATCTAAACGTATGAAACTATGGAAGACCAATGGTTAATTAAAAAAAAAAAAAACTCAAACAGTCAGAATAATTTAATGTCAACATATAAAATGAGGTTGCTACAATTTTTTCCCGATAGTACTGATTGTGATATTGAACAAATCTACATCTGCATCCTTACTCAAGCTACTATCAAATGTGTATTTCTAGGAGACAGAAAATGTTATATATATATATATATATATATATATATATATATATATAATTAATATTATATATTAATATTATTTTGTAAAGGAAAAATGACTGGAAAAGTGTAATGATTTCAAAACGTGAAATGTTTGTCATGTTCTGAACATAAATAATAGTTTAAAGCCACAATTAACCATCTAGTGTTTACAACCATCACATTGGAGCAAAATGCCTTTAAACTTGCCTTTAAACTTGAAAGAAATAAAAATTTGACATTTATTGTGATAATTATCGATATCAACTGATGTGAAAAAAATTATCGTGCTCATTTTTTTGGCCATATCACCCAGCCCTATTTGAATGTGTCCGTTGCATTGTCATCTATGCAGGGTCAGAAAGCTCTTGGATTTCATCAAAAAATATCTTAATTTGTGTTCCAAAAATGAATAAAAGTCTTACATGTTTGGAATGACATGAGAGTGAGTAATTAATGACAGAATTTTCATTTTTGGGTGAACTATCCTTTTAAAAGCATGAAAAGCCCTTACCGGACAGGGCTTCAATAGACTGGGCTGGATGAATGGAGCTGGTTTTCTCTTCAAAGGCCACTCTAGGCCCTTCAGGGCTCCCGTCGTCCATTAGGGGTTTGCTCTTCGCATGAACACCAAGATCGATCAGCTCCTCGAAGCTCCAGGATCCTCCTTTACCATTCAACCCTGGTACCAGGTTCACTTTAGAGTCCTCGTTCACAAACTCTGAGCCCTCCATTAGACAGGACTTGGGAGGGGGGCTGCTGGAGATTAAAACAAACGTGAATGTGTTTTATACACCACTAGTGTAATCCATATGAAACTAGAGTAAGTGATGTAATTTTTGTACCTGTCTACTGAGGGATCCTCTGTGCTGGGTCCATTGCTGTTCTCTTTATTGTCTACATCTGTTTGTGTGTTCATACTAACAGCTGGCTCCTCTTGCTCTGTGACTGGCTCCTCCACAGGTAAATGATGCTCCTGAGAGTCTGATGACTCTGTCTGCTTGACATTCTGCTCTGATTCAAAATCTTGATTTTCTACATTTTAATGAGACAGATGAATTATTCCCACATTAAGGACACACAATATGTTAAAAAACTGATATGTCTTAGTGTGATTATCAAACTGCAGACAATCTATTTTAATACAGGTTCAGAGTGTGTTCATCAAGGTGCAGCAATGTGTTCATTTTCACACAAACAAAAAAAGCTCATGCTCTGGTGTTTTTAACGCCTTCAGTTTGCAGGAAATGATGCATTGCTCTCTACGTGCACTATGCCACTCATTTCAGCAAATTGGTCATGAGGAGCACTTATAAATTGGTTTAGCAAAACAGAAACTTTAAGGATTCCCTTCAGAGTTCTGCCAAAACGACAGCTCAATGGTTTCAGTTTTATTAAATAACTGATTTTGTGTAACACTTATTTAATAATAAAAATTATAATTATTTTATAGCATGAGTCAAGACACAAACACATACGCAAAAAAAAAAAAAGCTTTTATATTTATAAAAATAGGGCTGGGCGATATGGCCAAAAATTTCAGAAGGTTTGACTAATCCTTTCTTTTACAATTTTTAACTAGTCAGCTTGAAAATGTAACTACAACATGATTCAAGTAACTTTTTCTTTATTAACCCTCTAGTTAAAGAAAATTCTATTCCAAGTGCACCACATATTAAGTTGTCAGCATGATGTAAATGTTAAACAAATCACTTGTTAAATATCTTTGCAGAAAAGATGCATGAACTACAACTACATCTTGTACAAACTTGTCTTATAAATATTATATTTTCAGAAATGATACAAGGAAAATGCTTTAAAAATCTAAAAAGTCAAGGTAATTCAAATTCAAAATAACTGAAGGTATAAAACCAGTAGACTATTATTAACTATAAATGTTCCGTAAAAACACTGAACAGCAGCTTTTAGCCTGTCCCCATGATGCAAACATGAAATATCAGACATACAGTAGTAGTTTTTCCACAGGTTTTTAATTCGATTGCACTGCTTTTCCATAGTTTTTTCTTGATAAACAGGGACACGTTTGACTGTTGCACTCACGTCTCTAGCAGTATATCATGCATGAAACAGCATTATAAAATCACGGCGCTCAAGTTGAAAGTAGTTCACTCTCATCTCCTTGCCTGTTTTTTCTATTTCACTGCCTGCGTTGCATCTTTGTCAACACAAAAGCGCATTCTGTGAATGGCACCTAATGATATAAGTGCCTCACACGTGAGAGCTTAATCACGTGTGCCAACATGTGGTTGGATCGTTCTTTTCTTCTTACTGTTATCATTGGCATATTTTTAAAGTGTCTAATTCTAACTTCTGGTAATTTACTATTCAAAATAAAATTGTGGCAAAACATTTAAATTCAAATCAGTAAAATCTGAAAAATTGCCCATCCCTAACATATAAAAAATGACTTTAGTTTTTTATGTTACATACAGTGATAGATCATATTTTGAGACTTTCTGCATAGGCTTCCTTTCGAATTTGCTTAGTAAATTTTTTGTAAATACTGTGTAAAACAGGTGTTCAGTTTCATTTCAGCAATGCTCCTAACTTGTTGCTTGCTTGTCATTGAAACAACAACAAACAAAATCACTGTTGTTGCCAACTAAGTCGTTTTCTGTCATTTCTGGCATAAAGACACCGACCTTTATTTTCACAGTCTATTTGGTCCTCAGCCTCCTCTCCGTTTTCATCAGAAATGTCTCTCTCATCATTACCCTAAAAGAGAACACACAGGCACAACATAAATAACTGCTTGGAAGTAGAAATGACTCATAACAAGCAGATACATCATGCCTCAATTCTATAGCCGTGTGATATAAAATTAAAGCTGGTAAACTTACCTTAAAATCGATTTGGTCTGTTTTTCTGGTTCTCTTCATAATTTCTTCAATTCTCTGCAGATGAAGATAGAATATTCAAGCAACTTGTATGATTCTTTAAACTACAGCTGCTACCTTAAAGGGACGGTTCATTTAAAAAAATGAAAATTCTGTCATTAATTACTCATCCTCATGTCATTCCAAACCTGTAAGTACTTCGTTCATCTTCGGGACACAAATTAAGATACTTTTGATGAAATCCGAGTGCTTTCTGACCCTGCATAAACAGAAATGCAACTACCACATTCAAGGCCCAGAAAGGTAGTAAGGACATCATTACAGTAGTCCATGTGACATCAGTGACTCAACCTTAGTTTTATGAAGCTACAAGAATATGTTTTGTGTGCAAAGAAAACAAAAATAACGACTTTATTCAACAATTTCTTCTCTTCTGTGTCAGTCTCTGCCACGCAGAATCCAGATGCACTTCACTTTGTTTACAAGCAAAAGAAGATGTGGTAGTTGAATGTGATAACTGCGTTGCTGTCTATGCAGGGTCATATCTTAATTTGTGTTTGGAAGATGAATGAAGGTCTTACAGGTTTGTAATGACATGAAGGTGAGTAATTAATGACAGATTTTTCATTTTTGGGTGACCTATCCCTTTGAATGCAAATATGTGATGCCATTCACCTTCTTTCTCTCCATGCGCTCCTGCTGGTTCTGTTCCAAAATGCGTGCTCTCTCCTGACGCAGCCTCTCTGCCTCCTCTTGGGCCTTTGCTTCAGCCTCCTCACGCTGCCATTGAATAAACAAGGAGTCAGTTATTCAAACAAAGCAGATCTATTGGGATTTCTGTGCAAGGGGATTGTCAACTCACCTCTTTCTGTAGCTCAACCTGTCTTTGCTGCTCCTCCAGCTCCATTCGCTGTCTCTCCTCCTCTGCTATACGAGCCTGCTCCTCCTCTTCTCTCTTCCTCTCCTCCGCAAGCCTCTTCTCCTCCTCTGCACGCCTCAAGCGCTCCTCTTCCGCCAGCCGCTTCTCCTCCTCTTTCCTAAGCCTGTCGAGACATGATACCTCAGGGCCTTTGGAACTTCAAATGTAAATAGTTTTAACACAGCAAGCTGAGGATCACTTCAACGTTAATGACTGCATAACAAACCTGCTCTTACAAACAAGAAAAACAAGAATATGACTACAAATTAATGCCAGTGTTTTCATTTTGATTTTTTTCAGTAATTGCAGGTTTGAGATCATAATAGTATATTCAGAAGCAGTTAAAGACAAACCTCTCCTCTTCTTCTTTCTGTATGCGGAGTTGCTCTTCTTTCTCTTTCTGTTCGCGCGCCAGACGTCGGTTCTCCGCCAGGATCTTGGAGGCCTCTGCAGCTGAGTTGGTTCCTGCGATAGCTTTGGAACTGGATTCTGAAAACACACAAATACATTATGCACATTAACATTATCTTTGCTACTATTTATAGTTCATGAATTACTTTTCTCTATGGTAATGCACAATAAATGCATTGAAAGACAGGGAAGTGTTTTTCACCAAGTAAAAGTATAATAGATTTATGTTTCCAGCAGAGGGCAGTGTGTCTTAAGGAGAAACCTGAATGGCACTGTATACAAACTCAGTAACCCCAGCAGCATCTGACCTTGTTAGCAGATATCTAAAGACAGTTCATTACACAAACGGTGCTGGTTTGCTGCTGTAAAAGTTCAAAGGCTTCGTTTTAGCAAGACACTTGGCAAGGCAGGAAGCAGTAAAAAGCTGAATCATTTTCAAAGCTTGTTTACTATTGAACATTAGATGGAAGTAATGATCTGCTTCATCATCTTGACTGCAGCACCTAGCAGAGGATCGTGTATGTGCTGAAAAGCATTAAGTGGAGTTTGAATAGCAGTATTGAAATCCGTCATACTTCATGTTCTCCAAAATATTAAACATTTCTGATAAACTTTACACTTTAAATGTATCATTTCAATTTTTTCCCATTGATCCTGAGAGAAATGTTAAGTTAACGCCAAAAATAAATTCCTGATAGAATTTAAAATCTACCTGCCAGAGACACTGTAATAGAGTGCAAAAGCTTGGTTCCGGAAGTATAAAAAAAAAAAAAAAAAAAAAAAAAAAAAAAAATTCACATTCATCTTCTTCATAGAGGAATTCATTTTTAACAGTAACTTAATTGATGGTATAGACTTTTATTAAAAGTGCCAATCCACATTATTTCAACCCGTTTTTAAAAATAATTCTGTTTAAAGGCACAGTATGTCATTTGTCATTTACAGTATGTTTCTTCATGGTTTCTACAAAATAAAACATGGTTCTACAAAATACGGAAATCGAGGGTGTATTGGCAGGTGACGCAATAGCCTGTTACACTAATTAAACTGCTTATTTTTCTGGATTTAAACATTCTTGGAAACACAGGGCTCCAGACTAACATTTGAGAGCAGTGATATCAGCAGCACTAAATTCTACAGATTGTGGAGCCAGCAGCAGATGTGGTAGTGCTGGGGCGTTGTGTGTGGAAGCATTAAAAATATAGCTAATTTAATCATAAAATTACTATTGTTTTGCATTAATCTAGCTTGCGCCAACTGGCCGTACATTGGAAGCCTTTCTGGGTGTATAACGTAGGACGTTGGTTTGTGGTTTGTGCATGCGCAACGCTGGCGTCCTACCCCATTAACCCGGAAAGGTTAAATATGGACATTTTTCTTACAAAAATGCATAAATTTGCTACAGGAGGTCTTTATTCACCCCTCCATGTGGAGCACTTCTTATCATAGACAGATGCACTTTATTGGACTTGTTTCGGACTGATAAAGAAAAACACAGCCCATGTCATTCTAAAGCCTGGAAGTAGCAGGATAATTTTTAATATAGCTCCGATTGGATTCGTCTGAAAGAAGGAAGTCATTACACCTAGGAAGGCTGTGCAGCTCAAATGTAGCAACATATGCAAAAGAAACGGAAGTGCTTATTAGGCTTTCTTTTGCAGAAAAAAATGGGTGCAGTCTGGAGCCCTGAATTATTTGGGATAATGTATATACACATCATCAAAATATATAACAAGGTTCTAATACTTTTTTGATATTTTAATCCAAAAATCTTATGTGGTGTACCTTTAACAGTGAGATTCCTAGTGAAAAACTACATTACCCATAATTCTGCAAAGAAATTTCCACTAATCATAGAACTGAAATAAGCAAATTGTGCTAAAAAAAACTCAGTAGTGCCTGCCCATTCCTAGGAAGCACTGGGAATGTGTCAGTGTTCCTACACTGTCAAACTACTTGGATACTTGTGTCAATAAAAAAAAAACAAAACATAAACGTACACACCTTTTTAAGATTTAACTGACAATTTGGGAATCACAATTTTAAAATTCCCTGGTATCTTCAGTTATTTCATGGAAAGTATGGAAGTCCAGGCATTCGTTTTTTGAGTTCACTCACCCTCTTTGGTCTTGGGTGTGGGTGTTGGGCTGGGTGTGCTGGTTTCTGGAGACTGTGGGGTGACAGGTATCATGGGAGACATATCCTTTGGCTTGGAGTCCCTCTTGCGAAGGGTAGGTGGGCCAGTGGGGGTGAGAGCAGGTTTCTGTATGGGTGGAGGTTTGGATGTGGCAGAGGGCTGAGGGGATGGAGGCCGCTGTTTCAAACCACTGGGGGGACGGAGGGCGGAAGCGAGGACTCTGCCTGATGGATACAAACATAGAAGCGAAGTTAAAAAAAATGGGCACACATTCTTACTATAGACCAGGGGTGTCAAACTGCAGGTCTGCAGAGTTTAGTTCCAACCCTGCTCCAAGACACAAACCATGTAGTTTTCAAATAAGCCTGAAGGACTTGATCAGCTGGATCAAGTGCATTTTAATTAGGGTTGAATCGAACTCTGCAAGGCTGTGGCCCTTTAGGAACTGAGTTTGAAACCTGTGCTACAGACAACGGGAGATACAATTTCAGCAGCGGACTGTAAAGGTGTGAAATCAAACTATCAGTTTAGAGTGAAACCACTGCAGGCTAAACCTGATCTCAGGGGTCTTACTTGGCTGATCCAGGTGAGGGCGCTCTTGGGGTGGTGTTAGCAGCAGGAGAAGGAGACGGCGATCGGTGACGATTAGAGGGCGAGGCAGGGCGTTTTCCTACTGGTGACGTGAAGCGTTTCTCCTTTTCAGCTTTCTGTTTTTACAAATGCAAAAGAAAAAAAAAAACAAGATCACACCTTATCCACTACATGAACAAATGAGCAAAACCCTATCTTAAAGATTTAAATTAGATTTTAAATCCCAGATTTTCAATGTTGTCTCAGACTTTTTGGATCAAAAAGAAGAGTGTCACATTTGAAAGGCACTATGTAGTGATCAATAACTGTTCAGTCTAATGAAAGCATGGTGTATATATCACTCTATTGCAGCTGGGACTTGGATCTGAAAAAGGCCGTGGTAAACATGTCCTTTCAATCTATTTTTAATCTTGTGTCCACATGCTCATGGTGTCAATGGGACAAATGAACTAAATGCAGGCTTATAAATGTAGAGATGTCTTTTACTGGACACCTCACATGATTACAGCAAAGAAGCTAGCAGTGAGTACACCATGTTTTCATCTGTAACTCTAGATATCTCTCCAAATGACTATCAAGCAGATCTGACATTAAGAGCTGTAAGGTCGAGCCACTGGTGAAGCTACAGTACAGTACAACCATCCGAAGGAAACATGTCAGTTTCAATTTACATTCCCCCAGTGGATATACAATGCAAGCTCTCCTTGCTTTCTCTTTGGGACACACACTCAAACTCGGTTAGTGCACATTATATGTAGGGCATTGCTACAAATTAACTGTGTGTCTGAATGAATCAATGAAGAGGGCATTTGCAAAACTCTGCATGAGGGATCCGACTGTCACATGTAGTTCAGATCTGATTATGTTAGAGTAAAGAAAAAAGTTAGAGACTCTGTGTAAGTTAAGAGGTTGAATGCTCCTAAAAACTCTGACTAACACACTTTAGTAAAGACAGTAAAGATATTTATAATAATTACAATTATATAATAATTACATAATGTATTATAATTACAGACAATTTCTAGTTTAAATAAGGCGATTCTTTTAGAAAAATATTTAGCACAACAGCACAACTGTTTTCAAGATTGATTATAATAAGAAATGTTTTTAAGTACCATCAGTATATATTAGAATGACTTCTGAAGGATCATGTGACAGTGAAGACTGGAGTAATGGCTGCTGAAAATCCAGCTTTGCATCATAGGAACCCAACCCAAAACTTTTGAAAGCTACACTAGTGTAAAATTAACCTGTTTTGCTAAACTAACAGCACAATGCCTAAACAAACAAGCAATACAGCACATACAAATATTGTGTGAAATAGGACTTTTTAATAAAACAGGACTACTTTTCAGTACTGAATGAAAAATTCTACTTAAGTGTGTAAATGCTTTCCAGCTACACACACACTCGAATTTCCTGTGCTGTTGAAATGAATCCAAATGCAATTTTTCTATGGTTTGTACTCTGACTCAGGGAATCAGTGGTTTGAAAAGAACAGTTTGGCACTTAGTCAAAAATTAGATTGATGTAACCCAGTTCCCTGTCTTTCCAGCGTATGTTGCTGCTGGAGCGTTCTTAAGCCTGGATCAGATAGTGTTATTCGGAACGAACAGCTCACTGATTAACGTCAGGGATAAATCCAAGCTGTTTTGCAAAGCAAACCATAATATACGGACATATAAATGTTTGAATGAGTACATATTGTTTTAAGGCATTGCAACTAAGGAAGACACAGATAACACACAGGTACTGTAGTTCGGTTAAGCTTATCCTGGTACACACTGGAGATCAAACTATATACATACACCAGGCGGCTTTTCAAGTTCCTTATTGTTTAAAAAAAAAAAAAAAACAAATAAAGAGCACTACTGTTCAAAGGCTTGGGGACAGTAAAAAGCTAATTCATTACATTTATTAAGCAAGGATGCATTGAATTGATCAAAAGTGATATTTACAATGTTACAAAAGAATTTTATTTCAAAATCAGTCAAACGTTTCTGAACAAGATTTTGAATGTTTTTTAATGTTTCTTCTGCTCACCAAGCCTGCATTTATTTGACTCAAAGTACAGCAAAAACAGTAACATTTTGAAATATTTTTATTTAAAATAACTGATTTCTATTTGAATATATTTTAAAAAGTAATTTATTCCAGGGATTTTAAAACTGAATTTTTAGCATCATTACTCCAGTCACATGATCCTTCAGAAATCATTCTAATATTCTGATTTGCTGCTTAAAAAAATGTTTATTATTATTATTTTGTTGAAAAGGTTTTTTTTTTTTCAGTTTTCTTTGACAAACAGAAAGTTCAGACAAACAGCATTTATCTGAAATAGAAATCTTTTGTGACGTTGTAAATGTCTTTATCATCACTTTTGATCAATTTAAAGCATCCTTGCTAAATAAAAGTATTAATTTCTATAATTTCTTTTTTTTTTTTTGTTTCAAATAAATGCTGATCTTTGGATTCTATTCATCAAAGAATCTTGAAGAAAATGTAATCAACTGTTTTAAATATTGATAATAATAATAAAAAATGTTTCTTGAACAGCAAATCAGCATATTAAATACATATTACCGAAGACTATAATGATGCTGAAAATTTAGCTTTGATCACGGGAATAAATAACAATTTAACATATATTCAAATAGAAAACAGCTATTTTAAATGATAAAAATATTTCAAAATTTTAATGCTTCTGCTGTATTTTGGATCAAATAAATGCAGGCTTGGTGAGCAGAAAAGACTTCTTTAAAAACATAAAAAAAAAAAATATCAAAAACTTTTGGCTGATAGTGTAAAATTAACTCTATTCAAAGAACCCTTAAAGCTGTTTAAAAAATTTCAAATCCATTTCAAAGTGGAAGTTGACATGCATCATCTACTCACCTGTGTCATACTGGAAATGGCATCTGCGGACACAGAAGTAGGCGGGCCTTTCTTTCGATCGCTGCTGCGACTGCGTATGGGTCCGCGGGCCGGGGTCTGCATGGGGCTGGCAGATGCTGAACGAGGACACAGGTGAGACTCTGGTAAAGGACACAGTCAGTGGTGCACAGCCAGGGACAGCAGGGAAGGGACGTCACAAGCAGCCGAGTGGGTGAGCAAAGCGAAGGCAGAGGAAGGGACAGAAAAGGCGAGATATAAAGAGGAAGGGAGAAGGGGAAAGGGATGATAAAAGCACAAAACATTGGTGTATGTTAGATCAGTCATACAGGCTGATGGGAAACTGTTGCTGATAGCACTGATGGCTTCAGATTGATTGGGTTTGACGGGTGGATTGGTGGGTGTGAGACAGAGAGAGAGACATGGCAGGGGACAGACAGCATCCTGGGCAGATATTGGCCACCAATATGCTAAAGCACACCTTCATATGCAACCAAGCAAGCACCTTAGGCTGTAGTTTTAGTAAGATCAACAATACCACAAATTAAGAGCATTCACTCACTCATTCTCCCGTTATATACACATCAGGGACATCAAACCGCATAAAATGCTCTCCAAGCCAAGTCTGATGTTAAACCACTGATCTCTGATATTTGCATACAATTGTTGCACTTTATTGCATTAAGTAGCAATGAGCTACACTCTGATTATACACAAATATATCCACTGGGGCTGTCACGATTCCTTAATTCAATTCAAGCACTCAATTTGTAAAAAACCTCAATTGCATTTTGCCCGACGTGTTGCATAACCTGCAAAATACCGGAAGTGGCGCATCCCACAGATGAAACGCAATTATTAGACCGTTTTCCAAAGCCGCATGATATATTAAACCCATTTAAAAGTCATAATAAAGCATAACGCTATTGTGTATACACAAACACTATGATTCAATTAAATGAATATAAGGTTTAATATATGCACTTCAATTATTTACATGCGTGCAGGTTATGTAGATGCGTCTCAGAGTGGTTCTGCTGACAGAAAATGCTGCTCCAGACAAACAGTTATCATTTACATGTGTATGATAACTGCATATTGTTGTGAGTTTGCGTTTATTATAACGTTCATCTGAGAACGCAAAGTGTGCAATTTCATCAGATTTGTAAGGCAAATAATTTATAAACCTACGCAAACACAGGAGAATACATCATCTTTCTCAATTTGGTAAATGTTCATCGCAAATTTACACGTTTCGATGCACAAATATTCAAGAAATTACAATTGCTGTAGCATTTTGCTTAGGTCTATTTTTATTACTGCCAAAAATTTATTATAATTATCCAATTACACAAGTAATTGTCTAAATAATCGACCAATTTACTCAATTATAAACTTTGATTTGAAGCAACGAAAATGTTGTCTATTATAGTGTATAGTAGTAAATATAGGTCTATTTTCATTACTACCAAAAGAAGTATTATAATTATATGATTACTTGATTAATCGTCCGAATAATCAACCGATTTACTCAATTACAAACTTTGATTTGAAGCAAAGAAAATATTGTCTGTTTTGGTGTATTATAGTAAATATGGGTCTATTTTCATTAGTACCAAAAAAAAAAAAAAAAAAAGAAAGAAGAAGTAT
This sequence comes from Labeo rohita, assembly GCF_022985175.1. NCBI lineage: Eukaryota > Metazoa > Chordata > Actinopteri > Cypriniformes > Cyprinidae > Labeo > Labeo rohita. Next base: position 8,167,131 of record NC_066882.1, read on the forward strand.
TCAAGTACTCGATTAATCGTCCGAATAATCGACTGATTCACTCGCTTACCAGAATAATCATTAGTGGCAGCCCTACTATCCACACAAAATAAATCACTGCCATTTCACAATATTTTCTTTGCTTCAAATCAAAGTTTGTAATGTGCTTCATTTCGAAACTGGTTGTTTTAGTTAATGGCTTAGAGCTTTCAAAAAAAATCCATATGAAGATAGCAAATAGGAAAAATACTTTTGCAACCAAAGACGATGAAAATGTGGTCACCACTGTTGAGCTCTACAGAGATGGTAATCGATCAGGGGAAGCCCGGTATCTGTTGGTGGGGGTGAACTGAGGTGAGCAGTAATAGCTGACCTAAGTATTGGGTCTGCTATGACAGTAGGATTTCTGTGCTAATCTCAACACACTATAATTAACCATGACTGTTATCATCATGGAAAGCCTATAAATGTAATTGATCCATAAGCTGATGATTCATAATCATCTCTCTGTCTATTTTAAGAAACCAATAAGGCAGATACTATCAGACTCAGTTATGCTGATAGCATCATGTCAACATCAAACCCTGTCAAACAAGTTATATATCCAGTATGCACTTGAGCCTTTACTGGTTGCTGGGAATCTTAAGTGAGTTTGGTAGCTTTGGGAACTGAATGTTTAGGGTGACGCTGCTGGTCTGCAGGGGCCGTGAGCTGCTCTGTGTGGATCAGCTGGGGATTGAAGTAGCAACAGCAGGGCGCAGATTCACTCTACTCATTCCCTCTCATGCACAGAACCGCTCGGCTAATCAGCTTACAAAAGATCCCTCAGCAATAGCCCTAGAACACCTTGCAAACGTTAATGTGTGCATGTGTATTTTAGAGAGTGAGAGCAGGGTAAAGACTAGTGATGCACCGAAAATTACTGTGTATGATGAAAAATTATTTGCATGCATTTTTGCAAGTGATTTATTTTTAAAGACATAATTAGGGCTGGGAAAAGAATCGAGAAATTATTCTGCACCAATTCTGAGATTTTCAGAATGCATCACTATTCTCTTTGGAATCAATTCTGAGCTTCTTTTTTAACAGCAGATGCTTTAGAAACAGCCGTACTCTGCTTCCTGTTCCTTACACACACTTGAACCTAAAACAATCATTCATAAAGTTCAAGTTTTACAAAGCTTTTTGTTGCTTTCTATTCAAGGTAGGGATGCAGATATTATCTGACCGATATTGGAATTGGCCGACAATGGCTTTAAATGTAAATATCGGCTTCAGGCTGATGTGAAAAATTAGCCTCCAACGGGTCTTAATGCGCATTTGGTAAGGAGTTTTAATTCCGTAGGGGGGGCGCTGTTGCTCCACTTCTAATAAAATGAAAGTAAAATCCACAAATTACATTTAGACTGCATTTCTGATTAAATAAAGCAGTAATTTATGTCATAAAATAATGAGTATGTTTTTATTTAACTGTCAGAATCTATAACATATGTATATTTAAAAAAAAACACACGTAAATTAAATAATTTTATATATACTGATTTATTCATTAATGTGTAATGTGTTATACATTTTACACAAATTTTAAGCTCTAAATGATTTTCAGAATTGTTACAACTCTTTTGCTTTAGACCATCTACAAATGTTAAATCTTAAAATAAAATGTAAAGGTTACCACTGCATCTTTCTGGAAAAAAAAATGCAGTGATTGATATATAGTTTGTTTATAGTTATTTTCAAAGCTGTACTGTCATGTAATTGTTTATAATTAAAACTTTACAACTTTATAATTGTTTATTTCATTTCAAAATGTAAAAAAATTTACTTCCGCACAGGAGAGACTTGGTGTTGTTTCCAAGCAAAAGGAAACATATCAGCCAAAATGAGCTGAAAAATATCAGCATATCGGATATCAGCAAAAATCCAATATCGTGCATTACTAATAAAAGCATTCCGAGCTGAGGTGCAATTACATGACTCAGCTGAATGCACAAGTGTTATTTAGAGCACCATCTGCTGTTAAAAACGAAGCTCAGAACCGATTAAAGAGAGAACTGCGATGCATTCGGAATTGATCCATGAGTTCATCACAGCCCTAGATATAATGCCCTAATATATACACAAATTTCATACACAGTTTTTTGTTGCTTTTCAATCGAGGTAAACAAGAAAGTATGCTAAAGCTTGGTTCTGTACAAAAGTAATCTTGCATTCCATCTTCACTTTTTAAAAACTGATTTATGTACACATGCCTGAACGTCTGTCCATTCCATCACGGGATTTCTCTATGTGAGTCACACAGAGAAGGTACACATGTCTCAAGAACTGTAAATGCGAGCTCATTTTTGATAATAGCATCAGATGATATGTACATTTTAATCAATTAAACCTGGAACAATTCAAGTGCAGTCTGCTTTGGTTATTGTAACAGTTTCTGTTACAATTTCCAGTGTATTTTTGCTTTTGGCTAAAAACAGTCATGAAAGATTAAATAGCCAAAGTTCAAAGGCATCATTAAAAAAATGACAGCTAAGCCTGTAAATCAACAAGTTTGTTTCAAAACATGTAGAACTCAAATGTGATTCAAGCCACATTAAAGGACTCCAGCATGCCCAATATAACACGCCAACCAAGCACCCCTGCAGAGCGGCTTTTATCTACACACAAGTGGAAGGTTCCGGGACGAGCTGGGCCTCCCTTTCTCTCTAATGTTACCTTGGGCGTCGCCTCCTTCGGCGGACAGGGCCGCGGCACTCTTGCTTCTAGCTAGCGAGGCCTGGGTGGGTGTGAGCAGCCGACTGAGGACACTGCTATCCATGGGGGCAGCCAACGAGCGGCGAGCTATAGACACGGTGTGCCCGTACAGACACGAAAAACAGAGCAGACAAAAGGGAAAAGAAAAGAGAAAGGTTGAGGAATAAACACAAAAGAGGAAGGAGAGGGGAATGACACCAATGTGATTTCAAATGCAGGAATCGACACAAAAACCAAAGAGAAAAGTGCTTTATAAATGTAAACAGTGGATGTCAATTGAGACTCTCAATGCTGGTGAGACAAAAAGAATATTAGTGAGGTAAGAAGGAGGTGATTGGGAGCAGGGCCAGGGCTGTGGAAGTGGAGGTGAAAACAAAAGGGAAACACAAAGCCAGGACTAAAGAGTAACTGGAAGAGCTTCTTGAGATCAAATGCTTGAAGTCAGGCATTTTTAATTTGAGGTATAGACTGGATTTATTTTATCATTAAATAAATAAAACAATCAGCATTTGACTTCTGATCTCTACTGCAGTTTCACAGAATGTTGTTGGTAAAACAAAAATTCTGGTGAAACTGAACAAATTTGTTACAGCCTGCACAATGCAAAACTGTAGCAGGTCATGCTAACAGGCGCAAAAAGCTCTTGCTGTCATGAGATCTACGTTTGTAAACCGAGTTACAAATCCACAGTGGGGAAAAACTGAAAAATGAAGGAGTAAAAACTTAATGTCTCTTTTGAGTGATCCGTTTTTCTTTCCCTCTAAGGCACTATAGTGATACAGTCCAAGTTGTAAAGAAGAGGTGAGGTTGTTAAGCTTCTGATGATGTGGCTAAGGGCGGTAACTGTCTGAGTAAGTGTGCACTCTTATGGGGAAGCTCTAAAACTATCTATTACAACAATTCAGGTAGGTCATTTAATTTTCAATATTAAGTATATAAACCAGAAGTCTAAAGATGCCCTGCAAAAATAATAAGACCTAGAAATAAACACAGTGTTCCTGTAAATCCATTCAGCTTTTTCTGCATTTAAACCTGGAATGACAACAGACACACTCGCACACTGAAAACAGCCATGGCACCAGAGGCCAAACTCCTTGGTTAGTGTCATATGGGAAGAAAAACAACATTATGTTCACACAAACAAACACACATTGTATTTACATTCACAAAGAGCTCATTCCTGGTGAGTAGGTCAGTTAGTGAGAACTCCCTGAGAGAACGAAGAAGCAACAAAGAGAAGTTGAGACGAACTGGAAGCTCAAGGCAGCAGCAAACATCCGACGTTTGGACAAAACAGCATCGACATTAGCGCACTGCTATGTTTCTGGATGCACGACTAAAAGGACATAGCAAGCAAACAACGTAGGGAGAGAGACGCTGCACGTTTACAGGGTTCGTACAGATACTGTAAAATTAAATTCTAGGACTTTCAAAGACTTTTCAAGCACTCCTTTCGTGATTTTCAAGGATTTTTAGAGATCTCACTTATTAAACAATGCCTTATCTTTCAAATAAAAAATAAATAAATAAATACTACTAATGAAAAAAAATGGTGAAAATAAAGTGAATGGATACTAAAGTATTACAAAGTATACTACACTTTTACTATAGTAAAACAACGGTAAATTTTCTTAATGGTACTGTATTTGTGTATACTTTTTTTTTTCTTTATTTTGGTTTTAGAATTGTACTGCTTTAATGGTTCGATATTTTTTACTGTTTAAGAAAAAAAAAAAAATCTTAAAAACTAATTTTGTGAAACTGTTCTGAAATCCTGATATGAATCAAATGATTTACAATCTGCGCTCCAAAGTCTAAATCTCCGAATCTAAATCAATAAAGTCAGTGCTACTACTTGCTTACCTCAATTGCCTACTGACATTAACTGATATAAGCGAAAAGGCATGTTTTTTTAATTTAGCATGAACATATGTGCTTACTGACAAAATTAAACACTAATTTCACAGATATATTATATTTCAATATAATCCTCCTCAGGAACATTGCTATTTTCAAGGGTTTCCAGGCCTTAAATTTCAAAAAGTCAAATTCAAGTACTTGTAAGCACCTTGTACGAACCCTGTGTTTATAAACATAAAAACCCCATGCTCCCCCCCAACATCCCCTGTGTCATATTCTGTTGGCTGCAGATTAAACGAGCAGGGCAGACCATAGACGTGAACAGTTTGTGCTTATTTATTAGTAAACGGCGAACAGGCATGGTGAACGGTCCCAGGCGGAATTTAAGCACCTGATTCATCTGCTGTCGATTTCTCTGGTTTGGTGATGGGCTGTGTTTTAGCCCCTACTCGAGAAAGAGAGGCGCTTCGCTTCTTCAGGATTGGGCCTACAGACAAAGTGGACAGGGAGGCATTAGAATCATTCAGGAAGCAAGGCCTTGCCAGTGTCTAGCTTACGTATGCCACTTGCAGCGAATGAGGAAATGGATATTTTGATGACAACAATGCAGCTAGACTCTAGTTGTATTTATAATAGTTTCCATTTTAATTCCAATGTGGAGAATTGCATTTGTAAGCGAATTTGCTTGCGAATGCTTGTGTAAGCTTGCTGTATTTGCCTGTTTGAATGCTTATTTACATTGAAACTAGATTTTCAGAATGACAATGAGTAAGCTGCTCCGCTAAAGTAGACAAATAAAGGCTCACACCCTGTATTGAATACTTTTTTTGAGACTTATCTCTCTATATGTGCAGAAAACAAATGTTAAAGGGATAGTTCATTTAAAAATAAAAATTCTGTCATCATTTTACATTTTACTATTCCAAAGCTATATCACGTCTTTGGAACACAATAGAAGAAAATAAGAGAAATTACTGATACTTTCATGTAACTTTTGTTCCTTTTTAAGTTTGAACACTCCAGTCAGCATTCACTGTAAATGAATGGGAAAAAAACAACTAGTGCTTTATTCAAAATATCTCCTTTTGTGTTTCACATTTAGGTTGGGTTGCGTAAACAAAGGGTGTGTAAATGAAGACAGAATTTTTATTTTTTAATAACAAATCTTTTAAAAGAGGGGCAGCACTGGTAGTTTGGCACCTGTCTTTTCCACCTGAGGCTGCTTATGCGCTTCTTTAGAGGCCTGAGGAACATTGCTAGGCAACCGGTTCAAAGACGAACTTCTCCGCTTTGCACCTGAGGGACAAAAGAGAGCTCAGCTCCTGAATCGAGCACTTAGGTTTCACTCAAGAGGGACTGAAGACAGACTTCAAAGATAAAACCATCAACACAAAAGTGATTTAAAATCTACAACTTTTGCAGCACCACACTAAAATGGGCCTGCAGAGAAGGAAATGAAGTGGAGGCTCCAACACACACAGTGTCTGGTGTGAAACTGTCTGAGTCATGGTTAGCTGCTCCTGTTAGAGGAAAAGGAAACTGTGGAGAGAAACAGCATGTCTGCAAAAATCAAAAGCTGCCAAGATGGCAGAAATGCTTATGGCTCATTCAAATAAACACAATGCTGAATTTGCATTTAAATAACATTGTAAAATATAGCTCATTGAACAAACCACAGGGAGAGGCAACTGTGTGAGACATGACTTCTGTGTGCATCACATGACCAGCATGAACAACTATGTACTCATGCTCATGTAGCAAAAGTACTCATGCTGTATGACGTATATCCTGGATAAGAAAAGGGCAGGAGAGGGTAGGAAGGGCACTTACTTTTATCGGGAGAATTAAGGAGGGTGGCTGAGGATGAGGAGAGACGCTTGCTGATGACTGAGTCAGTCTGTTTCAGGTTCGTAGTAGAGGAAGAGCGCTTGTCTACAGGGGAGGGTAAATACGCACACAAAGACAGACAGGGAGTGGAATTAGAGGGTTTGCACGTGCTAAGCTATTGTTAATTACACTAATACAAGCTGGTTTACCTACATTTTAAGGGCAGGGTAACAGCTACACATAACAAAAAAAAAAACTTTAAGTATACTAAATAGCTAAACCTGAAAGTGTAATTGCCTTATATGTCTGTTAAATTCACATAATATTTTAAAATAAATAAATTAATAAATATATAAAAATATATAAAAATATAATATATATATATATATTTTATATATTATAAATTTTTATAAAGTTTTGTAGTAAGTAATTAGTGTTGTGCAATGATTAATTGCGAATGATCGCATCCAAAATAACAGTTTTTGTTTACATATGCGTGTACTGTGTATATTTATTATGTATATATAAACACACACACGCATAGATATATTTAAGAAAAATAAGTGTATATATTAAATATAAATATACAATATTAATTATATCAATAAAAATATATACATGTAAACTTTTTTAAAATATATACTGTATGTGTGTGTATTTATATATGCATAATAAATACACACAGTACACACACATATTATGTAAACAAAAACTTTCATTTTGGATGTGATTAATCATGGTTAATCATTGCATAGCACTTTACAAAATATTAATTAAAGGATGAAAAAAAAAAAAAAATTCAAAACTGTGCAAAAGTTCCGACTACATCAAACTATAAAAAGTCAAGCATAACACTGTTAGTAAACATTCAAAGGGTCATTAAATCTAAATAACTGAAAAAAAAAAAAAAGGTTAAAACTCAAAGCATCATGCATCCCCAGAAAACCAGGTGAGTGCTTTGAAGAACTTGCTCTTTGTTAAAATCCCTGGCAAGTGAAGAAAATACATCATTATAAACAATTTAGTGAGCGAATGAGAAACAGCCAGTACAGCCCCAGTCAGATTAGTGCACGTATGAGCGAAGAGGAGGAGTGGGCAGTTTGTGTCAAGTCACGCCATGGGCAGGCAAACTGTATAAACCACCTTGTGACGTCTGATTCCTGGGTGGCTTGGTAGCTGGAGAAGCAGGGGAGATTACTATAGCAATCGGGGAGGAGGTGGAGCCACTGTCACTTTGTCCTGTGGGAGGGGCAGGGACAGACAGGTCGCTATTGGAAACTCTCTCTCTCCATGGAGAAGGTGAGAGAGGTGAAACAACGCAGCTGACAACATTAGATTTCCATCCCTCAGTGGTGTTGCACACAACCACCAACAAACAAACATGACTTGTTAAAGGTGAAGTATGTCATTTTTGAGATGTTTGGAGTTCAAAACAGTCCCAGTTCAAAACACTGTGACTCTATTAAATTCAATTAACAACCAAAGGTTTAATTAGGGTAGGACTACCTGTTTTGCTCATATCAATCATATCTGAGTCTAGTGGTGCACAAATTATACACTCCACCTTTAACAACAAATCATTGCAGTCAGGATTGTCAGAAGATGACGATTATTCATAGATTTATAGGTCATAACACACTTGGGTGGACTGTGGGACAATCAGTGAAACAAGGCTGTTCATATTTCATAAGGAAAAGCTGTTGAATAAGGTGATCTTTTGGCACTTAGGAAAAGCACTCATACCATTTTTGTTTTCAGAGTCTGAAAGTCCACCCCAGGACCATCTCTTCTGTCTCTGCTCTACTCGCTGGCTGCGCTCCAGGGTACGTCTCATCACAGCCTCATAGTGCTCCTGTACACACACACAGAAACACACATTTTGTTAGACAAATAGAGCCATGATACATCCTGTGAGCTGTGCACCAGTGACCGTGGAAAAGGTGTGGGTGTCAATACTAAAACAAAGTCCATGATTCCAGGCTATTTTGCATGTCAGGTACTGCACAGAACACACGAGTCCTGCTACATGACTGTAAGACTAACAAAGTCACCTGTTTAATTTGATCCAATTTCTTACAAAAGGGTGACGATGTTGGGATAAAAGGGTATTAATGAAAAAGCCTAATAAGAAAGGGCATTTAAATGAATAACACAGCCTGTCTCTAATAGTCAAAAAAGGCAAGCAAGGCCAGCTGACTGTAGAGATGTAACAGAATTCCTGTATAATTAGGCTATAGTTCAATTAGGACATTTAAGTAATTTTTATAGACATGCTTAGAAAAAAACATTACTGGTGTGTATCTTGAAATAAAACAAAGGCACTGATATATTTTTAAAGCAGTCTGTGCCAGTTTCTTTCAGCTGAAACAGCTTAGACTTCAATTTTAGTCTAGGACTAGGCTTAAGCCTTGTCTGTGAAAACGGGGGTATGTGTGTAAAGCATTTTACAGTCTTAAAAAAAGCCTCTAAACGGAATTTCAACATTAAAAAGAAAAAGGCTGCAAAGGCTGCATTTTTTTAAAAATACAGTAATATATTGTGAAATATTACTACAATTTAAAAAAAATTATATTTTAAAACGTAATTTATTTCTATGGTATAAAACTGATTTTCCAGCAGCCATTACTTCAGTCTTTAGTGTCAAATGATCCTTCAGAAATCATTCTAGTACGCAGATTTGCTGCTCAAGAAACATTCTTATTATTTTATTATTTATTATTATGTTGAAAAGAGTTGCACTACTTTATATTTCTGTAGAAACAATTACATACTTTTTCAGGATTCTTTGATTAATAGAAAGTTAAATAGAACATTTATTATAATAGAAATCTTATTTAACAATGTATAATAGTCACTTTTGACCAATTTAATAAATTCTTGCTGAATAAAGTTAATTCTTAAAAAAAGTACACTACCAGGTTAAAAGTTTTTGAATAGTAAGATTTTTAATGTTTTTAAAGTCTCTTCTGCTCACCAAGCCTGCATTTATTTGATCCAAAGTACTGCAAAAACAGTACAATTTCGAAAATATTTTTACTATTTAAAAAAAAACGGTTTTCTCTTTGAATAATTTTTGAATGTAATTTATTCCTGTGATTTCAAAGCTGATTTTTTTAGCATCACTACTCCACTACACACACTTTTGATCAAGTTAAAGCATCCTTGCTAAATAAAAGTATTAAATTCTATAATTTCTTCCCCCCAAATTCAAAGAATTCTGAAAAAAAAATTTACTCAACTGTTCTAAATATTGATAATAATAATAAAAACAATGTTTCTTGAACAGCAAATCAGCATATTAGAAGGATTTCTGAAGGCTCATGTGACACTGGAGTAATGATAAAAAATTAAAAATTTAGGTTTGATCACAGGAATAAATTACATTTTAAAACTAGAACGCACTTAATTTAAATAGTTAAAATATTTCACAATATTACTGCTTTTGCTATATTTTGGATCAAATAAATGCAGGCTTGGTGAGCAGAAGAGACTTCTTTAAAAAAAAAAAACAAAATAAAACAAAACAAAAAAAAAAACATTAAAAATCTTACTGTTGACTAGTAGTGTATATCTTACTCTCCGCCTTTTGAACAGTAGTTTGTTTCTCTCTGTGTTGGGTGGTAAGATCTAAGCTCCTATTAAAAAAAATAAATAAATAAAAGTATTTACCTTTTCTTCCTCTAATTTCTGTTTCCTTTTCTCCTCCACTGCAGCTCTCCTCTGTTCCTCCTTCCTGCGCTGCTCTTCCACCTTCTTCTGTCTCTCTTCCATTTGTTTCTCCACCTGCAGCCGGGCTTTGCGCTCTCGCTCCAGGAGCTGAGACTCACGGGCCGCTGAACGAGCCAAACAGGGTGCGTTAGCAGGTGTGTTTGTATGATTTGTTGCAATGTAAAAGAAGGAATTATGTCTAACTCTGTGCAGGGGTTGGCAAACTTTTTGACACCAAGGGTCTCATTTTGTATAACTCAAAATGAATGCAGTATATATTATGATTTTGAATGAATGCTGAACTCTTGTTTCCCAGTATCCACCTCATGAATAAATTATGCAAATGACCACCTCACTGTCTTGTAAACACAGCGTTATTCTTCTCATTGTGTTATGTGTTACTCTCCTGCTCTTATCACTCGTATGCCAATGATCCACAAGTCAACTGTCACATGCACATCTAAAGTTGCCAACACCTGCTGTGTGAATTTTTTTGCTTTGTCACCATGTTGCTTTTCCTGCTCTTCTCTCCTCTCTTTGGCCACTCTGAGTTTGTCGTCTATCCTCAGGGCTGCCCCATCAATGACTAAGAACACATAACAGAACACAACATCACATAACTAGCATATCAGGCGAAATCTGAACACTTCCTGGGCCGTGAATAGGCTCTCGGGCAGATTGCACTAGTATCCGTTGTGCAGATAATCCTTTTGCATGGTCTTACATGAGGCTCAGGTTACAGATTCAGCTATGAGCTCACCACACCTGATACAGTATTGACACTGAGTCATGGGCGTGCGTGAGGACACGATACAGGAAGTGTTGCGTGGCCTTAATGAGTGTAGAGGCTGTCGTGTGACAGCATGTTACTCAATTAACCAAAGCAAGAATGCAGAAACAACAAAACAAAACAAAAAAATGAAAAGGAAAAAGAACTGCAAACCTGCAATAAAAACACCTGCATTTTTTTAAACTGAAAAACTGTTACCTTTTGAATTTGACAAAGAGCCTCATTAATAAATGAAAATGCATTTACTTATAATAGTTAATTTTGTTTCAGTGTAAAAACCTGTACTACTCGCACAACTGGGCCTTCATAAAAAATAAAAAAATCCTTGTGGATCCCTGCAGTGACAGTCTGAGATCATCATTTGTTACCTGGCTTTGTCTGGCTCTTCAGTGTGCTGGCTGGAGCTGCTGGCGTTGGGCTGTTTCCTGCCTGGCTGCGCCGTTCCTCTGCCTGCGCCTGCGCAGCTGCAGCTGGAAATACAATGAGAAAATGCACATAAAAATGTTATTGCTACTTCTTAAAAAGCAAAAGAGGAAAGAAGCAACAAGCAAAAGCATTTAATTTAATTTTAAAGAGACTTGCTATAGGAATGTCCTGTGAAATAGACTTTAAATTCTAGCATAAGAAACTATTCCACTTCTGACTGCTCATCTGGATAGTGTGTTACTAGGGCCCTATGAAATCCGTTTTAAATTTTTTCCAAATTCCGTTTTTTTCCATTTTAATATTTCTGGATTACGTTTTTTCCCATTTTAATTTTTCTCAACCCCTTTTTAATGGTTAAATTAAATTCTTATTAATCAAAGAGCATGTCTAATTAATTAAAATCATGAAACTTACATAATTTCACATCAGTTTAATAAAGGTTTAACAAAAATGACACGTTTAGGGCCCTATGAAATGTTTTCTTTTTTTTTTTTTCACTTTTTTTTATTATCAAATTCTGTGTTTTAGCAGGTATAATTATTTGAATGCATACTTAATTTATTCAAATTTATTCTTAAAATAGCCTTATGAAAGGTTTTTTTACCTCCAGAAATTCTGTGTTGTGTATTTACAATGTTCTGGTTATCAAATGAAGGCATAAAACATTAATTTAATTTATCTTTTAATTACCGAAAATGAAGCAAACTTTTTTTTGGCAAACAAAGGGGAATTTACTACATTTACTATTAAAATTCAAACATGGAAGAAATGTTGTGTGATCATACCCTAAAAATAATTAATTTTAGTAGTAGTAATAGTAGTAATATATATCTGGCACAATGTCTTCAAGTTGAACGTTTATTTTGACGGGTTGCCATATCCACCTTTACATTTCTGTATATGATGTAACGCTAGTTTTCCTTAAAAGGAACGGTCAAATGCTCATAAAGTGACTCTCAGCAGATACTGTTTATGTATTTATGTCCTCATTTAGTGAGACGACAGATGCTGAAATCACCGAGAGCGTAAAACAGAGACATGCAGAACATTTAGGATTCACATTTAAATGGTATTTTTGCGGCATAATATTTACAGATACTAGTACATATTGCGGTTTGATTTAAGTGTAATGATCTACTTTTGATTAATTCATTCAAACTTTGAAAAATTCTGTGACATTCCACATTATTCAGTAAATTCCGTTTTTATGAGTGGATTCCACGATTCCGTCCGCATTTTTCGCATTGTGGAAATCACAGGACCCTATGTTACTGTGCGAGTCGTGTACATACTGTTGGAGCTAAAATAACAGAAAACAATAAATACGTTCTACTTTCATCTCTGCTTAAAACAATACACCTTTAAAATGCTTTTCGGCAGTCTTGTGGCAGGCAGGACAGGAGGAAGGAAGGATATGGGGAAAACGTGACCAACAAGTCCGTGTGCCTTTGTAACAGTTCTCTCCCTCGAAAACAGAGTGTCAGAAAGAGTGGAAAAAAAGAGGGTGTTTGTTGTGCTGGCGATGAAGGAGCATGTGATGTCTGTATGGTGAAAATCAAGATGCTGCGGCTGATAGAGCGTCAGCTGAAGAGAGGGCACCACTTGGCGTAATTTACTGGCGGAGAAAAAGCCATCTCTCTAGATCTAACTTCTGCTCAAGCCCACTGATTTATACTCATTTGGAATGTATTTTGATTTGTTGGTGATCATGTGGTACACTGTGAGACTGAAAGACTTTGAAAAAGACATCAGGCCTTCTGGAGGGAAGTTTGTGCCCAGAGGCTGGCATGTGCTGCAGTGTGAGTATCTATAACAGCCACAGCAGAAAAGCATGATGGAAACCAGCTTTACCGGAAGTCTGACAACAATAAAACAGAAGGGGTTATCAGGTGCTGGAAAATTACTTCACTAACATAAAGAGTTCAACGGCTGACCATGCTTTTTTGTGGGGGAAAAACATTTATAGTCCACACTAGTCCCATATAGTCCCAAAATGTTTCTGATCACATTCTGTTTTCTTTGAATCTTAGCATGAGACAAACTTATTTTTTAAAGGAAGGTCTAAATAACCTGGCTTCAGTCATATTAGTAAACTGAAAGATATTTATTTGTAACTATATTAGAGTTGTCACTAACAAATATTTTGGTAATCGAGTAATCTTTACCATTAAAATGGAATCCAGAAAAGTACTGGAAAACACAGAATTTGGTAAAAATGAATAAATAAAACAAACAATTAAACAGGCTTTTTGAATAATGATATTTAAATTAACCATTAAAACAGAGTATAGAAAAATTAAAATGGAAAAAAACCCTGAATTTGGAAATAAAACGGATTTCATAGGACCCTATAATTCTAATTTTTTGTGGTAATAAAAATAGATGTAAATGAACAGTAACCTTTAAAATTACTTAAAAATTCATATATAATAGCAATGAAGCAATAATAATTAGTTTAAAGTATCAAAAGCAAGAAATCATATGGTTTTATTGAACAAAGCTGTTAAAATATACATACAAGTATTATAAACAATAGAGCTAATGTACATTGACGATTGTTTTTACACTTTACTACGCAATCTAATACGTGTTTAATATTGACTAACATCATTCAATTCAAATGTCCACTTAATCTTTAATATGTAGCCATTTCTTTACGACAGAAATGCTATAGCCACTGAGGGTTTGAGCTTTTATTTCGAAATCGCTATGAACAGTTAGCATATTGAGATATTAATGTATTCGCCTGAGTGTGTGTAGGTTTATAAATGATTTACCTTACAAATCTGATAAAATGGCACATACCGCGTTCCCAGATGAAAGTTATAGTAAACCCAAACTCACAATAATATGCAGAGGCGGACTTTAAAATGCTCCACACAAGTAAATGATAACAGTTTGTGTGGAGCTGTATTTACTCTGAACGGTCTAGTGAAATTACAATAGAATTATGCTTTATTATGATTTTTAAACGGGTTTACTATATCATGCATATCATCTTGGAAAACCGTCCAATAAGGCGTTTCATGGATTCTCACTCGTGGAATGCGCCACTTCTGGTATTTTACCAGGTACTTGAAACAGGAAACTCCTTTTAATTTCATCATAATCATTTTACATTCAACTTGAGTAAACTATAATTTTTTTTGTGGTGCTGTAGCATGAAAATCTGTCCAAGAAAATCATAAAATCATATGAATGCTATGTATGTGCAGGGAATAGCCATCCTCTTATATTAACACCTAAGATTATGTGTTTTCAACAGAGTTCCCAAAAAAAGAGGATGTATTATGAATATACCACACCTTCATATGCATATAAAAGAGCACAAAACCTGTTGCAGGTCAAGCTCTGCCTAATGAGCACTGCAGACTGCAGAATTATAAATTTGTTTAGGAGAGCGACTTAGGAGGATGTTATGTCTGAGCTGTCAGACTGCAGGCTTCTAAATAAAGACTACCAATTCACCTCTTGACAACAGAGGTTAAAAAAAAAGAACAGCATGAAAAGAGTGAGATTACAAAAACATGTTTCAACAATTTCAGAAAAATGTAAGAGCCTGCCTGAGGCTGTTCGAGTCCTCCTCTGCATGGAAATCGCATAGCAACTGTTGCTGAGTGACACTTACGACAGTGCAATCATCAAAAGCAGGACATAACCTGAATCTCCGCACCATATTGCTACAACACAACAGTCAATCAGCAACATTAACACAGGCAATAAGGAAAAATGACTCAACCGGTATTGAATTATGTCCGATAACTGATATGTTAAATCAATGTATGTTTTAGTAATTATAACTGTGTTTATTAATACAAATAATGGTACAAATATTAATGAAATAACTCTCTGGAAGACAGAGTAGTTTACTAATTCTTTAATGTTTAGTAACACATTAACGATATTATCATAATTATTGGTCTTTTATTATATGACATAATTGACTAGTTGCTCAGACAGCCCACCATGCAGTAAATTTAAAACGAAAAAAAAAACAAAACATTAAAATAGCTTAAGCTTTTTTTTACTTCAGCTACTGACAGATGCAAAATAGCAGCAAATAGAGGAGGCTGGGTAATTTCTGCTGAAGTGAAAGTACCATATTCACCTGCACAAAATGCTTACATTTAAAGAAAGTTACTGTGAATCGAATTCAGCATTTGTTCTTTCTTAAATGTCTTATCTAAAGCTCTGGATGGCCTACGAGGAGGAGAGATGTATCTGAAGAGCACTCAGGCCATAGTCCGTCAGACTCATTGAATATGCAAACGCCATCTGAGTCATACTCTGAACCTCACACTGTGGGCTCTGCGACACGCGGCATGCAAATGAACACCGGGCCTACAATGGTCAAACACAATGGAGACATTGTCTAGACCTCACTCATACATTCATGATGTAAAGACAATGAAGCCAAGCCCAAGCTGACCTCAGACTGTTCCTCAGAGCAACTCCAATTAGTCTGCATGTTCTTTACAGGCCACTGATCAATAATGTTTCAATGATATAAACAAATATTAACATCTGTGAAATTGCAAGCAGCTACTAAGACTTTATGGGGGCAATGAGCACATAGCAAACAGTTCATCATCATAGACCACTAACTGCATAAGATCTGACCATGTGTTTAATTTGAACACATTTGGAGAAATATAGCTTTATAACAATTGCTCACCAATGCATCCTCTGCAGTGAATGGGAGCTGTCAGAATGAGTGTTCAAACAGTTGATAAAAACACCACAGTAATCCACAAGTAATCCCCATGACTCACATTCATATTTTGGCTTGGAAGCAACAGTTTAAAGTTAAACCCCTTAATGATGGCTTTGTTTCTTACAAACACACAGATTTTCACATCACAAGATTACAGGATCATTGTGATTTTTTTGTCAGCTGTTTGGACTCTCATTCTGATGGCACCCATTCACTGCAATTGGTGAATAAGTAATGTAATACAAAATTTCTTAAAATCTGTTCCGATATAGAACCAAACTCATCCACATTTTGGATATCCTGAAATTTTCAGCAAATTTTCATTTGTGGATGAGCTATTTTTTTAATCTGTATCAGAAGGAAACAATGCATTGTGTTACAATGCTTTGACGTGATTAAGATACTCCCGATTATTGGGTGTCAAAGCAGTTATCATATCATCAGCTATCAGATCCTGCACTATTGCCTTATGTAATGGCCACAGACACAATCAAAAGACAATCTGCATTGTTCCCAGTACTTACACAACCGTGATTGCTGACCGTTGAGCTTTAAATTATATTTTAAGCAAAAACACAAACTAAAAACAGACGAGGGTTACATCATCCCTTCTGACAACAGCTGCCCCGTTCAAACTGTCAGATGACAAGATGGGCTGATCAACAAACCCTCATTCACTCAGTCTGACAGAACACAAAGAACGGTTATACAAATAGCAACACTACGCTCTCTATGTCCTGCCATGCACATCCAAGGAGAGCCAGCAGTCAGGGAGAGTCAGTGCTCAGTGGGTCAGTGGGGTCCTGTTACTGCTCACTGTTCGCCTCACTTTTTTTCTCTTTCTCTTTTTGCTGCAGTAGCAGCCCGTTATTGGGACAACAGGAAGTCTCCAGGGCAGATGCCTGGGGAGGAACGTGCCTGCACTGTCCAATTATTCAGGCCTCAACAGAAGGCGCAGCTGTGGTTTTACATACATTCACATACTAACACATAATACACGGTACATATTTTCAAAATCAGCTAGTTGGCGAGTTGCCTAAAGAAGTCATACAGTTGAAGTCAAAAGTTTACATACACCTTGCAAAAACTGCAAAATGCTAATTATCTTACCAAAATAAGAGGGATCATACAAAACGCATGTTCTTTTTTACATTAAGTACTGACCTGAATAAGATATGTCACATAAAAGACGTTAACATATAGTCCACAAGAGAAAATTATTGTTGAGTTTATAAAAATGACCCTGTCTATCTTATTCAGTACTAAATAAAAAATAACATGGATTTTTGTATAATACCTCTTATTTTTGTAAAATAATTAACATTTTGCAGAATCTGCAAGGTGTATGTAAAACTTCAGCTGTATATAATAGGTTGGTTTTGAGTTCAACTGACCTCGATCAGACATTAATACATACAAAATCCAAGTGTCTTTCTTTTTTAAAGCTCACAAACCAGCACAAGTGACTTAAATATCTAAAGATATCCACGTGAACACGTGTGGCTATACCTACGTTAATTAGCAAAAGCACAGTTGCTAAAAATATCAAAACTTAAAAAAAGAACTCTAGTTGAACTAATCTCCCTCATATTGACTAATTGGTTGACCCAGCCCTATCCACAATGCAGATCTTGTACAGGATTAGTGGGGACACCTGGGCTATGTAAGCTTGGGCTATTTCAAGAGGCAGATCGATGATGATGACATTTAACATTTAGACAGTATCATGCTTGCTTCCTGGAGGCTACTGATAGTGTTATCATCAGTGCTGGACCTTTAAGCAATTCTGCACCCACAAGTGCACTATCACGTTCACAACCTAGGTAGCTCACCTGGTACATCACTGGACTTGGGAAGTAGAGGGCTTTGGTATGAGTCATGAGTTATGATAAAAGACAATTGTCAATGACAAATGCTTGTCATTGACAATGTCAATGACAAATTGTCAATGACAAATGCTTGCATGGAAGAGAAGAAATTGTTGAACAAAGTCATTATTTTTGTTTTCTACGCATGCAAAAAGTATTCTCATAGCTTCATAAAATTACGATTGAATTACTGATGTCACATGGACTATTTTAACAATATCCTTACTACCTTTCTGGGCCTTGAATGTGTCAGTTGCGTTGTTGTCTATGCAGAAACAGAAAGCTCTCAGATTTCATTAAAAATATCTTAATTTGTGTTCTGAAGATGAACAAAGGTCTTACGGGTTTGATACGACATGAGGGTGACTAATTAATGACAGAGCTTTCATTTTTGAGTGAACTATCCCTTTAAGGGTGCATTCATTTTTTTAGCACCAGTTATTGGACATTTCATTTCTGAACTGCTAAAATGCAAACAATAACCAACCATATAAAACAATACCATATTAACATGTCACTAGACATTTGACTTTTAAAGTACTATGTAATGTGCAAGCAGCATCATAAATATCATTTTGCAGAAATACAACACAGACTTGTCCAGTGATCCTGGGTTTCACATTTGACTGCTGCTGCACTTAAACAAATATCTGTACTAGAAAAGCAAAAAAGCTTGACAGGTCCATGTACATCACCTGCAGGACCGACATACAAATACAAGCCATTTTGCTTCACAAATTTGTTCCATATACTGGTGTCTCTAAAAGCTACAGCCTTTAAAATAACCACTCAGAGAAAAGAAGCCCTGACTATTAACAGCCCTAAGAATGATGAGCACGCCTGATAAACAAAGGTGCTACCCATTTAATATTGACTTATAACCAGCCTGGTGGATTACGATAACAAAACAGCTCAGCTCAACATCACATGACTCTAACTGGCCATGTTATTTTTCATGCTCTTCAATAATAGCTTCCTTACCAAAAAAACTGAATAGACCTCAAAAGAAATGGTATGTGACCATTCATTCTTGCAGACATAACCAAATATGTGCAGTTTTCTGACCACTCAACTCCACCTATATTATGTTTGCAGTCAGGCCAGGGTTAACACCGACAGGATGCAGCTCTTGACGTGAACCCACTTTGAGGTTTCTAACCACACTCTGACCCGTTTCTAGTAATCAAATGAATTGAATTCAGTTTCTACAACAACGAACCTTCTGGAAAACAAGGTTAAATGACATACAAAAAGCAGAAGTCTTTCAAGGCTGTTATACTTCTTACACAAGAACTTTTACCATGCCGTGACTTTAACCACAGGCTACGGTGAAAGCCAAAGCAACTTGTTTATTAATGACATAGGCTAAACACAGTCCATCAAAGTGCAAATCATTCCTCATTAGCAAGGCAGAAGAGGATGCAAAGCAAGCAAACCATGCATGTTTTCCTTAGAGGGAGGAACTAGTAAACAGAGTTTGGTGGTTTGCTGCACAAAGTAAATGCAGTGCTGCTGATAGTGAGAAAATAACAGTTTATATTCTTCTAAACGTCCAAGTTATGGGTCCATCTCCAAGTGTAGTGTAGACATCCGGTTTAGCAATTACTGACCAACACAGAAGCTCACACACTTAACATGATAAGATATGAAGATACATTTGAGATGCCTGTATGTAGTTGATTATTGCAGCTGAACTGTGCACGTTGATAGTTATACTTATACAGCTCAAATCAATACAAAATACTCATCTCCTTCAAACATGGAGTTGTGTAATTTATACGTGAGCTATTTCGACATCAATTTCAGTGTCTCTTTTTGCCATTTATATAGGAAGTGCATATAGAAACTAACTTACGAGACTGCAGAGGGTGTATACACATTTAAAAGCATTATATTAAGTGAATATTTAGTATAGTAGATTAACAACAACTTTAAAACAATAATCGGACGGATATAGGCTCTGTAGAGATAAGAGCGCCATACAAAGATGAGATGATGTGTCGCTGTCAAACCAGACATCACTTATCAAACCTCTCCACAGACCCAGCAAACACAACACTAGAAACCTCTAAGCGTTCGTAAACTCATCCTATCTACACATTAAACTGTACAAGAGCATAAAAGTGAACAAACGCAAACTTGTTGCCCGGTGCTGCAGTAAGTTTAGCAGTTAGCTGGCCGTTATCCGTCCATCTAAGCCCGCTAACTCTCCCCCTCAAACCGCCTCAATGAAGTAACGGATTTAAGCCTTCAGCCGTCCGAACAACCTCCAAACAAAGCCACGGTACTAAAGATATGTCATATGACTGGTTTAAGCAAGGATAACTTGTCAAAAGAGGTTGTAAACCGGTGAATTCTTACCCATTTGAGCCCGCAACCCTTTCAGAGACGTTGCACCCTCCGCCATTTTTGCCGAAGTTTTTTTTCCTGCTGTTTGGCGCTGACACATTAGAGGCGCGCGGGGACGCCGACTGCTGCTCGACCCTCCGCGGTGTACAGACGGCGACAGCGACATCTGGCGTATGACAGCACGCCCTACAGGACACAGGAAGAGTGGTCGTTACTCGGTAGTTTTTAAACCGGTGTCTGTAACCACAAGAGGGTGCTAGGGGTTCCGTGGAAAACTTGGGAAAAAGTTACAAAAAAAAAAAAAAATATATATATATATATATATATATATACATACACTACTCACAATAAGTTAGGGATATTGTGAGAGACTCAGTGGATGTCATACATACTGTGTTTGTTTCACTTCAGACATTTTTGGGATAGGGAAGCAATTGTATTGGGGTGATAGACACCTCATTTTGTGTTTTCCATGTAATGGTCTCATTGTGTACAGGTGTGCCTTATATTGGGGCCAATACCAAAAGACAACCCTTTTCAATGTGGCATCAATTTCAACATTCTGTGGGTATAAAAAGCTGGTATTGTCAGTAAGCCATTCCAAGATCATCATTCAAACAGCCATGAACACACGACGTCACTTAACGGACGAGCAGTGCCACCTGGCCATGGCGCGCCTTCGGGTCGGTGGCAGGCAGTCAGATGTTGCTCGTGAACTTGTTGTGTCTTAAAGTGTCATCAGCAGACTTGCATCAAGACACAGAACTACTGGCAGAGTTCATGACAGACCCAGGAGTGGAGCCCCACGAGTGACAGACTGCAACGATGACCAGTACCTAAGGACCTATGCACTCAGACATCGTTATGCAACTGCCACACAGCTGCAGGCCCGTTTACGAGATGTGAGGGGTACTAGGGTTTCCAGACAAACCATTCGCAACCGACTCCACCGCTTTGGCTTGAATGCCAGACGACCGTTGCAGGTGACTCCACTGACACCAAGACACTGCCGTGAACGTTTGCAGTGGGCACAAGACCATGTGACCTGGACAATGCAGCAGTGGTCTACCGTCCTGTTCACTGATGAGTGTCGGGTCACCTTGCACAGAAATGATGGTCGTCAGCGTTGCTGGAGAGGGCGAGGTGAGTGATACGCTGAGGTCAACATGGTCCCCAGGGTTTGCTTTGGTGGAGGAGGTGCAACAGTCTGGGCAGGCATCACCAGTCAGCGCAAAACAGATTTGGTTATTGTACATGGCTCAGTCACTGCACGTTCTTACCTCAGAGACATCATAGAACCCATCATCATCCCCCAATTCCACCAGCACACCCCCAACTTTCTGTTCATGGATGATAATGCTCCACCACATCGTGGCAGAATTGTCACAGCTCGACTTCAGGAAGTTGGAGTGCCTCATATGGTATGGCCATCAATGTCCCCTGACCTGAACCGCATAGAGCACGTCTGGGACCAGTTGAAGCAGAGACTGGATGATCGTACCCCACCCCCATGTGACCTGGCAGAACGCATTGCCTCAGAACAACATCATGAGGCTAGTGAGGAGCATGAGACGTCGCTGTCAAGCTGTCATTGCGGCAAATGGTGGAAACACCCGCTACTGACATTGTCAGTTTTTGTTATTTGGGGCTATCCTTGTTATTGTCTAAATTTTGGGGGTAATAAATATTAAACTAATGAAAATGGTGTTTCTTCTCATACATTATTAGTAATATCAAAGGGAACTTTTACTTATTTAATTAAAATTCAGAGCAAATAGGAAAAGCACTCATGTAAATAACAATATCCCTAACTTATTGTGAGTAGTGTGTGTATATATATATATATATATATATATATATATATATATATATATAATTACATATATTTTACGGCCATCAATTTGATAACTGTTAGTTATCAAAAATAAATAAATAAATAAGGTAAAGATAATAGATAATATTTTTTGTGACTTTAGTAAAACAATATAAAAGCTATTTATATGATTTTGGAAAAATGTTGTCTTCTTTATAGGAGAATATTTTTTTCTCACACATTACAAAAGGTGTTTTAGACATGAAAATAAACAGGCCTAACTGTCATTATATTTTATGAATAATTATAATATTTGCGATCTAGCAATCTGTTGAACATTTTTACACTACCAGTCAAACAGTAAGATTTTTAATGTTTTCTGCTCACCAAGCCTGCATTTATTTGATAAAAAGACAGAAAAAACAGTAAAATGTTGAAATATTTTTACTATTTAAAATAACTGCGTATATTTTAAAATGTAATTTATTCCTGTGATTTCAAAGCTGAATTTTCATTTTACATGATCCTTCAGAAATCATTCTTATAGTCTGATTTGCTGCTCATAAAAAATTATGTTGTTGAAAACAGCTGAGTAGAATCAGGTTTCTTTGATAAATAGAAAGTTCAGAAGAACAGCATTTATCTGAAATAGAAATCGTTTGTAACATTATAAATGTATTCATCATCACTTTAGATCAATTTAAAGCATCCTTGCTAAATGAAAATATTACAGTCATACTGACTACAATGTTTTGAATAGTATAGTGTATAATGTTACAAAAGCTTTTCATTTCAGATAAATGCTGATCTTTGGATCTTTCTAATCATCAAAGAATCCTGAAAAACTGTTTTAAATATTGATAATAATAATAATATCAAGGTCTTGAACAGCAAATCAGCATATTAGAATGATTTCTGAAGGATCATGTGACACTGAAGACTGGAATAATGATGCTGAAAATTTAGCTTTGATCATAGGAATAAATTACATAAACCTAACACATTAAAATGTATTTATATAGAAAGTAGTTATTTTAAATAGTAAAAATATTTCAAACTTTTATTGTTTTTGCTGTACTTTGGATCAAATAAATGCAGCCTTGGAAAGCAGAACAGACTTCTTTAAAAAACATTAAAAACTTCTGACTGGTAGTGTATATCATGAGAGCACACAATATTTTTAAACATAAAATTCGAAAATATTACTGGATATTATTTTCATGAAGTTATGCTTTAATGCCACAACACTAAGCAAGGGGGTCTGGTGCACAGGCGTGGGATATTTTCCTTTTACCACTACACCGGAGCTTTGACAGTATGTTGAATGGGAAACTGACAGGATCAGCAAAGCTGTGGTCAACCCCTCCCTTTAAGAAAACACCATACTCCCTTTGGCAGTACTAGTTTTCAGGCATCTCAGACTACTTCCTTTCATTTTAGCCATAGCTTCCAGGCCCCTCATTCATTTTTTATAGTAGGCTGAGCCTTGTATCAGTTACACGTATTAAATAATGCACCAGCACTTGTGTTATTTAACACTGTAAGCAGCCAGTAATGCATGTGCCTGTGAGGGAATGTCAGGGCTTCAGATGTATCGAGTATATGAAGCTCTAGCCCACACAAAGCTACAATCTATAAGAATAGCTGCTATGACTAATTCAACTAATACAACTGATACAGCTGAAGATACGCTGTTACAACTGTCTTAGTATGTAGTATTTATTTTTATTTATATTTATTTTCAATAATTGCACTTCAACCACTACTGAAAAATTCGCAGCACTGAATTTTTACTCTTTTAAATAAAAATTGATGATATCTAAATATAAAGTCTAAACTGATATCTGTCACAAGCATGAAATGATAATGTAAAGTGTCATATGTTAAAGAAAGAGGTGTAAAGAAGTATGTGTGAAACCTCATACACAGGAACACTGTTGTGTAATTTTTCACAGCCTTGTGGTAAATTCTTTCAAGCTTCTTGTAGAAATACCCTGAATGGGAAATTTAGAGGAAATGGTGAGGTGGAGGCCGAAACCTTCCTTTCCCCTTGTTTTAAAATGATCTCACGTACAGAGAAACATAAAACCGAAGGTTGATTAATCCCTTTCTTAAAACTGTTTTGGCAACACTCCCTCTGTTTATGAAAAACACACAATGTAAATCTTTGGAAATATAAGAAAGAAGAGAGGAGAGACTTACTTAAAAAAACATTAAAAAATCTTACTGTACAAAAACTTTTGACTGGTAGTGTTTCTCTAAAATATATATATATATTGAGAAACAAGTGCTGTCATGCTGACAGAAAAAAGGGTTTATTGTAATTATTTATATCTATATTCCTCTTTCATCCAGACGCATTTTTTCCATTTGAGGCCATTTGTATATTTTATGGGTCTGGCTTTCGGTCTCATCCACGTCCAGCTATTTTTAGCTATAGCTCGTTTTGCTGCTTGATATTGCAAATTTGTGAGTCTTACCAAGTTATTTTAATGTACTATATTAATTCTGAACCCACTGGTTTATACTACAAACAGTTTACTGCATGTGTTATTCTTCTCTTTATTTCCCTACCAGGTAATGAACCAGAAGTCTCATCCATAATAAAGTAGATAAAGTTTCACAGTTGTGTCCCTACACCGTCAGTGTCAAGCATTTATAAAATATGTATGTATGTATGTATTTATTTATTTATTTTAACTTAGCGTCTTGGGTAGGGGGAGACCAGGGATGCTTGTAACAAGAGTCAGTAGTAACACTACCAATTTCTTAAATAAGGAACAAGTTACAAATTCAAATTCACTATACACATTCTCATTGTAGTTCTTATCATTTTAGTTTTTTGTGGCAGACACAGCAGATTTTAGAGGAGAAAAACTCATTCTGAGGTAAAAAAAAAAAAGCAACTTTTTATACTTTGTAGTTAAACTTATCCAAGTTAAATTATGTTTATTATGTGTCTGTGTAGATATTTTCCATGCAAGCAAAGTTTTGGCTGATACCTGTAAGGTGAACTAGTTCACGGCTACAAGACAGTATGTCTAGGTCTTGAAGGAAAAAGACCAAAATTCTATATCTGACATTAACAAGCTTGCTTAAACACACACACACACACACACATGCACATTATTCAGTTTTATTATCATGATGCTAATATAACACACAACAATTATGCTGAAACATCAGTGTTGCATAAAAAGCTTATATATATATATATATATATATATATATATATAATCCTAATAATAATCCTAAAATAATCCTAATCCTAAAGAAGTCATAATCCTTGTTGTATAATGTTACATCTCACTCCAGGGTATTTTTCAGCTAACCCGGACAATGGGGTGAAATGTAACAGCTCCCTTCTTGTGTTTACACTTGTAACTTGTTTGAATAACATTTTGAATGCACTGTCTTAAAAGAACTCCAAAAATGTTACAACCACCCCAGTCTCCCCCTATTTTTTACAAGGGAGGAGACAAACCACCTTGACCTACTGAATTATTCACTTGCAGCGGCTAAAAATAACCGTTGTTGTAATTTGTTGTGAAATCGCAAGTGTTTTTAGGAATGGAAACCAGGGCTTTTGGTTTGAAATGTTGTCTTTCTTTTAAGAGCTCCATATTACATAATATAACGCCCTCATGTGGTGTTTTGGAATAAAGACCAGGATGTTCAATGACACAGAATGTACTGTAATTACCCACATAAAACCATCAACGGTGCTACTTCTATCTGTAGAAATGTTTAACACTAGTAAAATATAAAATCTAAAAATTACAAAAGCATTTTTTAGTTATTTGATTATAATTATAAAAATATATATATTTAACAGTGGACCACAAAACATTTACATTTTTTTTTTTTTAAATTGAGATTTATACATCATCTGAAAGCTTTCCATCGATGTATGGTTTGTTAGGATAGGACAATATTTGGTCAAGATACAACTATTTGAAAATCTGAGGGTTCAAAAAAATCAAAATACTGAGAAAATCACCTTTAAAGTTGTCCAGATGAAAGTCTTAGCAATGCATATTACTAATCAAAATTTTTGATATATTTATGCAAGGAATTTTACAAAATATCTTCATGGAACATGATCTTTACTTAATATCCTGGCATATTACATACAATGTATTTTTGGCTATTGCTACAATTATACCCATGCTACTTAAGACTGGTTTTGTGGGTCTAGTATTTATTATAAAATATGTTCCATGTCATTTAATTTCTATGTCACAATAGCAGACACATATTGTATTTTAGTACAAATAAAAAGATAAATATATAATATAAAATATTCACAAAATGTATCCAAATGAATAAACCAAAATATCTTTCCAAATGAGAATTATGTAATCTAGCTCAGAGAGAGCTATGGGTTGCAGATTGATAGCCACTATAAAATCTAATTAAATTTGTTTGGTGAGCAGAACCGAATCTGATGTGAACACCTGAACATTACCTGAACTGTTTGCGTAAGATCTAAAACAACTTCCTGTTAAGATGGCAGACTCATCCTGGCCACACAAATATATGCAGAACTGTTCATGTAATGAAAACTCGAACAGTTCCGCATATTCACTGACATGCACTGTCTTTTATGACTGATTATTACTGCATTTCCAAAAATACCACATCTGTGGGTTTTTCATAATTTAGTAATCAGTCCTTACAGCTTCAATCTCATGCTGCTCTTATCACTAAGCTATTAGAGAACAAGCATTATCCGCCCACCATTGACTCTGTATCAGAAATATTCTTCCTATTTAGCAAGAGCCATGCCTTTGCTGCAGTATTTCATCACGCAACTTGCACCTTTTAATCTTTAACCATATATGAGGTGTGTCTTCTCCCACATTCATGAGAGATCATCATAAACCAGATCTCAAAACACGCACACATCTCAATCAGAATTATCTGTATGGGTCTTAGTGATGTGAGAAAGAAATATTCACAGGTTCGTGAAATTAAAGGGTTAAACTAACTGGTTCATCATAAGATTAACTGGTTCCGGATGCTGTTCCTTATTGACCCATGTACGGATCCTTTTATGTTTATTACAGTCTTTATGATTAATAAATAACTTAGCAACAAGAGATTGGGCGTGGATTTTGTCTCCTTTAAGAAAAGGTCCTGCGCTGGATATATTTAAAGGACAACATACCCGCATATCCTTTTCTAGGTTGGATTTGTTGGGTTCTCATCATCTATGTTGTTTTGTTAATACTCAAGTGTTTTCCGCTCTAGAGAAATGTCATAACACAGTAAGTAGTCATTTAACTCATGACGAATTAAATTGCATAAGACAGTAATGTAATAAATGTTTCTCGTTATAGATGTGTTTTGCCTTTTTCAAATTTAAACAGATTTTTTACTTTAAATGCTTTGAAATGTAACTTTTTTTTGTTTGCTTTTTTAAGTGAGGACAGTGTAGAAATTAACTTTTTTTTTCTTTTTTCCCTCTTTTTCTTTTTTTTTTTTTTGATTTGCATTTATTTTTTAGATATATCATGCATACCTTCAATAAATACCTGCCTGTGACTATTTACATGTGGATTTTGGGCTCCTCTCTCAGTTATGCAGGTATGATTTTTCACAAAACTCTTCCTTGCATTTATTGTGTAAATATCTTCTCTCCATGTCTCTATTAGTAAGAAGGATTTTTTTAGTGAAGGGAAAGACATGTTTAATGCTGTTATGTTTGACATTTAAAAAAGTTTAGCTAAGAATGACAAATAATATTTTTCTTGTTAACATGCTAAATAAGTGGCATATGCTGGCTGTTAATTTAAGATACATTAATTGGTTCTAGATTCACCATTTAATTTTTTTGAGTTATCATTTTCATTAGAAGATGTCATAATTCAAACAGACTGACGCAACTGTTGCATTAAACGAGAAGCCACTTCCAAAACAAAAATTTAGAGATAATGTACTCACCCCCTTGTCATCCAAGATGTTCATGACTTTTTTTCTTCAGTCGTAAAGAAATTATGTTTTTTGAGTTAAACATTTCAGGATTTTTCTCCATATAATGGACTGTTATGGTGCCCCGATTTTGAACTTCCAAAATGCAGTTTAAATACGGCTTCAAACGATCCCAGGTGCGGTTGTAAATGATCTCAGTAAAAAGAAGGGTCTTATCTAGTGAAATTGGTTATTTTCATAAAAAAATACAATTTAAAATACTTTTTAATCTCAAACGCTCGTCTTGTCTTTCTCTCCCTGATCTCTGTGTATTCTGACTCAAGACAGTTAGGGTATGTCGAAAAACTCCAATCGTATTTTCTCCCTCAACTTCAAAAATCATTCAAAATCATCCTACATCGCTGCAGAAGAACCGACCCAGTCTTTGCAAAGTGAACACGCAAAGAAGATCAAACACCCTCAACAAAAAAGGTAAAACAGTGATATAGGACAATTTTGAAGTTGAGGGAGAATATGAGATGGGAATCATGAACTGGAAAAAACAGTTCAGGCAGAGTGAGACAAGACGAGCGTTTGACATTAAAAAGTATATAAATTGTATTATTTTTATGAAAATAACTAATCGTTTTGCTAGATAAGACCCTTCTTCCTCAGCTGGGATTGTTTACAACTGCATTTGGGATCGTTTGAAGCCACATTTAAACTGCATTTTGGAAGTTCAAAATTGGGGCACCATATCAGTCCATTATATGGAGAAAAATCATGAAATGTTTCCGTCAAAAAACATAATTTCTTTGCAACTGAAGAAAGAAAGACATGAACATCTTTGATAACAAGGGGTGAGTACATTATCTGTAAATTTTTGTTCTGGAAGTGGACTTCTCCTTTAAAGGATTAGTTCACTTCCAGAACAAAAATGTACAGATAGATTACTCACCCCCCTTGTCATCCAAGATGTTCATGTCTTTCTTTCTTTAGTCGTAAAGAAATTATGTTTTTTGAGGAAAACATTTCAGGATTTCTCTCCATGTAATGGACTTCTATGGTGCTTCCAAATTTGAACTTCCAAAATGCAGTTTGAATGTGGCTTCAAAGGGCTCTAAACCCCACCCAAGGATTGAGGGTCTTATCTAGCGAAATGATCGGTTATTTTCCAAAAAAAATTACAATTTATATACTTTTTAACTTCAAACGCTCGTCTTTTTTCAGTCATGACAGTTAGGGTACGTCTAAAAACTCCAATCTTATTTTCTCCTCCAACTTCAAAATCATTCTACATCGCTGGTTTACCTTTTTTTTGTAAAGGGTGTTTGATCTTCTTTGCACGTTCACTTTCTAAACTCTGGGTTGGTGCTTCTGTAGGACGATTTTGAAGTTGGAGGAGAAAATGAGATGGGAGTTTTTAGATGTACCCTAACTGCCATGACTGGAAAAAAACAGCTCACACAGAGCTAGACAAGATCAGCATTTGAGGTTAAATTGTATATGAATTGTAATAAAAAATAAATAAATAACCAGTCGTTTTGCTGGATAAGACCCTTTGAAGCTGCATTTAAACAGCACCATAGAAGTCCATTACATGGAGAGAAATCCTGAAATGTTCTCCTCACAAAAACAACTGAAGAAAGAAAGACACGAACATCTTGGATGACAAGGGGGTGAGTAAATTATCTGTAAATTTTTGTTCTGGAAGTGAACCAATCCTTTAATTGGTTTTGTTCAACCAGAACATTGCTTTTAGCTGAAATAGACGGCTAATCTCTATTCCAACTTTTAGGCTCAAGCCTATGGGGGAAGAAGGCGGACTTTACTGCCCAATCCTGTGTTTGGCAGCTGAATAAATATACTATCATCCCATCTTTAGAAGAACTGAGTGTCTGCATCAACCTTATGAGAAAGATTAGCACTTCCAAATGGACGGCTTTTGACTACAAAGGTTCAGGGCAACATCACATTGAGCTTGGCTTAGCTGGAAATATGGGCAATGTGATAGCCTCTCTTTTCGGAGAAGAATGGAAAGTTGCTTATGACATTCCCCTAAACACGTGGCACACAGTTTGTCTGACGTGGTCGAGTCACATTAGGCTTTTCCAAGTGATCATTAATGAAAAAGTTTTTGAATTTCACTTGAATGAAACGTCACCCAGGTTCCTGGCCGCAAATGGTACCCTGAGTTTGGGAGTGTCACATAATGTTGTTGGAGATACTATTGATTATGAGACCGGGAAGAACTTCCTAGGGGACATGGCCTTGTTTCGGATGTGGGGAGTGCAGTGGAGTCCACAGCAGCTGAATGCATGCAGATGTGCAGATGGGAATATTGTGACTTGGAGAGAGCAAGACTGGGATTATCAGACGTGTCCACCAAAACAGGAAGACAATTTTATGTGTGGTGAGAAACCTCTCTATTTATAGAAGAGGAAATAAAGAATTAATGTTACAATAACTTGTGTTATATGATGAAATCTATTATTGCCATTGCATTCTAATGAACTGTATCTTTACCACATTGCAGCATCGTCAAAATATAAAATTCAAATGACCGTATCTATACAAAGTAACAATAATGATAACACTGAAAATGATATCCAGGAGATTGTTTTAATCTGGGTAAGAGAATATTTCAGATATGTGTACATATGTTATACAATATTTAATATTTAACATTTCTACTTACATATTAACCTTTATAAGCTAAATTTATGTTTTTTTTTTTGTTTTGTTTTTATTTCAGCTGAACAACGTTTTTACTGAGAACATATCAGTGCATTCTGTGTTCCTGACAAATTTAAGGCAATTATTAGATTATTTCATTTTCAGTTCAGTAACTAAATACATAAAATATTTGTTTACATAAGCATATGATGTTATTTTATTGTCTAAGAGAAGTGCCAAATTTTTCTCATCTGTGCTCCAATTTAGCTCTCAAACTAAGGCTGGTTTAGCTGGACAAAATAAGGAAATTCAGGTACATTGTACACTATAATTACTAATTATTAAATGTGACCTATACCACAAAACTATTCTTAAGTAGCACGCGTATATTTGTTGCAACAGCCCACAATACATTGTATGGATCAAAATTATCGATTTTTCTTTTATGCCAAAAATCATTAGGATATAAAGTAAAGATCATGTTCCATGAAGATATTTTGTAAATTTCCTACCGTAAATATAACAAAACTTAATTTTTGATTAGTAATATGCATTGCTAAGACCTTCATCTGGTTATTTATTGCAGCTTATGAACGGTTTTGTGGTCCATGGTCACAAATGGACATATTTAATTTATATCCTTATATTATACCATTACAAAACATTAAAACATATAACATTAAAACACTGTGTTAAATAAGTTACGTTATGCTTGTTTGAAGGATACTGGAAAGCCACGAGTCAAGCCACAATGGTAAAAATTCTCATACACCTGCAATACATGCATTTATGCAATTTAAGCTTTGTGCATGAATTAAATCATCTTGTTGTGTTTGTGGTCTTAGGTTTGATTGTTTGGTGTTTGTGAGAGTGACACCTGAAGCTGATGTGAGTGAAACAGTCACTATGATTCAGAACCTGTTAAAACCCCACTATACCTACAACAACACTGTCCTCAAAGCAAACCCATCGTCTATAAACATCCTCTCAGTAGGTATGTAGCTGTATGTGAGTGGTTGGAATATAAGTAGGCCTATTCAGTCAACCTAAGCTTACTGATTTTTGAATTTTACAGCTGTCTTTCCCAATGAGACTTCAAATCCTGCTTTGACCACTGTTGCACCAGGCTTGTCTCAAACCACAAATAGTCCTGACATAGGAAGAACAAATATTACAACATCAGGTCTGTGCCAGTCAAAGCTTGATAACTCAGCAAGAAAACGCTTTCATTAACGCAGAAGCCTTTCCACTGTAATTTATATATAAAAGTACTAAAAGCTCACATTCCTTTTCAAGAGGTCACATGTAAAACATTTTGTTCTTCAGGAACTCACACAACATCACAAACAATGGCAATGGATAATATCTGTTCAATCACTGTAGACTTCATTTCAAACAGAGGTGAGTTAGACAATAATATAACACAAACAGTTGAGGTAAAAAATGTACATACACCTTGCGGAATCTACAAATTGTTAATTATTTTACCAAAATAAGAGGGATCATACAAAATGCATGTTATTTTTTATTTAGTACTGACCCGAATAAGATATTTTACATAAAAGATGTTTACATATAATCTACAAGAGAAAATAATAGTTGAATTTATAAAAAAGGACCCCGTTCAAAAAGTTCACATACGTTTGATTCTCAATACTGTGTTGTTACCTGAATGATTCACAGAATGATGGATACCTGAATGATTTTTGTGTATTTGAACCCCTTACAACAATGACTGTATGATTTTGAGATCCATCTTTTCACACTGAGGACAACTGAGAGGGTTATATGCAACTATTACAGGGTTCAAACACTCGCTGATGTTCCAGAAGGAGAAATGGTGCATTAAGAGGTGGGGGTGAAAACTTTTGAACAGAATGATGATGTGTACATTTTTCTTATTTTGCCTAAATATCATATATTTTTTTTATTTAGTGCTGCCCTTCAGAACCTACTTACATGTTTCCCAGAAGACAAAAAAAGTTAAATATACCTTGATGTTCAAATGCAAAAGTTCCCCCCCCGACTCTTAATGCATTGTGTTTCCTTCTGAAACATCAGTGAGCTTTCGAACCTTCTGTAATAGATGGATAACAATAATAGATGGATCTTAAAATCATACAGTCATTGCTGGAAAGCGTTCAAATACACAAAAATGGTGAAAAACCAAAGAATTTGTGGGACCTGAAGGATTTTTCTGAAGAACAGCGGGCAGTTTAACTGTTCAGGACAAACAAGGGACTCATGAACAACTATCACTTAACAATATAAACAGCTGTGGATTATTCAGGAAACAGTATTAAGAATCAGGGGTATGTAAACTTTTGAACCCAACTATTATTTTCTTTTGTGGACTATATGTAAATGTCTTTTATGTGAAATATCTTATTCAGATCAGTACTTAATAAAAAAATGGCATGCATTTTGTATGATCCCTCTTATTTTGGTAAAACAATTAACATTTTGCAGATTCTGCAAGGTGTGTGTAAACTTTTGACCTCAATTGTATTTTTGTAAGGTTTGTGAATTGTGGATATAACGATCTCTGAAAACTAATAAAGTGACCACTATGTAAAACATATACGAATCAAGGTTTTGTAAGGCTAACAAATCTTAGTTGCACACAAAACCTCCATTTAAAAATGTAATAAAAATTTGACTAAACTGTTAAATAAAACATTTTGCAGTATATTATATCGTTTTTTTATTATTATTTATTTAAGTCTGTGTAAAGCAATATTAAATATGTATTCTGAATTTATCACACCACAGAAAAATGTTATTAACAACCCAGCCAAATTTGAATGTTTAAAAAAACGGCAAGTGAGTAAAACAAGTTAATCTTGAAAAAGTAAGCAGTGTTCTTTGCTCTCAAACGCTGGGGCGTGTCCGCTGTCAACGCTAAAACCACGCCCACTCGCTGGAAAGCTGCCAACGTCTCTCAACTGTCAAAAAAATACATTTGAATAAGAAGACCGAGCTGTTTTGTAAATTATCGCAACCAGATAATATGCACTTACGTGACGAAGACATAGCTAGCGAGCAAACCTGTAGGCTGTAGTAACTTGCAATTGAGCAGGTGAACCACTGATGCTAATGCTCTCTTGTTATTATCGAGACATGAGCTCAAAAATCCTAAAAACAAAAATGGTGAAAAACTGTTTAACGGTCTTACTCCACAATTCACTACATAGCTCACAGTCTTTGTTATGTGTTTTCAGCAATACATTTCTAACATTTAAAATGTGTTTAGAAACAATTCTCTGAATTGCCTTTGCTTTACATGTACTTTAAATTGAACAGGGGTTTACTGTACTAATGTTTCACCAGATTTTGGAGACATTTTTTATAGAGTTTATCTCAATCTAACAATGAGTGGCAGCATCGCAGACCCTCAACACACTATACAGCAATGGGTAAGTAATGACACATACAATAAAAAGTCATTTAAAGAAGACCTTTGTTTTTGACATGCTTCTTTTCTTCAGGTTCATCAAACACTGGGAAACTGCAACTTGAACGTTTGGAATCTTGTGATAAAAGGAGCTCCTAAGTAAGCGTCCCAACATGGAACACATGGAATATGCAAATGCAGATGAAATACATGCTGTATTGTTACTCAAATAAAATCTTTTTTAGGTACCTCACTACTTTTCAGGTTCAGGCAATGGCACCAGTGAATGTCACAGCAACAGAGAATCTGATTTTTAAACTCTTGATAAAAGGATACACCAGTGCTACCATCAATATCACTGTCCCGACTGGTGAAGTCAAAATCAGCCATATAGGTACTGTCTGATTTTGACTTTTTACTGATGACTTGTATGGGGAAAAAATCATTAAAATATGTGTGTTGTTTCTTAATTCAAGCTGTTTATTGTTTTAGATCCAGGCGTTTGTCCAGAGGAGACCATGCTCACAATGTATGGTATATATGTGTGGCCCGAAATGACGGCTCAAAGCGAATATAGCATGGGGTGTGTGAGAGGGAGTGAAAGTGCTACAAGGTTTTGGTAAGTACAACACATCGTGCAGTGGTTTTGCAACTAATACACAGCTTGTTAAAACAGGAGCATCGATCAATCATTTGTTTTATGGACATTATCATTTTTGTAATCGCCACTGGATATAATTTTAAGTGAAATACTGCTTTGTTTCTATAGAAGCAATTTGATGGCCCTGGAAAAACACTAGTTAGTCAGATAACACTAGTTTGCCATGTGTTTATCTTTGCGTCATTTGGCACACAAACTATACAAACAATCCTGTGCTGCTCTACTGATTAATATGTCTTATCTTTTTCTTGTGGAAAGCAATATCCTTTAATTGAATAAGTAGCTCGACAATACTGCTTGGGCTCCGGACAATGCAAATATTAACTCCCAGTACAGCAATATAACTTCAGTCACCATCATATAAAATTGATCTTTTTACAGCTTTAGAACAAGTCTATGACTTCTGTTTATATGAGTTCAAGAAGCTTCAGGAAAAGCTGTACACAATCATTTCAGGTTTAAAACTCTGTTGTAAATAACACTTTCTTGAAGTCAGAAGAATGCAAAAATTAGTGAACAAACCTTTCAATAAGCAGCTTAATGACAGTCACATTTTTTTCCTCATACCATTTAGTAAATTGAATGGTGCTGACAAAGCAGTGTGGGATGATCCAGACATGAGCAAGTGTGTCAGGACGGATTCAGATTTTGATGACTTGGAAAATATTACAGTTACAGCTGGTAAGTTATTAATATGGGTTTTTATTTGCGATTATTTATTAAAGAAGACACAAGCACAATTAATTCAGCTTGCATCTGTCTCCAGACAACTCACCAGACATTGTGGACATGATTGAGGATCTTTTAAGTAAACAAACAGATCTGAATGATGCTCAGCTGGACATTGTGCTTGAAAAACTGCTCGAGGTCACTGAGGTTGGAACCTTGACCACAGACCTGGCCAGTGACATTACTAAAATCATTTCAGATATCTGTTATATCACAACTAGTCCCACCCAAGTCAACAAGTAAGTATGAAAGCAAGTTAGAGCATTTTGTGCAGGATTATATGGTGATACATACAGATTAAGGGATAGCTGAACTCAAAATGAATTTTCTATCATTATTTACTCACCCTCGTGTTGTTTCAGTCCTGCATATATTTATTTTATCTGTGGTCACGAAAAGAGAAAATTAAAATATAATGCCTGCTGATAAAAAACATCAATGTAAAGTTAAAGAGTCTTAATGATGGATGTTTATTACAAACACTCAGCTTTTCACTTCACAAGTCTTTAAATGATGGATTGGAGTTGTGTGGACGACTTGTGGGTTATTGTGATGTTTGTATCAGCTGTTTGGACTCTCATTCTGATGGCACCCATTCACTGCAGAGGATCCATTGGTGAGCAAGTGATGCAATGATAAATTTCACCAAATCTGTTTTGATGAAAAAACTCATTTACATCTTGGATGGCCTGAGGGGGAGTAAATTTTCAGCTAATTTTCATTTTGGAGGGCAACTATTCCTTGAAACCCAAAGTTATTTAGTTACAGGTTGAGCCCCCAAAAAAGCACATTCAGTACTGCAGAAAATAAGATATGTCTGTAATTACACTACCAGTGAAAAGTTTTTGAACAGTAAGATTTTAATGTTTTTTAAAGAAGTCTTTTCTGCTCACCAAGACTGCATTTATTTGATCCAAGGTACTGCAAAAACAGTACAATTCTTTTACTATTTAAAATCTTTTCACTATTTATAATATCTTTTTTCTATATGATTATATTTTAAAATGTCATTTATTTCTGTGATTTTAAAGTTGGATTTTAGCATCATTACTCCAGTCACATGATCCTTCATAAATCATTCAAATAGTTTATTTATTATTATTATTATTATTATTATTATTATATTAAAAACAGCTGAGTAGATTTTTTTCAGGTTTCTTTGATGAATAGAAAGTTTAGAAGAACAGCTGAAATTTATCTGAAATAAAAATCTTTTGTAACATAAAAAAATGAAAGTATTAAATTCTACAATACCCCCCCCCCCTTCCAAAAAAAAAAGAAATTATACTAACCTTAAAACGTATAAAAAATAAAAAAAATGTTTCCTGATTCCTGAACCGAAAATCAGCATATTAGAATGATTTCTGAAGGAGCATGTGACACTGAAGACTGAAGTAATAATGCTGAAAATGTAGCTTTGATCACAGGAATAAATTACATTTTAAAACATATTAAAATAGAAAGCAGTTATTTTAAATAGTAAAAAATATTTCACAATATTACTGCTTTTGCTGTGTTTTGGATCAAATAAATGCAGGCTTGGTAAGCAGAAGAGACTTCTTTAAAAAACATGTACATCTCTGAAATGCACCTCAATATCTAATTTTCTGTTGTTTTGACTTTCTATATTTGTGTGGGGTAGAATTCTTTCTATTACAGAGCATATGGGAGACAGGACGGTGTTTGAGGGAGATGCTTATAACATGACAGCACGTTCATTAGCACTTCAGCTGATCAACCATGACACCTCTCAGTTCCAGGGCCTCACATTCGAGGTGTCCTCCATACTAAATGATAGCACCCCTGAGGTGAGAGAGAAAGAGAGACCGTGTATCTAACACGACATGAGACCAAGATCATTATGGAAACTTTAGACTCTTAGCGAAAATAGAAGTGTGATATTAAAATGTCACAGTACCTTTGCGAATGTGTTTTCACACCATTGTGACCACAAGGTTTCTGTGTCCTTGTGTGCGTTAGTGGATCACAGGATTCAAGTGGTTATTTTAGCACCATTTAAATGTCTGGTGTGATACTCGCTCTGACCACTAGATGACTTTGAAGTAAGATGTGAACGTTCTGAGCATTGTTTTAAAGCTGAAAGGGATAGTTTAGCAAAAAATGAAAATTCTGTCATTAATTACTCACCCTCATGTGGTTCCAAACCTGTAAGACCTTTGTTCATCTTCAGAACACAAATTAAGACATTTTTGATGAAACCTGAGAGCTTTGTGGTTCAACTGTAATGTTATGAAGCTAACTGAAGATTAAACAAACTGCTTGAGTGAATAATTCAATGACTCATTTATAGTCACTTGTCGTCACCTACTGACAAATTGACAAAACATGTAAAAAGCTAAATCCCCACCACTAATGCACAGACTGACAGTCTGGAACATTAAATGCTTAGAAAAAGTGTGAACATGAATGGTTAATGGATTTCAACATATGCTCTAATGTTTCCTCCCCTTTTTTCTAGATTTTTTATGACAAGAACTTTACAGAGCATCCAGACACAAAAACTCTAGCGTTTATATCCTTACCTCATACAATTGAGTGCTTTTTTCCACACAATGGAACCAGTCCTCGCATACAGTTCCATTTTTATGGCGTAGAAAATTTATTCAAGGTAACATACATTGAATTGGTAATCAGATATTCGATGTGTATTTTTCAAATCAGAAAAATATAGATTTAAAAGTTTTTAACTATGCAGCATTTTGGCATCTAATGGCAAACCTTTAATATCTAGGACCCTACAGCCAACATGATGCTCAACTCTTATGTGGTGTCTGCCAGTGTCACCAATGCCTCAGTGACAAACCTTGAGATCCCAGTGATGGTCACTTTGCGCCATCTCCAAAACAAAGAGGTCTGTCTGTATGGATGTAATCAGCCACCACAAAAACAAACCACAAATCAATAGTTCAGCATGATTATTGCCCTGTTATACAACAAACCATAGTAAACTGCTTCTACATAAAACTAATTTATGCTATCTTTTGTTTAACAAATATCTTTCTAAGAGGCTTCTCACGAAAATGAGGCAGCTGTAATTCATCTACTATAATAACCCCTAACATTATCACAGGTTTACAGTTTGATTCACCATACTCTCTTTCTTCTCTAAAGGATTTGGACACTGTTAAGTGTGTCTACTGGGACTTCAGCAAAAACAGTAAGAATTGTGATACACACTTATGAATCCAACATTTAGGCCTGTCTATAGTAAGTGCACTTCATTTTGGTCAATATCCCCATGATAGATGAGAATGGTGGATGGAACGATACAGGATGTAAAACAGTAAAGTCAAATGCCACTCATACGTCCTGTTCCTGTGATCACCTAACACATTTTGGAGTTCTTCTGGTGAGTTCGGTTTGTGTGCCCAAAATATGAATGACAAACAATGGCAATGTGCAAAACATTTGCATAAAATATGCCTAGATTTTGATTATTGTAACGACTTTGTGCATTTCCCTAAACTTGTCTGTCTTCCAGGATATCTCTAAAACCCCAATAAGCGAGGAAGATGAAAGGATTCTGACTATCATCTCAAACCTGGGCAGTGGCATATCATCTATCTTTCTTGGAGTCACACTGTTAACCTATCTGGCCTTTGCGTAAGTTCATAGACTGTTTGGAAGCTACCCCTTAAACCAGAATAAGAATGCATGCTTAGAGACACATTTGGTTTGTTTACAACCATGAGCAACCAAAAAGCATCTTCAGCAGTGTCAATAAAAATTAAAGGTGACATATCTTTAAAATCTTACTTTTGTCGTATTAAAGTGCTATAATCGGGTCACCAGTGCATCTACAAACCCAGAAAATGTAAAAAAAGGACAACCCAGTAACTTTGTTTTGGTAAGCCTTTTTCTGCATGGTATACCAGTTCTAACGCCATGGCAAAAGTTCGAGCAAAGCATGTTAACTGTTCTGTCGTTGGCTGCACAGATGAGCACAGAACAGTATTTAAAATCTCACCCTCAGAGGAGACAAGAGAGCAGTGGATTTATTGATTTATTTGCTGTATATTACGCTGCTGCCACAGATCTAATAAAAACATGCAATTTCTTTCCCAGCTGTTTACCTTCATAGACATAACCGACTGTTTTTGTAACTCCTGTGTGCTTTCAACATAAACTTGTGTGTATTTGACAGTTTAAGCGCAATAAGACATGAAAGAGAACTCAGCTTAGTACTCACATGCCATGTGACAGCTGCCTTCTGTGCGTGTGCTTTCAGAAAACCATATGACTTCAGTTTGATACACATGGTAATCAAAACCAAACAGATGTGTTTTTGGAGAGTATCTGAGCTACGAGCTGTAAAGGCACAGCCCTATTCTGGAAAAGGAGGCTCATTTGCATTTAAAGAGACATGCGAAAAAAGCATGTTTCTGCTTCCACTTAAAATAGGCATTTTCAAAATGATATAATAATAATCTGTGTGGTATTTTGAACTGAAACTTCACAGACATATTCTGGGGACACCTGGGGACAATATTACATATTGTAAAAAGGCGCATAATAGGTTTCCTTTAATGGACAAATATATTGTTATTGATCTAACAAAGATTTAAGAAACTAAAAGACTGTCTTTTCTTACATGTTTTCTTATTACAGGAAACTGAGGCGAGACTACCCTTCAAAGATCCTTATTAACCTCTCTGTGGCCTTGCTCGGGTTGAACATGCTGTTTCTCGTCAACTCCTGGTTTGCCTCTTTTAACAGCTATGCCATCTGTATTACCGTAGCGGCCTTTCTACATTACTTCTTCCTGGCTACCTTTCTTTGGATGGGACTGGGTGCAATC
Source organism: Labeo rohita (assembly GCF_022985175.1). Taxonomy (NCBI): domain Eukaryota; kingdom Metazoa; phylum Chordata; class Actinopteri; order Cypriniformes; family Cyprinidae; genus Labeo; species Labeo rohita. The sequence goes on from NC_066882.1 coordinate 8,207,411, forward strand.
AACATGTATCTGGCCTTGGTCAAGGTCTTTAATTCATACGTGCCATCTTACATCCTCAAATTCTGTGCACTTGGATGGGGTGAGACAGGCATTTTATAATTTTATACTGTGTAGTTTCAACTGAACTAATTTCTGCATAAGAATTCAGGAAAAAAGGAAAAGTGTTTGTTGATTCTTGAACTGTTGTTTGCAGGTTTACCTCTGCTGGTTGTTAGTTTGGTGCTTGCCATTGATATAAATTCATATGGCATGGCCGTCTCCAGGACACATCTCCAAGAATTGCATTGTAGGTGCCATAGCAAAAAAATTTAAAATGTACATTTGTAAATGAATATGTTGGTGCATATTAATTATATATATATTTAAGGCCACAATTAGAATAAACAGAATGTTATTATACATTAGTGTGGACACTAATTTATTTATCTTATGGTTATCATGGTGTGAATGGGCCTTTATGGTTATACTGTTTCTCTTCATCCTCTTCAGCTGCTGGATAAAGAATGATCTGACCTTTTATGTGACTGTGGTTTCCTTCGTGGCCCTGGTCATGGTCTCTAACATCTGCGTGTTTGCCGAGGTACTGGTACAGATCCGTAAAATGCGGGTCAATAAGCCCTCCAGCAGCCAAAAAGGGTTCCTGCATGACCTCCGAGTGGTGGCCAGTCTCACGTTTTTGCTGGGACTTACCTGGATACTAGCCTTCATCGCCTGGGGCCCGGCCAAATCACCCCTGCTGTACCTGTTCTCCCTCCTCAACAGTCTTCAAGGTAACCGCAAGGACTGCTTATGCCTAGTGAGAGAAAGTTTGTGTTCAAATTTGTAACACTGTGCATAGTAGCCTACATACAGTTTTAAGTTTACATACACCTTGCAGAATGCGCAAAATGTTCATTAATTTACCAAAATAAGAGAGATCATACAAAATGCATGGTATTTTTTATTTAGTACTGACCTGAATAAGATATTTCACATAAAAGACGTTTACATATATGTTTTTTTTTTTTGTTTAGTGACAGTTGTTCATGAGTCCCTTGTTTGTCCTGAACAGTTAAACTGCCCTCTGTTCTTCAGAAAAATCCATCAGGTCCAACAAATTTTTTTTTGGCATTTTTGTGACAACATGCATTTTGTATGATCCCTCTTATTTTGGTAAAATAATTAACATTTTGCAGATTCTGCAAGGTGTATGTACACTTTTGACTTAAACTGTATATGCAGTGGTACTCATGATTATAATATAAGCAAGTAAACATGCATTATTCTACTGTTTAACAACAGATGATATATCAGTTTTTGAGTGAATGAAAGGGATCTTTGGACAAGTTTTTTTGCTTTTGTTGTATTTCAGGTTTCTTTATCTTCCTGTTTTACTGTCTGATGAAAGACAACGTGAGGAAGCAGTGGAGGATACATCTCTGCTGTGGAAGATTCAGACAGACTGAACACTCAGGTTTGGCTCATAAAAAGTAGTTCAACTCATACTTAACCTATAGTGAATAGCTATACCTAAGGGAAAATACTCTTTATTATAATATTAGTTGTATTATACAAAACTGCACATCAAATGCCAACCAAAAATAATAATAATATCTTCACCACTTACAAACACAAAAGTTCTCAATTAGAGACAAGCTCATTATTCCTTGAAAAATTAAACTAATACATTTTAATTTTGACCAGACTGGAGCCGTTCTGTGACACTGGGGGCCAAAGCGAAAGCTGGGTTAAAAGTCTCCTCACCGTCCATGAATTCAGAGACTACAAGTGAAAGGAAGATCTCTGATATCTCAAACCCCAGGAAAAGCCATGAAGGTGTTTTCTTGACACACGACAGAAAACAATAAAAGGGGATGGTAGAAAATTCTTTTTTGTGTTTATGTTTATGTTAAATGACATCTTTGAAAATTTACAGCAAAAATTCATGAAAATTTTCATTTTAGCTTTACTGTCATTATTTCACTGACAGAAATTGATTTTTTTTTATTTCTTCCAGAGAGATGAATTAATGAGTTCATCTGTTTAAATGTATAATGGAGTCATTCAAGTCTGATATCTATACATCTGTATAATAACAGCACTTTTTTCCTGAATTACTATGTTAGTAACTTTTGCTTCAGACTATCAGTATTAAACAAGACTAGCAGCTTTTTTCCCCTGCCAACTTTAAAACATTGTAGTAGGAAATCATTTAAGGCTCATCCAGAGGTTTGTTCATACAGTAATACTCTACAGTAACAGGGTTTTGGTTGACATGTCTAAAGTATGTTTGTGTTACAATGTGCATACATGCATTGAGATAAATTACTGTGACATTAATAATGAAATGAATGACGAATAAAATGTTATCTGATCTACAGTGTCAACGGGGAAATGAAGTAAAACAACGTCCTAAAACATGAGTTCTGTCAGTGTCTTTTTTTCCAGAGATGACAGTTAAATGGTCTAACTTGTTCAGTCGCATTCTACTCGTGCTGGTTAAAGTTCACAGATTTACGCCCCGCATTTAAAGTCAAAAAGTGAAGTGGTTTCTTTTAGTCGAACTTCTCAAAGGGAAACGATAACACTTACTTAACTGCAGCGTGTTCAAATCTCGTGCAAAACGGATATTTCGCCTTTGCTTTATCAATGTAATTAATCTGGTTGCAGCGTCTGATTAAACACTCGAGATTTCACGACTGTTGTACGGTGAGTAAACACGGTGGCTATTTCCATTACAGCAATATTTCATCGTGTTAGAGTAGCTGCAACATAAGCGTTGCGTTAAGCCTTTATGCTTAATTCTACAATCTATGATTTACGTCAAACCACAGTTTGATGTTTAGAGAAACGACAGGCTGTTTAACAGATGTTTCCAGCATATAAAGTCTTCAATTATAACTTCTGTTATGTAATATACACCTAAAAACGTCAGAAAACCTTTAGAAAGTATCGTTCGGCAACCTTAGGTGGTCTTAGCTTAATTATATTATTACATATTAACGTAAAATATAAAAAGGTTTTATTTAGCATTTATTTTATATGAGGTTTGCAGCCCTATTGCTAAAATGAGGGACTGTTTTTGATAGTTACAAATAAAATAATCTGACATATGACATGATGTGTTCAATGCCATTCACTTTTCATTTATTAAACATATAGGTAACGCTTTACATTAAGGTTCATTAGTTAACATTAGTTAACTACATTAGTTAACATGAGCTAAGAATGAATAATACTTCTAAGGCATTTATAAATCTTAGTCAATGTTAATTTCAGCATTTACTAATACATGTGAACAGTTTAAACAGTATGATCTAACATGTATAAACAACAACTGTATTTTGATCAACTAAAAATTAAATTAATTAAATAATTAAAAGATTAATAGTGTAATAAATGTATTGTTCATTGTTCGTAATGCATTAACTAATCTTAACAAATGACATCTTATTGTAAAGTGTTACCAGTATATCTAATCTCCCATTTCTCATAACAAAAACAAAGAGGAAGGTGCAATAATGGTCAGATTATTTTTTTAGCATAATAGTATTTATTATTAGTATTTATTATTAGTACAATAATCTTCCGCCAGTGCGGGACAGATAGATAAAGATAGATAAATGGCGCATTGCACACTGTTTCTGCAGTACCTAGATCAGTGATGGAGGAGGATGTAGGGAACCCTGTGGCTAAGAAGACTAAAGAGGAGTCTGGAAGTGTCCTTCTCACCTACTTCCAAGGAGACATCAACAGCATGGTGGATGAACATTTCTCCCGTGCTCTGAGTCAAGCAAATAAACCGAAGAGGGAACCCTCTAAAATCAAAATAAACCCTAAAGTTGCACAAACAAGTAATTTCTCCTCTTAATTTTTGCTTTTATGCAAAATATTTTACTTGTTAAATGAATTTATTTATTTACTTATTTATTTATATTTAGATGGACCTTCAAGTCAATGGGAAGCAGAGTCAGAAACCAGGTTTCAGCCCTTGTTTCCTGCAGAACATCTCAGACAAGGAACAAGCAGCGAATCTCAAACAAACCATCGTATGCCAACAAATCACCCTGCTAACAGTCCTATTGTCTGGTCAGGGAATTCTAGGCAGGGACTGAGTCTCGCTTTGCCCCCCATGATGTACCCCTCAGCTGTATCCTCTGATGGTTTGATGGTGGCAGAACATCACTACTCTAATTCTCTGTTAAATTTCCTCCACAACGATCACCCCAACATGGGCACAGCTGTGCTAAACTCCACTAAACAAGACCTTACGTCAGGGTGGACCAAGTATCCTGGATTTGGGGATCAGATAACTGATATCAGTCTTAACTCTGGTAAATGCCCTTTTTTTTCCACCATCCTGTTTTAATAACACCCACAAAATTCTCAATATTTTCCTCAATACATTTTCAAAATATTTTACTCCAGTTTTTAGTGTTACATAATCCTTCTTATTCTTGTTTTTTAAGAAACATTTCTTCTCATTATTTTTTTTACATTTAATTAGACATTATCGATAAGTATTTTAATAAAGTGACTTGTGATTGCCTTTTAGGTGTACAGGTGATTGAGAAAAAGGATCTTTATTGGTACTGACATTGATTGTTATTTGAGATTTAAAAGGAAGAACAAAGAAGTCTTTCATGACTTTTTCGTTTAACTGAATGTAACGCCAAGCCAGCAGAGGGAGCCCTCACCCCAGTACTGCCTGCATGCTCCCTCTGCTGCTTCTACTGCTACTTCCTGTTTGGCAGTATTTAAGGACTCACCATGTGCTCAGACACTTGCGAAGTATTGCCAGTTTAACCTGCCTTACCGAGCGTTCACTTACTCTGTTGGATTACCTGTTGCCGTCTTGCTTTGTTCCTGATTATTGTGTTTGGATTACCCCCTTTGGATTTATTTGCCTGTTTGGACTGATTTCAAGGTTTGACCCTGCATTCTCCTGTTGACTACCGCTCTCTGGATTTCCCCCATTGTTACGTTAGCTTGATTGGACTGTCTGCTCGGTATCTGACCCACTGCCTGCCTAACCTCTCTGCTGCTGGAATTACCTTCATTGTGTATGTTTGCTGATTGTTTTAATAAACATCCGCTCTTGGATTCTACCTCTGCGTCCTCGTTACAGAATACTTCGCCTACCAAGAATCCAGCGGAAACGATCACCCAAATCATGAACCCAGCAGTATCTCGTCTCATCTGCCTTCGTCAAGGCGACCGGGCCATAGAGGATTATGTTGAGGATTTTTGTGGACTGTGTCATTTGGTAGATTTTAATGATGTGGCCCTAAAGGACTTTTTTTCGTTTTGGGTTAAACGAGCCCATTAGTTCAATTCTGCCAGGGGGAAAATTTGTTGGTCACTGGAGGAATATATTGATCATGCCCTGCTTTTAAGTGGATCACCATACACTGTTGGGATTGTGGACGAGGGACCCCGCAATCCCACAGTAACCACCACACCACAGCCCGCTCAAGCCACATCCACCAAGCCAAAGCCTGTTCAAGCCACATCCACCAAGCCAAAGCCTGTTCACGTCATGCCTGCCAAGCCAAAGCCTGCTCAAGCCACATCCACCAAGCCAAAGCCTGTTCAAACCACATCCATCAAGCCAAAGCCTGCTCACGCCACGCCTGCCGCTCCAGGGCCTGCTCACGCCACGCCTGCCGCTCCAGGGCCTGCTCACGCCACGCCTGCCGCTCCAGGGCCTGCTCACGCCACGCCTGCCGCTCCAGGGCCTGCTCACGCCACGCCTGCCGCTCCAGGGCCTGCTCACGCCACGCCAGAGTCTGCACGCAAGATGGCTGCCGCCACGCCAGAGTCTGCACGCAAGATGGCTGCCGCCACGCCAGAGTCTGCACGCAAGATGGCTGCCGCCACGCCAGAGTCTGCACGCAAGATGGCTGCCGCCCCCAAACCTGTTCACAAGATGGCCGCCTTCCCCGAGCCAGTCCACAAGATGGCCGCCATCCCAGAGCCAGTCCACAAGATGGCCGCCATCCCAGAGCCAGTTCACAAGATGGCCGCCATCCCAGAGCCACTCCATAAGATGGTCGCTGTCTCCAAGTCACACCACATGATGGCACACATACTGGACTCACCCCTCATGGCTGTATGGGCAGCTAAAATGGCAGCTACCCCTGGTTCCAGTCAAGTTGCAGCTGTGTCAAATCAATTCGCAGCTGCGTTTCCTGAGTCAAGTAAAGTCACAGCTGCCACCCCCGAGCCAAGCAAGATTACAGCTGCTGTTCCTGTGTCAAGTCAAGCTGCAGAACCAAGTCAAGCTGCTGAACCGAGTCAAGCTACAGTTGCAGCTCCAAGGTCAAGTCAAGCTCCAAGGTCAAGTCAAGCTCCAAGGTCAAGTCAAGCTACAGCTGCTGCTCAAGGGTCAAAAGCTTCCGAGTCCAGTCGAGTTCCAGGGTCAAGTCAAGTTTCCAAGCCCAGTCAGGCTCCCAAGTCAAGCCAAGCTACAGCGTCAGGCCAAGCTACAGCGTCAGGCCAAGCTTCAGAGTCCGGCCAAGCTTCAGAGTCCGGCCAAGCTTCAGAGTCCGGCCAAGCTTCAGAGTCCGGCCAAGCTTCAGAGTCCGGCCAAGCTTCAGAGTCCGGCCAAGCTTCAGAGTCCGGCCAAGCTTCAGAGTCCGGCCAAGCTTCAGAGTCCGGCCAAGCTTCAGAGTCCGGCCAAGCTTCAGAGTCAAGTCAAGCAACAGAGTCAAGTCAAGCAACAGAGTCAAGTCAAGCAACAGAGTCAAGTCAAGCCAAAGCTACTGTTCTCCATGAATCAAGCCAAGTTACAGCTGTTGTTCTCCATGAGTCAAGCAAGGACACAGTTGTTCCCCATGAATCAAGCCAAGTCACAGCCATTGTTCCCCATGAGTCAAGCCAAGATACAGCTGTTCCCCACGAGTCAAGCCAAGTCACGGCTGTTCCCCACGAGTCAAGCCAAGTCACGGCTGTTCCCCACGAGTCAAGCCAAGTCACGGCTGTTCCCCACGAGTCAAGCCAAGTCACTGTTCCCCACGAGTCAAGCCAAGTCACAGCTGTTCCCCACGAGTCAAGCCAAGTCACGGCTGTTCCCCACGAGTCAAGCCAAGTCACGGCTGTTCCCCACGAGTCAAGCCAAGTCACGGCTGTTCCCCACGAGTCAAGCCAAGTCACGGCTGTTCCCCACGAGTCAAGCCATGTTGTTCCTGAGTCAAGCCATGTTGTTCCTGAGTCAAGCCATGTTGTTCCTGAGTCAAGCCATGTTGTTCCTGAGTCAAGCCATGTTGTTCCTGAGTCAAGCCAGGTTACAGCAGATCATCACAAGCCAAGTCAAATTGCTGCTGTCTTCCCTGAGCTAAGCCACGCCACGGTTGTTCTTCATGAGCCAAGTCAAGTTGCTGCTATTGTCCCTGAGCTAAGTCAAGTCACAGTTGACCTTCACAAGCCGAGTCAAGTCACAGCTGGACTGCACGAGCCAGGTCAAGTCACCGCTGTTCTTCCCAAGTCAAGTCTGGCCACGGCAGGCCTCCCTAACTCAAGGCAAAAAGCTATTATCCTACCAAATCCTCATCTGGTCCCCTATAACATTTCTAACTCAAGCCAAAAAGCTATTATCCTCCCAAATCCACATCTGGTCCCCTATAACATTTCTAACCCAAGCCACGCAGAGCCCACGCTCCCAAGCCACGCAGAGCCCACGCTCCCAAGCCACGCAGAGCCCACGCTCCCAAGCCACAAGCCCATAACATCAGCACCCACAAGGTCAACAGACACCCCACTAGCTACTGTGCTGCCTGTAATGGCCGTAGCCATCCTCAGTATGTGGGCAGCATACTGTGCTCCAGAGGCCTCTTCTGTCCAAAAGTCTGCCCCGGAGGCCTCGCCTGTCTACGAAACCGCTCCAGAAGCTTCGTCTGCCCACGAGTCTACTCCCGAAGCTTCATCTGTCCACGAGTCTGCTCAAGAAGCCTTGTCTATCCACGAGTCTGCTCCCAAGGCCTCGTCTATCCACGAGTCTATACCAGAAGCCTCTCTTGTCCAAGAGTTTGCGCCAATACCTCCTGAGGTGTCAGCATGCGCTGTAGAACCTCCTAAGGAGGTGGCGTCCATTAATGAACTCACTGCTTCGTCTGTCCACGAGTCTACGTCAGAGGCCTCCTCTGTCAAGGACTCTGCGCCAATGCCCCCAGAAGTGGCAGCTCCGGCTGCAGAATCTCCTCAAGGGGCGGCGTTTCCCCACGGACTCTCTGCCTGTCCAGTCACGGCCATGAAGGCCATTTATAATTGCCCTGCCACACCTGCCCAAGCATCTGCGCCCATGCCCCCAGAGGTGTCAGCGCAAGCTGTAGATCCTCCTATGGGGGCGGCGTCCTATCATGAACTCTCTGCCCGCCATGTCGCTATCAAGAAGGCCAAAGAAATCATTCATGTGCACACCGCTTTGCCTGCCCTGCAATGGCTCCCTGCTACGCCTGCTCTGCCTGCCTCGCCATGGCTTCCTGCTCTGCCTGCTCTACCTGCCTCGCTATGGCCCCCTGTTCTGTCTGCTCTGCCTGCCTCGCCACGGCTCCCTGCTCTGCCTGCTCTGCCTGCCTCGCTATGGCCTCCTGTTCTGTCTGCTCTGCCTGCCCCACCATGGTTCCCTACTCTGCCACTGCACCACGGCCCAGGACCTCCAGGGTTCTACTGTCTGCCACAGCCCCACGGCCCAGGTCCTCCAGTGCTTCACTGTCTGCCACTGCTCCATGGTCCAGGTCCTCCTGTGCTTCACTGTCTGCCACTGCTCCATGGTCCAAGTCCTCCAGTGCTTCACTGTCTGCCACTGCTCCATGGTCCAGGTCCTCCTGTGCTTCACTGTCTGTCCCTGCTCCACGATCCAGGCCCACCTGCTCTTCATGGACCTGGCCCTCCGTCCCACCCCCTGTTTTGCCTCTGTTCCCCCACCCACCTGGACTGTTGTTTGAGCGCCAGGAGTCGCTCCTAGGGGGGGGGATTCTGTAACGCCAAGCCAGCAGAGGGAGCCCTCACCCCAGTACTGCCTGCATGCTCCCTCTGCTGCTTCTACTGCTACTTCCTGTTTGGCAGTATTTAAGGACTCACCATGTGCTCAGACACTTGCGAAGTATTGCCAGTTTAACCTGCCTTACCGAGCGTTCACTTACTCTGTTGGATTACCTGTTGCCGTCTTGCTTTGTTCCTGATTATTGTGTTTGGATTACCCCCTTTGGATTTATTTGCCTGTTTGGACTGATTTCAAGGTTTGACCCTGCATTCTCCTGTTGACTACCGCTCTCTGGATTTCCCCCATTGTTACGTTAGCTTGATTGGACTGTCTGCTCGGTATCTGACCCACTGCCTGCCTAACCTCTCTGCTGCTGGAATTACCTTCATTGTGTATGTTTGCTGATTGTTTTAATAAACATCCGCTCTTGGATTCTACCTCTGCGTCCTCGTTACACTGAACAAGTGACTAATGGACCTTGCAATGCTTCACCTGGAGGCGTCTCTAAATCCAACCTGTTCAGAAACAAGCTCTTCATGTACCACAGCACAGAAGATTGTACAAGAGATTGGCCTCAGGCTCTATGGTTGAAGACGCTTTACACGCACACAGAAACACACTAAATCTGTGTTTTTACAGATTTTTCTTAACTGGTATTTGTAGAGTGTCAGGTTTTGTTTGTTGTTGTTGTTTTATAGCAAACATCTGATATACTTGTTCGTTGCATTTAATTTTTCAGAAGATTTTAAAAATGATTACAAACATCATACAATGATTACATAAAGAAATATATAAATGTAAAATAATTAGGTATAAATAAAAATTATAAATAGGTTTTATATTGGCTTTGTTATAATTTAGTAAAGTGCATAAGTTTTAATTTGAAGTTTGCACAAATCATATTTATTCTTATTTCATTTATGCTTAGATGAGAGCATTATGCAACTTGTCTATACTGGCATTTGTCAAATTCAGCCAGACAATACTGTAGTTTTAATGGATGAACAGCCTTTGATGTCAACAACAAAAGAAAGTTTTCTCCTCTCTTTTAAAAAATAAAAGCATACTTATTTTGCTATCTTAAATAAGCACAATTATACAGTTAGTCACATTTTATTATGGGCATTGTTGCTACTTCATCAGAACTGCAAGACCAAGGTCACAAACCTACTTGAAAATCACTTTGGTATTTTATTATGCAAATGTTATTGTATTGTATTTCCATAAATGGCACTTTACAACATTTCTTCAGTGCTACTCAAATACATAACATTTTTATACTACAGTATTTAAGATAGCCTTGGTTTAAGTTCTGGCATTGTTAATATCATGACATCCTAGCTAATGAAAACACCAACACTGCACCCTAGTGGGCGAGAACAACACTGCACTGCATCTTACTGTAAAACTACATTAATTATAGCAGCATGATGTGAAGTCTGTATGTCTTGGAACCAATCTTAATCTCACACTATGATGTAGCCTAGGTATCAAACTCCACTCCCCCACCATGAATCCAATTCATGGACGCAGATGGAGGAACAGCCATCTCCACACCCCTGCTTGAGGATTATTGATGTCCTTGCACTATATTTAGCTGTTACCCATCTGGTGGCACAAAAGTACCTTTCCAAATAAAAATGACCAAAGCCAAGGCTAAACTCTGCACTCAGACTCACCTCTGGCTAGAAACATTCAGTGCAGTGATTGATCACTCCACAGTTTATTGCAATGGGAGTGGAGGACTAAATTCTTTTACAGAGCATAAAATGACTGACTGTTTTATGCTTTATTATTACCCCTACTTCCCTACGAGTAAAAAAGCACTTGAAATATGTCAGAATTCCCAGTATTCATAAAAAATAAGGCGAAATTAAATGGACACTTGCAACCCCGAGAGGCCACAGGAGGAGCTGTGAATGGCAGGGAAGCCCCACAACGGACTTCATAGGTTAGATTACAGTCGCAACATCACCAAAAGCCTATGTTCATATTGTATTCACACACACACATTTATCAAAATTATTACCTACTCACAGTACGTGATTTTGTACACAGCTGCTGTCATTCAGAAAACTGAAAATTGGTGCTATCTTACATCTCAGTTATCAATTAGTGATATCAATCCAATGTTACGCCAATGTTGTTGCAATGTTCGTCTTTTTGCTATACTGATTGTTTTGGACACTGTAATCAACTATTTTTCTTAAAGGGGTCATCGGATGCCCATTTTCCATATATCAGTTGATATGATTTTTTAGGGTCTTAATGAAAAGTTTATAATATACTTTGGTTAAAAATTCTCAATGGTAGTGTAAAACAACACCTTTTTACCTTGTCAAAATGAGCTTTGCAAAAATCATCCTGTTCTGGTCGAGGCTGCTATAAATGTTAATGAGCTCTGCTCGCCCCGCCCCTCTCTTCTCTCTGTGGAGTGACGAGCCTGTTTACTTTAGCCGCATTTACCCGCGTTTAGCTGCTACACTTGCTAACTAGCACGTAATTAAGAAAGGCGATCACAAAGATTCATAAAAAACCCTTATACTCACTTCTGCTGTAAGTGAAGCTGGATCACGAATGATTTGTGCGAACACAGACAGATATATGTAGATCGGGAGGTGCATTCCCTTCACAAATAAACGTTATCTACTGCATCTTCACTGGCTCAGATGTCGGGAGTAAATGACGACCACTATGTTCATTATTACATCCAGCAACACAACACCTCAATCGCTCAATCTGAGATATTTATGTCTAACTTACATCACTGCTCCGGCATCGAAACAATGGAGTTCGGACTGTTACAGCTGATTTAAGGCAGGTCTGAGGTAAGATGCTCATGTCAATCAACTATCATGGGAGCGGCCTCTGTCGTTGTGACGCCACACCGACAGGCATTTGAGAATAGCTCGATATGAAAAAGGGGATATTATGTTTATAGATTAATTAAAAACCACTGCATGGATTTTTTATCATTATAGGGTAGATGTGTACACACACTGCCAACACACATTAATGTTCGAACAACATGGAAAAGTGAACTTTGCATCCAATGACCCCTTTAACAGAAGATAATATAAAAAGAGTATTTATTTATTTGTTGACTTAATGTGTAATCAGCAGGTTAACATGCAGTCAAGCCATTTTTACATTACTGCTAATAGAGTGTTTTCACGACGCATCATCATTTGGCCATATTGGCGGCACTGAATGTAAACAATGCCACTGAATTGAATGAAACTTGCATATTTTGCAGATTATAGGACCAAGAAAAACTATTGGAGTACTATAAACTGCCAAAACTTATAACAAATCAAAGAGAAGAGTGCAAAAAATTGTGGTTAGTGGTTGGCCAAACCGAACCAGGATTTCCAGGGCAAGAATCTTGACAACATTTGTGTTTGTTTTCCAGTCAGGTAGGTGAAATATTAGGCTAATATCTTAATTAATACTGCTTGTATGTATCTTTACCACCTTTTAACTTTAATTTGTCAAAATATTGCACCATTTCCTGCTTACTAAGCCCTTCTCTATATGATTTAGCAGCTTCCACATGTTTTTTTTCTGTGGTTTAGACAGCATAAATTAGCAGAACAACGTATTCAGTAGTACATAAACTGTGCAATCAATGCTGTTGTTTACATCCAAGTGAATCAGGGTAACTGACCAAACCGTGACGTAAGTGCAAATCCTCTACTGTTCTCAGAAATTCTGGCAAGATTCTCTCAAAGTTATGAACAAATGTTCTTCTAGCAACTTTAATAGAAGTCAAAGCTTTCTGGTCAATAATGTTGTCAAAACATTGTGTGAGACTTACAGTTAATTAGCTGCTATAGGGATATAACATGAAGAATAACAACGTGCAGTAAACGGTAAAACTGTTTGCACTACAAATGAGTGTGCTCATAATTAATATAATACAATAACATAATATGGTTTGCATAATTTGCAATATCAAGCAGCAAAACAAGCTGTTTTGTACAGCTAAATATAGCTAGACGTGGGTGAGACCAGAAGCGTGGACACATTGTTTATGTTTCAGTAATGTTTTTTTTTTTTTTTTAGAAAATATTTCAGTTGGACTTTCATCTGACATTTTTTTAAATGTTGCTACTAGTTTTAGAATGTTTAGCGAACAATTTAAAAGTAACATTCTCATAATGTTTGAAAGACAATAAAGCTCAAAAAGTTATGAGCCATCTATCTAATGCAGTCTCAGCTTTAACTGGAAAATGTTTCACTTGTTTAGATAGGACATTGTGAAAAACCCCCAGTGTTATTGTGCACAGGGTAGATTGGAAGTATTTTACGACTCCTTTGGCATTTCAGTTTGACTTTGTTATCGACACTCTTTCCATTCGAGCCTCTGCTCTCCTCTTTACTCACACTTAATCTGTAATTCTATTATAGTCTGCAGTGACACCTCAGAGAATCCACAGCGCACAACTCAATTAGTGTTGACCTACAGAGGTGTCACCTATAAATAGGACATATTTCATTTTTGACATCATGAAATATTATTATCATTTCTTTTCCGTTGTCAGTGTTGCCTAGCCAATTTCCATGATAATGTGTCATTTCTAAAACAATACTGTGTGACGGCAGAGACTAAATAGCTTCTGTTCACTATTGTGAGCTAGCAGATAACACTGACCTACGAGTATCCATGGATTCTGCCAGCAGCCCTTGTTTTAATGCTGAAATGTCTGTGTTATTAACCTTCTTGTAACTGTCTTTATCTGACAGCACTTGTAGTTATTGAGTATGATATGCTGAAAATATAACCATGAACCTTTTTAAATATGCATTTTGGCTGTTGTAACTGAGCAACTTTTGATTACCTGTTGATTTCCTGAGGAAGCATATGAATGGGATTTCTTGAGGAATGAACCTGTGAAGAATGACAGCGCTGATTAGACATCCCATTGGCAAACTAGATTGCAGCTATTGTAAAGGAGTGAATGGAGATAAGTTGAAGTGAACATAGAGATTTTTACGATAAATTCTCTAGGAAATATAGCTATACATGTGGTGAAATCTGTAATATTAAAATATACCCGAATAAAACTTTATAAATTTGCTTGTGGATACAAGCGCTATCAGGTCGATGCTGACTCTTTGAATGATGCATAATATTTAAAGTATGCTTTTACTTCAAATGGCATGACATTCTGAACCACTTCAAACAACTAACCTTCTGTTGCTAGAGTCTAATGGACAAAAAAGTAAAGATCCATAGTCATAATGCCAAGAAAGAAAATCCTATTCACATGTTACAAATGGCCAATATACAAAAGAGATATTTTCTGGAATCTAATTTTAAACAATATACAGTTTTAAGCATGGGCAGTCATTTTTTCCAGCAAATTAAACACTGATTATATAGAACCGTTATGTGTGGATAAGACTGGGAAATGTCATGACACAGGCTGGGTTGTAGCACTATACCCTTTTGAAATTACCTATCTTGTGTGACAATTATATAATGCAAGACAAAAAAATTATTTGCATTCATGCAAATGTTAAATGGCAGAACTTTAACCACCCACAATCAATCCCAATCTCAATTTCTCTGATGCAGATCTGTAAATCATTCATTGTAAATTTCAATGTTTTGAGGTTACTTGCAAATCATGCAAGCTTATTGTCTCAGAAAAATCTACGGTAGCTCAAGTTTACTCGGAAGCCAGTTTATGAAAACTTGAATATACTAAGTAAAGTTAACTAATTGAAATTTACAATATTCAAAGCTTTTCCAAAGTTCCTTTACATCTAAGATGAATGATTCATTAAGTTGAAGAGTTATGGAGGTGGTAGCCCACAGTTATAATTAAGCAATCACACAATATTTCAATCACTATGCATTGATTTACACAATGGCTTTAAGGGGGTCGACCTTTTTAAAGCAAATTCTATTCACCTTATTCCTAGATGCGGAATTAAGCCTATGGGCAAGACTTTCGGGTTCATTAGCTGCTATAGGGATATAACCAGAAGAATAATAAGGTGTGGAAACAGTAAACAGTTTGCACTACAAAACAGGGTGCTCATAATTAAGATAATCCATTAAAATAATACGCTAAGGCTCACCAATTTGCAATATTAAGCAAAACGAGCTGTCTTATACAGCTAAAAGTGGTTTGGTCAGTTACCCGGATGCGCCGCCATATTGGAGATACTCAGATGTAAACAACAGCATTGATTACATGGTTAATGTACTACTGAATATGTTGTTCTGCTAATTTATGCTGTCTAAACCATGGAAAAAATGTGGAAGCTGCTAAATCATATAAAGGACGCAATATTTTGACTATATTGAATATTAACTTAAGTTAATAGATACACACAAGCAATATTAGTTAAGATATTAGCCTAATATTTCACCTACCTGACCGGAAATTATAAGAACAAACACAAATGTCAAGATTCTTGCCATGGAAATCCTGGTTCAGTTTGGCCAACCACAAACGCCTTTTGCTCCTCAGACAGTTTTTTTGCACACTATTCCTTGATGAGTTATAACTTTTGGCAGTTTATAGTACTCCAAGTGTTTTTCCCTGATTAGTACAGCCCAAAACATGACAACAATCGAACATTTTCAGCAGTGATAATCAGCAAAATATGTGAGTTTTGTTCGGTTCAGTGGCTTTGTTTACATTCAGTGCCGCCAAAATGGCCGATCGATGACGCATTATGAATGCACTCCAATAAGCCGCCATTTGACCAAACTAGCACAGTTAGCTAAAACTCACTTAACTAAAATACCAACAAAACATTTACATTTGCATTTTACGCAAATCTATAACAAAGCGCTGAATATGACATAAATAGTAGGGATGGGCGGATCGATACTTTCGATACTGACGTTGTATCGAAAGGATCGATCCTCACATAAAAATTTCGATTCTAAAGTGCATTTTTAACCATTAATTGTATTTATTTTACAAGAAGTTTGGTGCATAAAATAAGCCTCTAAGAGGAACAATAGACTATTAACGAAATATCGTGTAAGATAGAACTATTTCTCCTGCTCATCGGAACACACACAAATGCTGTAAGACAGAACCAATCGATCACAGATAGCGTTCGCTGCTTATGCTTCATTCAACATTGATAATTATCAGAAATGATGTTTCTTCCTCTTGTTCTCATGGCATTGAAATAATAAAGCATTATTTAAAAAAAATGTTTCTTGAGTAGCAAAGTATATTAGAATGATTTCTGAAGGATCATGTGACACTCAAGACTGGAGTAATGATGTTTAAAAAAATCAGCTTTGATCACAGATGCTTTTTAAATTACATTTTTCAAAATATATTAAAATAGAAAATAGTTATTTTAATCGTTCATTTTCCCAATCTTGCTGTTTTTACTGTTTTTTTTTTTTTGTTCAAATAAGTGCAGCCGTTGTTAACATGGTTAAAGACACATTACAAAGTTGTACTGACCTCAAACTTTTGAACAGTATAGTGTACGTGAAATATTTGTTTTAACAAGGCTAGTTTGTGTAAGTAAATGTATTTAAACTGGTTGTTAAAGTTCAAATTGGTTGTTATATCCTGTAATTGCTGTCTGTAAGAAACAATTTGTGCATCGTGGTAATAATAATTAATAATTAATAATACTACTACTAATTATTATTATTATTATTATACATTTTAGTACTTATGTAACACCATGGTTGTTTTTCATCAGGTACCCTCCAAGGTACACCGTATCTACCCTTAATGTGTGTGTACTTGTATGGTACTAGTATGCTCCCTGGCTTTTAGGGGTAAAGAAAGGTGCACCTTTGAGGTTACTGCCCAGTAAAGAGCTAAAATACAAAATTTTAGTTTTCTGACAGTGTTATCAAAAAAAAAAACAAAAAAAAAACACCTATGAAATGTTTAAAACACATGACTTTCAAATATAATATTAAGTAAGTATAATTACTGATTTTATTCTTTAAATAATTTAAAAGCTCAATTTAGTTTAGAGGTATGAGTATCGGTATTGGTATCGACGATACTTGGCTTGAAAATATCGGGGTATCGCCCATCCCTAATAAATAGACCATAAGTACTTTAGCGTGAGAGCAGCGCAATGTTGCTATGGTTACTTCCTCAGGCAAACTTGATTTCATTAGCATCTAATTGGAGAGTGTTTAAAATACACGCTCTGTTTTCAGTTATAGCATTTATAAATACGGAACGAACGATATATAGATGTATAAAAGACAAACCTACTGTTAACAAGTAGCCTAAAAGTAATACGTAACCGACCCCCACCCACACCCCTCATAATTGTCCCCCTGGTCACCCGGTGCTCAGACACACGGAGGTCAGCAGAGGCAGAGGTTGGGTGTTAATGGTGGGCTGCGCGTCAGAGAGGGAGAGAGATGAGAACTGTGAATCCACTCGTAAGGAAAGTCATAGTGTCAACACTATTTACCCGTGCAGTCAGGCTGCTATGGTCGTCTACATCTGGAGTTTGAATATTAGCACCAAAGACACTTCTGCGCTCAATCATAGTGCAAATGTCAGTTCAGGAGACCCCCTAGAGCCCCACGATACCCCACCTGGCCTGAGCCGGACCGGCCACACGGTGACAGCCGTCTGCCTTGGAATCATTCTGGTGTTCGGATTCCTCAACAACCTGTTTGTCCTGCTCATCTTTGCGAGGTTCCGCTCACTGTGGACACCAATAAACCTCATTCTGCTGAACATCAGCGTGAGTGACATACTGGTTTGTTTATTTGGGACTCCCTTCAGTTTCGCTTCCAGTCTCTATGGGAAATGGCTGTTGGGATATCACGGCTGCAAATGGTACGGTTTCGCCAATTCGCTGTTTGGTAAGTTTTACTGAAGTTCATTCAACTGGAAAGTTGTGCGTGTAACAGGTTTCAGAGGGTATTTCAAAGAATATATTGCAGCCGAACTTTCTTTGTAGTGTTATGCGTTGAATTTATGGCGTACACTAGGTGTCTGGGTTTGCTGGTCAATTAGTTTTGAACACAATAAGCATTGTCAATATATTTAATAACAATATATGTCAGTATATTTATACATTTTAATAGCGTCTTAAAGCTGGGAGCTTAATAGTGTTCATATTTTAGTAGTTTGTGAAACTTAGGAAACAATTATAAGACAGAAAATGATAGAGAAATAAAAAATATACAGCTGTTATGCATATAGTGAAGATTTTTGTAAAATTAATTTTTATGATTTTAAAAGGTACAACACACCATGCTTTTTATAAAAATGTATAATTGATTAAAAATGTAGGTAATAAGGTGAAAAGGAGATTTTTGTCCTGAAGGAAGTACTGTATGTTGCTGACAAATTTTAATCCATCTTTTGATTTAAAATGTTTGTGTCACTTCCACAGCACAGAGATTCATTCTAAAAAAAAAAAAATGGTCCCAAAACAAGATTAAAAATGTGACCAACAAGCTAAAATAAAACTTTTAGGATGTTGCAGGTAAAGTAGTTAACCAACAATAAGCAAAATACGTAGGATATGCAAAAAGAAAACATTAAAAATATCACATACAGTAGAATGGTGTGATGTGCAAAAGGTGGCTCTTATGAATTGCATATGAACAGCGTATGGTTTCTCACGCTGTAAGATTAAACTGTAGTCTAAATTAAATTAACTAAATCTTTGTAGCATGACCACAATCATAAAGAAACAATTGTTTTGCAGTACCAGTGTTAAAAAAAATCATATTATTTAATTCTGTGTAAAAAATTTTGTTATACCATTAAACCCAAAAGTAAGCCAAAAATAGTCTTTTCAAATATTTTAAACGCCTATTTTCCTTGTTAATCAATCAATAAATAAATGAAAATCTCACTGTCTAAATAATACATTAAAAACTTTAAATATAGTGTCTATATATTTGAAACCAAAATTTGTGATTTATTCTAACTTTTTATTTATTTGGGTGTAAATTTGAAAACATTTTCTGAATTTGATATCTTTTAAAAATCTGAATTAACATTTAAATCTGAAAGAATGCTTAAGCTGAATAAAATTCCAGTATTCTCACTGTTACACTATGAAAACGTATCTTACTAACCTGTGTGCCTTCATATTTTCGACTACAGGTGGTTTGTATGAATATGAACAGCATATGATTATCTGTAACCAAAGTTAAATCAACTGAATCTTTGTAGCATGACCACAATCATAAAGAAACAACAATAGTCTTGCAGTACCAGTTAAAAAAAAACATTATTTTATTTTTTGTGTAAAAACTGTTATACCATTTAACCAAAAAGTAAGCCAAAAATAAGTCTAAATTAAATAAATAAAAAATAATTAATTAATTAATTAATAATAATCATCTTACTGTCTAAATAATACATTAAAATGTTAAATATAGTGTCTATACATTGTAAACATAAATTTGTTTATTTATTTATTTAGGTGTCAACATTGAAAACATTTTCTGAATTTGGATTTGTTTTCTTCTAAATTAACATTTAAATCTGAAAGAATGCTTAAGCTAATTTCAATTTCAGTATTCTCACTGTTACACTATAAAAACGTATCTTACTAACCTTTGTGCCCTCATATTTTCGACTACAGGATTTACAGCAGACTGTTGTTAGTTAGGTTGTGCTGTAAAAGTTTTGTATTAGTTAAAAAAAAAAAAAAAAATAAATAAATAAATAATATATATATATATACACACACATATATATATTCTAAAGGAAACATGATTCTTGATCACATCAGATTCACATTAAAAGATATGCTGCTGTTTTTCGGTCTGTTGAAAATTTTCCACATATGCTCAAGATCACCCTGATTTGATCTTTTCTGGGACTTGTCTCAGAAGTCAGAGTCTTCCCCCAGTGATCTGACATTTGAATGAAGAGGCCATTTAAAGCTGTTAATTACTCTAGTGGGAGTGTTGTGACACCCTCTATCTCTCTTCCTGTGATGTGTGGAGGAACTGCAGGGTTGAGTGCAGAGCACTTTTGTGCAGAACATGTGGACCTGCAGTGCAAACCCACTGAAGGAGAATGAAGCTCACAGTTTTTCTCTGTGGTTACCCAAACATTTCTGACATTTGGACAGTAATAAATATGTTGTCAACAGCTTGTTCTAGTTCCATCATCTTGTGTCAAGTGACCATCTTCATTGTTTACAGGATGATAGTTACATAATGATGTTAGTCTTCAGACCTTTGACCTTACCTTGTACACGCCGTCTGGAAAACACAATCTGTACCTTAATGAGCACATTGAGTCTGAGACTGCATAACAGAAATGATTTATATGATTCTACATTTCAGTTTAAAGTCAGTTTCAGCAGTATTTTTGATTGTTACAGTGTACTCTTTATAATTAAGGAATTAAGGAATCGTTTGAGAAAACTAAAATAAGCAATCATTTGAGGAAAGAAGCAGTGTCTGCATTTACACAATCATGTATAAAAATAGATCTACTCACTGTATCAACCTGCACTTGTTAGAATTTTAAATACACAAAAGTAAGAGGAAACCTTTTAATGATCTCTAAATTTACCTGGACTCAGCATTAAGTGTTCAGTGACTACTAAAATGAGTTTAGTTTTTTTTATGTTATTTTATGTAACCACTGTGCACTGATTATTTTTTTTAGAGTTTTTGAAAATGTTTTTAAGCAGTAGTTTTTGCCTAGTTTTAATATACAGTAATAGCAGTCTCATTAACACAGTACCTCAACGGTGCAGTTAATTTTGGCAGTTTTTATATAACAGTTGCAGGTTGCTCAATTGATCCAGGAACAGAATTGAGTTGAGAGGGTAACTCTAGAACAATTGTTCTTTGCACTTAACCTTAGACTTCTCTCTAGGGACTGTCCCGGATGTTCACAGTAAATTGCTTTGTCAAACACGGGTTTATTGTCATTTTCCTCCTGCGTGACAGAAAGTTGTCTAAATTGCTGTAATTGCTTTACAGCACTTGGTGTAGACAGGCAATAGATACAGTACAAATATTAACATACATTACAATAAAACAGTTAGAACAATACAAGTTAGTTGTTTGTGACCTGTATTTTTCCACGTGTGTTTTCTTTATCCCAAACAGGAATTGTGTCTCTAATGTCTCTGTCCATACTGTCGTATGAGCGTTATGCCGCCCTGCTGCGCCCCACCAAGGCAGACGTGTCTGACTTCCGCAGGGCCTGGCTCTGTGTGGCCGGATCCTGGCTCTATTCGCTGGTGTGGACTCTCCCACCGTTCCTGGGCTGGAGTAGCTATGGACCCGAAGGGCCTGGGACTACATGCTCAGTTCAGTGGCATCAGCGCTCAGCCAACAGCATGTCTTACGTGATGTGCCTGTTCATCTTCTGTCTGCTTCTACCCGTCATGCTCATGATCTTCTGCTATGGCAAAATCCTGTTCATTATCAAAGGGGTGAGTAAGGCACCTTTGATAATATCAAATGCCTTTGATACTGGCATTGATGGTTCCAAGAAGGACCTTTAACATCCATGGAAGCTTTCCATTGCACAAAATGTTCTTTATAGTGGAAGAAGTTTCTTTAGATTATTAAAAAAAATTTTGCACTAAGAAAAATGCTTCTTTTAAGAACTGTTCACTTGAAGCTTCTTTGGGGTTATTCTATGGCATCACTCTCCTCCATCTTACGATACACAATCGGATGTGTCAATCAACTATTTTCTGACTGGTTTGCGCAACAACGCATCATACGAATTTCCCGCTCGAGTTGAAATACGAACGGCAATTCGTACATATTTTACGAGGTGGCTAATTCGCATGAATTTCTACATGGCTCATATGAATTTGAATGTTTTGTGACAAATCGTACGTATTTTATGAGGTGGCAAATTCGTAGGAATTCATATGGATGACCACCTCTAACCCCGCCCCTAAACCTACCTCTCATAGAAAACATACAAAATCGTACGAATGAGGTTGTATGAATTCATACGAATTAGCTACTTCGTAAAAAATACATACGAATTGGTCGTGAGATAGCATTGAGAAGACACGATTGAGGCGAATATTTCACTTTCGCAGAAATTACGTTGCCCATTTCACGTCATTTGCAAAATAAGCTCTTCTCTGATTGGCTTGTGTGACAGTGTGTCATATGAATTTCCCACTTTAGTTTAAATATTTCAACAGAACACCAACGCGATCTCACGGTAATTCATACATATTTTACAAAGTGGCTAATTCATTTGAATTTGTATGCCTTTGCCCATACAAATTTGTACGTTTTGTGAGAAATCGTGTGTATTTTACGAGGTGGCAAATTTGTAAGGATTCATATGAATGACCACCCCTACCCCTGCCCCTAAACCTACCCCTCACAGAAAACCTCCAAATTTGCACAAATGATGTTGTACGAATTTGTACGAATTACCCACCTCATAAATTACGTATGAAATGGTCATGAGATAACGTTGAGAGAAGACACGATTGAGGTGAATATTGCACATTCACAGCAATTGCGTTGCCCAATTCACGTCTATGTTATGTGGTTTCGAATTAGACAAGTTACTTCCTTCATTCATGAGTTAATCAGTGTTTTTGAACAAATTGGTTGAACGAATGATTCAGTGACTTGTAAAGACACTTTATGAAATAAAGTCACATACTGGTGCAACAACCTAACCTGAAGAAAAGTCACTGTAAAATTCCCATTACACTGTAAAAAATAAAAAACACAATTTGTTGAGTCAGCTTAAAATAATTTGTTACCCTGCTGTCTTAAAATTTGAAGTTTGGTCAACTAAAATAAGTTTATTCAGCTTGAAATGTTAAGTTGTACTAAGTAACAACTTAGATGTTTGTGTTTGCTAAACTTAACAGATGGCTAAGTAACCCAGGTGCCTTAAAATTTTAAGTTGATTCAACTCAAATATCTAAGTTGTCACTTAGTATAATTTAACATTTCAAGTTGAATAAACTTTTTTTGAGTTGACTGAACTTAAAATTTTAAGGCAGCCAGGTTACAAATTATTTTAAGTTGACTCAACAAATAGTTTTTTACAGTGTATTAATGCACAGATTGACACGAATGTACAAACACTGGCGAGCAGAATGATACAAACAGTGAAAGGTCCCATTGCTGTTGTATAACACTAATAGCTGACTATAGTCTCCTTGCACCATGTTAGTGTCCCTTCTGAGGAAATGAAGCTATTATACCCAGAAATCTGCAATGATGTCTCATAGCCAGTGCCCAATTAACATTTCAACCCTGACGAGCTAGACATAACAGATCCTGCGCTCTTGGATTCTTTATTTATCCACCTGATATTGATTTGTCCAGCTAAGGGAATAAGATCAAAGCACTTTGGGACATGAGGTTAGACAGTGTTCAGGG
Source organism: Labeo rohita (assembly GCF_022985175.1). Taxonomy (NCBI): domain Eukaryota; kingdom Metazoa; phylum Chordata; class Actinopteri; order Cypriniformes; family Cyprinidae; genus Labeo; species Labeo rohita. The sequence continues at coordinate 8,230,708 of NC_066882.1, forward strand.
TGACTAAGCCTTTAGGTTATTGTGACTCATCCGTGCCTGAAGCGAATTTCATAAACACATCACTGTGTGAAGGAATATGAGCATTTCCAGCAGGTAGTAAGGCAGTGAAACCTCCAGCCGCCAGAGCGATTCTATGAATGAATCACCAGCAGAGGTATTTTTAGAACGCGGAGCCTGTTACTATTGGTGACAAACAGTTATGTAACAAACTTATTTCCTCCAGGATTCGCTCTGTTCAGTAGCAGGCACCACATTGTGTGTTTGACAAATGGAAAGAGCTGCTTCCATTACACGTATGAGTGGGCCAGTCACTACAGCCTTTGGGCTTTTCTTAGAAACACAAACACGGGATTCTGATGGGATTCAAAAAGGGGAATTACAAGAAGAGAGCACTGTGAAAACCAGGCGATGACATGTCTAAGAAAGTAATTGCATTCCTAAAATAGAGTCACTCCAGACATGCGGTATGAAATTGATTTCCGTTAAACTATTCAGTGGAAAGTTGAATGAAAATGCATTCAGATACAATTAAGAAGCACTTTTGGGGGTGTTATGAATGGAGGACACCTTCGTGCATAATAAATCATTTGCAAAATCAAAGACGCCCAGACAGAAGGGTTATTAAATTATGGAAATGGATTGTACTGCGCTGAAAAGAAGTTTTGTTTACATTGCTTCAAATTAATGTTTTTTGTCAGTGTCATATTGATCCTACAAATTGCTGAAGGACACTTCCAGAGGATTGCACAGGTGAGAAAACACTTAGCCAAGCTGGAGCTGTCAATACAATCGCAATCATCTTGTTTAGCACAAATGAAGCATGTAAAAGGTGTGAATGACGACATGAGCCGGTGCAGGGAGCTCAGCTCCACTGATCAGCTCTCATTTGCCGCCACTGCTGATTGGAGGCTCATTTTCTGTGCTAACCGGCAGGAGATCTTTATACGGAGAGATTACTTCATGATGGGAAGGGGATAAGGAAGGTTAACAGACTCCAGAAGGTAGAAGTCACAACTCATTTGACGCATGAAGGAGCCATCTCAACACATCACAACATGTAGGATACTGTAGGATAGTCCATGTTCTCTCTTAGCTTGAGTTAGATGGTTGAAAAGGCCCATTTTTTCATCAAATGTTACTTTTTATATAAGTAATGCACATGCATGTTCCTTTTTTTCGGCTCAGGTAACTAAAATCAACCTGCTGAGTGCACAGAGAAGAGAGAACCACATCCTTCTGATGGTTGTCACCATGGTATCCTGCTATCTGCTGTGCTGGATGCCGTACGGGGTGGTGGCTCTGCTGGCCACCTTTGGCAGGAGGGGACTGATCACTCCCATAACAAGCATGGTGCCGTCAGTCCTGGCCAAGAGCAGCACCGTGGTCAACCCGGTCATATATGTGCTTTTCAATAACCAGGTTAGTCCACAGACTGAATGGAATGAATTATACATTTTCTGATGGGGTTGTAGAAGCACATTACACTCTTAAAAATAAAGGTGCTTCACGATGCCTTAGAAGAACCTAAATGGTTCCATAAAGAACCTTTAACAAATGAAGAACCTTTCTGTTGCACACTTTTCTGTTCTTTGTGGCGAATGAAGGTTCTTCAGATTCTAAAACAGTAGGAAAGAGATTTAAACCTTTGACTAAATGGTTCTTTGTGGAACCAAAAATGGTTATGAACCTTTTAGAGCACCTTTATTTTAAAGAGTGTAGTGTGTCCTAGTGCATTAATTTGACAAAAATTTAGTGCATTCATTATTAGAATTGGTATTAATTTAATATACTGTAGAAACAGATTAAAACCAACTGCATCTATTTATTATTTAATTAAAATGGTTGACCTATATTCAGACATATACCATAATCTGCTTTCACTACATCTGATGAAATAGGGCAGATGCGTGTTTTGGAAACTAGTGGTAAACCACCAAATTCTGACCAAATTATCTGATATTTCCAGATAATGCATCACATATTTAATAATCCTAATCGAGTTGTGTGACCTAATATTTATATATTTAAGTATGTATATTTTAATAGTTTAATTTATACATTGTCACAAAAATTTGCAAAAATTGTACCTTTAAAGCCAATTGGCAAATTATTAGAAATCACAAAATCAAAACTTACCAACATCTGACCAAATGTGACCCTGGAACCACAAAACCATAAGTCATAAGTCATAAGTCACATGGGCATATTTGTAGCAACAGCCAGAAATACATTGTATGGGTCAAAATGATTGATTATTTTCTTTTATGCTAAAAAAATTAGGATATTAAGTAAATCATGTTTCATGAAGATATTTTGTAAATTTCCTACCGTAAATATATCAGAACTTCCAGATTAGTAATAGGTATTGCTAAGAACTTCGTTTGGACAACAAAGTCGATTTTCTCCGTATTTTTCAGTATTTAGATTTTTTTGCACCCTTTTCAAATAGTTGTATCTCAGCCAAATAGTAATACTAACAAACCATATATAAATAAAAAGCTTATTTGTTCTATTTTTAAAAACCGAGGGTCGCAAATTTTTAGATTTTTGGAACAATGCACCACAATACTTGAATCAGAGCTAATATTTAGATATTCAACAATATATTTCATTATTTTTTATATTTTAGTTTATTGATACACTGTCAGAAAATGTGCAAAAATGTTACCTTTAAGGCCCAGGTACACTTCATTTTCTGCATTCCACTCCATCTAGTGCAAAAGTTAAGTGTGCAGACCTTTTAAAAATACTCAATTGACCATAAGTGCAGATGAATGTGTAGGACACGTGTGCACTACCTACTGGACCCCTTGCTTTTGAGTTCTTAGATTGCTCTCACATCCACTGCTGTTAATGCACAAGTCTGTGCGAACACAAAAAATGATTTTGTGCACTGTCCACGAGCCAAAGGGGAGCAGCTCATCACTTAAAAGGACAACACTGTACCTTCTTCACCCCTAAAAAGTGTATACGAGGTGAAATTAAATGCAGGCTGTTTTATTCTTTTTTCCTTTTAGTTCAACAGGTGTTTCTTAGCATTTCTGAAGTGTCAAGGAGATCCATCTATTAACGTCCAGAATCCTCAACACAGCAGCAAAGAGGATCCTCATGCGCTCAAACCCTGTGACAAGCCCTCATGGCATTGCAGCGAAAAGGTCTCTCAGAAAAAAGAGCAGCACACCCTGGCCTTAGTAGTCCACTACACACCCTGACACTCTCAAACACTGCCCAGGCTGTTTACAGATGAGCATTTCTAATGCAGTATAATGAAAACTGACAGTGGGATGATTGTAATGACATCCTAAACCACATGGCAGTTTCATACGACCAGTATATGAGAATCCCAGAGTAGGACCAAAAGTGAAACTCATGGCTCTCTATGGCTTGAAATTAATGTGCAGTATCAGTTTATTTATTAAAACTTTAAATATATATAGATACTACACTGATTGTACACAAATGCTGATTATATAAGGAACCTCTGAATGAAGTGTTGTGCAGCAGTTACTGTCAGGCTGTATGTAGTGTAGTTACATTTGTCGCCAACAGTAGGAGCCACTGCCTATATCATACTGCAGTGAGACTCACTAATGTATAATCACATTATACCAGAAAGTTCAGTCGATATTAATATGCTGCTTGTGGCAGAATGCATAACTTATTAGTCTTTGTTAGTGGCATGTTAGTTAAAGAAAGTTACAGCATAGTATTTAATATTTCTAAGATATTACATTCAACTGCTTCATTGATATCTCCATGTTTTACTTAAGTGTTACCATATCAAGTATTATATTTTATTACAGCTTTTATTAAGCTTTACAAAAATGTATAAATGCATAACTGTGAGTCACGTTATAACGCACAGACATGTAATTGCGTCATTATTCCAGCTGGAGTATTTTAAAACATCAATCCTGCATCATTTGCACAATTTCCAGAAAAGTGTGAACGTTTTAATATGTGCCGTTCTCATAGTCAGTTCCATAGGCCCACAGTCTCTCTTCTTTTCACCAACACGCACAGAACACGCAGTGAGTCATACATGCTTCACGAAGTCATTCTTCCTATCTCTGGAAAAAGAAGCAGTTTGCTTTATATATGTTGAATTCTTTCTCCCTGTAATGATTTTTAAGCTTCTGATGTATTTAAGACTGTTTTAGTTGTGCTTAATATCAGCACAACACTGTATAAAGTCACATTATCAGACAAATAGTACATACTGTATATAGTCCTAAATTGCTAATATGCTGCTTGTTATAGCAAACTGATATTTCTTATCATATTGTTGTATTGTTAGAATTATAAACACTGGTTTCTAGCTAAACTTACCATTTACTGTACTCTCACACAACTGCTTTCTTTCTCATTGAAAAATGAAGTGGATATAGAATCAAACTTACATAAAGCAATAGCATCATGATTATCAGTATATTACCTAACTACTGTACTGTAAAGCCTTGATTTGTAAGGGATTTCTAGAAGTAGATGTAGAATTTACAGGAAAAAGTTTTATCATGCCTTGTTTAGCTTTCATTTGTGACACAGTAAGTGTTAAGTGGCAGTATTTTTCACTGTAAACGATCTCACATTACTCATGAGCATGGTATATTCATAACACAGGGAAAAAAAAAAAATATATATATATATATATATATATGAACATATAAGAATATATATATATATATATATATACATACATATATATATGAATGCAGAGTTCAGATGCAAAAGCCTCTAAGTGACATCTGGAAATTTAAAATGAGCATTTTATCAGGCTCCTATGTTTAGTTTTAGTAATTTCACTATAGGTCCTTTTCTATGCAATTAAAGTGAAATAACTGAACATAAATATATGAGCCTGATAAAAAGATTTTAAAAGAATATTTCATATGGCTTTTGCATCTGAACTCTTCATTTATATATATACGCATCTATTCACACCCACCCACGTCTATTCACAATATGCAAAAAGCATATTATTTCTGATGTTTCGGTTAATAAAGGTCAAAGGTCTAATGACATGTCCCAGTTGTGTGAAGATCATTTCCTAATGTACAAAGCATGCATTTGAAATAATACCGATGACTTCGGAAAATGTGAAAAAATCAGTGGGGGTGGAATTGAGGTTAGATGCTACAGTTCGTGTGAAACCTGTTGCGTTTTTCTTTTGCAAAAAAATCGATCGATACTAGATAATCAGCAGTTTCTATTGTCGACAGTCAACGATTGAATGATAAGCGTTGTTGTTTTGATGTAAAGCATAGTTTGTAACCAACATGAAGGTGGTATTTAAGGCCTACTCTTACACATACAAACATATAGATGCTTACTCATTTACAGCTTATGAACGGCATCAAGTGGAGTTATGAGAACATGTATCGGAGACCACCAGTTGGTGGTTAAAATTAGGTCAGAAGTTGACAGATGCATATAGGATGAAAGTCAAAATAAAGAGCATGCCTGTCACAGATTTACGAGGATCTTTTACAGATGTGGTAAACTGGTAGCATATCGACCTTGATAATCAAATGATAATCAAGCAATCTTTCATAGATGTGGTAAACTAGTAGCGTATCGACTTTGATAATCAAACGAAAAATTGTTATGGTGCCTAAAAAGAACAGGTTTCGTATGTGTTTCTACTGTGTTTATACTCAGCTGTGAGGACTCTCCTATTTCTGTTATTCACAACTCTGTTGTGCTGTTCAGTGTGGTCAGATTTTTTTTAAGTAGTATATATAGTTGCAGCATATGACCCTATTTCCTGTGGTTTAGTGCCAGACAGAAGCTCAGCTCTAATTGCAACTCACCATATCACCAATAAAGTATTTGAAAGCTTAAGTCCAAATATATATTATTGGACGCCTTTGTGAACTTTTATCTAATGCAATAATATTCTTATCTTTTTGTGGCTTAAGTATTGATATTAGCTTATGTAAATCTATTTCTTTACAAATGCTTGTTCACAAAATCTGCAGAGTGTTTACACTGCAGATTTTGAATCGGCAAAGACAGTGACCTTTGTGCAAAAACTGCGTGACCTCATGGAAACAGGCCTTTCTAGTACCTGGTATGTGAACTCATGGTTATTTACGCCAAATTGCGCACAAACACATACGCCGTAAGTCTCAGCCCATCTCAAAAGGTGACATCTTTCAGGAAGTTGCATTCAAATGAGCTTGCTTGCATTGAGAGCAGCTCTTCAGTACTGCATGGGTGCCACTGGAGTACACGTCTCTTTCTGTCGTCAACTCGTGCTCTCTTCATCATGATAAACACCTTTCACAGTAGCTACAATCCGCCGCCGCCGCCGGTGCCTCCACGGACAGGATACAGAAAACCCCAGCCAGCGGTCAACACGCCTTTAGTCAAGTATTTGTCAGTGATGCTTCTGCTGTTAATGATACTGACCTTCGGTGGCTTCCTCTACCTGTTCCAGAAACTCAACATGGTATGAACTGCTCTTCTCTTAGTAGCTCGTGGCGCTCACGTTTGTATCTACTGCAGGTTACAAAGAATATAATGAAATTATGTGAAATATAAGGTTAAGATGGTACAATTTTTAAACAAAGTCTTGTTTAATAGAAGCTCTTTATTACTTTAATAGAAATTAACAGTTTTTTTTTTAAATGTTCCATATGTTATAGTCTTTTTGCTTGATTTTTTTTTCAGTATGCAACTTAGTATTTTTTGTGGCTAAACAATAATTAATATAGTGTTTTGTGTTCATCAGGATAACTGATTTAAAACTGATTTCACAGAAAATGTATAAAGTGTCTCCATATCAAGTTTACATGTATATTTATATATATAATTGAGAACAATATTTGCTATTTTTATTTATTTATTTTTCTCAGACTAGAGAGAAACAGTTAGACCTAAAAGACAAGGGCCTCACTTGTGTGTTTCCTGGGTTGTGTGGTTTTATGAGAAAGGCAGCATGCTCTGCATCAAAGAAACAAAGCCAACTAAAACCAGCATTTCTGTCTCAAGAGGAAGTTAAAACCAAACTACCCAACAAATTATGCAATCTCACTCTGTGAGTTATATGTCAAAAAAGTGACTCAATAACAATACGCATGATTAGAAGCATCATTTGAAGCATAATTAGTATTATATTTAATTTAAAACATCTTCAAATGAGAAGAACTTTTAAACAAGCAAAAAATGTTTAAGTCTATAAATACATTCTTCTTTTGGCAAACACGGATATGGTTTCATTGTGTATTATGTATCTGTGTGAGTCAAGCAGACAGATCGATGTAACAATCAATGAAGTGTTAGTTTCAGTTGGGCTTTCAAATGTTTCAGTAATGATGAAGATAAAGTGCAAGCTAAAGTGTTATTTCACCAAACAGATGCAAGAATGTAAGTCACGTTTACCAGAATGGGAACTATATTAACAGTACAATTAAGCGCTTTCCATTGTGATCAGTTTCAGGCAGTATGTTGATAAAGCTAAGCATGGTTATTATTAAGATGTACAAATCACTAATATATCCATTTTTATCATATATACATCTGGACCCACTTTATATTAAATGTATTTACATTTAAACGAATCATTCCATACAATGCATGTTTTTTAGATTTGATTTATATTTGAAAATACCATTGTGTAATTACGTAATTAAGTACATAGTATTTAAAGACACCCCATATAAAGTGAGACATATATTTTTAACATACTCCGCCATTTAAAAGTTTGGGATCAGTTTTTGAATGTTTTCTCTTATGCTCATCAAAGTTCCATTTATTTGATCAAGAAATCTGAAAAAAAAAAAAAAGTAATATTATTGCAATTTAAAATCACAGTTTTCTATTTTAATTATATGTTAAAATATAATGTATTTTCAGTGTCACATGATCCTTCAGAAATCATTTTAATATGCTGATTTTTTATCAATGTTGGAAACAGTTGTGCTGCTTAATATTTTTTTTGGAACATGTGATACTTTTTTGGATTCTTAAATGAATAAAAGGTTAAAAAGAACAGCATTTATTCAAAATAGAAATCTTTTGTAGTCCTCACTATCACTTTTTTCCCATTTGACACATTCTTGCTGAATAAAAGTATTAATTTCTTTCAAAGAAAGAAAGAAAGAAATTTACTGACCAATGTATGTTGTTACAAAAGATTTTTATTTTAAATGCTTTGCCTGAAAAATATTAAGCAGCACAACCGTTTCCATCAGTGGTAATAAATCAGCATATTAGAATGATTTCTGAAGAATCATGTGACAGAAGACTGGAATAATGATGCTGGAAATTCAGCTTTGCATCACTGGAATAAATTATATTTTAAAGTATATTTAAAAATAGAAAACCACTATTTTAAATTGTAATAATATTTCACAATATTACTTTTTTTCTGTATTTTTAATCAAATAAATGCAGCCTTGATGAGCAGAAAAGTCTTCTTTACTTTTGAACGGTAGTTGTATACATTTACAAATAACTGACAACATCTTGTCAAACCCCTGTAAAGTCATTAATTCACACTTCGGATTTCTGTGGTCAGATTTTGTTTAGAACTCTGTAAATATTCTTTAAGCATTAAGGTAAACATATTCATAAATATCTTTTCCATTGTCTTCAGCAGCTCCAGGGCAGTTATGATGAAGACATGACTAGCCTACAGAGACTACAGGACTGTGTGGAAAAAAATATGGTAGAAGACTCAATGACAAATTGTGGCAAACTGATGGAAAAATATAAAGCTGTCTTTGCAAAGGTATACATTTATGTCATACATTTAAAATCAAGCATTGTATGAAAATACCATGTACAACTCTATGACTTGATGTATCATTAATATACTTCTACTTCTTTCAAAAGGTTTTACAAGCAAATGAAAAATGTAAGTATTGCCAACCTGGCAACCTTATGAACTCTATCTAAAATAATATGGCACAGTGGGTTAGGATGTTAGTGTTTGCATAAAAATAAATACCTAATATGTTTTTGATTCAAATTTTTAGCAAGCAATTTGGTCCTATTAACGTTGATATGATGTTTTTGTAACCTTACTATTGTGTGTATTTCTCCAGCAGTGTCTAAGTTAACTGGAGGGCCTCATTTTATTGGACCAGCTGCACACATGACTGCCCTGTCTGAGCATAAAGGTAAATGTAATAGAATGTATTAGAATCATTCATTTTGTATTCAACTAAATCATGTAAATGTAAGCCCAGCCATTGTGTGGTGCTAATGGGTTTCCCCTTGTTTTAACACCACCAGATAAGACTTCTGAGTTTTTGAAGACAAACAATCTCCTTTGGGACGAAGACCATTCACTGCTACAGGACGTACGGCTTAGCAGCAAACGGGACATGCTGACCATTCAGTACCCTGGAATGTATTTCATCTATTCCCAGGTCACCTTCTCCAAAAATTCTCCTTCAGTTTCGTTAAAGCAATCCATAAGGATCGTCGTACCCAAGAAACAAGAACCCAAGGAGCTACTCAAATCTTTTTGCAGTTTGAACCCAGACACATCAAATTTGTGTACTGCCTCTCTGGCGGGGGTGTTCCACCTAGAGAAAGAACAACAGATCTATGTTACGGTAGCAAACTCATCCTTGGTGAACCGGGACTCCTGCAGCTTTGGATTATTCAAATTGCGGTAAAGAACACTCTGGAACTGAAGCGGTCAAGGGGCAGATGGATGATATGAGACGGGCAGGGATTGACTGGATCAAGGCACTATAATTAAATGGATAATTATACAGTCGTGGCATCTGAAACTGATCAGCTTCAGGGAAAGTCATCGCACCACCTCTTCTCCTTGACGCCAAACCACAGCCCAAGTTTAGGACAAACGAGGAAGTCACGGGAAATCTTTCTTTCAATTATATTGTTCATTCTAAATACAACCTGATAAGAATACCATGAATGTTTTCAAACCACTATTGTTTGGCGGTGTTTGTATAAAATTATTTATTATTTGCTGCAGTTTTCCTTTTTATGGTTTGCTCTTCTTTTTATAATAATAATAATAATTGAGTTAATAATAAAGATATTTATTTTAGAATAAGCTTGGCAATTCTAATTGATTTTATTTTTTCTAATTTTAAGCACTTTTTAAGAACAGTACAACAACAAAAAACCTATTCCTGCCCACAAGAAAAAAGATGACATTACATATTATAAAAACATGTTTGTAGTGAAAATGCCAAAACAATCTCTTACCAAACAACAAACGCCCAAATTACAAAATATAACTTTAAAAACGTTATAAATCACTCGTTTTTCTAAAGAAACGTTTTGCGACAGCGACACCAGCAGGTGAAGTAAACAGCAGGAGATCACAATATGATTGGATATGACTGCTTATGTTCGGCTGTGATTGGTTCATGCCATAAATCCCGCCTTTTGTGTTTGCGAGCGTTCGCGAATCAGTCTGAACGAGCAATAAAACGGCGCTAATGGGAAGACTAGGTTAAGGCTAACTTGAAAAAGTAAGTAAACAACACACACATTTTGATATAATAACTTTGTTACATCAAATTAAGACTTAAAATGGCATGAAAACATGATCTGTGTGAGTTTTTAGTGAGAAATCAGCTTGGTAAAATTTGAGGTAAATCTCCGTGTCTGTGACCAGTGTTTACCGAGCTTTAATGACTTGAAACGAAAAATTAAAAATTAGTTAAAAGTTAACTGTTAAAAAGAATAGCTGAACATAAGCTCACAAATAAAATATATCGTTTAAATCGTTACTGTCTTGAGTTATTTTGAAATAATGTAAAATGCTTAGAAACACTAACTTGATAAATGTAATATTATTTAGTGTTAATGTAAAAATATTATATATATATATATACACACATACACATATACATATATATACATATATATAAATATAAATACACATACATATATACATATACATATATATATATATATACACACCATCAAAAATTTTTTTGATAGTATAAGTAATGCTTAACCATGTTATATATATATTATGACAAACTGTACCCACAAAGTATTCCCCAAGACCTCCAGTATTTTTAATATTATTACCAATGTTTCCAATTGGTCATGCGTTGTGTAAGTGTTTCCTAACATAGTAGATTGGGCGAAGCTCTATTCTTAAAGTTTGGAAACTACTGTGTAGGAAGAGGTCGAAAAGAAAAAGGCATAAGCCTACCAGTTCTGTTTTTAACTTCAATTTGATTACACAGCCCTGAAGTGACTACTGCTGTGCCTATTTTACAGCATTCCATCCTCCTCCATGGAAACAGTGAGTTTTAGGTGAGAAACGCGTGCTCATTTGAGCCACGCGGATGCCCTTTTCTTACAGGAAGTTGTCAGCCTACTACACTTACTCCAGCCTGTACGTTTACTCCATTTAAAAATGAACACACCAGATCGAAAATGTGTGCTACCTTTATATTTAACAAGGTGGAATTTCCTCATATGTGTAATAAAATCAAACGTATAGCTTATTAACATGATGTTATTTTATTAAAACAATTCCTTATTGAAATGAGGACAAAATAAAAACACAAGCACTAGGGAGAAAAAAAAACACAAATTATATATATATATAGCATTTATATTGCATAGATCAGCTCCGCAAAAATAAAACTTGTGTTCTGCAGACATGGGCACTTTTAAGAGGAAACTGACGTGAACATTCATCAACCATCGTTTATGATCTCCTGAAAGTGCTCATTTTTTCCTGACACATTCATGACATGACAAAGTGAATTTCCTTTTCAGTGAGATCAGTAGCCAACTTAAGCAAACAGCATGTATTACCTACTGATCACTTCAATCTCTTCCACATTACACACACATAAACAGGCCATCAGAAATGTCACCACTACAGATGTCAAAATTTCAGGCCGATATTTTAAAACTTCAGGAGTTTCTTAATAACAACAACAGCAACAATACAATCAGGGTTAACACTTTAAAATAATATTTAAGGCTATGTGTAACACATGGCATGCAAGGTTAATTGCTGGAAAAACAAACACACACACAAACATGAAACAGATTTACACACAGTACCACAGTAACAGCATTACATTTGTGCACCTCAGAGCACATCTTATTGCCTAATCGGAAGAATATATATTATACAGTATACTCCTTCCAAGAGAGAAAACCGGCTCTTGCACAGCAATTGTAACAACAAACCAGTCGCATATTGCATTGAATTGCCACAGCAATGCTCCGGAGGTGTCTGCTGGTGGGTTTAAAAAGATAAAAGAAAAACTCCCCACCCAAGTTTTGCTCATCTTTACAGCTCTTTGCATGCATTGCTTCACTGCTTAAGATAGAGATCACCTCTCCAATCCGCAGCAAATGAAAAGATTAGTCACGGTTATGATCGGTAATGATTAGGACTCCAGACACAGTGTCATTTGTGTAATTGTTGGTGTAATTTGTTACAGTTAAAATGGCAAAAACAAATATACCACGTGTGCATGGCAGAATACAAATGAGTAAGAAAATGCACCTCCACTCTAATGCCATATTAAATTCAACGTGAATGAAAACGAGGCTCCGATGGATAGTCGTAGTGTCTTTAGCTAGATCACGTCATTTTCGCAACTCAACTTTCAAGACTACTGTCTACTGAGTTTCTTCAGAATGACGTTTTGTCAGCAGAACTATCGGTATGTTGCTAAACTACAGTACCATCCACTAAACGCATCCATCACAACCTCGTTTTCAGGTTCTCAGAATTGCGAGATATAAACTCCAAAGTGTGAAGAAAAAAAACTCAGCATTGTGAGATTTAAATTCTGACTTCATAACAAAATTGCATGTTATTAAGTGAGAATTGTGAGATAAAATCTTGCAGTTCTGAGAAAATATCAGTCTTTTTTCTCTTCGTAATTGGACTTCACAACTCGCAATTGTGGGAAATGTCGGAATTGCGAGAAAAAAAGTCTGAATCGCTAGATATAAACTCACAATTGCGAGAGTAGTAGTAAGTCCGAATTGCGGGATACAAAGCAATTCTGACTTCTTTCTTCATAACTTGAAATTGTGGGTTTTTATCATTTCTGAGGAAAAAAGGTCAGAATTGCGAGTTTGTATCTTATAACTCTGAGAAAAAAAGTCAGAATTATGAGATACTAACTCGCAATTGCGAGAAAAGAGTTTATATCCCACAATTCTGACTCCATAACCTACAATTGCAGGTTTATATCTCACAATCCTGAGAAAAAAAGGTCAGAATTGCAAGAAACAAAGTCAGAACTACGAAAAAAAAGTAAGAATTGCGAGAAACAAAGAATTATGAGATATAAACTCACGATTGTAAGGAAAAAATGTGTTTATATTCCACATTTCTGACTTTTTAACTCACAATTGCAGATTCTGAGGAAAACAGATAAGAATTGCGAGTTTGTATCATGTAATTCAGAGAAAATAGTCAAAATTATGATACAAACTCGCAATTGCAAGAAAAAAAGTCAGAATTCCGAGTTTATATCCTGCAATTCTGACTTCATAACTTACAATTGTGAGTTTATATCTCACGTTGCAAGACACAAAGTCAGAATTTCGAAATATAAGCTCACAATTGCGAGAAAAGAAGATGAGAATTGCGAGTTTATATTCCAATTTATATATCGCTATTCTACAAGGTCAGAATTGCGAGTTTGTATCATGTAATTCTGAGAAAAAAGCCCAGAATTGTTAGAGAAAAAGGCGCAATGCCTTTAATTTTTTAAATCGGTGGCAGAAACTGGCTTCCGTATATTGCTGATGGGGAGCAGTTTGCTAAAAAAATAAATAAAATAGAATTGGGTTCTAACCACATTTGTTTCTCACTACAATACGAGTCTCCAAGGTATGTAAGTGAGGAACAAACATCAGTGCCTAAAGTACCGTATGTCTCTACGTACACTTGGTTTCGAGTCCTAAAAGGGCTCCTAGTACCAAATCCATAAACATACTGGATTTTTTTTTGGTTTAAGATATAGTTTCAAGCCTCTGAAAAAGGAGGATGAAATGTCCTACTGTATTTTTGTTATTATTAAAAAAAGTTTACATGGTTCCTTTTGCCATAATATCTATGATATATACATATTTATATTGTATATATGATATACATACATTATATGATGTATCGTATTAGTATAGTATTATAAACTTGACTATTTCTGACAACTATATCCCTGATAGATTTAAACTAGTGATGATTATCAGAAGCATGATTATGTGATATTATAATGGCTGTTTTAAAAATACTTTGTACCCATGCTGATGTGAGTGACGGTCCGGGTAACACGCGTTTGGAATAAACTGAATCTAAACCTACAGTCCAATGACGCATTACAGGCGTCAAATTCAAAGCCTTCAAACTAAAAGGAAAAACAAAACTCATTTCAAGATGGCAAGTAGGGCATCTCATGTCAATCAGGTGCAAACCACACATCTCAATCTTGTTCATTTGTGACCTAAAAGCTACCTCAAGCAACCGTTTTCACATTTTAAAAGCAGAAATAGGTCTAAAAAGAGCAATACTTGTGGATACAGTGGAGTCCTGCCATGTTCAACCACAAATATCTTCTCTTACGCCATTAACAGAATATTTTCACGTGTACAATAGTGGCTTGAGTTGGAATGCTGTTCATGGGCTGAATGTCATTGAATTTCTTTTGTCCATGACCAGTAACAGTCATAAAGTGAGGCAGATATTTGTTCAAGAGATTCCACCATCTTTTCTCTGATGCTTCTTCTTGGAGTGCTTGAGTGAACCGGAACGAAAAATGGCCAGGACTCCCGACAGTTATCTGAAGTTTTCCAAATCACAAAATACTTAAGCAGTTCACTTGGTCTTCTAGAACAGTTGCCATTTTGTTCTCAGAATGTCACACCACAGGAGCGTGAAGCAAACCGCACAGTGATATTCTTCAGAATGGCGAGAAAAACAGTCACTAATCACAGAGTTGATCTTCTCATCGCACCTCGTCCTTAAAAAACATTTGATGAGAAATGGCTGAAAATCCCCAGCACGGTGACTTTCAAAAAGCAATGTTCAGTGTGTAATGTGATGGAAAAACACATAGAAACACATTTGTGAGGACACACAGACACAGAAACACATACATGCGGCTGGCAAAGGGAAACAGGCGAGTGTCCAGAGTGTTCTTTAGTGACCTCCTTCATCCCAGGAACAGTCATTCTTTTGCTTGGCCAACTTTCTGACTACACGCTCCAGCTCCTTACGGGACTTCTGCTCCTCTTCCAGACACTGCTTCATCCATTTATTCTCCTACATTCGCAAACACACGGCATCAGGAGATTATGCAGTAACGTCTGTTATAGCTTAGGACAACGAAAGGTTACAATAATGCAAAAGCTTACCTTTTTTAATTCATGGACTTCATCTTTTAGAGCATAAACAGCATCAACAAGACTTCTGCGTGACAATAAAATTAAAATATTATTTAAAATATTCAAAAGGAAAACAAAGCATTACAAGGTGCAACTGTAATAATCAAAAGTTAAGACCTGAGTTGATATTGAAAAACCTTTTAAGATTTAAAAATAAACATTAAGATGCAAAATGAAGAAATATTTAGGATTCAGCACTATTTCTGTCACTAATAAAAAAGAAAAAGAAAAAGAAAAAGAAACATTTACAATTCAGTCAAGTCACTAATCCAAAAACACAAACAAAAAATGGAAATAAATATTTATGATTCTGCACCATTTCTAGGTCACTAATAAAAAATAAAAAATAAAAAGTAATTGCAATTGTGCACTATTTCTAGATCATTAATAAAAAAAACAAAGTAAGAAATATTTACAATTCTACAGTATTTCTACAGTGACACAGTAAGTCACTAATCCAAAAAAACATTTTTATAAACATTTTTTTAAAAAAATATTTACAATTCTGCACAATTTCTAGGTCACTCATTCAAAAAAGTAAAATAACAATAAAAATTTAAAAAGAAAGAAATATAAACCACTAATTAAAAAAAAAAAAAGAACAGTAAGAAATATGAACAATTTTACTGTGTTTCTAAGTCACTAATCATAAAAAAATGGAAATAAATATTTACTAATTTGCACAATTTCTAGGTCACTAACTTAAAAAAATAAAAATAAAAAAATATATAAAAAAGAAATATTTATGATTCTGCACTATTTCTTGGTCACTACTAAAAAATTTTAATAAAAAAAAACATACAAGATACATTTTACAAAAGAAAGAAAGAAATATTTACAATTCTACAGTATTTCTACAGTGACAACAGTAAGTCACTAATCCAAAAAAACCTAATTTTTTAAAACAATTTTTTAAAAAAATATTTACAATTCTGCACAATTTCTAGGCCACTAATTCAAAAATTAATTAATACAATTAATAAAAAAGAAATATTTACTGTAATTAAATAATTATAGTAATTAATAAATAATTAATTAATTAGAAAGGAAAGAAATATTTACAAATCTGCACTATTTTAGATCACTAATAAAAAAAGAAAGAAATAGTTACAATTTTGCATTATTTCTAGGTCATTAATCAAAAGACACATTTAAAAAATGTAAGAAATATTTACAATTCTGCAGTATTTATTAGTCACCAAAAAAAAAAAGGAAAAAAAGCTTTATATAAATAAATAAAATACAACAAATATTTTCCTAAATGGACTCAATGCTAAACATCAAGTAATTCTGATATCAAACATACTTCTCCTCAATGATCGTCTGGCCATTGCTCTTGATCTCCTCAACAATAATCTTCTCTTCTTCTGGAAGCAGGACCTGAGGGATGCACTCCTTACGAACAGCTGTGCAAACAAATAAAATCCTCCAATTAAATTACACTATTAAACTATATTAGCAATATATTTCCATTATTAAAAATTCAGTAGCTTACAGTACAAATGAGAGGCAGGTCTACCTGTGGTGGATTGGTGGAGACTGGCTCCGGTGCAGTAGGCCTCAATCACTTTAAGTATCTGAGCATCCTCCTCTAGAGCTGCTGTGCCTATACATCACAAAAATACATTTTAATTTCTATTTGTTTATACATGCAAAAATAGAAGTTGGCAAAGCTTGCTTGTTTGTTCAAACTCCCACAATTCCACCACTACAGGGATTATTTGTGCAAGATATTAGTTTTGGGAATTAAATGAATTTTATTTATCATTTTAATATACCTACTTTTTCTAAGCAGGAACTCATCATCTGATGGTTTTCTCTCCGTTTTTCTCTTTGGGAGGAACTTGGGTCTGGGTCTGGGGCTTTTACTAGAGTCCTGAGAAAACAATCCGGTGTTAATGAAGTAACAGCATCTGCTGAGCTCTAAATAAAACCACAAAACCACAACTAGCGGACCTTAATTTGCACTCAAATAAGAAATTAAATCATTAAACGCTAGCTTACATAAGTTTTGACGCCATTCAGGATAATTTAAAAGCAAATTATCAGGGACTCATGAATGAAAACAATTTGCAGATGAGAGACCCTTGTCTGTTAGTGAACTAATTATTTCAGTCTGAGTCATTTGTTGACTTTGTTACAGCTGTGTCACAGGGCCAGCGCCGCCTTTTTCTTAAATGCTAACACCGCGGAGTGAGTCATCTAAATTAGACTCCTCCAGAACGAGAGCTTTATTGAATCAAGTTATATTAACAAATTTCTGTGCATTTTTAAAAGGACAATTTATTTAAAAACTAACCATGGCAGACAACTTTATTAAATTAGCAGTAAACACCTTAGATAGAACATTTGTGCTAATGGATATGTAAGGACTTAAAAAAATGAGAATAAAAATGAAATGCGCACATGTACACTTGGCATCCTTCATGCTGAGTGGCGTTTTCAATTTGTATGTTTTACTCATGACATCAAACCGAAAGTAAACGGTGGAAATTACTAAAGTTAAGCATGCACACGTTCACAGTTTACAGAAACGTTCATCACTATTGAATTGCTCATTCACGAAATGAATGTATAATATTATCTGAATCAATATGAAATTAAGTGAAAGCGCAAATATTAGCTCACTGATTTACAATATCATAGCCCTGAGATATAAAAAAAGAACGAAGGACGTCTTGGTCTCTCGAATAATTCTCCAGGTTTGTTAAGACTAACCCTAGAAAATCTTTAGCTTGGAAAATGACGTGAAAACGAGCGGAAAGACCCGGCTTATGAGAAGTCCTCTTCGTTTTTAAACAACAAACTTGCCATTATGCTACGTGGTAGCTGTTGCTCAGAATACCGGGACATAAAACAGAGAGTCGTGAAAGGGAAAATAATATTCCTCATGGTGACGTAAGCGGCACCCTTATGCCTCACCCTAACTAGGCACTATGAGTCATTTTGCCATTTCTATGAACAGCTACATGGCAGATACTGACTCTCTTGATCATCTAAATTTAGCTTACCTGTAGACAATGTTCTTTGCATAGATACAAAATTATCTTCTGACTTGTGCAAATGTTAACCCCTGCTATCAGAGAAAGAGTTTCTTGAATTGCCATATGTGTTGGAGGCAATAAAATGTACAGGCTTAAGTACATTTTTTATTGACATGGTGAGAGTGTTCTAACATTTCAGTAACTGTGGCAACAGCTAGCATATGCCTTAATCCCTTCAGGATCTCTTGAGATAGTCTGCAAGACAATTCACTATCCTGGTTATTTATTTTCTCCCTGGAACACTGCTGCAGGTTATTAGACTTTCGACAAATATAGAACCAATTACTGTGGTTAAGTATTTCCAATATGAGAAAATCTCTACCTAATGCTCTTGAGATCTTCAATTGATTTATATTTAATAACAAATCTAGTTTGTTTCTAATCTAGAAATTAAATACTGAAATATCTCCCTCACAATATGATTTATACGAGTGCCACATCTTAAATGTGACCCTGGACCACAAAACATAAGGGTCACAATAATAAGTATAAGCTCTCCATTGATGCATGGTACGTTAGTATAACTATTTGAAAATCTGGAATCTAAGGGTGAAAAAATAAAAAATAAAAAACATCAAAATATTGAGAAAATTTACTTTAAAGTTGTCCAAATGAAGTTCTTAGCAATGCATATTACTGCTAAAAATACTTATGGTAGGAAATTCACAAAATATCTTCATGGAACATGATCTTTACTTAAAATCCTAATGATTTTTGGCATAAAAGAAAAATCGATAATTTTAACCCATACAATGTATTGTTAGCTACTGCTACCAATATCCTCTGTGCTACTTTTATGCATTTTTTGGTCTGTGTGGTAAAAAAAGTACACCTATCATTCATCGACCTCAAATATGACTTTTCATCTGAAAGATGTATGTAGTAGCAACTTTACATGGCCGCTCAATCTAATGATAACAGAAAAATGTGCGCTATTGAAGTGTCTTCGCGGAGAGTGGAAACTTAACTGTAGCACATGCGCTCACTGCATGACAGATAGAGGCGCCGGTGTGGTCCCTTGCTCTTAAAATACTCTGTCATTTTTGGTTATACAGATAAGACTGTTTCTCTGTGTGCACTCAGGATAACAACAAAACGTTGTGCTTTTGTAAAATAATGAAAGCAAACAGGATGCGCTTTTTGCTGTCTTGGTCTCTGTGAACTTGAGCGCGAAACTTAGAAACTCAGTGTAAACTTGCCTTACAGATAGAGCTGGGCGATAATTCGATAACAATAATTATCGCGATATAATTTTCCTCGATAAAAGAGTTCGATAAATGTTCGTTATCATTTTTATGTGCCAAAAGCGGAACGAAACAGCGTGACTTATTTGAATCGCGCCACACGGACCGTTTATCCGCGCTGCCCAAGCTCACTAGAGAAGATCCAATTCGAAATAACGAACTTGAGCGTGCAAAAGACACGATATGTGAACGGTTCCGTCACTCGAACACTAAACAGTGTGTGAGATTCAGTGTAAAACACTTGAATTCAGCGATGAACACAAATGACTCTGTGATTCAAACTAGTTTAAAGCTGTGTGCAGCGAGACAGACGGCTTTTCGATCTGCACATCACCATCATTTACCATGGATTTACTGTAGTAACACTCACTGCACCAAGGTATTGTGACAGCAATGTGGGATATTCACACTGAATTTGATTACAGGAGTAATGGTATATAATTATAGTATGTATGTATTTGTGATTAAGCTATAGCATGTGTGCTTTTATACTGAAAGTTTTTAGACTACCGTTTTTCATACAAAAATGCTACCTATAAAACCATGTAGTTATATTTTTACCACGGTATTGAGGTACCATTATGTGTTGTTTTAACTGTGTTTATCATGATTTAAAATGTATGCTTGCTACTATGGGAGACCAGTGCTTATTTAAAAAAAAAAAAAAGGAAACAAAAAATTCCAAATTGGCCAAGGAAATTGAAATCGCTGCATCTCTACTAACATGTACTAACATGAGGCGTTTTCCTTGATGCATTTTTTCAAACATTACGGCCAAAAAAGTAATTTTGTATATTTTTATTATCGGAGAGATGGCTAAATTGACCATTTTCTATTGCTTTCTATAAAACACCATTATTAGTAGCTTTTATGGGTGCAGATTTATCACAAATTTAATACATACTCGCTGTGTGCGTACATTGCATAATGAAAACTCTTTCTACCATGAGAGCAACTGAAGCAAGTACCACCAAATGGAAAGCAGGTCTGCTACCACGCTTGTCGAGAGCAAGCAGCATGAAATGAGTAAAGAGCCGTTTGCAGAAGAACCGTTCTTGCATTTTGAAACAGATGGACAGAAAGTAGCAATGAAACATCCAGGGCTTTTGAGAAATTTTTTAAATTGAATCTTGTGGTTCCAACAGCACGGAAGCAGAAGGAATAACCATACAAAAAGACGTATATATATATATCTAGGGAATGTTAATTCAGACCAGTAATTACAAAAAAGCATGTAATAGATTAAAACAAGCAATACATTGACTTCTAAGGACAATTTTGCCAATTCACTGCTTTGTCTGCCACAATAATGTTAAATCTTTGTGACTTTTCTCAACAAATATTAATATGATATACAATTCATTTGTTTTAACTAAATTGATAATTAACTAAATTGACTAATTTGATAGCTTAACATTTCTATATACTGTATGCATGTGTACACTTTTGTTTTTTTGGGTGGATAAGTATGAACACATCTTTGTAAGCATCACAGCAGTTTTTTTTTTCATGCAGGAAAAGGGTTGGTTGGGTTTGTGGGTATACTGATTAAAGACAGTGAGCTTTGAAGGTTGAGAAGCAGGATATGATTCAGTACACATCGTTTGCTGCCTGCCAACATTTTGCTGTTGTATCTGAACTCCCTACTAATAAATATAAATAAAAACAACATAGCAAGGATATAAATAAATGCATCTTAAGTAAAGATCATTGCAGAGGGAGAACATACAACTGCAAACAATACCGGAAATGGGCGGCTCTCCACAGAATTAAAGAGAAATGACAGATAAGCATGGATCCAGCGTGCAACACCGGTGCTAGCCAAGCACACAGATACGGACACACACACATACTCAAACAAGACACACGTCTACTCTTACCTTCAGGATATAAGACATCCTCTAAAGAAGCAGAAAATGGAGAGAGAATGAAGATGTGTATGAGAATAAAAGAACAGCCTGATAGGAATATGATGGAAAGATCAGTGAGAGGTGAACATTAATTGTTGCAGAGAAGATTTCACATGCATTTCATGAGCCGTAGAGCGTTGCTAACACCCTTGGCACAATCTTGAAGAGATGCCATGCACATTAATAAAATGTTTGAGTGGGCTTTGGATAGTGTTAGCTAATCTTCAGCTCAAAGACCACAAAATATTCCACTTAAATCTGAGATAGCATCAACACCTCCACCGCAACTTGCGGTCAAGACAGTGAAGGTGGCTGCTGGCTGAAAAACTCAACACTCAGAGTAGCTCTGTGCATCGGTTTCCTGTTAGGACCACCAAGAATGCACAGAGGGTAAATTACGCTCCCACTCAACATCTTATGACTGTTTTCCAGAAAGCATACCTCTTTATAACCTAGCGCAGCGGAGGGCTTGAGGGGCGGAGCGGGTCTCAGACAGCTTAGGGACCATGGCTTGGTGATCTTGGGGGGTTCGAGAGGACCTCGGTTAGCCACAGCAGTACCGAAACTGTGCAAGTGGTGGGACGATGTGCCAGTCATGGTTGTAGGCTTACCCTCAACATTCTGCTCATGCAAAACACACAAGAAAATAATGATTCACCTGTAGATGGTCATCGTACTGAGAAAGAAGACGCAAAAAAAAAAAAAAAAAAGTTGTTACCTTCAATATTGTTCCAACTGGGCTCCCTTCCTTGGTGTAAGCATGAAGATGCTCTAACCACTCCAGCTGCTCCTGTGCACTGCTGCAGAACACCATGGTGCGATCTATCGTCCCCCCTAAAAACACAAACAAAACCTCGTCAGCAAAATGGAAGACATAACAACAAGACTGCAACTGCTCAACAAATTTTCAAGCATGCGTTTCTTACCGTTACAAGTTTTGTTTGGAAATTTAATTGAAGAAAAACAAAACAAAACCAAACAACACCAGGTTTCTCAAAAACCTTTATGCTGTTTTAAAGGTGATATATCACCTTTTTCCGTGTTTAAGTGCTATAATCTGATTCCCGGTGCATCTACCAACTCAGAAAAAGTGAAAAAGGACTACCCACTAACTTTATTTTGGTGAGCCTTTTTCTGCAAGCATGTAAAAAAACAGAGCATCAGATTTCACTCCCCCAGTGATGTGCTAAGAGGATCTTATTATAATGTTACCACCTCTTATTGTGCAAGTTTCCACCCATGGCGCTGTCATTTTGTTTTCACAAGTGGCAAGGGTGCACCAGTTCTAATGCCATGGCGAAAGTTTCAGCAAAGCATGCAAACTGTTCTGTCTTTGGCTGCACAGACGAGCACAGAACACCATTTAGAGTCCCAATCTCCGAGTAAACAAGAGAGCTGTGGATTTGTGGATTGATTTACTTACTGTATATTACACTGCTGCCACACAGATCAACATAAACAAGTGATTTCTTTCCCAGTTGTTTACCTTCACAGACATAACCAACTGTTTTTGTAACTCCTGTGTGTCTTTAACAAACTTCTGTTTATTTGAGTTTAAGCGCAAGAAGACATGAAAGAGAGCTTAGTTTAGTACTCACATGCTGTGAGAGAGCCACTTTCTGTGCGAGTGCTTATGTGTGCGCTCAGAAAATCATATATCAGAAGTTTAAACTAATATGGTTTAAAACGCATCATTTTAGCACGATACACATGATAATCAAAACCAAACAGATGTTTTTAGCAGAGTACCTGAGGTATGAGCTGTAAAGGCGCAGATGCATGGCACATGCTTTACAGATATGTCTGTGATTGGCTACAATGATCATTGCTTCAAAAGCCTGTTGTAAATAAACATCTTTCACGCTCTTACACAGATACACACAGGAGCGTGTGAAAACCGTGTCTATCAGCGGATCAGTCTATGAGCAGATATATTAAAGGGGTCATCGGATGCCCATTTTCCACAAGTTGATATGATCCTTTAGGTTCTTAATGAAAAGTCTATAATATACTTTGGTTAAAAATTATCAATGGTAGTGTAAAACAAATGACGACCACTATGTTCATTATTACATCCAGCAACACAACACCTCAATCGCTCAATCGGAGATATTCTTGTCTAACTTACATCCCTGCTCTGCATCGAAACAATGGAGGTCAGACTATTACAGCTGGTCTGAGGTAAGACGCTCATGTCAATCAACTATCGTGGGAGCGGCCTCTGTCAGTGTGACTTGGAACATGGTGCCTAAGTCACATGGACTACTTTTAAAGTGCTTTATTTTGTCCTTTCTGGATCTTGGCAGATGTGGTCTTTATGAACTATGTAAAACACCTGGGTGAAATGCCTTGCTTTGTGTTCCACAGGGTGGAAATGGTGACAGTTTTCATTTTTGGGTAAACTATTCCTTTAATAAATCACCTGTACATGTTCTCTACTTGTTAGGTTAAATTCTACTGCTGCCTGCTGCTACAAAAAGCTCAAGATACTAGCAGCTTTGAAAAAAGCAGCATTAATGACACCGTCAAGTGTACATTATTCAGTGACCTCTCAAAAAACAAACCTGTGATCTCAAAAGCATAATGGCCTGTCTCTGCATCCTCTGGCTGTTTGGTTACTGTGGTTCCAGTCAGTGGAAGACGTCCCTATGAGACGAGAGTGTGACACAAATGAGAGCACTGAAGCTGACACTTTTTCATAAATAACACATGCTCATTGTCAAGTACCTAGAAAAACATATGGAAAAAACTCACCTGGTAAATGAAACCACTCATTCGTGGGCTGGCAGACAGCATGACTACCACATTGGGAAAAAGCATGAAGTATCGCTCTTCCTTTTCCTACAAAAAAGCACATCTGCACATTATTTTAAATTCATACTTTTGCGAAAAATGATATGAAATACCACTAAATAATCACATTGTTCATGGCACAGATGCAGGTGTATGGCATTACAGCACACCCTTACAAACACAAACACCAAATGTCTTCACTAACACACTGTTTTGGATTGGTGCACAGCTTTTTTTTTGCTACATTAATTACTCACGATCAACAAACATCATACCTTATTTCTAGCAAACCAAGAAAAATTTCAGCTAAGCAAAAGAGAAAAAGAGAAAGGGAATACATTGAACAGAAATGGCGGGAAATCACTCCGAAAGAATTTAGCAATATAATACCTTCATCAACCTACTATTTTTCCTTCAGTTAACCCCCTACTGATGTTATTAGGGGCTCTATCAGCCCCTCACACCACACTTTCCATTAAGGTCAACAGATTCAGAGGGGGGCTGAGGTTTAAGTTGAAAACACATTCAGTGACCACAGATGCAAAACTTTGCAGGGGTATTCGAGCTGTTGACACTTAAACATTTTCCATTCGTTGTCCAAAACAATTCACAAAAACAAAACAAATGAATCTGTGGTTCTGGCTGTTGTTTAAAAAGCCCTGATCAGTACTTCTAGATAAAATAACCTTGTTCTGCACAACATTTCAACTTATAATCATTCTAGCCACATCATACTATTTTAACACTGTACTAACATCTAACGTGCATTTTGCACAAAATAAACAGCGATGCAACCACACATATGTGAAAGCAACATTTCAAGCCGAGTTTAGCTGCCACACTGTTACTTCCTGGTTGTCACCCCCCTCCTCACCTCATTCGAGCTGCTCTGGACGTGGACCTGTGACATGTAGACCACCTGACCCAGGGACTTCATGCTGTCGCCCTCCCAGCTCCGCACTGGCTCTGACAAGATCTGCAACTCCAGGTTCTTTCTTTTTCGTAGATCTTGACACTGAGTCTGAAATACACAAACAAATCATCTTGGTAAAACAAGAATTAGACACTTAATCATTTAATGTGTTTCATAGTATGAGTCAGTGTAAAGACAAACCAATGACACATAATGATTCAAAGCAATATCGCATTATACTTAAGAATCGAGACTGATTCATACCAGGTCTAAAACGGGTTACAAGCTGCGAACATAGTCACCAAAGTATAAAACATTTACAAAATGTTCTTAATTCTCTGAAATGTTTGTCATTCAGAATACATACACACAAAATTTTTTGTTTGTTTGTTTGTTTTTTAAAGACTCTTATTTACAGCAATACAGAAAAAAATATGTGTAAAATTCTGAAATATTATTACAATTTAAAGTAACGTCTTTCTATTTTAATATGTTTTAAAATGTAATTTATTCCTGGGATGGTAAAGCTGAATTTTTAGTATCATAACTCCAGTCTTCAGTGTCACATGACCCTCAGAAAATATGCTAATTTGCTGCTCAAGAAACACTTCTTATAATTATCAACGTTGAAACCATAATACTTTTTTTCAGGATTTTTTTGATAAATGCAAAGCTCAAAAGAACAGTATTTATTTGAAGCAGCTGAATAAAGCTATTCATTTTTACAAAAAAAAAAAAGTTTTAGACATCTGTTTTAGTGCTTAATTCTTAGACATCAATGGTCTCAGATAAGCATGTAATGATTTTAAACACTGAGAAATAGTGAACTATGAGCATTAAATGTCACCTTTTAATGTCAAATGTGACCACAAAACCAGTCATAACAGTCCATTTTAAACTGTGATTTATATATCTGAAAGCTGAATAAATTCCCATTGATTTATGATTTGTTAGGATAGGACAATATTTGGCCAAGGTACAACTATTTGAAAATTTGGAATCTGAGGGTGGAAAAAAAAAAAAAAAAAAAGAATCAGAATATTGAGAAAATCACTTTTAAAGTTGTCCTTTAAAGTTCTTAGCAATGCATATTACTAATCAAAAATTGAGTTTTGATATATTTACGGTAGGAAATTTACAAAATATCTTCATGGAACATGTTCTTTACTTAATATCCTAATGAATTTTGGCATAAAAGAAAAATCAATAATTTTGACCCATACAATGTATTGTTGACTATCGCTACAAATATACCCGTGCTACTTAAGACTTGTTTTGTGGTCCAGCATGACAAATTACCGTAACGCTAAAATAGGTATATTCAAAAACCGAACATGCTCGCTACCGCATGATAACCTGGAACACAACGGTCCATTCGGAGTGGGAGGTCACTTCTCCATATTTCCAGGCATTGCATTCATGTTCCTAAATGTTGCTTACTTCTCAAAGCGATTTACAATAAAGTGCACCAATCATCTCATCGGCAAATACCATTATAGGTAACTGAACGAAAAACATAGGTAAAGGGGGGAAGACCAAGTCTACATGACACCTCCACTAGTGAGATCTAAACTATGAGGATGGGACTCTCCCTTACCTGTCAAAAAGAACAAATGAAACTGTTCCACAGAACACAAGTTAAAAAAAAAAAAAAAAAAATCACCTACTACTATAATTTTCTTTGCAGAGACATTTGACCTGAGAAGCAACTGTATATGGAATGACTCATGTTTCCTCAGCCTTTTTTAAGTTATAGAGGCACTCTTGCAAAACCTTAACCTTTACATTTCATGTAACAGCAAAATCTCCTCCAACCTGTAAAGTGCAGTGAACCTGCTGTGCGGTTTTAGAGATGAGGTTATAAAGGAATTAGAGAGAAAAGACTCAACATGTTTTGCACCATGACAGGAAACCTCTCACAGTGGTCAAAACTGAGAAGTTAAGTCAAATGGATTTTATAGAAAGCTTTCGTTGTCAGACAATCACTAAATGGCAAATATGACAGATAACTGAGACATACCACAAGATTTTTAAATGCAACGGTTGCTTTGAGAATGTCACTGTAATCTGGATGCGCTTCCTATGAGAAAAGAAAAGAAAGAATCCGTAAATATTATAACTTATGAAAAGACTCACGGGCATTCACAGTCTTAGAGCTTACTGTTACCTCCACATGTCGCTCAAGCTCCTGCAGGAGGGTGGGGTACTTGTCGAGCCTCATGAAGGGTCGGCTCAGGCTGGTGGTCAGGGTTAGGATACCAGGAGCACTGGCACCTTGACTCTCCATGAACTTGTCCAGCTCCTCACTGTTCAGGGAAATGCAAAGCATTTTTTATTTGATTTATTTGCTGTTTCTAGATCAGCACATCAGGGTCAAAAACAGTATCTTCATTTTAAAATTTAAGTTAAACTACTGTTTAAAATTAATCAAAGCTTTTTACACATAAATATGAATATAAGTCAATGGCGATTCCTCCGAGGAGGCAAGGGAGGCAGTGCCTTCCTCAAACTACTGAGTGACAAAAAAAATCGTAGTACAAAAATAAATCAACGCCAATATTACAAAATATAACTTAAAAAGTGTATAAATCACTTGCTTTTCTAAAGAAACATCATCCAACAGCGACACCAGCAGGTAAAATTACAGAAGTCTGTGTCTTTTGGAATTTTAAATCGAATTTTAAGGGACCTCTCTCTCGTGCTTTGATTGGATATGACTGGTTATGTTTGGCTGTGATTGGTTCATGCGATAAATCCCGCCTCTTGTGTTTCAATTATTTCGATTGTTACTGCCTTGAGTTATTATTTTGGAATACATGTAAAATGCTAAAAAACACTAACTTTAGGATATTCATACCTGGCTTTAATAAACAGAATAATGATTACACTGTTAATGTAAAAATATAAAATATAATTTTACCCTTTTTCTGAGTGTTTGATTTAAACCTATTTGGGATTAGTATTTTTTTTTAATTGACACTTTTATTCAGCAAGGATTAATTAAATTGATCAAAAGGTGTCAGTAACGTCTTTTTCAACACTGGCAACACTAAGAAATATTTCTTGAGCACTAAATCAGGATATTACAATGATTCCCGAAGGATCTTGTCACACTCAGGACCTTAGTAATGATACTGAAAATTCAGCTTTGCATCACAGGAACAAATTACATTTTAAATTATATTACAATAGAAAACAGTCATTTTAAACTGTAATAATATTTCACAATATTAATGTTTGTACTGTATTTTTGATTTTAAAAAATGCAGCTTTGGTGAGCATAGGAAACTTCTTTCAAAAACATAAAAAAAAATCTGACCCCAAATTGTTGTATAAACAAACGGACATTATTAAGTATTTTGAACATTTTAGGTACACTTTAAAATGTTTGCCTTTGCATTCATACTAAAAATTATAACAGAAATAAACACTGAGGCATATCAACAATGCTTTCTCATATAACCATAACAATAGCAAGTGTTTTGGGGAAGGTGACAGAATGGGTGTGAAGAGAAAACTAGATGCTGAATTGTGATAAACTAAAGTAAGACAAAAGATGAATCATCTGAAAGCATGCCTTGAATACACGATCGAACAATGGAAAAATGCTGCAACAATTCTGCAGGGTGATATGCAAGTGAGCAAACACAATCAAAAGTGTGTTCTTCTGCCTCCATCAGCATAACCACAGCTATAGATATCCTGTTGGGTTAGTGCTGTTTCCTGTGTGTGTGAGGCATGCCTTTTCACTCTCTCCTTCTGTCGTGGAGCATTCTGAGGTGGAAGGAGAAAACTAGCAGAAACCCTTGTTGTACTTCATCATACAGGAAGTGTGTAAAATGTGGCTCAGACATTTCTGAATACATGTGAAGTTTACTAGTACAAACCAAAGAAAAAAAATGTTAAAAATGGAAATAGGGCAGTGGTGTAAAGCGACGTAAAGGCAAAAGGGAGATTTGCTTGTTTAGTCACTTAGCTCAGTGAGACATAAGTGATTGAAAGATTGGTAGTGACACCTGGTGGCTCATCTTTATATTAAAAAGACACTTGTGACAAAAAAAAAAAAATATATATATATCTGTGTCACTAGTGTCAAACAAACAAAGCGATGTTTTGCAAGCTTAAGTCAGCCTTTAGGAAGACAAAACCAGTCATATACCAGTCACGTATTTTATAAATTTCCTACCGTAAATATATCAAAACTTAATTTTTGATTAGTAATATGCATTGCTAAGAACTTCATTTGGACAACTTTAAAGGCGATTTTCTCAGTATTTTGATTTTTTTTTTTTTGCACCCTCAGATTCCAGATTTTCTAATCTATCTCGGCCAAATATTGTCCTTTCCTAACAAATCATACTTCAGTGGAAAGCACCTCAGCCTTGAGGTGATGTATCAATCTCAAATTTAAAAAAATAAAATAAAATTGACTCTTATGACTGGTTTAGTGGTCCAGGGTCACATGTGATATTAAAATGGAATATATGTGGATATTAACTGGAACTAGTGGGAGACAAAATATTTTATGGCATCTTTTCCATATCAATCCTTTTTTGCTCAGAAACCACTCTTTTTGCACTCTCACAAATTATGCCCTCTTGTGAACAATGTGGAGATGTGCTCAGAATCTACTGATTTATGACTGCTCTCTGCTGTTCTTTGTATCACAATTCAGACTTTACACTAATTCTTTACATTTTGTGACATGCTTCTTTTAAAACCAAATGACTCCAAATAGAATTAAAAAATTAACCACTTCACCCCTTACTCAAAATAGCGTGATATTCTGGTAACACTTTACAACAAGATTCTGTTTGCTAACATTAGATAACTACTGTACATTAGTCAACAAACTAACAATAAAAATACTTCTAAAGCATTTATTAAAGCTGCAGTCCATAACTTTTTGACACTCTAGTGGTTAATAAACAGAACTGCATGCGTCCTGTGGAAGAACTTTGTAGCTGGAGCTACTTCTCTTTGTTTATGTCTATGACAAGTCACACAGGTACTGGGCTACTCTGCAGCAGTTACTACCAGAAACAGTCTAAAATAGTCAGAATATAAAAACTTATTATAGGTGTAGCATAGTAATTCCGGATAAGCCAAAAATCAAGGTTTGGAAAATGGATTCATGATGCACTCACTTATTATATACATTTTGTAAATTTTGAACACAAAAAAGTTACGGACTGCAGCTTTAAATTTAGCTATTGTTAATTTCAAAATGTACTACTACATAATTAAAAACAAAAACTATATCTGTTAATATTATTTAAGGGACCTAAGCTAACAATAATGAACAGTTGTATTTTTATTAAATGTAAACAAAAGCTCAACAGTACTTGGAGTACTTATGTGCAGTCTTCATAAAACTTCAGTTAAACAGCTTGATTCATTTGAATCACATTTACAGTTTATTTTTGTACTTTTGAAGTTTTTGTGGAATGAGAAGGGTTTCATGAAAAATATGTTAATTTGTGTTTTAGAAGATATAAAGTCTTATGTTTATGGAACATCATGTCAATGACAATTTGTGAATACTGACCTGTGATCAGTCAGCACAGAGACTGCAGAAGGATGGCTGGAGCAGTAGGACAAGTACAGTGTTCTGATCTGACACATCAGGTTCAGGTAACAACCGCCAATCCGCTGCTGGCACTCTGGCATTCTGCAAGGCAAAAAAAAAATAAAAAATACACAGATCAGCTCTGATACACTACCTTACTTTTACTTACTTTATACTTTTTATTTGATATCAAATAACCAGGGTTGGGGAGTAACTAGTTACATGTAACAGTGTTACGTAATTTAATGACAAAATAAATGTAACTGTAATCCATTTTTTGTTTAGTGATAGCTGTTCATGAGTCCCCTGTTTGTCCTGAACAGTTAAACCTGCTGTTCTTCAGAAAAATCCTTCAGGTCCCACAAATTCTTTGGTTCTTCAGCATTTTTGTTTCTTGGAACTCTTTCCAACAATCACTGTATGATTTTAAGATCCATCTTTTCACTCATATGCAACTATTACAGAAGCTTCAAATGCTCACTGATGCTCCAGAAGGAAAAACGATGCTTTAAAAGCCAAAGGTGTAAACTTTTTAACAGAATGATGATGTATACATTTTTCTTATTTTGACTAAATATTATATTTATTTCATTTAGTACTGCCCTTCAGAAGCTACAGCAGATACATGTTTCCCAGAAGACAAAAGTTAAATTTACCTTGATCTTCAAATTCAAAATGTTTTCAGCCCCCGGCTCTTAAGGCATTGTGTTTTCAGCGTCAAAAGATAGATCTTAAAATCATACAGTCATTGTTGGAAAGGGTTCAAATACACAAAAATGCTGAAAAACCAAAGAATTTGTGGGATCTGAAGGATTTATCTGAAGAACAGCACAGTTTAACTTCAGGACAAACAAGGAACTCATGAACAACTATCACTAAACAAAAACAAAAAACAAAACACACAGCTGTGGATCATTCAGGTAACAACACAGTATTACGAATCAAGGGAATGTAAACTTTTGAACCAGGTCAGGTCAGTACTAAATAAAAAATAACATGCATTTTGTATGATCCCTCTTATTTTGCTAAAATAATTAACATTTTACAAATTCTGCAAGGTGTATGTAAACTTTTGACTTCAACTGTAATTGATTTCTTTATTTCTTTCCCAATTTTCACTGACTGCTCTTGCATTGACAACAATGTTTCAGGAGTTTAGGACACACCATAGGACACATGCTTATCTGATAACTGTTTTATTTCCTATTTGGATTTATGTATAATGCTTTATTTTTTTAAGATTAGCTGTTTTTCCCCAAGGCATTGTTAGATGTTTTCTCATACTGTATCTATGCATAAATTTCAAAAACAGCATCACAGCCACTAACTATTTCTTGTTATGATTTTAAATCTGTATTTAACCTCAGAATAATCTCAAAGTAAAAAGAGAAGCTAAAGTCTGACTTTGTGTTGGCTGTGTTTAAAAATGAAATTATTAGAATCTTAATTCAAGTGATGAAGGACTTTGAAAGTCCAACAGTAATGAGTGTTCAGTACTACTGTAAGGTTAACCCTGCCTGGTTTAAATGTTTGGGAATGATTAACAGTTGAAAACATTCATTAGAAATTCAGAAAAGTAATCAAATGTACTCCAATTACATTACTTTAATAAAGAGATACACAACTTATTACATTTTAAATAAGGTAACTTCTAATCTGTAATCTATTACATTTCCAAAGTAGCCTTCCCAACACTGCAAATAACCTAGGATTTTAAAGTGGTATAGCATGGATATGGACATGTTACAAATATGTGACACAAAGCCACCACTAGATGGCGCTGTATTATCCAAGGGTATGACTTCCTGTGAAAAACAGAGAATTAAGCAGTCATTTGAGTATATGAAGACTGAAATAAAAACACTGAAACACAGCTCTTACTTGGAGCACTCCTCTAAGGCAAGACACAGTCCCTGTTGGAACGAGAGGATGTCCTCTAAATTCCCACTCAGACTGGAGCAGTCCGCACTAGACAGCCTGCAGAGAGAGCCGACAGAAGAGTCATTATGCTCATGGGGTCTCATTGACTGACCCAGCTCCCAAAATGTCAATCGGCTTTGCTATAAAAGGCTCTCTGATGACATGGTAACGTCTGAGTTTTTCTCTTACTTGTCACTAGCCTGTAGAGGGCGCAGGTAGCAGCCCAGTACCGTCTGCAGCTCTTTGACAAACTCTCTCTCGTGCTCCAAGACGTCTTGTACCACCTGAAAAACAAACAGAGCATTCAAATAAGAACTTATAATTTCCTTTACATATCCTTTTTGGAATTTGTTAATGCGTTTACAAGAACTTACCACATTGTAATAATTTTTAGTGAGCTGAGGAACGTCAAGTCCTTTTACTGCTTTTGGAGAAATTGGTTTCTCTAAAGGGGAAAAGAAAGAAGAAGAAACCACTAGAGCAAAACTTCCAACAATGCGAACATGTAAGAGAATATCTTGTATGGGCCACTCACCACATGGCTTGACCTCTCGGACATAATTACTAGGGAACCAGCCGGTTTTCCCATTAAGGGTTCCCTCCCACCATCCACCTTCCTCCTGGCGTGTGACATGGATCAGCTCGCCCTTGCTGAAAGACAGCTCGTCCTCATTGTTCTGCTTGAAATTGAAGCGTGCCTTGACCACCAGCTGCCCGCCACCTCCATTCTCCGACATGTCCTGGACACAACAGCAACAGGTGAAGAAATTCAGTAGTATTCAGTGTTTCTTAAATCATGATTTTAATTGTGATCACAACACCACTCTAATTTCTGCAGGTCACATTTCTACAAAGGAAACTGTCATCTACATCCACATATAGAAGTAAATAATAAATGCCTTGAGAAAATATTAAGATCCTGGACAAATCCCTAATAATGAGAATAAGTTGTCTATGGGAAGCTAGCAACATTAAATGATTAGGGCTGGGAAACAAAACGTGTTAATTTTTGTGCTTAACAGTTGCTGTTTATCTTTAAAAATAATGAACAGCATCTAGTGGGTTTATTATTTATTTATTGTGAAAATTAATGCGCAAAATTAACTGACAGCTCTCATTCAGACCGAGTACTGACAGAGACAGAAACATGAGCCAACACTGCATGGTTAAATAGGTTAAATATTACATTTATTACAATGGGTTAATGCGAATACAGTTTTAAATATTCACTTCAATGCTGTCATGATATTTGTAATGTTCTGTAATGGTTAATAACTAAATAAAACCATCTTATAATTTGCAGTTTAGGCCAAGCTTTCAATGTTTTGTTTTATTTTTCCACAATAATTTGGAGATTCAATGTGAAAATATTCATGATCACAAATTTCAACATTGGGGTTGATTATTCATGAGTAACTACATAAACCCATGCATTTAATTATTTTTTCTCTCAACAGCTCTATTATTAAAACTACTTAAAGGAGAAGTCCACTTCCAGAACAACAATTTACAGATAATGTATTCATCCCCTTGTCATCCAAGATGTTCATGTCTTTCTGTCTTCAGTCGTACAGAAATTATGTTTTTTGAGGAAAACATTTCAGGATTTTTCTTCATATAATGGATATGATACAATGCCTGAGGTTGAACTTCCAAGATGCAGTTTAAATGCAGCTTCAAACAATCCCAAATGTTATAAACGATTCCACCTGAGGAAGAAGGGTCTTATCTAGCGAAGCGATTAGTTATTTTCATAAAAATAATACAATTTATATACTTTTTAATCTCAAATGTTCTATGTATTCTAGCTTAAGACAGTTAGGGTATGTCGAAAAACTCTGACCGTATTTTCTCCCTCAACTTTAAAATTGTCCTATATCGCTGTTTTACCTTTTTTGTTAAGGGTGTTTGATCTTCTTTGCATGTTCACTTTGCAAAGACTCGGTCGGAACTTGTGCAACAATGTAGGATGATTTTGAAATAATTTTTGAAGTTGAGGGAGAAAATACGGTCTGAGTTTACCCTAACTGTCTCGAGCCAGAATACACAGAGTTCAGGGAGAGAAAGACAAGATGAGCGTTTGAGATTAAAAAGTATTTAAATTGTATTTTTTTAAATGAAAATAACCATTCGTTTCGCTAGATAAGACCCTTCTTCCTCGGCTGGGATCATTTGAAGCCGCATTTAAACTGCATTTTGAAAGTTCAAACTCAGGGCACCATGTCAGTCTATTATATGGAGAAAAATCCACTGGACTTCTCCTTTAAGTACTAGGTGGCAAAATTGTTATTATTCACATTATTCATCCATTATTATGTTATGAGGTTAAAACAGTAATTCTGAACAAATAATAAATTAATATATATTATATATTAATTATATATATAATATATAATTAATATATATATATATATATATATATATATAATTTTCTCGAATATAATGCAGAATCAAATGAGATTGAATATAATGTTATATTAATTAGATTGAACATAATGAAGAAAGCACTGATAATCTTATTGAGGTTATTTGCGTACTCAAGTTCCTTAAAGGATTAGTTCACTTACAGAAAAAAAAAAAATCCTGATAATTTAGGGTGTGTTTACACTTCTAGTTCGGTTTGTTTGGTTCATTTGGTCCGGACCGAAAAGGAAAATAATACATTTGGTCTGCTTAGCATTCACACTGGCATTTTTGACAGCAAACCTAAAGATACTCAACCTAAAGGCATAGTGATATGTTCATAACCTGATTGATCGGGTTGAATGACGTATATTTTCTGTCACCAAACACTCCAAACAAAAGGAAAAGGTGCGTTCGACTTGAATCGGCACTGTGGGTGTATGACATCACAGTACCCAATGACTGATCTCCAATACACCTAATGCCATCTGCTGGACTAAGCGAGCTGTATATGATTTTATTTTTACCACCTGTGAACTCACAAAGAGCTCATAAAAGGCACTTTACCTCCTTGTTGCTCCATGTTTGCCCTCTGCTCATTTTGTTGTGGATATACCGCTTGTTCCCTTCGTGAAATCATGTCGCATAACGTATTTGGTCCGTGTTGTGTTCACATATCATTCGAACTGCACCAGAGTTCGTTTGGAAGCGGACAGAGACCCATCTTTTTAGCGGTCTCGGTCCGCTTGTTTGGTGCACACCAGGGTTCAGATAGCAGTGTTCACACTTACTCAAATAAATCGCCCTAACAGAGCAATCAAACCAGAGTTCGTTTTAATCGAACCAAACAGGACAAGTGTGAACACACCCTTACTCACCCACTTCATCCAAGATGTTATGTCTTTCTTTTTTTCAGTTGAAAAGAAATGAAGGATTTTGAGGAAAACATTCCATGAATTTTATCCCAGCTAAGATAAGGGTCTTATCTAGCGAAAAGATCGGTTATTTTCTAAAAAAAAAAAATTACATACTTTTTAACCACAAATACTTGTCTTGTACTAGCTCTGCAATGTGTGACTTTACGCATTACATAATCACGTTTAAAAGGTCATGCACGGTTAGATCTTCATCTGTGTACTCCAGTACTTCAACTTCAAAATTTTACCCTTTTTTTACCCTTTTTGTAAAGGACGTTTGACTTTCTTTGCATGTTAGCTTTGTCAACACTGGCTTGGTACTTCTGCCTATGTCAAAAATACGTGATTACGTTCCAATGTGACTACATAAAGCATTAGGTTGAGCTAGTGCAAGATGAGCATTTGTTGTTAAAAAGTATCGATCGGATTGCTAGACCCTTATTCCTCAGTTGGGATCATGTTGGCTCCCATTGAAGTCCACTATATGGAGAAAAATCCTGAAATGTTTTCCTCAAAAACCTTAATTACTTCTCAACTGAAGAAAGAAAGACATGAACATCTTGGATGACATGGGGGTGAGTAAATTATCAGGAAAGTTTTATTCAAGAAGTGAACTAAACCTTTAACAGGCATTCTAAAAAACTGGGTATTACATTTAAGATTACATTAATCTGTCATTTTTATTATGTTTTGGCATTAACTGAAAAATTTAAATTACTTCTCCAAGAACGTTTTGTTGTCATAAAAGACAAACTGGTATCAGCCTTTGCAGAAGTGTTCATATTTCTTACCACAGCTTTTGACTGCCTCCGTAAAGACTTGCTGGACTTTAAGGTGGAAACAGGTTGTGAAGGGGCTGACAGGCTAGGAACAGAGGCACTGGACTGTGGACATGATCTTTTAGGGGTATCTGTTTACAATGAGAAAACAAAAGAGAGGTTTTAAACATACAAAACAGAAAGCTTTTAACTGATAGTATTTCTCACGTGCAGAGTGCATATATATTTGTGGGTGATCACTGGTTTATAGGTTTACTGATGTGGATACAGAAAGTCCTGGGCAAGGTTATTGACTCTACAGTTCAGTTCAGAGGTGATTCTGTACCCGTGTACTCATTTTTAGGTACAGCATGACTTGCTGCACTTGGGAAATAGATGATTGACATCCATAAAAATATGAAGCAGCATTAGCAAATGTTCCCATCTTTGATTTTTCATACAATGTGACATTCAAATGCTGTATGATTTACTGTCACATCATATTTCACGTCATGAGGTGTCCAAATTTGTTTAACCACATCTAGGAGCGTAAGAATTCACACTACTATTAATGAACAAGAAACAGTACAGTTTAAAGGTTTAGGGATTGTTATTAAAATATATATATTTTATTTCAGCAAGGATGCATTAGATTGATTAAAAATGACAGTAAAGACTTATAATGCTATAAAAGATCTCTATTTCGAATTGGAATCTCGATTAATCCAAAAATCCTTTTACAAAAATATTAAGCAGCACAACTGTTTGATACAAAATTAAAAATGTTTCTTGAACAGCAAATCAGCATATTAGAATGATTTCTGAAGGATCATGTGACACTGAAGAGTGGAGTAATAACATTTAGCTGAACATTTAGCTTTGTCATCACAGGAATAAATTACATTTTAAATAGTAATATTTCATAGCATTACTCCCTGTACTGTATTTTTGATCAAATAAATGCAACCTTGGTCAGACTTTTCAGACTTGGTAGCGTATGGTTTTGTATTTATTTTATGCCAAGTTCCATTAGCAAAAATAGTGCAAAAACCAAAGCAACTGACTTTTCTAGCTTGTATCATTTGTGACCCTGGACCACAAAACCAGCCATAAGAAGCACGGGTATATTTGTAGCAATAGCCAACAATACATTGTATGGGTCAAAATCATTGATTTTTCTTTTATGCCAAAAATCATTAGGATATTAAGTAAAGATCATGTTCCATAAAGCTATTTTGTAAATTTCTTACCATAAATATATCAAAACTTAATTTTTGATTAGTAATATGCATGGCCAAGAACTTCGTTTGGACAACTTTTAAGGTGATTTTCTCAATATTTTGATTTTTTTGCATCCTCAGATTCTAGATTTTCAATTAGTTGCATCTTGCCCAAATATATATTTATTTATTTTTATTTATTCAGCTTTCAGATTATGTATAAATCTCAGTTTCAATAAATTGACCCTTATGACTGGTTTTGTGGTCCAAAGACATATTTAACAAAAATATACAAACTTTTTTTTAAACAATGCATTACACCCAGGGCATGTAAAATGATCTGTCTGACCCACTAAATGTAGTACAGATTCAAGCCAGGTCACTGTGTTATCTTTAAACATTGACAACTAGAGCACTCACTCACTCACTCAACCATTCGTAATTCTGTCGTGTCTGTGAAGTTAAACCACCAATAGTCCACAGCTCAGTGCATTTGCATATGGGTCACAACAAACAACTGCTAAAAGCAGCCAGACACGATACTCTCCAATGCATGATGACAACTATCAAAGAGAAATCACAGCCTATAGACATGTATGCTCCAGTCTAACCAAATCTCATGATTAACTCGTATTAATTTACTATGAGCAATCTGTCGTTCATAAACAGAGGGAGATAAGGGATGAGGAGGCATGCAGTATGCAGCGATAGAAGAAAACAGTCAGGTGCCCCATTTGCTGCACTCTGGTTCCTGACAGATCTCCAGCGCTGCAGGGGCCTCTGGGGCTCTTCACTGACTCACACGTCGCTGTTCTCGCCCGCTCCATCTACACAATAAAAGCTCAGCATGTCTGCTGGATTTCACGGCAGGCTCTTTCCGAACACCCACAGCGTACAAACAGTGTGTGTGAACCTGCTCCAAGCGCTCCTCAGCCAACACAACAGAGAACCCAGATAAGGCCAGACGAGGGAACATCTTCTCTATGACTTAAGCACACTTCAGAGTGAAATCCTCACTGTTTCATCATAGAGATCGTTTTAACACAAACCCAGTCAAATCGATCTGCCCCCGCATAATCTGCAAACATTAGTGAGTCATTCTTAAGAACTAACACAACACTTTAATCTTACTTTAAAGGGATAGTTTACCCAAAAATGAACATTCTGTCATTAATTACTCACCCTCATGTCAACTTGTAAGACCTTCGTTCATCTTCGGGACACAAATTAAGACATTTTTGATAAATTCCGAGAGCTTTCTGATCCTGCATAGTCAACAACGCAACTACCATGTTCAAAGCCCGGAAAGGTAGTAAGGATAATATTAAAACAGTCCATAGTAAAATGTGTTGTGGTACTCTCATGAACGGCCGTCAAAGACTGACACGAGAAGAAATTGTCAAATAAAGTTGTTATTTTTGTTTTCTTTGTGCACAAAAAGTATTCTCGTAGCTTCATAACACAATGGTTGAACCACTGATCTCACATGGACTATTTTAACGATGTGTAAGTTTCATGTCAGTTGCGTTGCTGTCTTTGCAGGGTCAGAAAGCTCTTTTATTTCATCTAAAATATCTTTATTTGTGTTGCAAAGTTCAACGAAGGTCTTAAGGGTTTGGAACGACATGAGGGTGGGTAATTAATGACAGTATTTTCATTTTTGGGTAAACTATCCCTTTAATATAGAGTTTGCAAAGCTATTCGCAAACATTTAAAGTTCAAGTGTAAACAAGATTCCATATTAATAATTGTATAAATAAATAATAGAGGAGTGTTGTTTGGAAAGACAAACAATCCACCAACTCAGACTGGTTCTACCACTCTCACCCTGGTTCTCACCCATTCAACCTGTTGCCCTATGGCAGGCGCTACAGATCAAAATCAAATCAAATCACAGACAAACTGACTCAAGGACAGCTTCTTCCCCAGAGCTATATCACACTGAACACACACATGCACTGATATACACTAACTCCTCCTCCTATCTTATTCAGTGCAATTTGTGTATTATATTTCAGTACAATATCTATTTTTTCTTAGTGCAATGTTTTTCAATATCTTTATCCCTTCAGTGTAGTGCAGCATTATATTGCAGTGGAATTTCTGAACTGATTTTAGTGCAATGTTTTTATTTTCCCATTCCTTCAGTGTACTGTGTAATACCTTTACTCTTACATATCAGTGCAATAATCATTTTAATAAGCTATTACTGTCTATTTATTCTCATATTCCTTTGTTTTAGTTCAATATTTTTTTTATACATCTCTTTGTATTACGCATTTCTTTTTAGTTTCATTCTGTTTTATGTACCAAGCACCTTACGCAGAACCTCTGCAACTTTGTTGCATTCTGTGTACAATGACAATAAGGCATTCTCTCTCTCTATCTCTCTCTCTCTCGTTAAAGGAATTTTTGAAATGTATTTACTCTAACGTTTATCTAAACATGAATGACTTTTACTGTAATACAAAAAGTGAAAAAGTTTTATTAAGAAATACATTCTTAATAGAATAATTAATAATAATTATAGATTATATAACAAAACATTGCATGACTTCTAAATACGTAAACATTATTATTCATAATATTTAGATTTTTGTATTAATACTTTTATTCAGTAAGAATATATCAATCAAAAGTGCCACTAAAGTCATTTATAATGTTACAAAAAATGTCTATTTTAAAATAATGCTATACTTTTGAACTCATGAAAGAATCCTTTGGATTTATTAAGCACAACTGTTTTCAACGTTGATAATAAAAAGAAATATTTATTGAGAATTAAATCAGTATATTAGAATGATTTTAAAAGGATCATCTGACACTAAAATAGAAAAAAAATAGAAAACTTATATTTTAAATTGCAAAAATATTTCACAAAATTACCCGTTTTAACTATTTGGATCCAATAAAAACAGTCTGTGTGATATGGAAGCCTGTGTCTGCCACTGAATAAAAAAATAAAAAGGTGATTGTGACTTTTTATCTCTCAATTCTGACTTTTTTCCTCGCAATTATGAGTTTACATCTCGCAATTCTAACTTTTTTCTCAGAATTGTAAGATATAAACTTGGAATTGTGAGTTATAAAGTCAAAATTGCGAGACAAACTTGCAATTCTGAGAAATAAAGTCAGAATTGTGAGATATAAACTGAATTCT
Organism: Labeo rohita; assembly: GCF_022985175.1. Lineage (NCBI taxonomy): Eukaryota > Metazoa > Chordata > Actinopteri > Cypriniformes > Cyprinidae > Labeo > Labeo rohita. Next base: position 8,271,928 of record NC_066882.1, read on the forward strand.
GACTTTTTTCTTGCAATTGCGAGTTTACATCTTGCAATTCAAACTTTTTTTTCTCAGAATTGTGAGATATAAACTCAGAATTGCAAGTTCTAAAGTCAGAATTGTGAGACAAACTTGCAATTCTGAGAAATAAAGTCAGAATTGTGAGATATAAACAGAATTTTGACTTTTTCTCGCAATTGCGAGTTTACATCTCGCAATTGTCATTTTTTTTCTCAGAACTGTAAGATATAAACTTGCAATTGGGAGTTATAAAGTCAGAATTGCGAGATATAAACTAAATTCTGACTTTTTTCTCAAAATTGTGAGATTTAAACATTTTTTTTCTCAGAACTGTAAGATATAAACTGCAATTACGAGTTACAAAGTCAGAATTACGAGATAAACGTGCAATTCTGAGAAATAAAGTCAGAATTGCGAGATATAAACTGAATTCTGCCTTTTTTTCTTAGATTTATTAAGTCAAAATTATGAGAAATAAACTTGCAATTCCGAGAATATATCAGTCTTTTCCCCCCTCGAAATTGGAATGCTCAGAAAAAAGTCAGAATTCTGAGAAAGAAGTCAGAATTGTAAGTTTGAACTTGCAATTCAGACTATATTTCTCACAACTTTGAGTTTATATCCCGCAATTCTGAGAAAAAACGTCAGAATTGTGACACAAAAAGTTGCAATAACCTTTATGGTGGAAACAGGCTTCCATAAGGTGAGGCTTCTTTACAACAACAAAAAAAAAAAAAAAATCATCCTACTGACACAAACATTAGAATGACAGTCAGTATGAGTATAGATATAAATATCGGTAAACTATGCCTTTAAGGAATCTGTCTGCAGAAAGTATGCAATCAAGAGGTGGCTGATGTGTCAAGTCCTGTTGGATTTGAGGAAAACTTGCGCAATAACAAGGAGGACACACTCTCCTCTAAAGGCAACAGCCACAGGGAACTGTGGGAAACATGACAAGGAAGCAAAACCTGAGAATAACTACATGCCTCATGAATTCCGCATGCTTATGCAGATGCAGTCAGCCGCCCGGACAGGCCCTACAAAAAGCAACTGTCTGTTGCCTCCAGTAGTAGAGAGCAGCTGCAGCTGAAAGAGACACAGATGCGGGTACGACCCCAGACAAATCACTTCGAGCAAATACAAGAGGTCACTCATCCTCATCCTGAGAAAAATGCGATGTGTATCTCATGTTTACTGCACCCTTGCAAAGAATTAAAAGGCCTAGTGTGCATTTCACTGAGATAAACTTGCATGGGCATGTGATATCTATCCCGACCATATTCACAAGCTTCTAAAAATGAACTTCAACTTATAATAGAATTAACAAATGTTTACTAAACCACTTGAGAATCGAATCATTATACCTACTTAAAAAACACAAAGCTCTGATGCTAGCACGATGAAGGGGGACAGTTGTTGTAACAGGTCCTAGGGGAACACGCAACAGGAAAGATATGGCTCATTTCCACCAGAAACACACTGGGTGATTATTGAGTGCCTACGATCCTGCTTGTAAACAGAAACATTCTTTGAAGTTTACAAGTGACCATCAGGAGCTCATTTTCTCAAAATGTTATTAAGACACAAATTGTGTGCAAACCTCGTGTTAGACTGTCTGCTCTGACTAGCAACACCCTCAGAAGTGTTAATGCGACCATAACTTGGTGTTAAAGGGAAAATTCTGTTATTAATTACTCAACCTCATGCTGTTCCAACCGCGTAAGACCTGTGTTCATCTTCAGAATACACATTTTTTAAATAAATCCAAAAGCTTTCTAACCCTGCATAGAAAGCAATTGTACTACCACACTACCAAGCTTCATAAAATCAAGGCTGAACCACTGATGGACTATTTTAACAATGTCCTTACTACATTTCTGGGACATGAACGTGGTAGTACCATTGCTGTCTATGCAGGGTCCAGAAAGCTCTCAGATTTGATCAAAAATATCTTAATTTGTGTTCCAAAGATGAATGAAGGTCTAACAGGGTTGGAACCACATGAGGATGAGTAATTAACGACAGAATTTTTATTTATGGGTGAAATAACACGTTAACAAATTCATGCTATTTTGGCCAGAGGAGAACTGGTCCCCTGACTAAGCCTGGTTTTGTCTTTTGTTTTAAAGCTGAATCAATTTTTTAATAATCAATTAATTTTGCAACATCGATACTATTATTGAACTGAACTGAATCAACAATGAACTGACTCGAGCTGAATAACAACACTACTGTCAACTGAACTTGTTTCATAAAGAATGAAATTCACACAGTCATCGAATTGAACTGAGCCAACACCGAACTGTCTGGAGCTGAATAATCACACTATTGACTTGCTACAGGCAGCTTCTTTATAGCAGAATTTATACTTGCCTCATTTTTGTTGTTAGTGGGGTTGTCACTAATGATTATTTTGGTAATTGAGTAATCTGTTGATTATTCCGATGATTAATCAAGTAACCAGATAATTATTATTAATTTTTTTTTTGTAGTAATAAAAACAGACCAAGTGAACAATAACCTTTAAAATGACTTAAAATACATATATAATAGCAATGAGGCAATAATAATTAGTTCAAATAAAGTACCAAAATCACATGGTTACATTAAACAAAATTGTTAAAATACATAAAATGACCTGACGATTGTTTTTATACTTTACTGCACGGTGTAATCTGTGTGTTTAATGTTGACTCAACAACATTTAATTCAAATGTCCACTTAATCTTTACTATTTGGCCATTTCTTTATGATAGAAAAGCTACAGCCACTGTAATTTCTTGAATATGTGGACATCAAAATATGTAAACTCAGAGTGAGTGTTTAAACGTTTACTTTGAAATTGCGATGAACATTTAGCATATTGAAAACAATACTGATGTATTCTCCTGTGTTTGCGTAGGTTTATAAATTATTTACCTTACAAATCTGATAAAATGGCACTTGTTGCGTTCCCAGATGAACATTATAAAAAACATGCAGAGGTGGAGTTTGAGATGCTCCACACATAAATCATAACAGTTTGTGTAGCAGCACAAACTTTGTGTGAATGGAGCCACTCTTGAGATCTACGTACATAACCTACATGCATGTAAATAATTAAAGCACATATATTAAACCTGCATTGCATATATATATTTAATTGAATCGTGGCATTTGTGAATTTTTAAAAGCATTATGCCTTATGATGATTTTTAAATGGGCCACTTCCGGTATTTTGGCGATTACTCGACAAGGGCAAAATGCAATCGAGGATTTTTTAAAATAGAATACTCAAATAGAATTGAGGAATCATTGCAATAAGATTGTTAAAACAATCTCTTCTGCATCCACCTTATTTTTCAATGTGGAAGTAAGCTGTTTTCTGGTAATGTGTTAGTCGTCCGTTTCATAATCCGCCATAGGGAAATAACGAGAAGAATTTCGAAGTGCAGTAAACAGTAAAACAGTTTGCACTACAAACCAGTGTGTTCATAATTAAGATAATACATTAAAATAATATGGTAAGACACACCAGTTTGCAATATCAAGCAGCAAAATGAGCTTTTTGTGCAGCTAAAAATAGCTGGAAGTGAGACCGGAAGCCAGGCACCATTTACCAATGGCTGCACCCACTCTTATGGGAAAAATAAGGTGGACAAAGTGCAAAAAAATGTAACTTGACCTCAGAAGAAACTCACCAATGCACAAAACTGACCAAAGCTGATGCCTACAGGACTCAAAGAAAGAAAAGGCATGGAATATCAATGAACAACACATGTCCATAACATTATAAATTACCTTGAGTGGCGATGTTTATTGCTGAAAGTGTTGACAGAACCTTGTTGAAGTTCTCTCCAGTATATAAGCTTTCTGGATCAAAGCCCTAGGAGAAAGACACAAGTCAAACACAAGAAAAACTGTCCACAGACAGTACCAGAAGCAGAAGTAGGTCAGAAATCAGAGGAGAGTCGGGTTTTATCTATACATAAAAAACAGGGGTATAAATCATTTAATCACCACTGAACATAGAACATGATCTGACATAGATTTACTTAGCTAGCAATATGATATTTGCAATACAGTACGGTTTGATTAGATTTAGAAGACTATGACCGATATATTGATATCATGATATTACATGATATTATTTTATTAAAAATGCAACCAAAATACTCCCCAATTGGGACATCCACAAGAAACCATTTTAGTTTTTTTAAACAATAGAAAGTCATGGAAATTAATCATAAAAGATTTATAGAGTTTTACACGCTACATTGATGTATCAAATCTCATTTGATCGATGCCATGATCCATATTAATTTATCATGGCACCCCTATAAAGAACCCTGTTAAAATATTTCAATGGTTAGGAAAAACAACTTCAGTGTGACCCACATTTTGAGATGCTGGTTTGGCGTTTGGTCTGCAGGCCCTGTCAGACGCTGGGTACAGACAGCTATCCCCTTTCTTGCTAAGGATACGGTTTCACGTTTTAAATAAAACATAATAGCGTTTACACAGCAATGCAAGAAGAATCTGTCTTTTTATTTGCGGAGCACTATGGAGGCTGCAACAAGATGAACAGTCGGTGCAGTTTTAAGATTACATTCACCGTTTGCTTTGAGACATTTGTTATTTGATGTTTGCATTTCTCTCTCATCAATAATTTAACAAGGCTCATACCAAGCTTAAGCTTGTGTTACAATACTTCTCGTTTTCAGCTCATTTAAAAGCAGAAGTGAAAGTTATGCGACTGGCTTCTCTGTCTAGTCACATGACTTGCATCAACCTGGGCCTTTCAAAGAGCATGAGAATGGAGCTTTCTTAAAAAATAGACATAAGCAAACACTTCTATTAGGGCTGCACAATTAATCGAATTTCTAATCGTGATTACAATTACAGATGCCACAATTATGTAATCGTTCAAAGGTGCAATTATTAAAAAAAATTAACTTACTTTATTCTGCTTGCTTAAGATGTAGGGGTAGGTGTGTTTTTCCTACAGGTTATCTTAAGGGTTTTTTTCATTGTTTTCATTTTTACATTTTTACTTTTTTTATATTTAAACAAAAAAACTAATTTTTACATTTTTACTTTTTTTATATTTAAAGAAAAAAACTATATATAAAAATGTGGCATACAGTGCTTTAAACAATGGTATAAAGCTATTCAAAACATCATTCAGTGTAAATTGTGATCATCGTAATTAATAATTGCAATTACAGTTTCAAGGTAATAATCGACGATTATGATTTCTGTCATAATCGTGCAGCCCTAACTTCTATAATTACTGAAATTTTGGTTGATAATTAATATATAGAGAGGTGGAAAATTATTAAAAACTAATATTTTTTCACCAGCTAAAAAATGGTTTGTGGCCAAAATTATTAAAAACTAATATTTTTTCACCAGCTAAAAAATGGTTTTAAGTCAGTTATTTCTGTCTTGTGCTGTAGTGTGTCAGTAGGAAATATCAGTTTACATTTCCAAACATTCATTTAGCCATTAATTGTAATAATCCACACACACACACACACACACACACACACACACATATATATATATATATATATTTTTTTTTTTTTTTTTTTTTTTTTTACATATAAATCTAACAAATTTTCCCTTAATATATACATGTATGTTTCTGTATTTATCAATACATAAATATACACAGTACACAAACATATAGTATGCAAACATAAACATTTATTTTGAATCAATTAATTACGACTATTCATTTGCAGCTCTAATAAAAATACTATTGGTTTTCTAATAATTTTGGCCACCACTGTATTTTTATGAAATATTTATTCCTTTGTTATTTCCAAAGTAATGGTACACCTAATAAAATCTGATTTAAATTAAATTTAAACAGTTAGGTCAGCAAGTCAGATGTTGATTCAGTAACTGCTCTGAAGAATTCAGTGAGTTTATTAGGTGAAGAATATGGCAGACGAGTAATGCAGAATAAAATGCAATAAAATAAAAATAAAACTCGCTGAAGTGAAATGAATCATTAAAAGTTGTTCAAATGAGACGTTGGAGTTGGAGTACATGGACACATGGAGTTTTTATTTTTGTGTGCAGTTCTCAAAGACAGTAAAACTCAATAAATATATGCACTTTTTTAATCTAATCAGAAAGTTCAGACTCCAAAATTACATTTACAAATCAGGTATACATGTGTTTATGTCGTGGCATAAATTCATCATCACAGGAAACAGTGGCATAACCGTGACAGAAAGTATACTGGAAAATCTATACCGATTACAATATTTTCTGCCATGTTTTTTTTTTTGTTGTTGTTTTAATCAGTATCCACCTATTCCCAGCTACATTCACCCTTAGCCCTCCTTGTCTAGCTTCATACTGCTGCTTTACAGCATTACCACAAATTATAGGGGTGAACAGCAATCATTTGTGCTGCTGCGTGAGACTTAGTCTAGCCAAAGATCATAGCATTACACTTTTATAGTAGCAAGCGGAGTTGATTTAATGTTCTTTAGCAAATATTCAAAGATATTGTAAATTCATAAGCATTGGTCACTAACTGTGGCTCAAAATTCGCAAAGAGCATTGCCCATACATGGATTTATAATTTGTAGAAAATACTGTGTAAAAAATGTTTGTTTATATTGACATTTATGTGCATCTCATTTGCTCGCATTTAACTGCATGAGCACATATCTGTATAGAGACTATTAAAAATGAATAGTTCTGAGGCAAGATGTTCAGTTATACTTTTATAAGTGGGTTTCAACCATAAAAAGTAAAGCTATTTCAATAAAGGTCAAATGAAACCACACTTGTATTAACAAGCTTTATCTTTAAGTCAAACCCCAACATTACATTTAAAAAAGTAAAACAGCACTAACAAGTCATGTTTACCATATATGCACATAACAAGATCTTGTCCATAACAAGATTTGGATCATAGTTTTAATCCAAGATCACCGTCATTGCAGAGGGTGTGGCATCATAGTTTGTCAGTAATAGAGCTTGCAGACTGACAGTGTTTACTGTGATAGATATAATTCCTAACCATCTTCTTGAGAAGTCTGTAATGCAGCTGCAGGCCAAGACTGTAATAACCGTAATAAATGAAATGCACATGTGAAAGAGCTAGTATTATGTGCGGGCTTGTTTACTGGCATATTTTGAGATCACATGTGCAAAAACAAAACCCTGCTCTTTATTTGCCTGTCCTCAGGGAGAGCTCAACTAAAACAAAAGAAGTCTTCTTGCACAAATACTCATAAATTATTAAATATATGATTTAATATAAATTATTAAGACTATGTTAAGTTAATCATTACTTCATAAAATGCTTATAAATACAGCTTGAATATACACTTCAGAACTGGTTTAGGTTATCTGTGATCTACTTCTGCCTAAAATAGTGATATCTTCAATCTGTGGGACGCATATTAATCCACTCTCAGCAGTATTTCTCAAAGGCATGACCCTTTATTACCAAAAGCGTTGCATTCGTGTGATCCCAACGCACTTATGCACATAAATTGTGTAGAAAAATGATCTTACCTCAACCTTTAGTGACTGGCATCCTTTTAGAAACTCTCGTATGTTTGCAATGCAGTCCGCTTCGCATCTGGGCTCAGCTGAATACTGAAAACCAATGAAAGAACGGTGATGTAAATAATCTCAACTTTGCTTCGAGCACACTGCAACGCACAGAATCATCTGAGATCAACAAGATCTCGTTTTCTGAAGTAAATGTCAACCTAGCCTATGAGCCACATTGTACCCTGCCACTGCTGTCCAGTATTGCATGCTAAATGTCTTTGGCGTTCAGTTTACTAAGTAACTGTTTCTTTGCGTCAGCTTCGTCCTGTTACACAGACCGTATCTACGCTAGATCACATCGGGGCCTGTCGCACCAGGAAAAGATATTTTGGAGGAAGTGACGATGTTTGCTCAGCAAGATTCTACTCGGACCGCTTACTAGTGATGGCAAGTCCGACTCATTTCCGCGAATCGGTTCTTTTGAACAGCTCCGTTCGAAGAGCCGGTTCTAAATTCAATTCTTTTCCGCATTGACGTCCATGACGTCACATTCATGACATCCAGGCGTGGAATATCAAATCGTATATTTTTTAATTGCATCTACAGCAAAAGGTTTTAGATTTAGGCATGAAAGTGTCTTTTTCTGAAAAATAAAACTTTTTTTTTTAAATAGAGGAAAAATCACCACAAAATGTGACCTTTATGGTTAATCTTTGTTTGATTACGGAGAAATACCATATACGTAAATAGAAATGGGCTAAGGAATGCATTTTTGTTATCTCAGATAGACATGAAACACTTTTTACTACTTCGGTTGAAAAATAACAAAGCAAATAATGCGTGTGAAGATTTTAAGCTATTTGTATAATGATCTCACACCCTTTTTTAAATTGATTTATTATTCCTTTTATTCGTTTTTTTACTGTATACTCTCATTTTCTACATATTGTAGTCTATATTCAATATTTTTCTTATATCTTCTATGTTGGAATATACACACTACCGTTCAAACGTTTGGGGTCAGTACATTTTTATTGTTTCTTTTTTTTTTTTTTTTTTTTAAGAAATTAATACTTTTATTCACCAAGGATGTATTAAGTTAATAATTAAAAGTTTATAAAATAATAATTATATTTTGATATATAATTAAAATAATTATATTTTGAATAAACACTGTACTTTTTAAACTTGTTATTCATGAAAGAATCCTGAAAAAAAAAAAAATCACAGGTTCCAAAAAATATTTGGCAGCACAACTGTTGATATCATCCAACATTGATCATTCTAATAATAAATCCGCATATTAGAATGATTTCTGAAGGATCATGTGACACTTAAGACTGGAGTAACAGCTGATAAAAATTCAGATTTTCATCACAGGAATAAATTCTATTTTAAAGTATGTTAAAATAAAAAAACATTATTTTATATTGTAAAAACATTTTGCAATATTACTGTTTTTTTTTTCTATATTTTTAATCAAATAAATGCAGCCTTGATGAGCATAAGAGACTTCTTTAAAGACTATTACAAGTCTTACTGACCCCAAACTTTTGAACGGTAGTATATATATAAATATATATATATATATATATATATATATATATATATATATATATATATATATAATTAATAATTAATAAATAAGGCATTCAAATAAAGCTACAGACACATGTTGTTTATTACGTTTTTTTCCAAACTGTAATTCCATATGTCTGTTTTTTTTTCCCCATGTGTCTGGTTACATTAAGTAAAAAAAAAAAAGTCATTTAGAATTTAAATATAATAATATTTACACCTTTTTTTTTTTTTTGCACGAATCGTTCAGTCCCGTTTCACGAAGCGACTGATTCAATTCATTCCAAAGATCCGATTCAAAAGAATGATTCGTTCATGAATATAACGTAAATACTTTCAACAACATAAAACCCGTTTGAAAGCGTCGTGTTAAAATCAGTAAAGTGGTATGAAAGAGAAATATACTGACAAGAAATGAAGGGAGGAAGACAAGAACCAAGAACTTATAAAACAGAGAAACTTTAACAAGTTGTTGTAGTCATCAGCACATTCGTTATACTTTCCAGTGAGCTCTATATCTTCGCCCCATAATTAAAGCACTGATTTAGAGCACTTAAAATACAATAATTTCAACAGAATTTTATCCAGCAGAAAATCTACATAAATACCCTAGGTTATCTTAATAACGACTTTATATGCCATGAGTAAAAGGGGAGCTGGACTGGTAATGTTAGTAGTTAGCAGCAGAGGCATGCAGACAAACACAATAATCAGATATCTGACCTATATGATTAAACGGCTTCTGTAAACGAAAGAATAAAATTGCTTTACAGACGCTCTTCGTATTTTATACTAAAGTCGACAAGTTTTTCGTTTTTTGAAAATGTGAGAATGCGGAACAATTTCTCATGTAACAGGAAGTCAGATTCTGTATCTCGATTAAACCGTGTCCCCTAAATAAACACATTTGAATACATATTCATCGCTAAAATGGTTTCAGAATGTTTTGTATTTATATAAAATACAGTGCATCTCAAAGTGCTACTTGTATCAGCGAGTAATCCGGCATTACGCATCGTGCACCGTCCACTCCGCATGGCTGTATCTGATACTTTTGGCATTAATAAAAATATATACAATTCACTAGCCCGTAACTATTTTATCAAGCAAACATGCATGTGCATATTATCGATTACCTTTATGATGGCTCCAGGTAGCACTCGCTCCACAAGCTTACACAGGACGACCCCATCTCTGAGCGATGTTTTCAGAAATTCCTCCGGATCAGCGATATTCTTTTTGGGTGAATTAAGCACGCCTAATGTTATTAGCCACGTAACAGTCTGCTCCTCGGGGTTCATAGTTTTAGGCTCAATGGGCCTTTCAGATTTAGCTGCACCCTTGGTGCGCCAGCTCTCACTATTTGTGTTGAGATGCTACCCACATCCGTCGCGCTTCTGCTTTTTCACTGATGTTACAACGACCATTCAGCCCGGCAACTTAGTTCTCCAGTGGACGTCTGCCATATAACCAATATAAAGGCTCTCTTTGACATTTCAGTGACACAGAAGGAACTGGGATTGCTTTAAATGCCGCAAGAATTTTCCATAGGGCTCATCTGCGTTTTTATATGAACTTAGCCTGTAGTGGAGTGAACAGACATGGCCAAACTAAATATAGGACTATTATAGTGGGAATTAGATATGACACAGACAAGTTCATTTCAATTCAAATGAGTTTATTGAACAACAACAACCACAACATCAAAAAGCAATTCATTTGTAGCACTTCAGGACTCCATCTAAACATCAGCCTCAATGAACAGCAGCCTCCAACGAACCCGGACAGCTCGGATCTAGATGAAAACAGAAGCGATTAATTATATGAAAACACCAAATATTACTTCGCAATGGTTTAAGGACTTAAACATACCTGAAGGTTACTTGAGACCATCATGCATCACCAAACGGCAACAGGTGCTGATCAGCAATGACGTATTACCATCCATACCAACTCCATTTCTTCCATTCAGCCTGCAACGAGAGTTTCCATCAGCAAACTGTCGTAGCTCAGCCTAGGGGACAAATATTTTTAAAATTAAATTTTACAAAGAACTCAATGACCCAAACTGATTGGTTTTCCGGGTTTGTTGATAGAGTGCTGTCTTTCTCCACGTGGTCTCCTTTGTTAGATTCGGCATGCTTGAGAGCGTTCTGGCTTTTTGTTAACACTAAGTGAATTTACTACATTTTCAAAAGGGTTCCACTGGGAGGTTTCAAGAGGTTTTGCAGCTACGTGGTTTACATTTGGCTGTAGATACAGATCCATTGAGGAGATCTTAACATCCTTTTAAAAAAAAAAAAAAAAAAAAAAAAAAAAAAAAAAAAAAAAAAAAAAAGGGCCATTGAAAAAGGGGGCAAAAATCCATTTTCTCCTTTAGTGCAACAGTAGGACTGGCTGGTATTTCTGAGGCCAAGACCTCCTAAACTGAAGTGATCCAGTGGTTGGGGAAAAGGGATCATAGACTCCTTTGAAGGCAGAAGTGAGGTTTTGTTAATAATGTTGGAAATTATATGGTTTCAGATTGCATTTGAAAAAGCCAGGGCAACCAAGTCGATGTTTGACTAAATTACACTAACCTTCAAGCTGCAAAATAACACCACCGAGACTTGACTTATACCAGAACAAAAGGGTTTGCTTTGCTTACCAGCTGTTGACAGGTTTTATCTGTGGTGCTGATTTGTTTCTTGCATTTTGGTTGTCTTTGGATTGGTCGATGCAAGGCGTCAATGTTTAGGCTTTGTGATGAAGGATCCATTTGCACTGAGGAAAACTACACCCATAGAGAGTTTGGAAAAAGGTGACATTTGCCCAGTCCCCAACAATGTGAACAATCATGCCTACATGAATATTCTGCATTGCATCTACATTAAGTGGAATTTGGGGTTGCTCACCATGGAAAACTGAAGAGGTGACTTAATATATTTATGCTTCATTTTTCTCTTGAATAGAGTGTTGTTGCTCAAAGATCTTTGATTAAAAACACTTTATTGGTAAATGAAAGCCATATGTTAGGGCATTGCAGGTTTAACAATTCACTAGTATACAAAAAGAACACACTTAGATTTGCAACGGTACCATTAAATGGGAAGTGGGCAAGAGAAAAGAAAGAAACTCTAAATTTAAAAAGGACAAAAATAAAAAAAATAAAAAAACCTTCACAAGTTTGAGTACAGCTTTGAAACCGAAGTTTGAAGTCCAGAGTTTAAAAGGGCGCTTTCTTTGAATCTTAAAGTCTTTCGAACGTTTCAACGAGAAGCCGACGTTTCTCCTTTTAATTTATTTCTTGACAAAGTCCATTTCAGTATCGGTTCCGTGCCATTCCTCTATCTGCCCGACCGCCGCCGCGGCCACCACCCCGAGGCGCCCCGCGGCTCGAGCTGCTGTAATCGCGAGGATAGCCTCTCTCAAGAGGAGGGGGTGGCCCTCGCTCCTGCCTACCGGGACGGTCACCACGACTAGCGGAGTACGGGTCACTGCGACTGCTGGGATAACTGTCACGACTGCCATATCCATCCCGGGAACTGCTGCCATAGTCGTCATAACGACTGCTTCCTCCACTCCCACTGTAGGACGGAGGGGGACCCCTTGAGGGTGGGGCGCTGCGTGAGTTACCTGCAGGGTCAATGGGTCATGTAATTGGCAAAATTAACTTAAACATTCTTTGCATGATACTGCGTTGTCAAGTGCGCATTTCCCTAAATTCGTATCACGACTAGCGTTAGAGACTTTCCAAACGGAACAGAACAAATTTGGATCTCGGGTTACGGGTGGGACTAGTTACAGCTAAGACACCTGATCTACCCAACTGCAGTGTTGACAATTGCGCACTCAGAGCCCTTTGGCACGTCATTGTTGAGTAAGTGCACTTTCCTTGGTTTGAATTCCATTTAGATTGTAGTTGGGTACTTGGATCTCTGTTGGTTGTTCGGGCAGACCTACTGGAACGACACAAACTTTTTTTGGGGGGGCTTGCAAGAGATTCCTTGTTGGCGGATTTTTTTTTTTTGGATGGAACACTCAGGATGAAAAGACGCCGCATTTGATGTTTCCACTTTTTGGCAATGACACGAGGCAGCCCTTTCCAGGCGTAAAACAGGCAGTTTGAGTGGAGCCCCTTAACCCTTTTCATCACTCTAAAGGTTTAGTCTTACCGTAACTGTCGTAGGGGTCTCTATAGGAGCCTGAACTGGGCCGATCCATGTAACCCCTGGGCTCTCGTCCTCCACCATAGCCATCACGATCACTAAGAAGCAAAGAAACGTTAAGCTGGATTCTCTAGCCGCCATCACAAACATCTGTTGTAGGACGTTACACACCTGTAACCTCTGGATCCTGACCCATAGTCATCTCTAGAACTGGAATGGCCTGAATACTCCCGGTATGGGTAGTCACGTGGTGGAGGGGCATAGTCTCGACTGTCCCGTGAACTCATGTAGTCGCGGCTGGAGTAGCTGCAAAACAACAGCTTGTGAGTTTCACAATATATAGTAGTTTATTATAATACAAGCAATTATATTATTAAATGTCCTGGCTCTTTCAAGCTGTATAGTGTCATCCATCCCTTGTCATCCAAGATGTTCATGTCTTTTGTCGTAAAGAAATTGTTTTTTGAGGAAAACATTTCAGGATTTTTCTCCATATAATGGACTGATATGGTGCCCTGATTTTGAACTTCCAAAATGCAGTTTAAATGTGGCTTCAAACGATCCCAAATGCGGTTGTAAACAATCCCAGCTGAGGAAGAAGGGTCTTATCTAGCGAAACGATTGGTTTTTTACAAAAAAAAAAAAAAAAAAAAAAAAAAAAAACACACAATTAAATACTTTTTACATCTCAAACGCTCATCTTGTCTTGCTCCCCCTGAACTCTGTGTATTCTGGCTCAAGACAGTTAGGGCATGTTGAAAAACTCCAACCGTATTTTCTCCCTCAACTTCAAAAATCATTTCAAAATCATCCTACATCGCTGCAGAAGTACAGACCCAGCCTTTGCAGAGTGAACATGCAAAGAAGATCAAACACCCTTAACAAAAAAGGGTAAAACAGCAATATAGGACAATTTTGAAGTTGAAGGAGAACATAAGATGGGAGTTTTTCGATATACCCTAACTGCCATGAGCCAGAATACACAGTTCAGGGAGAACGAGGCAAGATGAGCGTTTAAGATTAAGTATTTAAATTGTACTTTTTTTAATGAAAATAACCGACTGTCACTAGATAAGACCGTTCTTCCACGGCTGGGATCGTTTACAACCGCATTTGGGATTGTTTGAAGCTGCATTTAAACTGCCTTTTGGAAGCTCAAAATCAGGGCACCATATCAGTCCATTATATGAAGAAAAATCCTGAGATGTTTTCCTCAAAAACCAATTTCTTTACAACTGAAGAAAGAAAGACAGACTTGAACATCTTGGATGACAAGGGGGTGGGTACATTATATGTGAATCTGTTTTGGAAGTGGACTTCTCCTTTAACCCTCCAGAGTTGTGGGAGTACATTTTATGATGGATGGATGCACTTTATTGGAAATAAATATTATCTATCTATCTATACACCCTTTCACAGCTATTATATAGCTTGGAAGATCCAGGACATTAATTTAACCCCGATTGTATTTGTCTGGTATAAGAGCCTTATACACCTATGAGGACAAGTAAATCATGGATAAATGTTTATCTTTGGGTGAACTATCCCTTTAAATATTTTTTAAATATTGCATTTAAAATTACCAACGCAACACTTCGAGGTTTTTAAATCTAATATTTATTTTCCTTTTCCAATTTTTGTATTATTCATGCTTTTTACTCATCCTACCTGTCTTTACTACTATAGTGGTCATCACGAGGCGGAGGACCATCATCCCGCCGTGACATCAGAGAATCTCTACGAGGTGGCGGGCCGTATGGGTCCCTGTCTCTGGACACTGGCGCTGTCAAATGCATTGCGAAAAATAATGATTTTATGGTTCATACGCTTAATACAAATCTCTGTGTTTGCTAAACTTACGTCTGCCCATTGGCCCAGAAGGTGCAGATCTCTTGGGTGGAGGTCCTCCGTTCCGCACTGGGGGGCCTCTCTTCAGCGGTGGTGGCCCTCTGGATGACATACCTTTAAAAAAGGGTTCTACAATACCTACGTTATCTAGGCAATTATTTTGGCAGCAAGCATGCATATTAAAATGTAGGCTCAGAACTTCTTAGAAGACAATCAATTCAAAAAGATCATCAAAAAGGTGTCATCACAGCACAAATTAATATGGGGCAGATAAAGTTCTGAAAGATACCTCTGCTTGGTGGTCCCCGCATTCCACTCGGTGCTCCCCTGGACCCTCGTGGACCTCTGGCAGGGCCACGACTCCGTGATGGTGGTGGACCACGGCGTCCCGAAGACTCAAACTGAGGTTTTGTGGCCTGTTCCACTTTAATAGGCTTTCCATCAAGTGGCTTAAACAGAAGAAACAAGTTTACGAAAACTGTTCCTTGTCAATTAGAAAGAAAAAGAGGTAAAAGCACACCAACAAACAAATGTGCACATGCAAGCAAGCTCAGAACTTCTTAGAGGACAATTGTGGACTACATCAGTTCGAATAGATCACAGCCACAAACGTCCATCACAGCTCACAAATCTGAAGTTCACATCATTACTACTCACCTTCCCATTCATTTCCCTCGCTGCATCTTTTGCGTCACCAGGATTTTCGTAAGTTACAAATGCAAAGCCTCTAGATTTGTTCGTTTCACGATCCTTCATCAACAAAACTACAAGAGACAAGTTGGAGGAAACATGTGGTTACGACAAATGCTTCAAAAACATTTTAGCTCATGTCTAAAACTTCATATAAATCATTCAAAAACTACAAATACCTTCAGATATTCTGCCAAATTTGCTGAAATAAGCTTCAAGGACCTTCTCACTAGTTTCAGTGTTCAGGCCACCGATGAAGAGCTTCCCTGGTCGGTCTGCCTCTGCCATGCTTCCCACTATAGCCACTGCAGGGGAGAGACATTTCTGCATTACATGAGAACAGTCCAGTGCATTTCATCTTAGAAAAGTTAAATTAAAACAGTCAGACCAGCTTATGCTGGTTTAGGCTAACTAAAACTGCCTAAAACCAGCACACAGACCATGTCTGGAGACCAGAAGACTTAATTATAACATTACATGCATAGGAGCAAGAAACAAACAATGCTAAAATGCTAGTACACGCTGTTGCACGGTTCAAAGAGTTGGAAAAGCGTTTTAGTTACAGAGAAACGTTTAATTTCATCCTTCCCTGAAGTAACTTAGCAACCATTAGCTTATAGGCCCTGCCTGGCTAGCTCTGGTTGGTGAACACGTGGGAAGAATACGAACCTTTATTTATATATTTTAAGGAGACACTAAACCTTTCGGTTAACCAGTTTGCATGACATTTACATGTACATGTACATTTTAAAGCGTGGTTCACAAAATGGCGGACGGTTAAAATCAAAACTACTAGAAGATGCAGGAGCTTGAGACCTCTTCAGGCCATATGGCTAACTTACAACGTACGCTTCATTAAGAACATCACAGAGACACGATAAACACACTCGACGATAAAACACTATTTGGATTAAACTACATTCGCGAATAACGCCTAATGTTGCAAACTCAAAATGGCGATTGAAATGTGCGTTTTTAGAAAAACATCTTGCAGTCTGCCATCTAGGCCATTTTCAGTTACCATCGCAGCTGCTAATATGCATGGCTATGGCGCTAAGGTACTGCCCGATCAAACTACCATCTATCTATTAACCCAAAACCAACATTTAAGTGAATCTATTTCAATTGCCCATTTACTCACCTCAGGATCAATAGACAGAAAGAAAAGCGGCTGCTGGTTTATATGTGTCTAATGTGTTTCGACCCGCCCAGCAGTCATTTACTCTATGGTTGGAGGGAGGAACTTAGCGGTTTAAACGTCTCTCACGCCCCCTATTGCCACGTTTGCAAACTGTACTCATTTTAGTCATGTACAGCGAAAACTAGCTGCACTCGTTAATGAATTAAAACTTTAAATATGTATTTAAACTGTGTACTGGATTAAGATCCCAGTCATATATGTAGATAAATAAATGTTTACATGAAGCGGGACGCCTCATGGGAGCAGGTATGAGATCATATGACCAAATGAACATGTAAATAAAACATGTATATAAAATATATATAAAACATGTAGGTAAAATAATAATAAAAATAAAGTAGATATAGCATAAATATAATAAAATATTTATAATTAAATAAAACAAATAAATATTATTTAATTAATTGAAATATTTTAAATGTACAAAAATATTAATTACAAAATTAAATGTTCTTTTTTTTTATTAAAGTTTAATAATAATATTTTAAAGAAGTCTCTTCTGCTCACCAGGTCTGCATTTATTTGCAAAAGCTGTACTATTTGGAAATATTTTTGCTATTTAATATAACTGCTTTCTGTTTTAATATATTTTAAAATGTAATTTATTCCTGTGATTAAACCTAAATTTTTAGCATCATTACTCCAGTATTCAGTGTCACATGATCCTTCAGAAGTCATTCTAACATTCTAATATGCTGACTTTCTGTTCAAGAAACATTTATTATTACTATTATTATTATTACTATTTATTATCATATATTATCATATTATCATATATATATATATATATATATATATACAGTCACGTGAAAAAGTTAGGACACCCTATTGAATTCCATGGTTTTTCGCATCAGGACATCATTAAAAAAAAAACAGGTCCTTGGCTGGTCTTAATATTTCGAAAATAAAACCTCAGATGAACAACAACACATGACAAATTGCACCGTATCATTATTTACTGAACAAAAATAAAGCCAAAATGGAAAAGCCATGTGTGACGAAGTTAGGACACCCTTACTGTTAACATTGGAATTAAGAGGGTAAATCACAGTCAAGCACTGCTAATCAAATACCTTTGATTAACTGATCATCAGCAAGTCTGAGCGCCTCTATGAAAGCATAAGCTTTGGCAGTTTGCTGGTCTGGAGCCTTCAGGTGTGTGTTAACACAATGCCAAGGAGGTAAGACATCAGCAATCATCTTAGAGAAGCAATTGTTGCTGCCATCAATCTGAGAAGAGTAATACGGCCATTTCCAAACAATCTGAAGTTTATTCACAAGTGGAAGACATTAAAAACAGACACCTCTCCATCCAGGAGTGGACGTCCCAGAAAAGTCAACCAAAGATCAGACCGTGTAAAGCTCAGAGAAATGGCAGACAACCAAAGAACTACACCTCAGACTCTACAGGCCTCAGTTAACATGTTAAATGATAAAGTTCATGACAATACCATTAGAAAAATATGGGACAAAAATAGCATGTTTGGAAGGCTTGGCAGAAGAAAGCCTCTTCTATCTATAAAAAACATTGCAGCACAGTTTAGGTTTGCATCTGAATATGAAAGTTGCATCTGAACAAAACACAAGTCTTCTAGAATGTCCTTTGAATAGACGAGACTGAAGTGGAGATGTTTGGCCATAATGCACAGCGCCAAGTTTGGTGAAAACCTAAAGAGCATATCAGCACAAACACCTCATACCAAAAGACAAGCATGCTGGAGGAGGGCTGATCATTTTGGGCTTGTTTTGTAGCTACAGGACCTGGGCACCTCACGGTCATTGAGCTGGCCATGAACTCCTCTGTATATCAAAGTATTCTAGAGTCAAATGCGACGGCATCTATCCGACATCTAAAGTTGGGCCAAAATTGGGTCATGCAACAGGACAATGATCCCAAGCACAGCAGCAAATTTACAACAGAATGGCTGAAAATAAAAGAATCAAGGTGTTGCAATAGCCCAGTCCAAGTCCAGAGCTCATCCTGACTCAAATGGTGTGTTGAGAGCTGTGCATAAGCAAATGCCCACAAACTTTAAGAAACTGAAGCACCGTTGAAAAGAACAGTGGTCCAAATTCCTCCAGAACGATGTGAGAGACTGATAAAGTCACACAGAAAATTAATGATTCAAGCTGTTGCTGCTAAAAGTGGATCTACAGGCAATTGACTCATAGGGTGTACTAACTTTGTCACACATGGCCTTTCCCTCTTGGCTGTATTTTTCTTAAATAAATAATGACACTGTGTGATATGTCATGTGATAATGTTTATATGAGGATTTATTTTCCAAATTTTAAGGACCGGATAATTTTTTATTTTGTCCTGATATAGAAAACCATGAAATTCAATAGGGTGTCCTAATTTTTTTTTCACATGACTGTATATATATATATATATATATATATGTGACCAAGGACCACAAAACCAGCCATAAGTGTAAATTTTTTGAAATTGAGCTTCATACATCATCTGAAAGCTTAATAAATAAGCTTTCCATCGATGTATGGTTTCTTAGGATAGGACAATATTTGGCAGAGATACAACTATTTCAGTATATGGAATCTGAGGGTGCCAAAAAATCAAAATATTGAGAAAATCGCCTTTAAAGTTATCCAAATGAACTTCTTAGCAATGCATATTACTAATCAAAAATTATGTTTTGATATATTTACAGTAGGAAATTTACAAAATATATTCATAGAACATGATCTTTACTTAATTTCCTAATGATTTTTGGCATAAAAGAAAAATCTATAATTTTGACCTATACAATGTATTTTTGGCTATTGCTACAAATAAACCCCAGCGACTTAAGACTGGTTTTGTGGTCCAGGGTCACATTTATTATATATGAAGAGTTCAGATGCAAAACCAGCTAAAAGCCATCTCGGTCAAAAATGAGATAATGATACTGAGTGAATGTTTCTGACACATATTATACGTCCATCAAATATTTTTACTTTAAATTTGCTAAATTCCAGCCTTAGCCTAAACAGAAGTACAGGTACTTACATAGAAACCTATACAAAGTAGCCAGAAAGAAATGCTCATTTTAAAGAAATATGTCAGATGGATTTAGAGGCTTTTGCATATGAACTCTTCATATATAATAAATGTGACCCTGGACCAAAATTGTAGATTTTTCTTTTATGCCAAAAATCATTAGGAAATTAAGTAAAGATCATTTTCCATGAACATATTTTGTAAATTTCCTACTGTAAATATATCAAAACTTAATTTTTGATTAGTAATATGCATTGCAAAGAACTTAATTTGGAAACTTTAAAGGCGATTTTCTCAATATTTTGATTTTTTTGCACCCTCAGATTCCATATACTGAAGTAGTTGTATCTCGGCTAAATATTGTTCTATCATAACAAACTATACATAAATGGAAAGCTTATTTATTCAGCTTTCAGATGATGTATAAAGCTCAATTTCGAAAAATTGACACTTATGACTGGTTTTGTGGTACAGGGTCACAAATAAATATATATATGTATGTACATAAATATATATATGTGGGAAAGAAATTATAGAAATTAATAATTTTATTTAGCAAGGATGCTTTAAATTGATCAAAATGATGATAAAGACATTTATAGTATCACAAAAGATTTCTATTTCAGATAAATGCTGTTCTTCTGAACTTCTTCTGAAAATTCTATTATATCTCACCCATTTTCTATGCTAAAAATTCAGTTTTGAAATCACAGGAATAAATTACATCTTAAAATATATTCAAACATAAAGCAGTTATTTTAAATAGTCAAAATATTTCACAATATTACTGTTTTTGCTGCACTTTGGATCAAATAAATTCAGGCTTGGTGAATGAGCAGAAGAAAACACTTAAGAAAGACTTCTTTAAAAAACATGAAAAATCTTTTAACTGGTAATGTGAACACAAAAGATAAAGATAAGAAAAAAAAGAACGAAAAGTAAATTATAAATGAAACGCTGTCATTAATCCAGACATCTGTGTATCAGTGGCGTAGACGAACTGGAGGAGGGGCCACCGGTGGGCGGAGCTAGGCGCACAGTAAGGAAGTGACTCCGATACAAATCTTTCTTGAGTCACTAGCAGCCGCGAGCTCGTTGTCTTGGTGATATTCCGTGTGAACTGTCGCCGGTTAGTTTTATGGTTTGCTCCAGCCGAGTCAACCGGGATCCTCGCGGGACGCTGCTTTGAAACATGAAGTCCTTAAATTCGCGTTTTATATTTTGCCTGAGTTTAACCCTAGTCAGCTCAAGCTTTGGATTCTATCTTCCGGGTTTAGCACCAGTCAGTTTTTGCGAGAAAGAAGATGCGAAGGAATGTCAGGTGAGCTTTTGCTGTCCCGTACTTATTATTATACTTCCGTGTTCAGACAGTTGAGGCGTAACGAATAAAATAATAGTTTAGACACTGAGTTAATAAGCAAATTCGTGTTCAACATGACAAACGTGTTATTAAACAATCTCAGTTCTATATGAAATGCCTAAAATATGATTAATAGTCAACTGTCCTCTTTACCCTGCTGTCATTCCCACAGAAAGAGATACAGCTGTTTGTGAATAGGCTGGACTCAGTAGAATCAGTTCTGCCTTATGAATATGATGCGTAAGTATTTTTGACCATTACAGTGTTAGCTTTATTATATCTGCATGCATTTCTATACAAGGACTAATCACTTTTTGCTTTAGGTTTGATTTTTGCAAAGATTTGGATGAAAGAAGGCCCTCAGAGAACCTTGGGCAGGTGTTATTTGGAGAAAGAATAGAGACATCACCTTACAAGGTAAAAGATTGAATTATGTTTTTTTTTTTGTTTGATCTGTCTTACTCATTGTCATTTAATATCAGTTTGCCGGTGATATTTAGAAGATACACCTTGCTCATTGAGAGCTGACATCCTGTTTGTCAAGTTTTACTAGTTGCAGCTGCATCTGTCAGACAAAGACACTTTTTTCTTGTGTGTTTTGTTTGATTTATTATATTTTCATAACGTTAGTGCTTCTCATGTAATGGATGGATCCTTCATATACTGATTTTAGAAATTCTCCTTAGTTTTCTTTTAAGGCTGACAAGGCTTGTGTGAAGGTCTGCACCAAAACGTATGATACAGGTTCAAAAGAAGACAAGTTAAAGTTGGACTTCTTAAAAAAAGGAATGGAGCTGAATTACCAGCACCACTGGTAAGTCTAGATGCAATGCCTGTGGTAGGTGTGGTAGCAGTAACAAACTAAAAATTGTGCGATCTTGCTTTGACAGTTGTAAAGATACAATACCAATTTGTCGTCGAAGGGTTTGCCGTGTAGTTTTTTGATGGTCACCCGTGGATTTGGTTTATTCTTAAACTTGTTTTGCAGGATTGTTGACAACATGCCAGTGACATGGTGTTATATCATAGAGGACAACCAGAAAGTTTGCAACCCAGGATTTCCAGTTGGATGTCTAGTAAACCAAGAAGGAAAGCCAAAGGATGCCTGTGTGATAAATGTAAGAGAGACAGACTGTGATGAGATAAATGTGATAGGCTGAAAAGTTGGGATGAGTAGTTGTTTTTTTTATTTACTGCAATGAAAACATTATACATTTTGTATTCAACTGATTGTTGGAAATAGACAGGCTGTAATCCCTGTTTTGACTTTGGATGGTAGTACAATTGAAGTCAGAAGTTTACATACACCTTGAAGAATCTGCAGAATGTTAATTATTTTACCAAAATAAGAGGGATTAAACAAAATGCATGTTTTTTTTATTTTATTTAGTACTGACCTGAATAAGATATTTCACATAAAAGACATTTACATATGGCCCACAAGAGAAAGTAATAGTTGCATTTATAAAAATGACACCGTTCATAAGTTTACATACACTAGATTCTTAATACTGTGTGGTTACCTGAATGATCCACAGCTGTTTTTTTTTGTTTAGTGATAGTTTGTTCTGAACAGTTAAGCTGCCCGCTGTTCTTCAGATAAATCATTCAGGTCCCACAGATTGTTTTTTCAGCATTTTTGTGTATTTGAACCCTTTCTAACAATGACTGTATGATTTATGATTTTGAGACCCATCTTTTCCCAACTGCGGACAACTGAGGAACTCATATGCAACTATTACAGAAGGTTCAAACGCTCACTGATGCTCCAGAAGGAAACATGCATTAAGTGAGAACTTTTTGAATTTGAAGATCAGGGTAAATATGTAATTTGATAAGCGTTTGAACCTTCTGTAATAGTTGCATATGAGTCCCTCTATTGTCCTAAGAATGAAAAAGGGCTCTAATACAAAATGCTTAAAAACCAAAGAATTTGTGGGACCTGAAGGATTTTTCTGAAGAACAGCGGGCAGTTTAACTGTTCAGGACAAACAAGGGACTCATGGACATATAACAAAAAAACAAAACAAAAACAAGGTGTAGATAATTCAGGTAACAACACCGTAATAAGAATTTTTTGAATGGGGTCGTTTTTATAAATTCAACTATTATTTTCTCTTGTGGACTATATGTAAATGTCTTTTATGTGAAATATCTTCTTCAGGTCAGTACTAAATAAAAAATAACATGCATTTTGTATGATCCTTCTTATTTTGGTAAAATAATTAACATTTTGCAGATTCTGCAAGGTGTATGTAAACTTTTGACTTCAACTGTACATGCATTTGATGTGTTTAAAATTCCTACTTTTCAGGCACGGTTCAGTTCATGTTTGGTAAAGAGTTTCTTAAACATCTAATACATCAAATGTCATGAGATTTGTTGTATTTTTGGAATGGATTCAAAATGAACCAACTATTTTGGTTCCTGAATCCTATATTGGTTTATTACTGACAAGTTTTTCAAAATAAAATGGACTCTTCTCACATTTCACAGAAGGAAGTCATAATAGTTGGCAAACGTTTGTGAACAGAAACTACAACAAATAGCATTCTTGTGTTCCTATTGTATTTCTATGAGTTAACAAAAGAGGAATACATATAGAGAGACTGATCATGTGAGTTGGAAGAGAGAAAGTTGTCACATTTGCTATCACTTCATCAGCTGTTAGAAACACTTAACATAACATAATATAATAATATAAAATACAATATCAAGAACAAAATAGTGAAACAATTGCTAATTAATACAATTTTAGTATATTTTTTCCAAAATAAGTCTGTATTAGTAACCAAAGGCTTTAGTAAAAGAGGTAGAGAGATGTCTTTTTGATTTGTACTTTTGACATGATTTTGTATCCACTCTTTTAGGCTGAATTCAACAGGAAGAACACTTTTTATATTTTCAACCACGTGGACATCACCATAGTTTACCACAGTGGAGATGAAACAAATGGGATGAATGCACGACTTGTGGCGGCAACACTGGAACCAAGGAGGTGTGATTTTGCAATTGTAACTAACTTGACTGGAAATGGTGTCCTTAAGACCTAATTTTAGGTCTTGCTCCACTTTCTGTGGGCCTGTGTTTTTCAAATTTCATATTTAAATAGCAGAAAAAGTTAGGCATAGTGACACCTGCTTGCAAGCAGAGTTCAATAAGAAAACCAAGCAAATATTTACTTTAATGCACGTGGATTATAACAATAGACTTATCTCATCCGTAGTACAGTTTGTTAGATAAGAATCATACATATGTTGTCTGTTGGACAGCATCAAGCATAGTGATGACGTCAATCCAACGTGTGATGGCACTCCAATGGACATTCCAGCAGAATTCAGCAGTAATCTCAAAATCACCTACTCTTATTCAGTTACATTTAAGGTATGTTTGCTTATAGAGTGATTACAATGAAATGGTTAGAAAGAACAATGTGTAATAGAGTTTTTTTCCTCTTTTTTAGCAAAATGATGACATTAGGTGGGCTTCTCGATGGGATTACATTTTGGTTTCCATGCCTCACACCAACATCCAGTGGTTCAGGTGAGCACAAGCTGGTTGAAAATATCATACAATCAAGAATAAGAAGGCTCGTCTTTCCATATATCCATACTTATTAATGGCCCATCTTAATTTTATTTTTTCAGCATCATGAACTCATTGGTCATTGTGCTCTTCCTGTCTGGCATGGTGGCCATGATCATGCTGAGAACTTTGCACAAGGATATTGCCCGGTACAACCAGCTGGATCAGGTAATTTGAATTTACTTTGTATCTAATTTCTGCTTTATCTAGATAACAGAAGAAGTGAATGATTTCATAACGTCACCAACGTGTCTTGTGTCAACAGAGCTGACACTCCCATACAAGCACAAAGTGTCGAGAGCAAATTTCAAGTTAATTTATTATGTTTGCTTTATGAAGTTATGTAGATCCTAATCCTCAAGCACAGACAGGCCGACAACTTTCAGTGTTTCAGTGTGGTCTTATTTTTCTCATATTAATACCCATAAGAATACCTCCAGTCAAATTATCCTCTGTTGTGACATTCACAGGCAGACTGGGTTAAGATCCCTCCAGCTGCAAACGTTACCTATGTAAGCTTATTAGCTTATATTGTCAATGGTGATTATAATTTGGTGATTGTTTGGCTTCGGGAACTTGCTAAAAGAAGTGTAAATATAAATTACCATGCTCACCAATCAAGGAAAAAAATGAATGATGCTGTTTTGCAATGAATAGATAATGTCAATGATAATTCATATGTGGTACATACCATCTTCTGTTCCTTTACAATTTAATTTATTGCATTTGGCGAGAGGAAATAATGATTTATCGGATGTCAGTCACCTGAGGTCATATTGTGATTTATTGTTATATTTCCTCCAGGAAGAAGCCCAGGAGGAGTCTGGCTGGAAGCAGGTTCATGGTGATGTGTTCAGGCCGCCCAGGATGGGCATGCTTCTGTCTGTCTTCCTGGGACAGGGCACTCAGGTCTTCATCATGACCTTCATCACCCTTTGTAAGTGCATTGGAACAGAAATTACTTAAATAACCTGGAGATTCTGTATTGTACAAACTAAACTTAAAGGATTACTTCTCTAAAACTTTGACAATGGTTGCATGTTGAATGCATCATGTAAATGCCAGAAATGTTAACTTCCAGAATAAAAATGTCCTGATAATTTACTCACCTCTTTGTTCTCCAAGATGTTCGTGTATTTCTTTCTTCAGTCGAACAGAAATTAAAGGAGAAGTCCACTTCCAAAACAAAGCTTCACATATAATGTACTCACCCCCTTGTCATCCAAGATGTTCATGTCTTTCTTTCTTCAGTCGTAAAGAAATTATGTTGTTTGAGGAAACATTCTGCATTTTTCTCCATATAATGGACTGATATGGTTCCCCGATTTTGAACTTCCAAAATGCAGTTTAAATGCGGCTTTAAACGATCCCAGATGTGGTTGTAAACGATCCCAGCCGAGAAAGAAGGGTCTTATCTAGTGAAACGATCGGTTATTTTCATTAAAAAATACAATTTAAATACTTTTTTTCATCTCAAACGCTCATCTTGCCTTGCTCTCCCTGAACTCTGTGTATTCTGGCTCAAGACAGTTAGGGTATGTCGAAAAACTCCCTCAACTTCAAAAATCATTTCAAAATCATCCTACTTCACTGCAGAAGTACAGACCCAGCCTTTGCAAAGTGAAGATTGAACACCCTTAACAAAAAAGGTAAAACAGCAATATAGGACGATTTCGAAGTTGAGGGAGACCATAGGAGTTTTTCGACATACCCTAACTGTCATGAACCGGAACAAAAACAATCCAGGCAGAGTAAGACAAGACGAGCGTTTGGCATTAAATAGTATAAAAATTGTATTATTTTTTTTAAATAACCGATCGTTTTGCTAGATAAGACCCTTCTTTCTCGACTGGGATCATTTACAACCGCATTTGGGATCGTTTGAAGCTGCATTTAAACTGCATTTTGGAAGTTCAAACTTGGGGCACCATAGAAGTACACTATATGGAGAAAAATGCTGAAATGTTTTCCTCAAGAAACATAATTTCTTTACGACTGAAGAAAGAAAGACATGAACATCGTGGATGACAAGGGGGTGAGTAAATTATTTGTAAATGGTTGTTCTGGAAGTGGAGTTCTCCTTTAAGGTTTTTGAGAAAAACATTCTAGGATTTTTCTCCATATAGCGGACTTCAGTGGGACCCAACAGGTTGAAGGTCCAAAAATGCAGCTTCAAAGGGCTCTACACAATCCCAGCCAAGGAATAAGGGTTTTATCTAGTGAAACGTTTTTTTTTTTTAAATTACAATTTATATACTTTTTAACCACAAATTCTGATCTTGCACTAGCTCTGTGATCCGCGTCTTCATGCATTGTGAAATCATGTTAGAAAAGTCACACTTTAGTTTAGAAAGGTAGGGTAGGGCAAAAACTCATTTTCTCCTCCAACTTCAAAATTGTCAGACGTCGTTGTTTTGTCTTTTTTGTAAAGGGCGTTTTATTTCCTTTGCACGTTCGCTTTGTAAACACTGGGTCGGTACTTCTGCCTACGTCACACGTGCGTGATTACGTAATGCGTGAGGTTGAGCTATAGCAAGACGAGCATTTGTGGTTAAAGTATAGAAATTTACATTTTTTTTAGAAAGTGACCAGTCATTTTACTAGATAAGACCCTTATTCCTCGGCTGGGATTGTATAGAGCCCTTTGAAGCTGCACTGAAACTGCAGTTTGGACCTTCAACCCGCTGGGCACCATTGAGGTCCATTATAAGGAGAAAACTCCTGGAATGTTTTCCTCAAAAACCTAAATTTCATCTCAACTGAAGAAAGACATAAACATCTTGGATGACATAGGTGTGAGTAAATTATCAGGAAATTTTTATTTTACAAGTGAAGTAATCCTTTAACTTTTCTCCACTAAATCATTATTTTTAATTAGTTTTTTTATGCATAATATGCGTTGTGATCAGTTGAAATAGTTGTACACCTTTTGGTAGTTTGTTATTTCATATTACTGTTAAAATAGCATTAAAATAGCAACTAAAGAGGTCAATCCTGCTTTTCTCTTTAGTCTTGGCCTGTCTGGGATTCCTGTCTCCAGCCAACAGAGGGGCTCTCATGACATGTGCAGTGGTGTTGTGGGTTCTGCTTGGCACACCTGCTGGATATGTGTCTTCCAGACTCTATAAGAGTAAGGAAATATAACACTTATTTTACCTTATATTTATCTGGAATCATTGTGCAATTCTTTTTTGTTCAGTTCATTTCCTGCATTTTATTGAGGGAAAGATACTAAGTCCACCTTAAATATGTTACAAATTAATCAGAATGAACTTTATTGCCAAGAAAGCTTACTCAAACAAGGAAATTTGTCTTGCTGAGAGGAGTTTCCAGTGCAGAAAAAATACAGACATGCCTGAGAATAAAGGCAATGAAACAACATAACACAATAATAAAAAAAATTAGAAAATTCACAATAGAATTGTGCAGAGGTGGACATTAGTGAAGTGTTTTTACTTTACTCATGTAAATTTAAAAAGTATTTGTACTTCACAACATTCCAAAGCATAATATCATACTTTTTGCTGCACTACATTTTATAAATAAAAGTTTTTTTTATCTTAATATTTAAGAACAAGGTAGTACTTTCTTGTACTCAAGTAAATTACTTCTACTTGAGTAAATGTAAGAAAGTACTAGATTTCTAATGTAATTAAGTATTAAATGATATCTAATATGAAATGTAGTGCAGTAAAAAGTACAATATTATGCTTTAGAATAGTGTTTCTCAACGGGGGCGGTACCGCCCCCCAGAGAGCATCGGGGGGTTGCTGCAAGCAATATGTTTAAAAGGGGGGCGCTGATCTGTTCTTGGGGGGCGTTTGGTTAAGACGAGTTTACACCAAAGATGTATGAGCTGAAACTTGCAAAAGAAAATGGTCTGTCACACCCTAACGCTGTCTCTACAACTTATCGGTAGCACAAGTATGTCAGAAATAGAACGCGGCATCCGTTTACTTGTCACTGAACGACTGATTATAACGGGATCTATGTGCTTTAACACAACATGTCGAGCTGTTCGCGGCCAGTGTAGTAGTGTTACATTAGTGTTAGCTGCTAGTTTAAAAGAATACTCCTGCTTCTAGACTAGACGGTGTATCATTTCCTTAGCAAACCACACTGACAAAAAAAGCAAGAGTTGAAATTTATTTGAACAAATATATAAATCAGGACAGCACTAAAATAGTAACTATTTTAAAAATTCTATAACCTTTTCACTTTTATTTTGCCTCTGTCCCAACTTTTTTTGGGGTGTGATGCATACTTAAAAAAAAAAAAAAAAAAAAAAAAAAAGTGTTTATGTTCACAAAAATACATTTAAGTTGGCCAGTGGAAACTTTGGAAATCTTTTCTTTGTACTTTTGTCAAATAAATAAAAGTTAAATAGAATTAACAAATCACAGATTTTCTAATTTTACAAAACGTCCCAACTTTTCTAGAATTAGGATTGTACTTAGTTTTTGTAATCAAACTTTGAAATATTCTCACAAAATCTATGAAATATAGTAAAGTGGGGTTTACATTTCTTCTATTTGCATGTGTAAATGTGGTATTTACCAACCAAAATAACAATGTCCACTATGTCAGAAAAAAGGGAATCCAATATATTCCCCAAAACATGGTATTTTCTAAAACTAAGGGATAAATATTAATTTGTACTGAAAGCTAACTGAAAACATCCAAACATATCACATCAGTAAAAAGGTGTTCAAGAGTTCCAGGAATGGAAGAACAAACTAAAATCTCTTCTGTAAAAATGTCCCTGTAGATGTTCTAAACAGGAATTTTTATTTAGTCTTTTTAAATTTGAGGCAACAAGATATATCCGCATCTCAACAACACTAAAGCTGTAGCAATGAAAACCACCAACATGCTTAAAAACTCTGTAAATAAATGTTATTACACTTATTTTTAAATAATTTACTGTAAAAAAAGTATTTTTTGATCAATTTAATGCATCCTTGAAATAAAATAATTTCCTAAAAATCATAATGACCCCATACATTTGAATTACTTTAAATATAGTAACAGTCCTCATTATAAACATAAAAATAATAATAACCAACTTTAATATTCAGTGAGAGCAGTTAGACTGTGAATTATTTGATAGGGGGCGGTGAGGGACCTGGATAATGGGTAGGGGGGCGCTGGCCCAAAAAAGGTTGAGAACCACAGCTTTAGAATGTTGTGAAGTAAAGTTTTCTAAGGAGAACACTTGAAAAGTACTTTTAAAGCAGAGTAAAAATACTTCACTATTGTCCGCCTCTGGAATTGTGAACGTACAGATATGTTATTTAGTTTTGAGAGACCCCGTTGGCAGTTCTAATATTAATTGCTTCCTCAATTTCCTCTGTTTCATCAGCTTTCGGTGGTGAAAACTGGAAAACCAATGTTCTTCTCACCGCCTTTTTGTGTCCTGGGTAAGCTGAATACTCTCTTCATTACGAACAGTAATATATTTCCTGACAGCAGGAATAAAATGCTGCATGCCAGGATGCAGTTTCAGTATGCTGTGTTTTTGCAGGATTGTGTTTGTGGATTTCTTCTTCATGAATCTGATCCTGTGGGTAGAGGGCTCCTCCGCTGCAGTTCCCTTTGGTACACTGGTCGCCATCCTGGCACTGTGGTTTGGCATCTCTGTTCCTCTCACTTTTGTGGGTGCATACTTCGGCTTCAAAAAACCAGTGAGTATGTCTTCCCAAACAGACCAGTTGTTCTTTCAGCAATGTACATTTTTATTTCCTGGCATTCCGACAGGTGCTAATTCCACACTAGGAAACAATATTTAATAATCAAATCACAGATTTTGATACTCTTTTGCAATCCTATTTGTGTATTTCTAAGTATTTTAAAATATCTCTTTGAATCAGCTGTTATTGAGTTTCCCATCTGTGTGAGCTTTGCTTTGGCACGCTGTCATGCATGATGTGGGTGTGTTTTTATTTTCCTGTTTTAACAGGGCATTGAGCCACCAGTGCGAACAAACCAGATCCCACGCCAAATTCCTCAGCAGTCCTTCTTCACCAAACCCTTGCCTGGCATCATCATGGGCGGCATCCTGCCCTTCGGCTGCATTTTCATCCAGCTCTTTTTCATCCTCAACAGCATCTGGTATGGTTTGAAATCATATCATGCTGAAATGCGCTGATGTGAGAAGTGATGTTTTGATCCTAATGTTGCATTTAAATGTTTCTCTGCAGGTCTCATCAGATGTATTACATGTTTGGTTTCCTTTTCCTGGTCTTCATCATCCTGGTCATTACTTGCTCTGAGGCAACCGTTCTGCTCTGCTACTTCCATTTATGTGCAGAGGTGAGATTGGACAGTTTTTAAACAAAACTAATTTAAATGTAACATTTTGTTTGTGTTTACTGGTTCTTATTCATCTTCAGAAACAACTAAGTCATAGACTTTATACTGACATCTATGTGGTGTGGTCTCGCTTAATTTATTTTTTTTAAGGCCACTGAGTCTTTTTTTTTTTTTGGAACATTTGTCAAAAGTGCTTTTATTATTTAGTTTAATAATTGCTGGTGTGTTAAACTATTATTTAAAGCCTTCTTATTTGTATTTGACAGGATTACCACTGGTGGTGGCGATCATTCCTGACCAGCGGTTTCACAGCAGTGTATCTGTTTATCTACGCAGTGCATTACTTTTTCTCAAAACTACAAATCATAGGGGCTGCGAGCACCTTCCTCTACTTTGGTTACACCTTGATCATGGTGCTCATTTTCTTCATTTTTACAGGTATGTGAAAGATGGTCTTATTAGGTTTAGTTATATAATATATTTGGTGACACTTTACAATTAGTTTCATTAGTTTACATCAGCTAACTACTTTAACATGAACTAAGAGTGAACAATACTTCTACAGCATTTATTAATCTTAGTTAATGTTAATTTCAGTATTTACTAATGCATCATTAAAATGAAAAGTTGTGCTTGTTAACATTTATTAATGCACGGTGAATTAACATGAACTAACAATGAACAACTGTATTTTCATTAACTAACATTAACAAAGATTAATAAATACTGTAATAAATGTAATGTTCATTGTTTGTTCATGTTAGTTAATACATTAACTAACATTAACCTAATGGAACCTTATGGCAAAGTGTTACTGAATGTTTTCATGTTTATATACACTTTGTGATTGAAGCAGGGAACTTTTTTTCAGCCAAATCCATTTGAAAATATTCACTTGAATTACCACCTGAAATTTTAATAATAACATTTCAACAATTTGACATTTGTATGTTTGTGTTTCTCTAAATGTGGTTAATGGTCACATAACATGCAAGTAAAGAAATAAATTTTTTAATTAGCATAATTATAATACTATAATTTAGATATTGTTTATTTTATCTCACATATAATAATAATAATAATAATAATAATAATAATAATAATAATAATAATAATAATTATTATTATTATTATTATTATTATTATTTTTTTGTATTTTATTTAATTTTCAGCCCCGGTTTGTGAAACCCTGAATTAGAGAATAGATTTGTGTCATGACCTACTTGAGAAAAAGAGGTTAAAGTTACATTTATTCTTTCATCACAGGTGAATAAAGCAATACACTGTGCCATTCACTGTTTTTCAGCAACAGAGTGAATCTACCTCAAACAGCAAAATAAATCATACTTTTAATTTTATCTTGCAGTCTAAATTTGAATTCAGTCTTTCTATTTAGTTGCAGTCTTTGTTGTGTTGTCTTCACTGGCTATAATCAAAAACAAGCATACAGCGCATGTAGTCTGTTCCACAAACTAATGACGAATCCTACACGGAATGACCTTTCACTGGATACACCTCCTCAATCAAATGACCTGTTTAACCGTTAACCGGTTTACAGTAAATTGCTATACTGACACTGCAGTACAAGAACAATGTGTAACCATTGAGCACAGAGCTAAGTGTGTACCATTTACCATGTTTACACTACAGAGTAGGGTTGCATTAGCCGTGCTTACGTTCTTAGTAAAATAGGAATGTAGAGGCTTAGTAACTGTTAACTACTTTGTAATTAACTAATTATGTTCTTTATTCGGTTGTACCATTTGTTCTTAAAAGGATAGTTTACCCAAAAATTAAAATTCTGTCGTTAATTACGCATCCTCATGTTGTTCCAAACCTGTAAGACCTTCGTTTATTTTCAGAACACAAATTAAGGTATTTTTGATGAAATCCGAGAGCTTTCTGACCCTGCATAGGCAGCAATGCAACTACAACATTCAAAGCCAAGAAAGGTAGTAAGGATATTGTTAAAATAGTCCACGTGACGTCAGTGGTTCAACCTTAATTTTATAAAGCTGCGAGAATACTTTTTGTGCACAAACTTTTTTTTCTCTTCTGTGTCAGTTGAAGACTTGTTGAATAAAGTCGTTATTTTTGTTTACATTGCGCATAAAAGGTATACTCGTAGCCTTGTAAAATTAAGGTTGAACCACTGATGTCACATGGACTATTTGTGACCCTGGACCATAAAACCAGTCATAAGTAGCACAAGTATATTTGTAGCAATAGCCAAAAATACATTGTATGGGTCAAAATTTTAGATTTTTCTTTTATGCCAAAAATCTTTAGCATATTAAGTAAATTATGATCAAGTACCATGAAGATATTTTGTAAACTTACTACTGTAAATATATCAGAACTTATTTTTTGATTAAAAATATGCAATGCTGAGAACTTAATTTGGACAACTTTAAAGACGATTTTTCTCAATATTTAGATTTTATTTTTTTTTGCACCCTCAGATTCCAGATTTTCAAATAGTTGTCTCTCAGCCAAATTTTGTCCTATCGTAAGAAAACATACATCAATGGAAAGCTTATTTATTAGCTTTCAGATGATGTATAAATCTCAATTTCAAACAAACGACCCTTATGACTGGTTTTGTGGGCCAGGGTCACATTTTATGTCTTTACTACCTTTCTGGGCCTTGAACGTGTCAGTTGCGTCTATGCAGAGTCAGAAAGCTGTCAGATTTCATCAAAAATCTTAATTTGTGTTCCAAAGATAAACAAAGATCCTACGGGTTTGAAACGACATTAAGTTGAGTAATTAACAACAGAATTTTTATTTTTAGGTGAACTATCCCTTTAAGGCAAAATATAGCTAGAGCTCTCTGTAAAGTGACCTCAGTGATTCCATAGCAGTCTTGAAATACGTGAGCATAAGTTGTGTTTGTCTTATATAAATATTTTTACAGTGCAAACATATTTAGTATTATTGTATTATTGTATTATTGTATCATGTTCCTAAAAGTTAATATTGTAGTATTGCATCCTGTTCCGGAAAGTCAGTGCTTTCTGTGGATAGTGTAACATGTAAAATGTTTGCCTTATTTTGCTACACCTACAATATCATGTTGGTGTGTTTGATGCTGTAGTTTATCTCCCTTCTGGTCCTTTTGTTTGGCTGGTGACCAGTTCTAGTTGGTTTGTTCCTGCCCGGTGGGTCATGCTTTGTTTAGGCAGAGGGTAATTGGGACACTTATAAATATTCCTCATCTTTTATTGTTGTTGTTGAAAGACAGCGGCGCTCCCTCTGGCCTTAATCAAATCTGTCGCTTCCCCTCATTGATATGCTGAGGCGGAGGTGGCGAGAGATGGCCAGCTGTCTGCCAGCTGTAAACAGCTGTTGGTTGATAGCATCTACACATGCTTACTTGTTTCTCCCCAAATGGCAGGTAAATGTCTTTTCTAGCTTTGTAGCATGTGTTTTCCTCACCCAGCGTGAAGCAAAGTGATTTACAACTGTACAACACAAGCTCCTCGGTGACGATGCTTTGACATTTCATGTAGAACCTTTACAAAAACCCTCCAGATTATCCAGCGTAATTGCAGCAATTCTCACGGCTTTGCTTTGAATGATGGGAAACCACCGTCATCGGTTTTCTGAGTGGATATTAGCCACAATCTATCTGTTGCCATGGATTCTACTAGATGCTTTAGGATCCCTGGCTACGGCTGTTATGGCAACTTCCATGCACACTTGAGGGGTGAAAATGCAAGGCATGATTGAAACGAGGCTCGCTGGATCGCCATTACGCTCTCAGTGCCACATCTTAAAATAACGGTTCCCACAAATGGCTTGTTTTAGCCCAAGTGAAGATACAGCGAGAGCGTGTGTGGAAGGTGAGGGGGAGGACTGGGAATCGTGTGTATATAAATGCGTCTGAAAATAGATCTAGAGCGAAAGATTTCAATCAGACCTATTGTTGATTGGCTGTCACTGCCGCCCCAGTGATGATTAGATTAATCCTGTGCTTCATTACACTCCGCTCAGTTTGGCTGTGTCAGATAATTTGCTGCATTGAAACGCACTATTAATAGATGGTTATCTTATAAAATGCCAGCCAAATGACTTCAAATGTGGTTTTAATAAAGCACTGTTTCATAATGCATACACTGTGACACTTTGACATTTTTATGTTGGCCTGTGCTCTTCATTTTATTTCTTGCACTAATTCTCACACATTTCTTCTTCTGTGCAGGTACTATAGGCTTCTTCGCCTGCTTCTTGTTTGTAAATAAAATCTACAGCGTGCTGAAGGTGGACTAAGTGAGGGACATTTGGAGAACACCACAACATCGTCTTTTTACAAATCAGCTTTTATGTGGATATCTGAATTGACATTTAAATGAAGGTTGGTGTGTTTGGCTCAACTGTAATTCACTGACCTGTAGCAGGTGTGCGTGTGAACTCCAAAGACCCTTTTTCAGTGCTTTACTTGTCTCACGTTGCCTATGACTTCATTCCAGCTAAACCTACCACACTGAGAGCAGAAGCCCATATCTTATGTATAAAATTGTCTTAATATGCTTTTATACAGATCCAGATGTATGTTTTATTGGATCATCTGTAAAGACATAATTTGAATATTTAATACAATTCCTGTCCATGTTTTGGCTTTTGTACATTTTTGACAGATCAAATGGGACACAATTTTGGGTGCAGTCATATTTAGCTTTGTACAGCAAAATTCTGTGGGCTAAAAGCAGTCATCTTAATAAAAATCCACGCAATCCGTAATTTTGTGAGTGACACATAGGGCTGGACGATAAATCGAAAAGTAACTGAAATTCGTTTTTTTTTAAAAATCCTGTTAAAACCTTCACATTAAATGGGTCCTATTGCGCTTTTTCACTTTTTGAATTTTAGGCAGTGTGTGGTATGTATGTTAAGGATTAAAAAGATCTACAAAGTTACAAATCTTAAAGTACACTCCAAATGGAGACATTTAGTTTTTAAAAAATCCTTTTTGAAGAATTACAACGAATGGCTCAAACAGCAGCGTTGTTTTCCGGGTGTTGAGATGTCACAAATCACATTAGAATATCATTATAATAAATCCCGCCTACAGAAATTTGAATGGATGTGGGCTGGGTAGGGACGAGGTAGGGGATTAGCCTAACTTTAGCGATGCAGCACGGAGAGCCGCTTCTGGGACACTTCAACGAACCACGGTTTCGTGGTTTGTGACTAAAGTGGCCGCGATCTGCTCTGGTGGCCGTGTCGGAGCCATAACGCGCCACAGGCATGTGCAGTGTGTGGTAAGAGACTTATACTTATCAGTTATAACGCAAATGTTTTCTAAAATGCATGAACTTGCACTAGGCTAGGCTAGGCTAATCAGTAATGATGTTTTTTGATAATGTTAATGTTCTTTGCTTGTTTTCTGTAGCTGCTTTTTGAATAATTACGGAAATGTAAGCATTATAATTAGTAACTTACAATGTTTTTATTCAGTTGTTGTAATGTTAAATACAAATGAAGTCATATTAAAGGGGTCATCGGATGCAAAGTTCACTTTTCCATGTTGTTTGAACATTAATGTGTGTTGGCAGTGTATGTACACATCTACCCTATAATAAAAACACATGCAGTGGTTTTTGATTAATCTGTAAAAATAATATCCCCTTTTTCAAATCGAGCCATTCTCAGATGCGCCATCACACCGACAGAGGCTCCCACGATAGTTGATTGACATGAGCGTTTTACCTCAGACCTGCCTTAAATCAGCTGTAACATTGTTTTGATGCCGGAGCAAAGCGATTGAGGTGTTGTGTTTCTGGATGTAATAATGAACATAGTGGTCATCATTTACTTCCGACATCTGAGCCGCTGAAGATGCAGTGGATTACGTTTGTTTGTGAAGGGAATGCGGCTCCTGATCTACATATATCCGTCTATGTTCACGCTAATCATTCGTGATCCAGCTTCACTTACAGCAGAAGTGAGTATAAAGGGTTTTTTTTATGAATCTTTGCGATCACCTTCCTAATAATGTGCTAATTAGCAAGTTTAGCAGCTACACGCGGCTAAAGTAAACCGGCTCGTCACTCCAAAAAGAGAAGAGAGGGGCGGGGCGAGCAGAGCTCATTAACATTTAAAGCAACCTCGACCAGAACAGGATGATTTTTGCAGAGCTGATTTTGGCAAGGTAAAAAAGGTGTTATTTATACTACCATTGAGAAATTTTGCAAAGCATGTTATAGACTTTTCATTAAGACCCTAAAGAATCATATCAACTTGGAAAATGGGCATCCGATGACCCCTTTAAAAACATTAGGCTGCTTTTAGCCTTATGCTGGAGCTGATTTCGGGCAATGAAACTAAGTATGTAAATTTATTAAAATTAAATAAATGTATTGGCAATCTGGCAGGCTAATGATAGGAC
Source organism: Labeo rohita (assembly GCF_022985175.1). Lineage (NCBI taxonomy): Eukaryota > Metazoa > Chordata > Actinopteri > Cypriniformes > Cyprinidae > Labeo > Labeo rohita. The sequence goes on from NC_066882.1 coordinate 8,309,554, forward strand.
CCAACACCACTGTTGCGTCAGCTATACCTTAATATATCCTTACCTATAACGGAGCAGATGGAACTCGCTGCTTTGGCAAGGGGCGTGGCAGTACTGAAACACCGTCTAAGCTGTTCGCCAATCACAACACACTGGGACAGCTAACCAATCACAACACATTTTGTTTTTCGGAAGGTGGGCCTTCATCAAACCTAGAACTAATTGAGCCATTTGTGTCAGGCGAGAAAGGGGAGAAAGGTATTGTAATAATGTAAATTATGTAAGCATGCGAGCATGTTCTGTTACACCCCCAAAATAAAATTAAGACTTTGTAAAAGAGCATAATAGGACCCCTTTAAAAACACTACCGCTTGTGTGGTCAGCACTATATGGATGTGTATAACCGCTGTGCTCGCGTCTTTTGTAGTGTCTCGCAAGTGAGTGGAGTGTTTAAGACATCAAGTTAACAGAATTTAAACTTTTACACAGCGCTACTCATCAATGTGAGTTCCAAAACAGTGGACCAATCAGAAGACCACAGAGGCGGGGCAACGGAGACGAGGAAAAACACTCAATTGAGATTTTGATTTTAGGTCATATCGTCCAGCCCTAGTGATACGAGAAATCATTTCAAAGCAGATTCAGTTTGTTCATTTTGAGCTCACAAATCTGTCACAATATCAGTATAAAGCTGCTTGGTTTGAAAGTGACCTCTGAGTAAGAGGAGCTTCATGCATCGCTACATAAGTTTTGCTATTGCAACATTTTACCATGACTTGGTGAAATTTCACACAAAATACTCTACAGTCATTGTAATTGGATTCCATGTGATTGGGAGTTTCGCTTGAGGGCTAAAAAGTTTTGGATGTGACATGTTGACAACAGAAAGCTGCTTAGTTTGTTTCATGCATCGCACTGTTGACAATATACAATGGACCTTTATGCCCATGAAGTTTCACCTCTTTCTCTAATGTGACTGCACTTTAAAGGAATAGTTCACCCAAAAATTAACATTTTATTATTTACTCACCCTCATGTCATTCCAAACCTGTATACATTTCTTATGTTGAACATAAAAGAAGATATTTTGAAGAATGCTGGTAATCAAACAGTTTATGGTACCCATTGGCTTCCATAGTATTTATTTTCCTACTATGGAAGTTAATGGGGACCAGCAACCGTTTGGTTCTTCAAAATATTTTTTATCTGATATTTTACCTAAATATTTGATTTTTGGGTGAGTTCTTCCTTGGCATATAAAACCATACCACAGGAACCTCTATAATGTCACCTGTTGGTGATTATCAGTAATATTTTTACTTGGTTGTTAGTAGCATAAAATGACTTTGTTTTGCTTTTATTGTTTTATCTTGCTGAAAAATTGTTTTTTTTTATGGAATGAAGGAAATTGAATGGTTAAGAAGCACATTTTTTGCTATAGGACTCTTTTATACAAGTAATAATATCTAAATAATGAGAGATATTTAGCGATTTTATACTTTGTAAATTATTTAAATGTAATTACGTTTGGACAAACTACATGCTTGCATGTCATTTTTCAATAATTTTAATTGAAAACTTACAGAATGTACTGAGCTTCAAGTCTTATGAGGTATACATGAACATTCTTCACCATGTTATAATGAAAGGAAAATAAATCACAAAGTACATCATTACAAAAATGTCTAATTCTAAACTTTTTTTTTTTGTTTTTGAATATAAAACAGTCATTGTTACAGGAGTAAACATGATGACATTAGCTGATTCTGCTGTTTTCTTTGTTGAAAGTGACTGTCTAGAGTGTTGTAAGTGCTGTAGACGTTACTGCAGACAGGATGATAGTATCTGTGATATGTATTGCTGCACTCACTGGTTTTGAAATAATACTTGCCGTAGCTGAGGAAATTTTGGGTTTGACTCATGATTGATTCAGCTGACTTCTAAACCCCCCAGCCACAAATTAACATTGAAGCATTAGCTGTCCCGTTTTGTACAGGGTCAAGCTAAGTGCTCAAAAGCGGTTAACATTCCTGCTTTAATGCAGTGGTTTAACTCGATAACGTAAAGTGTTTTGCAGTTGCAAAGCCAGCTTATTTAATCCCACATCATGTCAGTGGTTATATGATACATTTGGCAGTGTCAGGGGATTGAACATCTCACACAACATAGAGATGATGTACAATTTATCTAGGGAGGCACTCTTAAAGAGAGCAGACTCTCCACACTGGTCAAGAGGTACATCATAAATACCCTGAGATCCTGAGCTCATTAGCTGCTCTTGGGTGAATCTCACGAAAGCATGTCCAGATCACATTTTACTAAATAGATAAATGTTCACCAAATACACTAAGGTACACTTAGGTAAACATTAAAGGGACACTCCACTTTTTTGAAAATAGGCTCATTTTCCAGCTCCCCTAGAGTTAAACAGTCGAGTTTTACCGTTTTCGAATCCATCCAGCCGATCTCCGGGTCTGACGGTAGCACTTTTAGCGTAGCTTAACATAGTTTATTGAATCTGATTAGACTGTTAGCATCTCGCTCAAAAATGACCGAAGAGTTTCGATATTTTTCCTATTTAAAACTTGACTCTTCTGTAGTTACATCGCACTAAGACTGACGGAAAATGAAAAGTTGCGATTTTCTAGGCTGAAGGCTTGGAAGTATACTCTCATTCCAGTGTAATAATCAAGCAATGACATTACGCAGCGCCTGAAAATAGTCTCCATGTGCAAGCAGGTGGTCACGTTGGTTATGTTGACGGACGTTAGCCTATTTTAAAGGGTCATGTGTCACCTCCCTGCTTCAGCACTGGTTAGTTCTCACCACAGTTTTAAAAAATGCTTCAAAAGTGGGCATGGTGCACTGCGGTGCGGAGGGGGAAAAGGGGAGAGAGTAAACTTCAGGTTCAGGCGGTTCGGTTCAGACAGTTTCATTTCGCTTCTACTGAGTTAACAACACAAATAAATGCACAGCCATTTGCACTCAGCATCGAAAACATATATATGAACGCGCTGTTGCGCCTCTGTTAACTTTATAAGGCTTATTTTTGCCCCGTTTATAATCCTTTTGATGGGTTGTGTCAAGGAGCTGTAAAAACTGCTATTACACTATGAATGAATCGCTTTTCTGCTGAACTCTTGCAAAGCAAACAAAAACAAACACTCTCCTTCAATCCATTAACGTTTCTCTCAGTTAATATATGCAATCTCTCAGTCTGAAGCGTCTGTCATAGCAAATCAACACACCCTGTCGTGAATAATTAGGCGAAGCGTCTTCTCATAGGATAAGAACACGCGGCCTCATGAATAATTATGAGACAGCGACGCGTCATCGATGTACTATAGTCCGTTGCCACGTCACAAACTCTGATGTCAGCACAATGTAGATTTTTAACCCGGAAGATGAAAATAGTGCAAAAAAGCTCAAAATTAACCAGTTTTCTCCAACAATTAAAATCAGCGGAAGCTAACATCTCTCAACCTCTGCTAAAATCTCAGAAAAAGTAGTCTGGGGTTTCATGAACCTTTAAGGCCCTGCGTAATATCATTGCGCCTGCTGCACCCATGGTACGGCAGAAAAGTTCCTTGATTATTACGCCGAGAGTATAGATCCTAGCCATATCAGCCTAGAAAATCGCAGAAGAGTCAAGTTTTAAATAGAAAAAATATCAACTCTTTGGTCATTTTTGAACGAGATGCTAACGTCTAATCAGATTCAATGATCTATGCTAAGGTATGCTAAAAGTGCTACCGCCAGACCCGGAGATCGTCTGAACGGATTCAAAAATGGTAAAACTCTAGGTGAGTTGGAAAATGAGCCTATTTTCCAAAAAAGTGGAGTGTTCCTTTAAGGTAATGAGTTTGATGGTTGGGAACAATGCCAAAAATGGTCTGAAAAGTATGCTTAATTTTTTTCTTTCTCATTTTGGGGTGAAATATAAACAGACATGATCCTGACAGATTTCATGTGACTCACCCTCTTTAAACACCAAAACCCCTCCACATTACACATCTTTTAAATACAAACAAAATACAGTGACCCACACCCTAATGCTGATGTGATTCATCGCTTAAGTATTATTGGTGCATGAACAATAAATAACGGTTTCTTTAATTTCTTAGCTTGAAATGACTCTTACATTTACACTGTTTCTGTAAGAGAACTTTGCTTCCAGTGACAATGGTTCAGTTGTATAACAAAGTTGATATGTATGCTTAGAAAAATAGACAGAAATCTCTCCACGTGTATTCTAAAGTCATTTCAAAACAACATAAGGAATACTTTGTCTTTAAAGTGTAAAGTAGCAATACATTTGACATGGACGTATACAAAGAACATTCATTTTGTTAGACATGTTGCACACTACTATATGGTGTCTCAAAATATATTTTTTTCAACATTTTACTCTCTAATATTTTAAGTATGATATTAAAACACTAAAAGAAAATCAATACTCTGTATTTGATGGAGCACTTTATACCATGTCTCCAATATTTTATATTTTAAACTACACATAAAAGGTATTGATGTCAAGCCTTGTGTATTAAAATGATTATTCAGACCTTGTTTCTAACTGATGGTAGATTTTCAACCACTTTCCCGTACACAGAGTAAACACACACTAGTGTTCAAAAGTTTAAGGTTTACAAATTTTTTTAAATGCTTTTTAAGTCTCTTATGTTCACCAAGGCTGCATTTATTTGATCAACACTACAGCAACAGTAATATTGTGAAATATTACTATTTAAATACCTGTTTTCTTTTTTATTATATTTTAAAATTATATTTATTCTGTGATGGCAAAGCTGAATTTTCTTCAGTGTCACGATTCTTCAGTAATCGTTTTAATATGCTGATTAAATGCTCAAGAAACAATTCTTATTATCAATGTTGAAAACGGCTATGCTGCTTAATATTTTTGTGAACATCATGATTTTAATGCAGTTTAATGCATCTAATGCAACTGAATGCATTTTTGCTGAATACAAGTATTAATTTCTTTAAAACATATGTTAAAAACTAATGCTGGGCAACGATTAATCGTGATTAATCACATCCAAAATAAAAGTTTTTGTGTACATAATATATGTGTGTGTACTGTGTATATTTAGTATGTATATATAAATATAAACATGCATCTTTAAGAAAAAATGTTATGTTTATATATTAAATCTATATATAATATAAATTACATGACTATAAATATACACATGTAAATACATGTAAATGTTTTCAAAATATATACTGTATCTGTGTATCTTTATATATACATAATAAATATACACAGTAAACAAACATATATTATGTACACACAAACTTTTATTTTGGATGCGGTTTAATCGTTGCCCAGCACTATTAAAAATGAATCAGTGTAACTCTTGACTAAAAGATAGTTTCAACCGTCTCATCCTGCCAAGAAACTACGTTTGCTAGGCTTTTCTGTTGTCGTTAATGTCATTTTTGTCATTTTGTTATCTAGTGCTGTGCAACGATTAATCGCAATTAATCGCATCCAAAATAAAAGTTTTGTGTTTTCCTAATATGTAACTCCTGACTAAAAGATTAATAAAATAAGAATAAAAAAAAAAGAATAAATATATAAATAAATATATAATAATAAATATATTTAATATATAAACATAACATATTTTTCTTAAATATATCCGTGCATGAGTGTGTATTTATATATACATAATAAAAATACACAGTACACACACATATATAATGTAAAAAAAAATGAAGTCTGAATGTGATTAATTGTGATCAAACGTTGCATAGCACTATTAAAAATTAATCAGCGTAACTCTTGACTAAAAGATAGTTTAAACAGTCTCATCCTACCAAGAAACTACGTTTTTTGCTAGGTTATTCTGTTGTCATTAATCTTATTTTTGTATGTACTAACTACTGCTGTGCTACGAATAATTGGGATTAACCACATCCAAAATAAACGTTTTTGTTTACATAATGTGTGTGTACTGTGTGTATTTATTATGTATATATAAATACACACACATATACAGTATATATTTTGAAAGTATTTACATGTATTTACATTTTTATATTTTTATTGATATAATTAATATTATTATATATAAACATATTTTTATTAAATATATCCGTGCATGGGTGTGTATTATATATACATAAGAAAAAAACACAGTACACACACATATATTATGTAAACAAAAACTTATTTTGGATGTAATTAATCGTGATTAATCGTTGCCCAGCACCATTAAAAATGCATCAACATAACTCTTCACTAAAAGATTGTTTAAACAGTCTCATCCTGCCAAAAAACTATGTTTTTGCTAGGTTATTCTGTTGTCATTAATCTTATTTTTGTATGTACTAACTAGTGCTGTGCAACGATTAATCGCATGCAAAATAATCGTTTTTGTTTACATAATGCGTGTGTACTGTGCATATTTATGTATATATAAATACATGCACATACATTATATATTTTGAAAATATTTACATGTATTTCCATGTATATTTTTACTGACATCATGAATATTATATATAAATATATTTAATATATAAACATAACACATTTTTCTTAAATATATCCGTGCATGAGTGTGTATTTATATATACATAATAAAAATACACAGTACACACACATATATAATGTAAAAAAAAAAATTAAGTTTGAATGTGATTAATTGTGATCAAACGTTGCACAGCACTATTAAAAATTAATCAGCGTAACTCTTGACTAAAAGATAGTTTAAACAGTCTCATCCTGCCAAGAAACTATGTTTTTTGCTAGGTTATTCTGTTGTCATTAATCTTATTTTTGTTTGTACTAACTAGCGCTGTGCAACGATTAATCGCATGCAAAATAATCACGATTAGTCATTGCACAGCACTAGAAGTAGGTCTATAGCATAGCTACAAACACATATGGTTACATATAGCAGAACACATACACACTCTGAGGAAAAAAGGTACAATAACTGTCACTGGGATGGTACCTTTTAAGAAAGAAATATTTAGGACCATTTTATACCTCTAAAGTGTATATATTAGTATTTTAAAGGTACATATTACCACCTAAAGTCAAAATGGAACATATTAGTACCTTTTAAAAGGGTACTACACCACTGACAGTTTTTGTACCTTTTTGTCTGATAGTGTGATTACAGTGTATTCAGTGAGCTTGTGTTTAAAGGCACAGCATTTGATTCAAAAGTACCAAATTGTGCCCTATGAAAACCAACAGAGATGTATATACCCCAACACTGACAGAAGTATGTTTAGAATTTGCCTGTAGGTGTTTCCTCAGGTTGCTTGTTGGTGTTGCTGTGCACAGTGAGCTCCTTCTCTGAGCTCAGACTGATGGAGGTGGTTTCCTTCCGGCTGTCTTTAGACCTCCTTTCTGTAGGAGAAGAAGACGTGGTACCTTCCTCCCAGGTTCGGAGAGGGCACACACGAGCAGCCTGGCTTGTGAGGTGGGTGTGTGCCAGGCGCCCATCCGTCACCGTGAAGCAACTATCCACAGCGGAGCCCTGACTGATCCGTCCCTGCCCACACAGCGGCCCACAGAGCAGCGCCAGGAACTCCTTGCGTACACTGCGGTGCATGTAGCCGTAGATGTAGGGGTGTAAGCAACACTGCAAAAAGAAGAGAATGAGCGCCATCGAGGCCAACCAGGGCGGCACGGCTGCACTGGAGTAAATTGATATCGTGCTTAGGACGCTGTATGGGCCCATGCTGAGCACGTAGGACGCCATGATGACGAACACCACCCGCGCCGCCTTACAGTGATAGTGGAAGCGTCTATGGCGGGTCCTAATGGGATAAGAGGCTGAAAATGGGCCTTCTGGTTGTGGCTGCCTTTGCGGGCTGGAGCAGGATGCTTGGGAATCTGGAGGGGGGTTGGACTGGATGGGATGAACGAGGGCGTTCTGCCGCCTCGCCGCCCTGAAAACCATCCAATAACAGCAAAGCATGATCACAACAGGCAGCCAGAACGAAAGCGCGGACACCAGGGCTGAATACGAATAGCTTGAAGACCACACAACAGTGCAGGCATTGTGTCGCCGGTCAAATTCGATAGTTCCCCATCCATATAGCGGCGGAGTGCTTTGAAGTACACTAAGCAGCCATGTGAGAGCAATCAGGTTGGTACCCAGGTGAGGCGTCATTCGGGTAGGGTAGGATAGTGGGTGGATGATGGCTAAGTAGCGATCTACGGACACAACGATGATGGTGTTGACGCCAGCGAATGCAAACAAATGCATGAGCACAACGAGGGCCTGGCAGAGCCGGGCGTCCAGCGGCCAGACTTCAGGCACGGTGGCGGCGATGGCGAAGGGCATGACCAGCACCGTCTGCAGTAGGTCGGCCAGAAGCAGGTTGAGCACGAAACGATTGGCGACGTGGAGAAGCTGCGGCTTGCGCTGGAATACCAGCAGAACGACAACATTTCCAAAAAGCGATGTGCACACGATCGCCGATATGAGCACCATCTTCACCGTGCTGTTCACCAGAGAAGGCGCGCCGGGGTCCCAGGGCACTGTGCTGGAGTTACTGCCCAGAGGTGGAAAGGTGGGCATGGTGACAGAGACAAGGTGGGAGATAACGCATTAGGAGCCTTTCCGATATCACCAACACCAGCCTGAAGGTTGACGACTGTTTTGTCACTCTTCACACCTTGAAAGAGGATGTAACACAAGAAGAAATGTTCAACACATCCCGATCCCTCTTAGATGAATGTTCACACTTGTCAGTTCTGTAATGATATTTGAGTCACAGTGAAACAGACTGAAAGAACTTGTGTGTCCAGCCTACACATACATTTTACATATTTATTTTTAGCCATTAGCAGAGGCTTTTTAGGGATACATGATGTGTATATTTGTGTCTGAGCAGATAGATAGATAGATCAGTACCATAACTGTAACTCAACAATACTAGAGATCTTTTAATATGCAAATACTGATAATTATTAATCAATTGTGCTAGCTCATTTTCCCAATTTTTACATTTAAATTGAACATTTTACATTTGTTGTTATAAAATGTAAATTTTTTTCTATTTATTTTTTGTTAATTTTTACTGTATTTCGCATGTATTTTTTTATATGGATAATACTAAATATGAAATAAGTTAATAATATAATATATATATATATATATATATATATATATATATACATATATATATTTGATAATTAAGTGTGCTAGTTAATTTTTCCTTTTTTTTCATTTTAATTTAACATTTTATATTTGTTGTTATAAAATGTAAAATATATAAAATATATTTCAAAAATTAATCTTACATTTTTAGTAAATGAAAAAATCTTAATTTTTAGTAAATAAAAAAATCTTAATTTTTTTTTATTTTTGCTGTTATTTTGAATTTATTTGAAATTTTATTTTTATATGGGTAATATTAAATTTAAGTTAATAATAATAATAATAATAATAATAATAATATATATATATATATATATATATATATATAACTAAACATCATGTTCTATGAAGATATTTTGTAATTTTCCTGCTGTAAATATAAAAACGTAATTTTTGATTAGTAATATGCATTGCTAAGAACTTCATTTGGACAACTTTAAAGGTTAAAGGTGATTTTCTCAGTATTTAGATTTTTTTGCACCCTCTGATTCCACATTTTCAAATAGTTGCATCTCGGCCAAATATTGTCCTATCCTAGCAAACCATACATTAAAAAATTGACCCTTATGACCCTTAGATATATATATAAGTATATATACTCAGATAGAACTTAGATATTAATACAACGAAAAACAATTACAAATAAATTCTGGCTTATTGCATTGACTAAAAAATTAATATGGTTGCATCCCTAATGCTGTTTCACAACTTTATAAAAACAAAAGCCCAACAATATTTGCAGTACTCAATGCCAAACTTAATATTTGTACTGTACATATACTGTACATATACTTTAATATTTACATATTGTAATTCAAAGCACATACTATAAAGAACCCTCTACTACATAGTGTTCAATACAGGCTATAATGTATACTACAAACGCATTTACTATATACCTTTACACAAAGATTCTGGTGAGTGCTATATTACAGTGCATGCTACGTAATATAGTATTTACTGCATGTATGCACAAATCAGTATGCAGTGCATAATAAATACCTAAGACAGAATAATGCAATTTAATGGTTTAGAATCTGTGTGCATCGTATCCTACCTTGTCTTCAGTCACTGTTGGTAAGCACGGGCCAAATTGCATGCATCTACCTTTTATGCGAACAATGAACAGCTGGAAATCACCGCTGTCATAATTCCATTGTTAACCGCGCTGTAAAAGTGGCGCTGGTGCAAATCTCACGCAAAAATGACCAATGAATGGAAGACATTTACCGTGTGACGATCATTGAAAACGAAGGATCCGTTCGGCTCTTTTCGAATGGCTGTCGGTTGTCAGTCGCCTTTGTGTCTGTCTCTTCACTGACAGGGCTCCAGTGATGTTCTCCCATTTTAGTCTCGTCAGTGTCATCAATGGCAGTCGCGTCCTCTCGCCTCTGCTCGGCTCTGCGTGAGCAGGACTTCATTCAGAGATGGAGAAGCATCAGTCAAGCGCTCGCTGGTGGTGTCAGAGCTGATATTGTTTTAATAAACCTCCGTGGGTTTCTGTAACCTGCTTGTGAACAAGCGGTGGCGCACATACAGCAGTGTCACAGCGGTTACATGTCATCAGCACCACACCGTTCTGCTCATTAGCACTGTAACGCCGTTGGTGCTCTCGAGTGCACTTAAACACACCAACCTTGCACAATAAATAATCGTGCTGGTCGCATCCAGTGGGTACAGAATCAATACTAAGCGTGGCTGAAGGCAAAAATAAAGAAATCAAAACAAAATAAACAGTGCACACTGGATCACTTTAACCATATACTAATAAACAGTGTAAAGTATGTACGTATGTTTTAATATACTTAAAGGCAAACGTATATACTAATGCATACTACAGAATATAGTATGCATTGATATACTTCTCAACTTGTAGGTCATCAAGACCTATTATTTATAGCATGGTATAAATAAAGGGTATAGCATGTTTTTTTAGTCCATAGATTTAGTCCATATTAGATGGATGAATATTGCATTTGTAAAACAAAAACAATGACTTCCATTGTTTGTTCAAACTCACACCATTGGTTGAGCCAATGTTGTATCGCACTTAGTCAGGCAGCCCAAACAAACAGATTGCAAATATCACAGACAGATAAATAGGCCTATTGCGTTTTACACATTATTCTAAAGGGCCCCAAATACTGTTTTGCATTTTAGTGTGCTGATACACGCAACTTTTTAATTCCCTTTTTTCTTAGCTAGCCTATTATTACTGCTTTCCCGAGGTACTGGTAATTATTTCATTTTAGATCAAGACGACTAACACTACTGACAGCCAACTCATTTCAATGTGCTGTTGGTATTTAACACCATCTAGTGCATTAAGAGAGCAATTGCAATTGAATATTTTGCAGATGTAGGTGTCATGCCATCACCATTAAACCTAGCCTGTTCCTTCTTATTTACCCAGTTCTCGTAAAAATATCAACTAGCCTATTATTTCCATCTTCTAGCATGGATCATTGGTATTACCATCTTCCCATGAGTTTCAGTTTATCATAATTCCTTTTATGTGAAATTAAATCATATAGTCATAATATGGTAATGAAATAAATTTAAATCCCATTTCTCATTTCCTCTAAATCCCTCTCTTTGCTATTCTCAGAGAGATTTATTTGCTGAATAATGCATTTCATTATACATTGCAGGGTTGTGTAAGAATCCACATTGTGAATAATAACTGATGGCTGCTTGTTACACTGTATTGTACTAGAAGAGGCCACCTAGTGGTTCTGGTGATCAGGCTGGATTACAGAAACATCTCAGAATCCTCTCTGTTTGGTAATAATGGTAATTTAACTAAGGAAATAGAACTGTTTCAAATATTAAGTCAGACAGCAACTGTAAATTAAGATAGGAAAACATGCCCAATATGAAGCCTTTATTTATTTTAACAGAGAAGAATAAATTAAGAGTAATTATAAATATTGATTTAATTTGATTTGTGTGATATTACATGTAATTAATTTGGAAAGACGTTTTGGCTGAATATCCATGTTTTTCCCACACGTACATCTGCAAGATGTCTGTTAAAGGTTGCTTGATACGGAAAGCAACTGCTGTGTACATACATCTGACAGACGTCTCTAAGATGTCAATTTTACATACATTCTAAATCACAAACATCTAAAAGACATCTAATAGACGTTTATTTGACATCTGTCAGGAAACGTTCTATAGACATATTACCAATGAGCAAACACGCAACAACACACACACACACACACACACACACACACACACACACACACACAAATAAATAAATAAGATGTAAATGCAGATGTCAAATAGACATCTCCCAGATGTGTGTATGCTACCGGAGGGGCATGGTCAATTGTAAATTCTATGTATCTGAAGTATCTGAATTGCCTTTACACAGACTTTAAACTCACCACCCTGTCGTACCCTGCATGTTTACAATCATCTCGAACTAAATGTGATGGCCACTTTCTGGCCACTTTCTTCTCCAGTGCAGAGCGAGCGGTGACAGAAAGATTCTGGTCCTCACATATAAACAAACAGACACCCTACAAGCACTAGCACTTTAGAAAAGCTCCCATTCACATTCCCAGATCACAAAATGCTGTTTGTATGGATGCTCAAACAGTTTAGACGTGATTACTTATGTTTTCCCTGGAAGGTGATTACTTTGCCACTCTTGGCAGCCATTGTCACAGTCTGGTGCTTCCCATTCATGCAACCGGACCACCGACACAAAGGAGCGAAGTGCTCGATTGATGACAGTCCTCAGTGGGCCAAAGGAAGACATTAAAACTGCTTGTATGGGGCTCTTTCAGGAGATTAACTTACTATGAGGGCTACCTGCCATGGACCCATTGCTTGTATTCATGAAGCCAGCACAAAGGCCTTTATTTTTTAGCCAAGGCCACAGCTGCATGAAAGCCAAGACTGAATGGGGTAATGACCACAAAAAACAACAAACCTCAAGTGTGTAAAAATAAAGTGTCTTCTTAGATGTAAGCCTCCTTTCAGGGGAAGGTGATTCCACCATTGAGGTTAGCAAATACCGCCGGTCTAATTAATTTCAGAGGAGTGGTGCTGTAAGGAAAGACGGCATAATGGAACAAAGTAGACTTTAATTAAATCTCCCTATCTGACAGGCGGCCCTGAAACATACACATCACATGGCCGGTCTAGCAGGAGGTGTCTGACTTGCTGTCTGTCTGGGCCCCAAACATACGACAGACTGAGCACAAAGAGCGGCATTACAGAAGATTTACACTGACTAGTCCTACAACATGAAAAAATTCGGAAATTTCTGGCTACGTAACATCAAAACCAACTCGCCACATTTATTTAGCTATTTCCATAACACACTTTAAAAAGGCTGGTGATAATGATGTTGTATTTGAGAGCACCAGAAGAGGGTTGATCAGCAGGATTAGTGAAGGTCACCCTTCACCCTTTTACACATAAAGACTATGGAGAGCTTTGTGCCGGCACTCAGAAGTCCATCAAAGCCCCATTCGCCGTGTCCATCTCTACCTCCTGGAGGGTGTGGGCGACCACCCTGGCCTCAAAGAAAACACTGCACACCCCACACACACAATAAATCCACAAACCACCATTTTGGACAATAGTCATAGTGTCTGTTTGAGAGCGAGAGAAAGGAGGGAGCGCCTCAGAACGCATGTGTGTGCACATTGCGGTGAAATTACGCCATTATCTCACGGTCGTGGCCGAGAAAGCAAGGCGACTGAATAGAGTCTTCTTGAAGACACGCAGCACCACGTAGAGAGCGCACCAGAGGGAGGGCCTGGGCGCTTTGCTCGTGCTTACTGAGTGGAAATGCTCTGACAGGTGTGCCATTGTACGAGCAAGGGTGTGTGAGCGTTAAGAACGTTCCAGGGGAGTGCTGTGTCTGCTGGTAACGTGTTTATCGCCAGTGATTTTTTTTTTGTTGCCTCTCCTCCTCCTGTCTACTTCCGCCATCCCCTCAGGATCTGGTTGAAAAGAGAAAGCCTCTCTTGCACAGTTGGCTGGACCTCTTCTAATGAGTCAGACAGGCAGCACTAGTCACCATTCAGCCACACAGACAGGTCAGAGAATGAGCAGGGAAGGAGGAAAAAATAGTGTGAGAGCTTGTACGAGAGCCTAACGTGACAGGAAGGGGTGAATAGTGACCACACTATAGTAAGGAGTTTAGGCCTCAGGCTTCGGCCTTACTGGATGCAAGCTGAATGTCGGTAAGAGCGGGTAAGTGTCTGTTTGCTTCGCTGTTTCAATGTCTTGTCATGTACAGATGAAGTATGTAGCTCTCTGAGTGATACCAAAGCTCTCTGTGTGGTTTATCAAAGATTGATCCAATGATACTCTATGTTTAAATCAATGTTTGAGGCGTTGGTTGACAAAATTACAATTTTAGCAGTCAGAATAAGAGGATGGAATTAAAGCAACTCTTTAAGTGAGCTACTAAACGTCACATCAATTAAACGTCAAGGTATTTGATGCCTGTCAATAAACATGCAGTTCCTCAAGTGACCACTGGATGTCAGGGTTCGCTCGCCGCAGAGACGAGTCTCCTCGCAGCCCCTTGGGGAGTTTTAGCAAGCGCACGTGGTGTGACAGCTTCCCTAGGAAGTTTGGGTGACATTTGCTTCACTTAATGACACAAGCTAATTAATCATTAGCGATCCCAGAGGTATTCCTTTTAGAGAGGCTTTGTCGTGCCTGCTCCCAGCAGGAGGCTGCAGCCCCAACATGTTATGTATGCATATGTTTAACTGCCTTGTTCCACACTGAAGACATTTTAATTTTCTACTGTTGATGTGTTCGGATTGGACTCGAGTTCTCGATTGCCAGCCTAAATAAGCAATGTAATATCAACTGTGTGCTTTTTTTAACCTTAGAAACAGCAGGGTGTAAAACGGGTGAAAACGTCAACATTTACCCATTTGTGGTTATGTCATGAATCTTTGAAAGAGTACCATTTATGAAGGTCTGATAAGAAACTCAAAGCATCAGTGATATGCAGGGTACAACTGAATATATCAGACAGAAGATGGTTTACTACACTAAACTGCTTTTTGTTGTCATATCAAGGCCTGAACCATGAGAGCGTTTGGCTCTGTGAGGTTGTGTTTTCAGAGTTTGCTGAGTTGTGGCATCATTACCCGTCAAAAGTTCAATTTAAACTTGAAAGAGGCTGCCAGAGACTCCAATCTCGCTGAAACTTGAAGTGTGTGAAGTAGTTCAGAATAGTTTGACAGTTTTTGGAGCTTCTCTTTTTATGAATTCTGGTGGAGAACGCGGAGAACTCATTCAGTGTCTATGAAGATAGGCAGTTGGGTCTTATTATTCCCAATATGTTTCTATTATTTATAGCATCTCATAAGAAGGCTGGCTGTTAGGGGTTATCTCAGAAAGGCCTGACCTTATGGGGTAACGTGGGTTTGAAGTATCAAGCTTGTCCTAGAACAGACAGGTCACTCATGTACAATAGAGCTTGGTGTAGTTATTAGTTATTCATTAATAATACAATGTGCTATTCATTGCAATGGCTTTTAAATTCCAATTTACTGAATTTGAATTAAGTAATTGAACAGATTTGGAATTCAAATTTTAATGTATGAAGATGGTGAACAATAGATTGATTGATAAAACAATGGTGAACCATTGATAGATAGATAGATAGACAGACAGACATGCATATGTGAAATTTCTTTGATTTGCAGTTCAGTCAATTCCAATTCAACTTCCATTTCCAACTTATTAACTGTAAGCGAGCCAATTCTTCAATTGAATTTTGCACAACCCTAATAGGCATGAACTTCTTTCAGAACTCACTTTCTCTGGATAAAATGCCCTTCTGGTCATCAGACCTTTCTGTCCTTCCCCAAAAGAGGAAAATGCATTTTTAATATGCTCACTCTGCAAAACCAGTTGAGGTGCTCATCAATAAATTCACTTTTAGCTTTGTAAGCAAACCCCCCCCACTGATCATGGCACACTATGTCCAGCTGTTACCGGCCGCCGAAGAATGCCAACAAAACAATTAATCAGTCATGTGTGCTTTGTCTACTCTACACTTTTTGTGAACGCATTGCACACTTTGACTTTAATTTCAAAAAAAGTTGGTTTCATCCTCTTCAAACAGTGTTGCCTTTTGGCACGTCTGCCATTTTGTGAGCGCAGACTCGAGATGTGGCGGTACACTTATTGTGCTCTCGCTCTATTACATATGTGCTGCCATAGAGGAGAATGAATTATTCTCTTTCATAGCAGCCTCGTCATTAATATGCAAAGGAGAGCTAGGCCTTCCCCACTCTGCCAGGTGCCATTTAACATCGCTTGGATGTACAAGGACTTCTTCATATCCACTTAAATCAGGGGAAGATTTCACTCTGGCACAGACAAAAAGTAATTAAGCCACTCGCTTGCAACACATTTAGGGCACGTTTCACCAAATAGCTTCAGTGATTGCGGGGGAATTGCATTGTACATTAACAAATTTAATGAACCACTTTTAAAAAACAACAGGACTTATATGCAGACTGGTTGATGTCCCAGTAGACTACGTAACGCATTCTCGACGCAAAATGGGATTTGATTCTTCAGTTCACAATCTGGTCCACTTGGCGAAGTCGAAAACTCAGCACTTGAAAAGTTCTTCATTTTACCTTTCTTCACTTCTCATTCATATCTATTCTTTTGGCATAATGGAGCCACAGCACACCTGGTGCCAACAACCTGACATGCCCTAAGTGTCTGTGAGCCCCCCTACAGCGAGCCGGATGGAGGCATTCAGAGAAATCACCATATTCTAGGACCTGGAAGTTCTGCCGGCACTAGCACAGGAACACCTCGTTCCCTGGAGAGCTTCATCTGGAAGCTTTCAGAGCCTCCTCGTCTCCTCAGCCAATCATTAGGTCATCTCCAATTACGCGGCATTCAGGCGCAACAAGGTGCAGTGCCTCGGAGTTACCTGCCCCCTCTTGGTTGTTTGTGCCCAGAAACATATTTAGACATGCACGCTACATGCGCTTACGTCCCAGCGGGAGGCCACCGTGAGACACATCAAGACGAGTAAGGCTTATCTCGAACAGTGGAGCCTACATGTCCCCACACGACACACAGAGTCAGCGAGCAAAGAGCCTGCTTATCAACGATGAATCAACATCATTGCCTGTCAAAAGTTCAATTTAAACTTGAAAGCGGCTGCCAGAGACTCCGATCCTGCTGATACTAGAAACGTGTGAAGCAGTTATGAAATAGTTTGACACTTTGCGGAGCTTCGCCCCTTTATGAATTCCGGCGGAGGCCTCCATTCACTCTGCGTCTATCAAGCTCGATGCGTGAAATCACCTTTTGGAGTCAGCAAGTGGGGAAATTTGTAACGGAGCCCCGAAGGATAGCTTATTTACTCAGTTGTTTATGGTTAATCAAAGTGCAGCAAACTTTCGCTCTCTCTGGCATCGGCGGCTTTTAGCAGCGGCTCTTTCAAGATATTGCGGGGTGGGGCACGGCATTGGGTGTGATTCTCTATCTTCGGGAACCCCGCAATTACATCTGGCACAACTCTGCATGAAGTAACGCTTCATAAGCCTTTGTGCGACCACGCTTTGAAGCGCCCGGGCCCTCTGTAAGTTGGCTTTTTGTCTCCCTCGTATACCCCTTTCAACCTCCCCCCTTCCCACCCATTGGAGACAGAAGACAGAATGCGATGTGTCGTCTTTGCCCGCCGCACAAAAGCTCAGTGCATTTGACACACCTTGGCCGGCACAAAGGATAAAAAGCGAGGCATGGCTTGGACACGCAGGACGCCGCTGCTAGGCCCGATAAAGACGCTTCAAAAAGTCGAGCCGTGAGGAGCCACGGCCCTCTTCTTCTCCCTCTCTTTCTTTCTTCCCAAGACCCTGCAGTGCCACAGAGAAAAGGGAAAGAAAGAAAGAAAGAAAAAAAAAAAGAAAGAAAGAAAGAAAGAAAGAAAGAAAAAAAAGAAAGACGGATTAAAATTTTGGCCATATATTGGGCACGTATCTGAATGCAAATGGAGCTGAACTGTGGTGAAATGGGATAGCATGGGAAATCTGATGCACATGTGTGTATTCATGAGAGCAGATGTGTTTACAGAGATGATATTTCCCTACAAGCACTGTAAAACCTGAAATCACCTATACTGACCAGTCAGTGGTCCTCAAGAGGAAAGTCAGGAATATTTTGGCCTCAATAAAACTTAAGCCTTGTGGCATAATATTGGTTAGAATAAAATTGATTTCATCCTTCCTTTTCTTTAAATAAAAGCAGCGAGGCACTACAGTGGAAGTAAACAGAAAACAAACATTTAAAAACATTTAAATTTGACTTTAAATTTAAATTCACAGTGATATGAAAACTCACCGTATTTATTTTCTTAATGCATCTTATTGATTCTATTGTGAACAGTTCATTTGTGCATATGTTTAAATTCTTGACTTTTGTTTTTTTAGCTCTTAATTTTTATTCAGTAGTCCAGTGAAATAACAGACTTCTAAACTTCTCTAATCATTTAGTCTGCTTAAACTCCGCCCCAATCAGCTATTTTTGACTGCAACGCCCACATCTCAAAATCCAATCAACTACTGATGGTAGAACCAAATGCCTGCACTGTGTTTTTCTTTTATGATAATCCGTTAAACTTCGATGTACATCACAATATGAAAAGAACTGTCGCTACTTATGTTATACTGCAACATTAACTTTGCTGCCATAACAACATAATGCCCTAAAATGATTGAAAACCCTAAAACAACAGTAAAAACTACAGCTCAAATTATACACAGGTTTAAATAAAGAATTAATATGAAGAATGAAGAATTAATGAAAGAACTGTCATAAAATATTAAAGTGTATCTAATAAACTTAATATTTATTTGATATTCCTTTAATAAACATATTAAGTAGGGTACAGCAGGGCTAATGGCACCCTGGGGTAAACAGCGCCTTTGATATTATTTTCCTCTAAACCACTAGATGGCAGAAAAAACGTGGCGTAGCACTTTCCAAAACATCTGCTTTTCAACATACACCTGCAAATTTGCCTGATCTTTGACGCCATTGCAGGCAGCAGTGCAAAGTCCATTCTGGACTTGCTTAATCTAATATTTGGTGTTTTTAAAATGTTGCAGATTAAAGCAAACGAGAATGCTAAAATGTTTTTATATATCTTGAGACAAAGGTTTTCTTAATGATTTTCAGTTTTATTTAAGATAATTAAAGCAGCAGTTTTTAAATAATAAAAGAATATGTAAAAGTATGGTATCTGGGGTAAAAAGCACCCCTGCTGTTAGGGCTAAACAATAATTAACATGATAATTAATAGAAAGCTGAATTTTCCATTTGTTGACATGGCATTGTTAGATTCAGATGGTAAATATCATGTATTATGATGGGTGTCCATCTTAGAGATAATCACTATGTTTAAAATGAAACCATCATATTTAAAAACATGATATCATATAATAAAATATCATTTGTTGTTACTACTGTAAATCTGTATTCTACTACTATGGGATGTCTTTAAATGCTGTCAGAATATTTACATTTTAAAATGAATTTGTTTCTGTATTTTAAACTATGTTTTATATTAGCATTTTAATTACCGTATATTTATTGAACAAAGAAATCTTTTATTTATTAAAATAAGCAGAAAATAGTACAAACTTTGCTAAAGTGTTTGTTTTATTATGAACTTGTTTAATTATTAACTTTATATAAAAAAATATATATATATTTTATATTTATATATATTGCCCCCTTTGCCACCTCATACATTTATATGATTTTTAAACAAAATGAACGACTTTCACACAAAATCTGTTGCTCCATAAATGTTCAATATAAACGTATATATTTTTCTGCAATTATACACTTTAGGTGCAGTAAAAGCACATTTTTCTGCCCTGAAATGTAGAAATGCAAAATGTTTCCTTTGAGGGTCAGGTTTAGGGTTAAAGGACTGACGATAAGTCAATGGAAAGTCACCACCATGATAAAAAAAACAAAAACAAGTCTGTGTGTTTTTAATTGAAAAGTGGTGAAATGGGAAAGCCTCTAAAGCGGGGTGAATGGTTAATGGGCTGCCCTTTGGCTAACCTGTACTCTGGGCTCATAGAGTCAGTGAACCTTACACTACACTGCTCCAGCGGCATCGATTGGTGGGACAGAGAGCAAACCTCTATTTTACAGTAACTTTCTACCCGATCAATCTGCCCTGGCCTGTCATACCCTCTCTCAGGGGGTCTCATCCAAAGACAGAGTGACATTGCGTGCTATCACAGGCACCATGTGATTAATTATAGTCTATAATGGAAAGCACAGTTTATCTTTGTGAATGTGCTTGTGCACGTATGCATACATAGGGGAGGGGACTGCTTTTGTTTGACACAGAGACATACAGTTTATTATTATTATTATTAGTATTTTATAAGCATATGTTTGAACAGTAAATTATTTAAACATTTCAGAAATCAAGATGAACTCTCGGTTTACATATTAAAGGAAGAGTTTTATACTGTTGCATATTATTATTATTATTGTTTTTTTCACATTGCATTTTTCATGGAGCACAAAAGGAGTATTTTTCAAAAACTCTTCTTTTGTGCTGCATGTAAAAACAGCATACAGGTTTAGAACACCAGGGTGAGTGATGATGGAATTTCAGTTTTTTAAAAATTAAATGGTGATTTTCAGTTGAACTAACTACTAAAAATTTAGTCAGATAAGAAATGTACCCTTTTTCTCTACTCCCTCTACTTCTATTCCCCCCTTTCCTTCTTTTTGCCTGTCTTTTTCTCTCTCTCTCTTTCTCTCCCTCTTCTCTACTGAAACAGATGGCAATTTATGCTGAGCACAATCAGGACTATTCAGCGTTGGGTAGGCTGGTCCTCCCCACAGGAGTGAGGCCCAATCACAGTCCTAATGAACACATTGAGAGCTGTCTGCTCCAAATGAGTCCCAGTAGGAGCCGGCCCACAGGTACCCCCTGCCCGCTGGCATCATCACACACACACACACACACACAGACACACACACACATGCTCACACGTACTGGCACAACGCAGCACAGAGCTTCTCGAGCAGCACTTAATTCAATCAAGATTCTTATCTCCAGCTGCCAGCATTCCAAAAGTGGAAAAAACAACAATAGGGATATAAGTTACATGCAGCGAGTTGTGGATTGACAGAACGTATTTGTACATGGGATCACAATTTAACGAGTGTGCAAGCGAAAAATTTCACGGGACTCATGAGCGGGACTATCACATTTTCACATGTGCTTTGAGGCTCAAAGCTGTATTTGAGTCAATGACGTATAATTCATTTTTTGGTCATATGTATTCATTTATTTAAAAGTACATTATGCAAATGCAATACAAACGTGCAATACAAACGTTCATGCATACAATGACTAGAATCTTTAAAAAAGCTTTAAAATATCTTTCATAAGGAGCATGTTTTTGATTTCTGAATTCAAATTCCTGTGTGATATCAGGTATGATATTTTTTCTGGAGCATAAAGTATAAATATAATAAATGTAAGGGAGATACAACTTTCCTTATAAAACAGAAGAAAAAAAGTTTTATTTAAAGAATGAAATTCTTGAATTTTAGAATTAAAATTTGAATTTAATTTTTGTTATTATTTCTTTAAAATTGAGAGGACCCTTGTAGGCCCTTGTAGTTTTGTGTCGAGGTCAATAAGCCTGTAAAAATATCTGATGTTTTGACCTTTTTTATGACAACACTATATGACAAAATTATTGTAATTTTAATACTGCTGTCAAATTGATTAATCGCGATTAATAGCAGTTTTTACAGCAGTAGTTTACATAATATATGTGCGTGTACTGTGTTTATTTATATGTATAAATACACAAACGTACATGTATATATTTAAGGAATATTTACATGTATATATGTATTCATATTTATATATGACTTATATTTTGCTGGGAAACAATTAACTGCTATTAATCGCATTCAAAATAAATGTTTTTGTTTATATAATATATGTGCGTGTACTGTGTATATTTATTAAGTATATATAAAGACACACATACAGTATATATTTTGTAAATATTTACATGTGCTTTTATATCATTTATATTATATGTAAATATATTTAATATATAAACATAACATATTTTTCTTAAATATATATATCCATGTGTGTATTTATATAAACTTAATATACACAGCACACACATATATTTTGTACACAAAAAGTTTTATTTTGGATGCGATTAATTGTGATTAATCATTGACCAGCACTAGATTTATATTATATATAAATATAAATATGTATTAAATTTATTTCTTAAATATATAAATGTATGTGTGTATGTATGTATATATTTAAGAAATAGCACACACACATATGTTATGTAAACAAATTTTTATCGATCTGACAGCACTAAATTTTGACTGTAAAAGACTTTAAAATTTAAATAGTATATATATATATATATATATATATATTTTGGCCTACAAGTTTTTAAACCATATAAAACCAAACTGAAAGTATATTTCTAAGAACTTGAATCATGTTTTAAACTAGATTTTCCATTTCTTTATTTTACATAATTGACCCATTCACACTTACTCTAGGTTTTTACCCAGTCTTAGCATGTCAGTTAGTTCTACACCGGTCTTCCATCTTATTTTCATCAATACTCTATATTCATATGCAAGTACTGTATGAATTGGAGACTCATGTGGTCGGTCTCTAGTGAGGACACACTTCTCCCATCTGTCAGTCTGGCTGCATGTATGTCTGTTGTGTGTGGGATGCTTTGCCTTTCCTGTGCTCTTTGGACTCGCCAATTCATTTCACCACATACACAGATCTCAACAAGTAGAAACTCCCTCCAACATGCAGAAACACAAAGACAGGAGAGCAGATCCCACACAGAGCGTTCGGGATCCCTCACACATCAATCACCCCCGCACTCCTGCCTCTCCTCGTGCGTCCGTCACAGAGGTTGACAGGAGCGCTGCCCCTCGCTCTTCCCCAATCTGCACCTGAAGAGCTGGTGGGCAAAGCCCAGTGCCTTCTGTCGCATGTCAAAACCCCACTGGGCCTGCAGCACTGAGGAAGTGCAAATATCCTCTAATGGCCTGGATGCAGATGGATGCGTCCATGACAATAGCCCCCGTGCTGGTGCTTTTTGTCAGCGGCCAGTAGAAAGGCCATCACAATGACTCAGCAAAATTATGCATGCAGTGAGGCGCCTTTCTCATGCTAAAGGCCACTGAGAATGGACGTCTCATTTCAGAGAGAAGTGGTGGGACTTCTTCTTTTAACATGTCTTAGAAGGGACTTCGGTTGGGACAATGCTGTGTTGGTGTAATTGGATAGAAGGGTCAGTTTTGGGCCTACTCAACTCATCAACTAGTCGATGCAATCCAAAGACTGACAAGGTGTCACTGAAAAGGTGGACGTGTTGGACAAGTTGGCGACTGACGTTGTGTGGCACCGTAGCATTCGATAGCTTCCTCTTTGGTCTTCTGAACACGAAGGTTTCGCTCCAACCAGAGGTTACGTAATGAAAATCACACCTGTCTTTGTGTGGCGTTTCTGTTCAAATAGCGGTGTAAATGGGATCCTCCTGACTCACAGCGGGGTTGTGCGCTTGTGTCTTCAGCCGGCCCGGCTTCACGGTGCCCTGTAGAGCGTGGTCAGTGCGGTCGCGTGTTTTCGCAGTAATCTAAAACCAGGAAGCCTTTGAAACCTAATGAAAGCCTCTGGAGAAGGAGGTTGGCGGTCCTGCGTCACTAGGACACTCGGAGTGTTTTGTTCAGACTCCCTGTGGTAGGTCACAGACATGGACGCTTGGACCTTCTGCAGCTGCGAGGTCCGTACTGACCTTCATGTGGGCAGCCCACGAGACCAGCGCTTAACGCTCATCCTAACCAAAGCTGCAGGACTGATTATTCTGTAATTAATTACAACCACTGAATTATGTGTGTACATATCATAAATGATCACTGTTGTGTTGTGTTTTATTGTGGAAGCCTCTTTTCACCTCAGAGTGAAACAAGGCAATTGCGACTTCTACAATTTTGACTATAACTACAATTCTGACTTTGTTTTTCGTAAATGTGACTGTATCACTTACAATTCTGACTTTATTTCTTACAAAGGCAATTTTTTCCTCACAATTATGACTTTATATCCAGCAAATGTGACTTTTCTCACAATTTTGACTTTATATCCAGCACATGTGACTTTGTTGCTCCTAAAAGCGACTTTTTAACTCACAATTCTAACTCTGTTTTTTTATATTAGTTTTCTAACTGTTTTTTAAGATCATAATTGACTTTATAACCTGCAAATGTCGCTTTGTTTCTCATAAATGCCACTTTTTAACTGACAATTCTACTGCTACTTTATATCTCGGGTGTGACTTGATATTCTGCAAATGTGACTTTTCTCATAAGTGTTTCTCATCAGTGTGACTTTATAATTCACAATTCTAACTCTGTTTCTCATATTATGTTTTTTAATCGCATAATTGACTTTATATCTTGCAAACATTGCTTTGTTTCTCATAAATGTCACTTTATTGACAATTCCGACTTTAATTCTCACATTTGCAATTTTACATCACAATTATGACTTTGTTTCTGCTGAATGCAACTTTATAACTCACAATTTCTCAGTATTTCACACAATTGTTTTTTAATCTCATAATTGACTTTAAAACTTGGAAATGTTGCTTTGTTTCATATAAATTCCATTTTATAACTGACAATTCTGACTTTATTTCTCACAACTGCGATTTTATATCTTACAATGATGACTTTATAACCTACAAATGTGACTATTTCTCCTAAATGCAACTTTATAACTCACAATTCTAGCTTTATTTCTCAAAATTGTGATTTTATGTCTCACAATTATGACTTTATTTGTCACAGTGGGACTTTGTTCCTCATAAATGTGACTTTATATCTCAAAAGTCCTTTATTTCAGATAAATCCAACTTTATGTTTCATTATATATTCAATCATGACTTTATATCTCACAATTATGACTTTATATGCAGTTAATTTGACTTTGTTTCTTCTAAACGTGACTTTCTAAACTCACAATTTTAACTTTATTTCTCATAATTTTTTTAATCTCATAATTGACTTTATAAATGATATTTCTGACTTTAATTTTCACAGTTGCAATTTTATATCACAATTTTGAATTTATTTCTTACAACTGCAACTTTATATCTCAATTATGACTTCATATCCATCAAATGTGACTTTATTTCTTGTAAATCTGACCCAAAGTGTAACTATATCCTGCAAATGTGACTTTGTTTCTGCTGAATGTGACTTTACAACTCACAGTTTTACAATATTTCTCATAATTGTTTTTTAATCTCATAATTGACTATAAAACCTGGAAATGTTGCTTTGTTTCTCATAAATTCCATTTTATAACTGACATTTCTGACTTTAATTCTCACAGTTGTAATTTTATATCACTATTTTGACTTCATTTCTCACAACTGCAATTTTATATCTTACAATGATGACTTTATAACCTACAAATGTGACTATTTCTCCTAAATGCAGGTTTATATCTGACAATTATGACTTTATTTGTCACAGTGTGATTTGCATCCTGCAAATGACTTTATTTTTTTATATCTCACATATCTCACTCTTGACTTTTTTTAACATAATTGCAACTTTGCTTTTCATTATATATTCAATTATGACGTTATATCTCACAGTGTGACTATATCCTGCAAATGTGGCTTTGTTTTTTGCAGATGAGACTCACAGTGTGACTTCTTTCTTAAAATGCAACTGTAAATATTCATCAGACAATTTTGTGTTTTTTAATCTAAGGTGGAAAATGGCTTCTACAGTTCCACTATTAATCCACTGAAAAAAAAAGATACAAGAAAGAAAAAAACAAGCAAGAAAAAAAAAACACAGGGTATCATTTTTCACAGAGTTTCTGGCAATTTTGTAAACACTCTCACTACATGTGTGAAAGAGGAGCAGCGTGTTCTGGTCTTGATTACAGGTCCAGCAGTCTAAGCAGAAAGGGAAGATTACAAAACACCTCTCTCACACTTTCAGATAGGCTTAGCGTTTATAAGCTAACAAGATGGTGCGGACTGTGGTAGTCGCACACATAATAAGGTTGTTGTTGTATTTGTTAAAAAACGTGAGGGCCAATTTTGTGTTTCAGCAGTGGAAAATCCAATCTCTTGTGTTATTTTGACACACTTCCAAAGTTTATGGATTTTCCTGTGTGGTAAAATTGGGTATAAAAGATTTTAGTGGCACACCTTGTGTGAAGCAAATGTTGCGCTGTTTGCACAACGTCGGTGTCCTCTTGTGAGGTCTGGCCTCAGGTGGTAACTTCGGAGAACTGCATTATTAAGCTACTGTAAATTAAAAGCTGACTGTGGTTTTTCCGGTACCTGTCATAAACGTGTTCTTTCCCTGTCACTTTGCTGTTTAATCATTTTGAAATAATGAGTTAATGAACAAACACAATTGAATCAGTTAATTAATAAGCATATGTATCATGAAACAAAATATTATGTGCATTACAAATCCAATAAGCGACTGATGTCAAATTATTAATTGCAAAAAGTAATTAGATGGTGTCAGGAAGACAAGTCACCAGTCATTACTTTTACAAACACCCACTTATTCTAGATCTTTTAATGCTTATCTTCCAGGAGATTCTCCTGATTTTTCAAGACATTTTGTCAGATTAAACCGGCTGTCTCCGGTTATTTGGAGATCCACAGGTATCTATGTAGATGATGGCAGTCTGCACGCCTGATCTCTCCATATCTATGCGAATATTGATGGCAAAAGGCTGCGTGGAAGTCTGGCCACTGCTTTTATCTTATCACCTTATCATACTCTGCATGGGAGCATAGCTGCTATAAGTGCTCCTAGTCTCCTCTACAGACATCAACAAACTTTGTACATCACATTTAAGGGTTTTTTAACATGTACACTTGAATAAAATTAATACCAATTAGCAAACGTGATCTTCAACTATATAAAAAACCAACATGGAATGACCAGGTCTGTAGTAGTCCAGACAGTAAATCTGGGTCAGTCTAACCCTGTCTGACCCCCTGCTTGTTCCTTTAGCCTCTTTGTCTCCATTTAGCCCTTCTACCCCAGCATGATCAGTTTCTTATCATGTATTTATTTGTTTAATCCACCCCTCCCCCCGACTCGGCTGCCCACTTCATCCCCCCACCCTCCCCCCAAAACCCAACCCAGAGAAGCCCAGAGATGCTGCACAATGGGCGGATGTCTCGTCGCCAGCCTCGGAGTCCCATCCGGGGGTGATCGTGCTCCCTTCATCTCTCTCTCGTGCTCTCTGTCACTCATAGGCTCAGATGTGGCCATCCTGCCCCAGTCGTGCACACACATTATAAATAATGAATGCATTAGCATGCGTGAATGTCTTTTTGGGGATGTGTATGTTAGGGTGGGGGGAGGGTTTATGCCTTAATTCATTATTAATCTACTTCGCGAGCTAAAAGGAGTCTGCCTGGGCCTGTAGGCCTCTGCTAAACCCTGCTTTAGGGGGTCTGGCTCGCTGCAGCCTAAACAACCCCCCTTCTTTTCACAACCCTCATCGTCCAGCTAAAACCAATCCTCATCCCATCACGCTCATTCCACCCATCTTCGTCTTGTTATTCAATCTGGCACTCATCTAGTAGTATTTAAGTAGCTTTTGATGGGCGCAGGTAGACTGGTTTGGGAGACAGCTGGCTGATTTGGAAGAGGAGGGGGTGATGCTCTTAAAAAAGCAGTTTTCAAAAGAGGGTTTTTGCTGCAGTGTAGAAGAACAACTTTGGATCAGACAGTTCTAAAAAAAACACTTTTGTCTTAGTGCACTCTTTAAAATACAATTCTTTATTGGCATCTATGGTTCTATAAAGAACCTTTAACATCCATGGAAACTTTCCAGTGCATAAAAAGTTCTTTATAGTGGAAAAAAGGTTCTTTAGATTATTAAATGTGCTTCACACTAATAAACATGATTTGTTTACTGAAAGGTTCTTTGTGGAACCCAAAATAGTTCTTCCATGGACCTGCATAGAAACCTCGTTAATGATCTGAAGAAACTTTTTTCCACTACACTTTTAAAAATAAAGGTTTCAAAAGTGTTTTTTTTTTCTTTTTGCAGTAATGGCATTCAAGAACCATTTTTGGTTTTCCATAGAACCCTTCGGTGTACAGTTCTTAAAAGAACCACTTTTTCTTAGTGCACTCTTTGAATTAAAGGTTCTGTATTGGCATCTATGGTTCCATAAAGAGCCTTTAACATCTATTAAAACTTTTTTAATGCATGAAAGGTTCTTTAAATTATTAAATGTTCTTCACACTAAGAAAGAAAATGTTTATTTTAGGAACTGTTCACTGAAAAGTTCTTTGGGGAACCCAAAATTGTTCTTCTGTGGCATTGCATATAACTTTCTTAATTTTTAAGAGGGTGTGAAGAACATTTTAATGATCTGAAGAAACCTTTTCAACTACACTCTTTAAAATGAAGGTTTTAAAAGAGGTTTTTTTTGCAGTCATGGCATTCAAGAACCATATTTGGTTCCCCAAAGAACCTTTTAGTGAACAGATCTTAAAAGTACCACTATTTTCTTAGTGTACTCGTTAAAATAAAGGATAAAGCATCTTTAACATCCATGGAAACTTTTCAACGCATAAAACGTTCTTTATAGTGGAAAAAAGGTTCTTTAGATTATTAAATGTTCTTCACACTAATAAAAAAATTGGATCTTTTAGGAACTGCTCACTGAAAAGCTCTTTGGGGAACCTAAAATGGTTCTTGTGTGGAATCACATAGAAGCCTCCTTTATTTTTAAGGGTGTGTGAAGATGATTTCTCCACTACACTCCTGAAAATAAAGGTTTCAAAAGTTTTTTTTTTTTTTTTTTTTTTTTTTTTGCAGTCATGCCAATAAAGAACCATTTTGGGTTTCCCAAAAACCTTTCAGTAAACTGTTTTTAAAAAAACACTTTTTTCTTAAAAATAAAGGTTCTTTATTAGCATCTATGGTTCCATAAAGAGCCTTTAACATCCATTAAAATTTTTCAGTGCATAA
Organism: Labeo rohita; assembly: GCF_022985175.1. NCBI lineage: Eukaryota > Metazoa > Chordata > Actinopteri > Cypriniformes > Cyprinidae > Labeo > Labeo rohita. The sequence goes on from NC_066882.1 coordinate 8,338,798, forward strand.
AAGTTTCTTTGTAGTGGAAAAAAAAGGTTCGTTAAATTATTAAATGTTCTTCACGTTAAGAAAAAAATGTTCTTTTAATGGTTCACTGAAAGGTACTTTGGGACATTGCATAGAAACCTCCTTTATTTTTAAGAGTGTGTGAAGAACATTTGAATGATCTAAAGAACCTCTTAAAAATAAAGGTTCCAAAAAAGGGTTTTCGCAGTGATGCCATTGAAAAAAAAACATTTTTTTTGGTTCCCCAAAGAACCTTTGAGTGAACAGTTCTTGAAAAGCACATTTTTTTCCCAAGAAGAACATTGTAATGATCTTAATTAATTTGTAATGATCACTATTAATTTTAATAGTGTAGAATCTTTGGTGCATTGGATTTTTTTTTTTTTTTTTTTTTTTTGTGGACATTAAAGGTTTTTCAAGGAACCATCAATGACAACAAAGAATCTTTTTTTTTTTTTAAGTTATATTTTTGGGCGTTTTTGGCCTTTAATGGACAGGACAGGAGAGAGATTACAGGAGAGTACTGGGCAGAGAGAGGGGATTGGGATTGGCAAATGACCCTGAGACGGGATTCAGGGTCGACTCGCGTCGCCACGAGCACAGGTGTGCTATATGTTGGCGCACAAACCACAAGGCTATTGGCATGACAGAATCTTTATTTTTAAGAGTGTAGAATTTGAAGTGCAGTGGAAAGGTTTTGTGGATGGTAAAGATTCATGGAACCATCAGTACCAACAAAGCCTTTTTTTTTAAAGAGTGTAGAATCTTTTGTGCAATGGAAAGGTTCTGTGGATCTTAAAGGTTCTTCATGGAACCAATAATGCCATTTAAGATACTACCAAGATACAGCATCAACCCATACAGCCTTCTAGCCGTTTTTTTGGTTGCTGTCGAATCTGAACTGATAGCTGGAAGCCTATTGACTTTGAAGTTGCTGTTAGTGAAATTTGGTTTGGATGAGGGGAAGGGGGCGGGGTTATCTGAAGGTTAGAGGGCTCACAAACCCTCTGTTTTGATCACAGAGGCACGATGTCCCATATATGGGGGGCGCGTGAGGATAAGTGCTATTTTTAGACATGAGATTACAGCACAATTATGCACCATATCAGTACTAGAATAATGAAATGAATGTGCACTAGCCTGCAGCAAGCCATTGTGTGAATGTGTCGAGCGATTGTAATCGTAGATGGGATTAAGACATTGTACCTCAATTGCACATGTACAGTCTTAGGTCTACAGTTTTTATTTTACAACATTTATTGATGTTTAACAGTGATAATGTGTAGAGGATAAGCTTTGTGACTATGTGTTTGTGTCCTCTCATGCCACTAGAGTGCACTGCTTGCTATGAGCCACGTCCAATCACAGCGCTCCATGTAAAATCCATAGTTGGAGGGATAGACTACACACATCCAGTCACTTTGTAGCATGTACAGAATTTCTCTTCATGCAAACATGAACACTCCCCCCACCATGCACGCAGAAACCGGATATCAGCTTTCCTTTGTCACCTAAAATGAACATACATAATCACGTTTCCCTAAAACACCATGATACTCATAAATATAACTGACCCAGATAACAATGTCAGAATGAGACACATATCACAGTGTGAGCTATGCCTTCATTCTTGCATGTATTTTTGTCTTTCTCTTCTCTTTCTCTCTGAATGTTTGCCATATGTGCTTTGGGAGAGAGCGCTATACTGAAGGGAAAAGATTCCAGAGTGAAGCATTGCTTCCTTGAAAAGCAACGCTGCGTATCGCTCTTTTGTGCAGGGGATTCTCTTTCAACTTTGTTGCCTAATGTGTCACTCTCTCACTCACACGTAAGAGCGTCCCTTTGATCTTTTGCAGTTTTCGTTGAGTTAGCACGGTTGCACTACTGCCAGACTGCTTACTGCATTATCACTTCAATGTAAATTGTGTGATTAAATTCTTAATCCTATAGATTAAGAAAGGTGCATCATCATAAACGGTGACTTAAAGTATCAAATATAGATGTTATGCTAAATAAGTATAGATGAGCAAAAAATTGTTTTATAAGCATGCCATGGATTTGATGTATTATCGAATATACTGAGTGACTGGTTTTAAATTATAAACAACTTTTACAATTTCTAACTCTTTATATCTTTATACAGAGCGAATTCAGCTAAAAAGAGAAAATAAACAGAATTAGATAATATTAGGTGCCATATTCTGAGGCAAATCTGAGGCAAAATAATAACATCCCAAAAGGATAAAATGACAGGTGTCTGTGCTTTCTTTCTTTCTTTTTTTTTTTTTTTTTAATTCAGTAAAATATGACAGGATTTGTTCCTATTATCTTAAAAAATCAACTAAAGGCTTAGGCTTAAATGTTTAAAATAAATTTGGTTATAAAACTAAAATGTGACCCTGTACCACAAAACCATTCATAAGTAACATGGGTATCTTTGTAGCAATAGCCAACAATACATTGTATGTTTTCTTTTATGCCAAAAATCATTAAGATCTTAAATAAAGATCATGTTCCATGAAGATATTTTGTACATTTCCTACCGTAAATATATCAAAACTTAATTTTTGATTAGTAAAATGCATTGCTTAGAACTTCATTTTGACAAATTTAAAGGTGATTTTCTAAATATTTTGATTTTTTTGCACCCTCAGATTCCAAATTTTCAAATAGTTGTATCTCAGGAAAATTATTGCTCTACCATAACAAACCATACATCAATGGAAAGCTTATTTACTCAGTTTTCAGATGATGTATAAATCTCTATTTCAAAAAATTGACCCCTATGACTGGTTTTGTGGTCACAAATAAATAAATCATGTATTTATTTAAGGAAAAGGAGCCCACAAGTTTAAACATGTGAACTGTATAAGTTAATAAATTAAAATAATTAAATAAATAAATTGTTTATTTATTTAAGAATCAGCTTAGACAATGTAGAAAAAAGTGAGGTGACTTTAAATTAAAATTAAAATGACAATAAAATATAAAATAATTTGCCGCTTCATATTTTTTTAATAACTTTGCTACTATTATAAATCATGAAAAATAGCTAAAAATACACAAGTAAATGTCCCAACACTTTTGACTGGTAGTGTAGGTTTATTTGAACCGTATTAGGTGTTAGCAGTAGCCCACTCCATTACCATTGAGAGCCAGGTTGCTTTTGCTGAGCCTTTGGAATGTGCTCGGTGCTATGTTTGGGTCTGGGGGTCTTCGCTGCGGGTGTCGGGGGCAGCGGCAGGAACCACACTGTGCCTATGAACTCCATTCAAACTCTGAAATGCCTCAGCCTAGGCAGGAAATTGAAATATTGGGCTGTATGTGCAGGCCAATGACCATCTATCATGGCATGTTGGCTCTGGGAGAGCAGCTCCATAGATCAGAGATAGGCTGCAGAGTCTACAGGTTAAGAGGTAAAAAGACAAGAAGAGAGCGCCTTGCAGGGGTCCGGTTTTAAACTCTGAATCCTTTCACCTTAAAGAAAAAAAAAAAAGGACTGGGCCCCTCTTTCACTCATCCAGCAGTGGAAGGAGCATTAGTCAGGGATAGCAAATCTTTAGTATTTCTTTTCATTTGGAAAGGAGAGGTATAGGCAAGAAGTTAAGCAAGGCCAACGTCAACGAAAACAGTGATGCAAAATCAAAATGCCTGATCAACACATGACCTTAATAACTTTGCACATAGTCATTGATCAACACTAAATGTAGAGAAGATCAGGAAAATGCAACTCTCTCAATCATTTTAACCAAATCACTAACAGTGATAACAGCCAAACAGTACAGTACAAGTTGACAGTATAAGTCTTCATACATATGTGACCCTTGACCACAAAACCAGTCATAAGTAGCATGGGTATATTTGTATCAATAGCCAACAATACATTGTATAAAATTTTCGATTTTTCTTTTATGCCAAAAATCATTAGGATATTAAGGTAATTTTCCATAAAGATATTTTGTACATTTTCTACCATAAATATATAAAAACTTAATTTTTGCTCAGTAATATGCATTGCTAAAAACTTAATTTGGACAACTTTAAAGGTGATTTTCTCAATATTTTGATTTTTTGTGCACTTGCAGATTCCAGATTTTCAAATAGTTGTATCTCTGCCAAATATTGTCCTATGGTGACAAACCATACATCAACAGAAAGTTTATTTATTCAGCTTTCAGATGTTGTGAAAATCTTAATTTCAAAAAATGGACCCTTATGACTGGTCCAGGGTCACATATAAAAAAATGAATAAATATTTAAATAAAAAATTAAATTAAAAAGTTAATTAATGTGTTTCATTCAATTAAGTGAATTATTGTTATTTTCATAATATATTTCTTATATGTTTATCATTTTTAAGTAAATGTCTGAAATGAAATGGGGGTGCATAATAATTACTTTCTTTTAACAAACATTGTTTAACAGCCCTGTGTAACTGACATTAATTTGCACTGCTACTCTCATTTTTATGGCAATAAAACGTCAAAGTTTAAAACAGAGAGTACATAAAAAATAAATAAACATATCGAAATACCAAAAACAACAGAAGTCACTTTTCAGGCGTTTAAATAAAATTGGTAATACTCCTCGGTCTCGCTTACGCAGCCTATCTATTGGATTTTGTAGGCTACAGATTGACATTCCACCATGTTTTTGTCAACAGGCTTTTTCGAAGAACATTTAAGAAGGGCCTTTTGAAAAGTTTGATAAAGACCACTTACACAAAACATTTCCTGCAAACGCATTTGACTCCTTAAAGGTGTGCGGCTGAGTCACTCTGTGATTATATAAAGGTAAAAATGCGCCGCAGTCGGCGGACGTGCGAAGCAGGATGTTGAATATCACTTTAAATTTCCCAAAACACTAAACCCGACAGATTTGTTTACGAATTTCTTTGTAACAACCGCTCGCTTGACCCTATAGACCAGTGCGGTCAAGCGAGCGGAAAAATTGCTCCCAATTAGTGGTTTTGAGGCGACTCAAGGTATGTGGTACTCATACAGGAAATGACATCAACGGGTCAAAACTAAAAATATGTCGCAGGGTGGACGGTGAGTGTGGGACGCCCTGAAACCCCTCTGTTTTGGATGCTTCGAAACAGGTTTCTATAGTTTTGGGAGGTGGATGCTTGAGGACCTGAGCTGAGTGAGCGCATCTCAACCATCACTTTCATCCTCTGCAAGTTCAGCGCAGACGACACACTTTCTCTGAGACGCCGGTACGCAGCAATGTCAGTTTGCACACGGGGCACAGATTACATGTCGCACTCTCTAGTCTGGGCATGTGTAGTCCTTTAACATTGTCTTCAACTAAATATATGCGTTCATGTTGGGGAATTGTGTTAGTTCAGAAGCCGGTAGGGTGTCGCAGGTGCAGCTGTCTGGGGCAGAGAGAGGAGACAAACATCACAGACAGTGAAAGCTGGAGTGTTGACAGCTGATGGAAGCGTCGTTATATATGAGTATGATTGTGTACGGCACATTTTATTGTGAACCCACTTTATGTAGCGAGATAATGCGAAGGTGCACCTGCAACGATTCGCGCTATGAAGTGTTAATGAGGCGCATCCATGTTTGAGCTCCTGCATCACTGTGACGAGAGCGAATCAGGTGCCAAGGCGTATGTGGTCATGTGTTTTTTGTTGTTGTTGGGATTACACGTCGATCTGGAGCGTGCCTTTGATAATTTTGTCCCACTGCTGTACACACTTTTACATCATGCTGCATGCATGATTGCATGCATGAGGATAATAGGCGATGCTTTGTGCCACATTACGAACGGGTTCACTTTATTGGGCACCAAGTTTCTTTATGCAAACTTAATTTCTATTGTTGTGTTACACATTAGAATCCATTTGGAGGTGTGTGTGTGAGTGTGTGTATACATATATATACTACCAGTTAAAAGTTTTGTAACAGTATCATTTTTAATGTTTTTATTTTTTTTAAAAGAAGTCTCTTCTGCTCACCAAACCTGCATTTATTGGACCCAATATACCATTCTTTTAAATGGTATAGTGTATAGTGTTTATAATAGCTTTTTATTTCAGATAAATGCTGATTTTTGGATATTTCTGTTCATTGAAGAATCCTGAAAAAAATTTAGTCAGCGGTTTTAAATGGTGATAATAATTATTGATGATAAAAAATGTTTCTTAAACAGCAAATCAGCATATAAGAATGATTTCTGAAGGATCATGTGACACTGAAGACTGGAGTAATGATGCTGAAAATGCAGCTTTGATCACAGAAATAAATTACATTTTAAAATATATTCAAATAGAAAACAGTTATTTTAAATAGTAAAAATATTTCAAAATATTACTGTTTTTGGTGTACTTTGGATCAAATAAATGCAGGCTTGGTGAGCAGAAGAGACATTTTACAAATATTAAAAATCTTACTGTTCAAAAACTTTTGACTGGTAGTGTATATTTACAGGTAGCATACTAAAAATATCAAACTATTGTTTTTGACTAACATAAATTGTAATTTATAGGTATTATACAAAAATGTGACAACTTGACCCAGTTATTTAAATGTTTAAAAATATTCACTAAATACTTTTATTTTCCTGCGTGTTCTAGGTCTTGTGATTGATTGATCTGTGCATATGTTTTATTTTTGCCTTCGTAATTGTAAATCAAAATGTCATAACTTGATCTTGCAGTGAAAATGAGATTTCTGTCTGGTGACGTGTGCTGGACCAATCATGTAGTCCTCTTGAACCCATCCCTGCAAGCTATGGTTCATCTGCCTCCAATTGTGAGCCCAACACCCACATCTCAAAATCCAAACAACTGATGGATAGAACAAGGTCCCCACCCTACATTTATTTTTTCTTTTTCAGTAAGCATTACACTCGGCTGTAAGTCACAATACGGAAGAATTTGTTCCGTTTCATCATGACTTTAACTATTATTAAAAAGTTGACTCTTTCCTCAAAAATAGGATATTACAATTTTTGTTTGGAGAATCCAATTCAGAAACACACTCAAAAATTGTATTGAGTAATTGAATCCACCATCTAAACGTACTGCCAAAGAAAACACATTAGTGTAATGAAACTCAGTTTGACAGTATAGTATATTTGACAACTGTGACAACTAGCCCCACTCTACCGTAATCTTGATTTATTTTTTACAGATGCTTCATGCACGTCATCTCTTGCAGAGAGTGTGTATTTATGCAGTGTCCTGCCAGGGCTTCAGTGCTGAGCCGCAGTTTAAACCTGCTGTCTGTGTTGCCTGTCTGGAGTGATAACTGTATTATTCATGCTTGCGTGTAGACAGCCCTGTTAATCTCCTGCCACGCAATAGTGCTTCCATCAGCCGCGCTCCTCACGAGCGACCCACATGTGTAAGTGCGTTCGCGTGCACGTGTGTGCGAGGGTGTATATAAGATGCATAGGTCAGAGCAGGCTGGTTTGGTGTCATAGTGGTGTGTGCAGCAAATCCCGGCCTTTGAGGTCTCAGTAATTAGCTGGGTGGGGGCATTCAGCATGGCCATATATTCACCATGCTGAAAGGGTGCGGGCAGGGGGTCTATTGACGGCTGACAGGTGCAGCAGCGGAAGGCGTCAGGAGTTTGGGCAATCGAAACCAGAGCTGCAGTCTAGTAGAACCGTCTCCGGCCCCTAGGTTACCCCTCACCCCCCTCCTGGGGGTCAAAATTGAAAGCAAGTTCAAGACCCTTTTCCTGCCCTATTTTGCTGTGCACAAGGTCTGCTGTGTGTTTTGTGATTGAATGTGGAGGGTGGACACAAAGAAAGCATGATTGACGCTGTTATCGTATTTTTTACTCTTGTTTAGGTGCTGACAACATGTGTACATAAAATTCTTTTCTTTATTCTTTGTGTGTGTGTGTGTATGTATATATATAATGTATGTACATGTGTGTTTATGTATTTACACACTTTGCTATATACATACTATATATATATATATATATATATAAAACACAAACACAAAACATCATATATATATATATATGTATATATATGTTTTGTGTTTGTATATATACTTACAATTTATACTTACAATACAATTTATTTATATTTTTTATGTTATTATTATTATTTTTTATTCTTATAAAAAACAATGACATGCATATATTAAATGCATCAATATATTATTTTAGTACTGTGCGACAATGAATCATGACTAATCACTTCCAAAATAAAAGTTTAATGTATGTGTGTGTACTGTGTATATTTATTATGTATATATAAGTACACACACAAGCATGGCTATATTTAAGAAAAATATGTTGTTTATATAATAAATATATTTTTATACAATATAAATTATATCAATAATAATGTATTTTTTCAAAATATGTATTGTATGTGTGTGTATTTATATATACATAATAAATATACACAGTATACACATTCTATGCAAACAAAAACCTTTATTTTGGTTGTGTTTATTCACGATTAATCGCTGCTGTATGTATGTGTCGTTTTATATATATATATATATACATATACATACACATAATAACAGTACACACGCATATATTATATAAACAAAAACTTTTATTTTGGATGCGATTAATCGCGATTAACCATTGCCCTGCACAATTTTTTTGTTTTTTTGAAAAAACAACATGCATATATTAAATGCATCAATATATTGTTATGAAATTATTTTTAATGTATTAAATTATTAATGTTTTTTATGTCATATGCTAATGCAATATATAATGTGCATATATATTTTGTGTGTGTATATACTTGCAAATTAAGCTTACAATTTAATTTATTTCGATTTTTTTATTTTTATTAAAAAACAACAACATGCATTAAATGCATCAATGTATTATAATAAAATTATTTTTAAATGATTAAATTAAATTATTCTTCTTTTTATGTCATATGCTAATGCAATATATAATGTGGATATATATAATGTTTTGTGTGTATATATACTTGCAATTTGCGCTTACAGTATAATTTATTTATATTTTTTATTTTTATTAAAAACAACAACATGCATTAAATACATCAATGTATTATAGTGAAAAAATTTAATTATTAAATTATTAATCCTTTTTTATGTTTGTTATATATGTAGTTATATGCTCATACAATATATAATGCTTTGTGCTTATGTTAGAGTTTTGCAGTTTTCTTTCCACCATATTATTCCACCAATCGCATATTACTATATTATTTATTTATTTGTACATTTAATATTTTTGGCCTTTTCCCTTTCTTAGGCAGAACAGTATAGAGATGACAGGAAGCCAGGTAGGCAAAGTTACTAAAAAAATACATAAAACATTTTGAAGAGTGTTTTTAGGCCTTGTCCCAAATTGCACACTAATATACATGTCCACTAGTTTTTGTGTTCACTATGCACCCACAAGCCATCATTTTTGTGCCTCACCAAGTGTAAACGCAATGTCTTAGGGAGTCGTTTGGGACAGGGCCTTACCAGTTGACTCGTTAGAGCAGACAAGTACTCTAATAGTCGATTACTTGTGCACATCCCTACTGTGAAGCATGTACCATTTACATTGTTTTTTTACACAGCCGGTCCAGCCTGAACTGCTTAATCTTAGTTACCGCCATTACAAATCCTGCTGTCTTGGTGTGAGAGCCAGACAGAAGGCTTTCTCTGAAAGCTTTGGTTTTATTCAGCATTCCTCAGAGGTTTATGGGCAGGTGTTTAAAATTAAGAACAGGATATTTATTGGAAACTTTCTGAAGGCACAAAACTTTTTTTTTGCTTACCTCTCAATTAGACACATACTCAACAGACATACAAAAGCACAGGCCGTTGCACACACACGGACCCTCTTACCCTGGCACATTGTAGAACAACTGAACAAGCAGATAAAATGCAAACCCCTGTCGTTGCTCCCACACTCTAACCATTAGCTCAGGTCAGTGTGTTCTGTGGGTGGAGGCCAGGAGTGTATTTTTTGACCTGTAATTATCAGGGCTTAACTGTACCATTGGTACTTTGCAGAAATCAAGGTGCCACTCTGCAGCTCTAGAGCCCTGCACCAGGTCCTGATTGCAAGTTACTGGGTCGGGGATATCAAGTGCGAGAGCAGAAATGTGAAATCCCAGATAAAACCCAGAGCCTTAAGGAGCCATGAAGTGCATGTAATGAGGAAAGTGATGGGGTTTGGGTGTGCTGAGCACACAGTCATATGGAGGATGTCTTTGAGTGAGAGTCTCTGTGACATTTGTCCTCCCTAATCCAGGATTTATAGAGGACTCACAAAATTTAACAAGGTTAAATCAGTAGGCAGGTTAGCAAAGCATAACGGAAGCACGGCTTGACAAAAATTAGTAGGCCCTAGACAACCTGTGAATTGCTTGTCCTGCCTTAATGGACACTATTTCACGTTTTGGTGAACTGATGAAGAATTTGTATGAATTCATTTCATTTTTGTATGATCTGCTTATGCCTTATTGATGGTTAGTTTTGGGTTGAAGTTAAAGGTGGACTTTCATATGTACATTTAAATCCTGTGAATTCCCAACCAGTTTTCCACAATGTAAAAGAGTTAAGTTTTCTAATGAGATTGGGTTGAGTAAAATAGCACATTGATAATGTCCTATATGGTTCCAGGAATGATGTACTTCTCTTTGTTTTTATGCCCTGTTAGGGTTTTGTACAACCGCTAAGCTAATGACCGTATTTTGCAGAGCTTAATAAGTCAAAAATGCATCTGCCCTGGAAAAGCTGAATAATGCCAGATATTAATGGAGCAGGGCCCTGAATGATTCCCGGGTTGGCGTGGCAGTTAAACGCATTCCAGGTTTTGTGGAGGCCATTATTCCTGCTCCTTAATCACCACCTCTGCTTTTATTACCCCCAAAGCCTCACTGTGTGGCTCGGGGAAACCACATGTGGGCACAGGCCAGGAAATGTCGAGCAGACAAGAAAATGTCTTCCTTTCCCCTTAAAAGTAATAGCCTTAACCAAACACCAAAGGCAGGCTGTTCTTAACCAGATTGTGCTGTCTATAACCGTTTATGGGACGTTGGATGCTGTACTGGAGGGATTGTTGGATACTGGTTCTCAGGATGTTTTATAATAGTTATGCAGTACAACTGATTCCAGGAAGTCTTATAGTTTTCATGTGTCACTTGAGATTGTGTTGAGAAAGCTGATCTTAAATGTCATCCTAAGTCAGTGCTTCCAGACTACAGTCCTTGGAACCCACTTCGTAGAATGTTTTAGTTGTCTCCCTATTTAATACAGTAACAAACAGATGAGTTGAATCAGGTGTTGTAATTAGTAAAAATTAATTGGATTCATATTCACATGTAAATAATTTTGTCTAAATAATTAACTTTTAATGAAGGTTTGAGAACTATTTGACTATGGCTGTTGGTCATAGTCATTTAAGTTGTTGCAGTTTTTATCTTGCAATTCTGACTTTATTTCTTGCAGTTCTGATTGTATATATCACAGTTCTGTTTTTTTTTTTTCTCAGAATTGTGAGATACAAATCCAATTCTAACTAGGAAAAAAAGACTGATATGTTCTCATAATTGCAAATTTATTAGTGCTGCCCTCGACAAAAGATTTTTCTGGATGACTATTAGTTGCACATTTATTAATAAACCATATAAATCATAATAATGAGCCTTTAATTGCCTAGTAGATATTTCACTCTGTTGATATATTTTTCATGTCTATAAGGCAAGTATGCACACAGTCTTGATTCTGTGAACTTGTTACATGCTCAAATACACAGAGACTGAGACGGCAGAAAGCGCTTTTTACAAAAGCACAACGTTTCGTTGTTATTGTGAGGGTACACAAATAAACGTAGAGTCTTTACAGATTTGAAAGATGTATTTTATCTGTATGACCCATGATGGAGTATTTTAAGAGCAAGTGACCGCACCGGTGCCTCCATCTGTCATGCAATAAGTGCACTACTATTCAACTTCCATACTCCACACAGACACTTTAACAGCGCACACTTTTCTAGGTTAATATTAGATTGAGCTCTAATGATTAGATTTCATCTTTCATCTTTCAGATGAAAAGCCATATTTGAAGTCAATGAATGATAGGTGAGCGTTTGGATGTCCTGCCCGATGTACTATATTACCACACAGACCAGCCGTTAACGATTTGTTCGTCACAGACTGCGTGACTTCACCACTTCCTGAGGATTTTTTTTTCTGCGACTAAGTGACTAATAAAATTTTGGTCGAACAACGTTTAGTCGACTATTAGGGGGGCAGCCCTAGAGTTTATATTTCACATTTCTGACTTAATAACTCACAATTGCATGTTATAAAGTCAGGATTGTGAGATATCAACTCACAATTGAAAAAAAGTCAGAATTGTGAGCTTGTATTTCGCAGTTCTGACTTTTATTGTGAAATATAAACGTGCAATTCTGAGAAAAAGGTTTGTATCATGCAGTTCTGAGAAAAAAAGTCAGAATTGCGAGATGTAAACTTGCAGTTGTGAGATAAAAAGTCACAATTAGCTTTTTTTATTTTTACTCAGTGGTGGAAACGGGCTTCCACTGATTGGCGTTAACTAATGAATTAAATAATACAAAAAAAAAAATTCCCATTTTGCCTATTTTTACATTTTGATTAGTGTCCCTCTCATTTAAAATTCACTTAAAGTTTAAAAACACTGATAATACATCAGTAATCTTCAGCAAATCCCAAAATAAACATCCAATTTCTATACTGTACTTTAAAAATGTATACTGTACAACATAGTGTTGTTAAGATTTCACTTAGCATTTAAAAATATATTTTTATTTTGGTGTTTTATTTTTAGTTCATTTACACACACACACACACACACACAAAATGTGTGTATCTCTCTCTCTCTCTCTCTCTCTATATATATATATATAATAAGAGACAATAACATAATAAAAATCTGCTTATTAGGCAGCCAGAATTTTAATATCACTGCATCCCTACTTGCAGTTTTTTAAATTGGTGCTCAGAGTAATGTGAAGTTTATGTGAGTGAAATATTCAAATTAAACTATTCAAATTAATTTTGAAATTTTTATTATAATTGATTATCTTTCTGCAGAAACAGTTGTGAAACATATTTGTGATATTCCTTGCATATGAAATGTTTCCCAGAGATTAGCTCATCTTGAGTGACTCTTGTATCACAAATTTGCACATCTTTATTTAATCCCATTTTTATATGGATGACACTACTTTTTTAGAGTGATAATAATACACACATACACACTTTCATGGCCGGTCAAAAATATCTGCAGTGAATAAAGTTTTCTAATTCACCTGCTATTGGCAGGTGTGGCTAAAAGTTAATTTTGGATCTTAGCTGCACATTATCCCAGCTCACATCCGCAGGAGAGGAGCAGTGCTTCAGTCCTGGATTAATGAGGGAGGTCTCATCCCTGACACGGTCCATCCATCAGTTCCCTCCAAGGCCTTCTCCTTAAGGGACAACAGAGTGGGGGGTATAGATGATGAAGAGGGCTAATTAAGCCGCCATGATGTTTTGTTTTATTATGGGCTCAGTTTGAAATTTTCAATAAATCTTATTAGCATAGGAGGTGCTCGGAGACGTCTGACTGAAGGTGTGAAGTGGGTCTGCTGTTTACACTGAGGCTAACAGCTGCACACTTGCGAGGGCTGTAAAAAACATAAGCTGCGCTGGTGTCGCTGTCGACACAGTGTCGGCTGATGCCATAATTCATGTGTGTCATCCGCGAGATGCTGTGTGAGGGGAGGGGAGTAGGTGAGTTTTTTAAGCTCCTCCTGTTTACCCACTGCCTGATGGCCCCCTGTAGAGAGCAACAGCAATTATCACCTTGGAGGAATGTGGGAGCCTTGTGTTAAATTCTCTTTGACCCTTTAGTAGAGGAGGTCAGGAGGTGGTGATCCCCCCAGGGAGCAGCAGGCAGTGAGGAGTAGGGGGGATGCCATGGATGGGTGCGTTTGGGGCTGTTTCTCATGGTCAGGGAAACTTGAGTCTGACATTGCTTTACAACTGCAGGCCGACAAAGTTGGTTGGTTCTCCTCAAATAGGATTTTTATGGTGCATTTGCAATGCAAACGGCTGCTTTGCTGTCTTAGTTTGATTGCATCAGGACTGGGTTCGTACTTTTAGGACAGGCAGTCAGGTTAGCACATCCATCAAGATGAACTTGGAAGCTTGTGTTCTTCACACACTCAAAACACCTGAATCAAGGCTCTTCTGCAAAGCTCTTTAAATCATAGCAGTCAGACTTCTCGCTTTCCATTTATTACTGAAAATGAATGAATAATAGGAATACTCTTTAGGTTTCTTATAGTTAATAGGAATAATTCACCCCAAAATGAAAATTCTGTCATCATTTCTCACTTTCATGTCATTCCAAACCAAACCAAAAATATTTTAATGTTCAGAAATGTTCAGTTTTTCCATAGAATGAAAGTTCAAATGTCCAAAAAAACCACTGATAATTTTTTTTTAAATATTTAAATAATTTTTTAATAATTTTTTAAATATAAAGAAATTTTAACATGAAAGAGCTTTGGATTTGTTTTAAAAAAGATTCATTTAAATGACTCTGAGTCAACTCTTTCTTTTGAGAGGCAATAACTTTATACACGGTGCACTTTCAGATTTAAAACTTTGCAGGATGTTTTCATTCACTTAGAGCTGTGTTACACACTGCATAAAAGGTAATTTTCAAAAATCCATAATACGAGCATTTAAAACTATAACAAACTATAACAAAAAAATGTTTGTTGATGAGCTTTTTTCCCATGACTGAAACAAGATGATGATGAGACGGCAATAAGGCCAGTAAACACTAACTATATAATGTATTTAAAAATTAAAAATTTGACCAAAATCTCTTTTTATTTTCATTGAGAAAAACCTTTCATGTGTGCGGTTGCCAGATCACAAGATTTCAAATCCCCAAATCAGAGCTTCTTTGTTTAAAAAGAGTCATTTTCTGCCTGGTGCTTTGCTTACATTTTTCAATCTGGCAACTATTAAGACTAAGACTTAATTAAAAAGGGCTGATAAAATTAACAGTAGTTTTAAATTCAGGGACCCTCCGCTTGAAATATGATCCCACAAGAGGGTCACATTTGATATGCATGTACACTATTGGACAAAAAGCTACATAAGCTGTCACTTAAAGAGATAGTTTTGCCAAAAATGCTAACTCGGTCATCACTTACTCACCCTTATGTCGTTCCAAACCTGTATGAATTTCTTTCTTCTGTTTCTATTAGGTAATGTTGGTAACAAAGCAGTTGCTGGTATCCATTGCCTTCCCCTTATGGAAGTCAGTGATTACTAGAAACTGTTTGGTTACCAACATACTTCAATGCTAACAATAATTTATATTAGGTTTATATTAGGTGACCTTAACTACTATGTACTTTCATTCAAATAAATTATTTGCTACAGTGCACTTATTAGGTACATGCATGTTTTTACATTGTACTTATATTTTTAAAAATACCTAATCACATCTGTAATTAATTTCTGTAGTTACATCTATAATTACACTGCTGACCCATCCCTTACATCTTAACCGACCCTTAAAACTATCCATACCACTAAACCTGCCCCTAACCTTACCAGTATCTCACTTCAATAGAAGCAAAAGTTTTTTCCAAAACAATATGACAACAATAAGTACATACAGCTAAATAAATCTGATTTTTTGTTGATGTATGGTTTGTTAGGATAGGACAATATTTGGGATACAAGATGCAATTATTTGGAAATCTGGAATCTGAGGGTGCAAAAAATATTGAGAAAATCACCTTTAAAGTTGTCCAATTGAAGTTCTTAGCAATGCATATTACTAATTAAAAAGATAAGTTTATATATATTTACGGTAGGAAATTTACAAAATATCTTAATGGAACCTGATCTTTACTTAATATCCTAATGATTTTTGGCATAAACGAAAAATCAATCATTTTGACCCATACAATGTATTTTTGGCTATTGCTACAAATATACCCATGCAATCTACAACAGGTTTTGTCATCCAGGGTCACATATTAGTACCTAAATTAGTACCCACTGTGACAGCCTTTGTACCTTGGGAGTGTAAATATCTGGTATAAACAGTAATATGTCTCGGTTGTCTGCTGTGACCAGATCAGCCGAGATGGATGTTAATATCAGGTATAAACGGGGCCTATGATGTTTGTGTCACGCGCCATGCAATGTTGTGATTTCATTTATAAATCACAGCTTAACAAGTAAGGCACACCACATCATGAAGACTAACAGCATTGGATGCTGACTCTGTCTGGATGGGCTTTGAGAGTTATTTGCGTGTACTTCTAGTCATGTGACCCAAAACTGATTATGTATGGTCGTTTAGAGCTGTAGTGACAAGGCCAGCTGCAGACCGTTGACAGCTGCAATACAGTTTACATTTTCAATCTGTCCTTTTAGCCTCTCATAATTCACACCTGATATCTCCTGACCTGTGTTCATGTTGAAACAAACAAAGGAGTGGTTGTTTAATAGTGATGAGAGCTCCTAATAAGACATATCTCAGTGGTGATTACCTAAACGGCCCCCAGAGACAAGACAAGGGCAGAGACTGGGCCCCTAACCATTTTAGACAGGGGTCCAGTCACTTACAAGACCTTCCTCTTCCCAGAGCCCTTTCTTACATGATTGTTAATGAGTTGATAATTCCTATTGTAGCAACACATGTTGTTTTCTAAAGTGAATGCATTTTGTAGTGTTTATGGTTCTATTTATTTCATGATACATTCAGAGATTAAGGATAGTTCACCCAAAAGTTAAAATATTTGCTGACCCTCAAGTTGTTCCAATTTTATGCGAGTTTCTTGCTTCTGTTGGACACATAAAAGAATATTCTAAAGAATGCTGGTAACCAAACAGTTGACGTTAGCCATTGATTTTAAAATACTGTGGAAGTCAATGGCTACTGGTAACTGTTTGTTTCCCAGAGTTCTTCCAAATATTCTCTGTTGTATTCAACAGAAGAACAAAATTCATACAGGTTTGAAACCACTTGAGGGTAAGGGAATGGTGACACAATTGTGATTTTTGAGTGAACTATCCGTATGTAATAATTTAAAATGTAAAATTGCTAAAACTGTATAAAAATATTATGTAAGTCCACTCAATGTCTTGCTATAATATAATATTATATTATATTATATTATATTATATTATGTTATATTATATTATGTTATGTTATATTATAGCTTTATTTTGAAAAGGAAACAATTATATAAATATAAATAAAATAATATAAATAAAATGTGAAATTGTTAAAGCTATGCAAATATAGTTATATATTATATTATATTATAGCTTTATTTTGAAAAGGAAACAATTATATAAATTATACATAAATTATCAATCAAAAATACAATAAAATGCCAAACTGTTAAAACTGTATACAAATATTATGCTAGTTCACTCAATATGTCTTGCTATAGTGATATATTGCTTTATTTTAAAAAGAAAAATAATATAAATCATCAATCAAAAACAAAACAAAATGTATAGCTGTAAAAAATGTAAAAAATATTATGTAAATCCACACAATATATCTTGCTGTAGTTGTGTATTATATTATATTATATTATATTATATTATATTAACTGTATAAACATTTTAAGAGTCTACCCAATAAGTTTTGTTAAAGTGTGTATATACTTTATCTCTAAAAATCCAAAATCTTAATTTAGCCCCTGGACACGCGAGAATCCATTGATTCATGAAGTGCTCTGATGTCTGCCTTAAGAATATTTGCCTTTGGAAGGATAAACAGAATTTTTAAAAAAAGATTTAAATATTGACCTTGTTATAGTCTTTGTCACAGGTGGCATGGGGTGTTTGTCTTTGATGGAATTTAGATTCTGTACCACTCATGAGTGCTATTCTAAGGGGAGTAGCCTTTTCCTATTGTTCAGAAGGCGCATCATTTGCAATCATTGTCAGATGTTGAAAGCTGACTTTTCTTTTTATGTTACCTTTAGAGTGTGACTCACTGCACTTGCCCGCACAAGACATATCAAGTGTGTCAGAGTTGTGAGAGAGGTAAGAGACGGTATTGATCTGCCGTATTGATGGAATCTATTCTCAAGTCTCTTAGTCATAACAGATATTTCTTTCTATTTTCTGAGTTTGCTCTGATTTATATTGCTGCAGAACACAGAATAGCTTCTCTGTTAAGTTAGCTTTCCCACATCAGCCCAGCTTATAGACTCACTGAGGTGGCTCTCTGACCCTCAAGACCATCAATTAGGTTCTGTCCTCAGCAATTTGTGTTCAACTGTACCATAATTAA
Organism: Labeo rohita; assembly: GCF_022985175.1. Taxonomy (NCBI): domain Eukaryota; kingdom Metazoa; phylum Chordata; class Actinopteri; order Cypriniformes; family Cyprinidae; genus Labeo; species Labeo rohita. The sequence continues at coordinate 8,357,078 of NC_066882.1, forward strand.
CTCCACTGTGAAAGCAGCCATCCTTAAATACAAGGGCCCTTACACATTGTGACAAAGCAGAGAAGCCCCACCGTTTTGTCAGATTACCTCGCTGTGTCAAATTAGTGCCAGTCTAAGGTCAACCCCTTTTAGACATTAGGGGTCCTGTCCTGAGCACTCCACAGCCCTGTCCCTCAGGAGCCCGTGTCCATGATTTATTTAATATTACGGGGCCAGTCCTGAGCCAGCAAAAATGTCTCATGCAGTTTACCCCATCTATCCCCCAACAAAGGGCCTATCTGTGCTGTATGGATGGATCCCTCCAGAGCTCTGCTACTTTCTTCCGCACACGGTGGGACTTGAACTTCAGTGTTGCTATAGAAACCTAATTCCCCCTCCCGAATCCCCGCCCACCACCTTCCCCCTCTTGTTCACAGCCCTTTGCAGACTTTAATGACTGTAGTTGGAGTTTTTGCTGCTTTGAGAAGCATTAAAACTAAGGTCAGCCCATGTCGCTTTACAAAAAATGAAACTTTAAGTCGGTAGTTTAAGAAATAAGCTGGAATTTATTTATTTGGTTAATTTAAATTTAGGCAAAAACACTTTTTTTTCATGCACCTGTCAAGTTTGAGATTTTGGGCGTATTTTTTATATTGGAAAGAAAACATCCAAAAAACACTGTTAGGTTTTTCTTTTATAGCACTTTATCTATTTGTGTCAGTAGATTTCAAATACAATCCATATTTTTAAAGGCCGAGTTTTTTCTTCTACACTGAGCCTTAAATCCCCACTTTAGTAGCACTTACATACATGGAACTTTAGATTTTTATTCCTGCCTATATCCTGCAGGTTTTTACAGAGGGATTTGTTCATATATTTTTTGCTTGATTATATACAACATTTTAAACCCCCCAAAATTGTGAAAATATATTGTTTTCTGTCTGTTCTAAGTATTTTCTGAATTATGTGACAAAAATGAGATACCTAAAATTCCCTTTGTAAAAACATTTGACTCTAATATGTGAAAAAGTAAATAAGAATTTTGAAATTGACTTCATCCAGTCAATTTTGCTAGAATTTTACTTTTTTACTAGAAATGTAAAAAAGTAGTAAAGTAGCGCATATTTAAGTAAAAAATATGTTTTTTCTTTTTTTTTCTCTTTAAGCAGTTTGTCAAGAAATTAGAGAATATAAGAATATAATTTAATTAGGGCTGTCAAACGACTAATCACGATTAATCGCATACAAAATAAAAATTTGAGTTTGCCTAATATATGTGTGTGTACAGTGTGTAATTATTATGTGTATATATATCCAAACACATTCATGTATAAAAATAAATTTACAAGTATATGTATTTATTATCATTTTTATATAATTTATATTACATATAAATAAAAAAATGGTGCATAAATAACATATTTCTCTTATATATATATATATATTAATTTGTGTGTATTTATATATACATAATAATTACACACAGTGCACACACATATATTAAGCAAACTCAAACTTTTTTGTATTAATCGCGATTAATCGTTTGACAGCCCTAAATTTAATAAATAGCTCTACCAGATGTCTTGAACAAAACAGTCAAATGACTAGTCACTAAAGATTAATAACTAAATTGCTTTCAATTTTACATGAAATTAAAAAGCCTAGACTAACAACATAGAGTAAATTATATTCACTTGACGATTAAGCAGTGTTATAAATAATTTGAAGGCACTCATTAGGGCTGCACAGTTATGACAAAAATCAGAATTGTCGATTATTACCTTGAAGTTGTAATTATTGTATGTAATTATCACAATTTACATTGAACGATGTTTTGAATAGCTTTGAAGCAAAGCTATTTTCTTTCATTCTTTGAAGCAACTGCATGCCACATTTTTATGTATAGTTTCTTCTTTAAATATAAAAAAGAAAAAAATTAAAAATTAAAACAATGAAAAAAACCCTTTTGTGTTTGAAACACACACACACACACATCTTAAGCAAGCAGAGCAATGTAATTGGATTTATTTAGTTATTTTGTAATTGCGCCTTTGAACGATTACATAATTGTGGCATCTGTAATTGTAATCACGATTATAAATTCGATTTATTGTGCAGCCCTAGCACTCACACTAATACTATAGCATTTTTAGGACAAAAGTAGTAGTGTGTGTTCATGTGGAAAGTAATGTGTGGAGAAGAGAATTCATTGGTATAATCAGATTCAGAGACAGTCTTTTAACTCTCCACTGAGATTTGTTCAAGATACTGTCTAAGTCGGCTGCTTCTCTTGTACTCTCACACACATTCATGCGTGAGCACTTAGATGTGACACAACCTGGCACTCACTGCCTACACACACACACTCTTACGGTCTCTTACAGACACACACACACACATGCATAATACAGGCCTCTGGGAAAATGCAGTGTGTAAAAGAGGGAGAGTGAGTGTGATTTCTGAGTGAATGAATTTAGAGTACGGATGAGTGTCACACTCATGCCCGTCATGTTTTTCCTGCCGACGTTCAGTGTGTGAGGTAGACTCAGACGTGAGATTCCCCTCATCTATTATTAGTCCTATGGTCTGCTGCCTCAGCACAAAAAGCAGACCATACAGCCAATTCTTTGTACTCCTTTTAAATGAAACTTCCAGCAAATTTGGACTCAATGGGACACAATTTCCATTGTGTACACTTGAGAAAGTGCAGTGCAAACAGGGCTGTGTCCTCTTTGACCAGACTCCTTAATCACTTAGAGGAGAGAATGAGGCAAAAAGAGCGTGATCACTTGAGTGAAGTTAGAAAACTTGAGTCAGGTTGGGTTTTTGAATTCCTCAAAATAATGTATTATTAAAGATGTATTGTGTTCATGCTAAGTACGTCTAGGATAAGACTGCACTACAGAAGAGTTTTAAGGGGGAAAATACAGAATATGTGTACATAAACAAACAGTGATGGATTTGACAGGATATTTCGGGTTTATCTCATTTGTAACCCTGGACCACAAAACCAGTCTTAAGGGTCTATTTTTTGAAAATGAGATTTATACATCATCTGAAAGCTGAATAAATAAGCATTGATGTATGGTTTGCTAGGATATGACAATATTTGGCGAGACACAACTACTTGAAAATCTGGAATCTGAAATATTGAGAAAATCGCCTTTAAAGTTGTCCAAATGAAGTTCTTAGCAATGTATATTACTAATGAAAAATTAAGTTTTGATATATTTACGGTAGGAAATTTACAAAATATCTTCTTGGAACATGATCTTTACTTAATATACTAATGATTTTTGGCATAAAAGAAAAATCTTTTTTTTTTTTTTTTTTTTTTTTTTGACCCATACAATGTATTTTTGGCTATTGCTACAAATATACCCATGCTACTTAAGACTAGTTTGTGGCCCAGGGTCACATTTGTCTTTGCATGTTTATGCCGTTTACTATACTGCTCACTTGTTCAGACTACACGATATAAGACCTGTAGTACCAAGTGCAAGTGATATGCAAACTAAATAATAATAATTAAAACATTGCCAGTAGATGTCCAAGATACATTCTTTATTATTAAACGAAGTAATTAGAACAACAACAGTCTACATTAATTGACACATTCTTGGGAAATAGTGGGTTCACAGCAAATTATCAGAACTTATTAAATGCTTATTAAAAGCACAAAAAACTTGATATTTTGAGCACTTAAAAATGTACACATAACATATCAGTTGTACTTACAGGTTGTGGTTCAGAGATAAGATTAACAAACATCTCTGAAATAAAAAAGATTAGAAGCTAAAGAAGATAAAAGCCAAGATTAGAGAAGCAGTTCTCTATAAAATGATGAGCACAACAAAAGGTTCGAATTGTATTGCTGTGGTATCGTGGAAACAAATGATTTCTTCACATCATCTTTCGGCAATGAAAACAAAAGAAACTTGCTTTCACAGTGCAGAAATCAGCATCTTCTCGACATGATATAAACACACTAAATAGTGGAAGTGTTTGTCAATAGGTCAGTAGGTCAGTTCATATTTCGTGGACAGGCGGAGATTATGCAAATGTGTTACCCAGTGACGTAGATCGATAACGGGCACAAGATTTGAAAATATGTCAAGGCGGCTCTGAATTGACTTTTTTTTTGAGACAGTATCTTTATAAAGCCCTTTTTTTTTATTAACACCTTTGCCGACTGTTTACATTGAAGGATAGCTACATTACAAACTGCAAAAGAGAGATTTTTTCGAAAACCCATATGACCTGGTCTTTAATAAAAATTATAATTTGCACTCAATACGTTATTGCATACTGTTTTTATGTACTACAATACTGAAGTGCAAATATCTGCCACTTGCACTAAGTAGTATAAATAGCATCTAACTTATATTATTGCAAAGAAAATACTGCTATTACACTGCTTACATACTGTAAATAGAATCTGTCGCTATTTGCACTTAGTGTAAATAGTATCTATCACTAAAAAATATGCTATTTTCACTTAGTGAAAATTGCATTTAATTGAATCAAATAGCCTCTGCCTATAAAAAATGTTTAAAGGTGCAGTGTATGTACTATTTGTAGTTCCACATTTAATTGCAAAAACAACTACTGTTTTCAGACAGGTTTCACTTCACAAGACAGCACTCCCACTGGCTGCCATAAACTGAAGCCACTGGTTTTGGGTTAGTGTTGCAAGGCACATTAAAAAGGGGTAGTTAACCCCCCTTTTTTTTTTTTTTTTTTTTTTTTTTTTTACTGTGAATGTCAGTGGGATCCAGTGCTGCTCGGACCTCGGCAGTCTTCAAATTATCTTCTTTTGTGTTCTTCAGATGTGTGCATGTTTTGAACAACATGAGTGTAAGTAAGTCTGGATGACAGTTTCCTTTTTGTCTAAACTATCCCTTAAAAATGGCATAGCAGAAAGAATTTTAACATCAACATCATTGTTTGTGTTTGTTGTTTGTGATTAACAACCTTATGCTGGAGTAAATTTGGGCAGCAGATGCGCATAGTTTAACCTATAAATTTGCTAATATATACTATTTTAGAGCAAGAACAAACTGCTTTCCATCATCTCAGATCCACCGAAGCCAACCAGACACTCTAACATCAGCCCTTTGATGTGCTGGACCAAATGTGAGGTAGATCCAGAGAACATGTTCATTAAGGCAAGGAAAACAAACATATGGCAGAGAAGAAAGAAATGAGAGTATGTGGAAGAGGAAGACCTTGGGAGTGCCTTGGCCCCTGTCTAAAACTGTTAGTGGCCCAGTCTTTGTGGGCGTCTTGTCTCTGGGGGCCGGTCGGGTAATTATCAGTGGTGGTGCACGTGTGGGAGTGTGTGAATGGGGCCGTGCGTCGGGCGTCCGGGACCCACTGTTTGCGTTCTCACTGCACCCCATCAGCGGGATGCCCCGAACTGAGCGGGGCGCCCTGAAAAGTGAATCCAATCCCTCCCTTTTCCAATCTCATCTCCACTCCTCCCCACCTCATCCGTCTCTTGGTCGGCTTCTCCCCAGGAGAATGGGAAGAAGTGGAGGAGGACGTAAAGACCCATCTTCGACATGTTTGATGGGGGCCCTGTTGGACAAAGCCCTCTTTCCTGTTCGTCCATGTGGAAAATTATGGCGGAGGAGGAGGGAGACAATTAGTGGGATCTGCTAATCACCCGGGCAACACTCATTTAATTGACATGTGAAATTTTGTTTAATCTAACATGTCGATAGGCAATATGACAAAGGCCTGGAAGCCAAGGACTAGACAGCTTATTATTGGAGGACGGTCTTTGTAAGGCCGGGTGTGCGGAGCGAGTCTGAGTGGGGGCTGACGTGAGGATTAAATGCCATTATCCTCACAATGCATTCGGACAAATAGCGATGCACACTCTCACTTAGGTGTTTTTATGTTTGTTGTTTGTTGCCGCAAAACAGTGGGCTTTTTTATTACTTCAGCGATTATGGCTTTGGAGGTTTTACAGGAGAAAGCGGCTGCAGTTCAATGAAACTTGCGAACATGAGAGTTTGGGCTATGAGTGGCCACTTTTGTATTCGCAGAAATCAATAACCTATTGAAGGTCACTGAAAAGGGAGCACTCACACCTCACACTGTTGAATTGACTGAAGACTGAGAGCCTTATAAGCACAGGCGTTTGCTTATAGTTTGCAGAAATTCAAGCGATGGCATAATGCAGTATATTGAAAAAGCATCTTAACCAGTCATGAGGAAATACCAGCACTCAAAAATGATTATGCTTTAGTGAGCAAGATGTTAGCTAAAAATCTCCACACTGAAATCAAAACACCCAGAAATGATTCAGTATTAATGTTTAGACATGACAAACTTATGCATTTGGCTTCAGCTTCACTGTTCTAACACGTTTTCTTATTTGTCTTTCAGTGAGCCAGCTGTCTCTTTGAAATCACCAGGGAGTTAAGAAGTTAATATCGGAGGACAGGTAGGCCTAACCAGTCTTAATGTTTTTCTGCAGCAAAGTATTGTTAGTTTGTGTTTTTGTGCTTGTGATTGTCAGTGTGTCACAAGATTGTCAATTGTCAATGTTCATAGTGATATTCCCAACAAGAGTTACTCAGTAGAGGTGAACTTGATTTTAAAAAATAATTGTATTTAAATTCCTTTGTGGTAGACAAAGTCTAAAACAGTCTAAATCATGGTTGTTTATAATCACTATATTGTACTTTCCTTTAAAAATGAAATTATAGAATGCATTTACAATTAAAAATCAGCTAGTTATAGCACAAGAAAATTGTGAAAAATTTAAAGGGATAGTTCACCCAAAAATGAAAATTACTCCATGATTTACTCACCCTTAAGCCAGGTTTAGATGAATGCAATTGGAGTTATATTAAACAAATGTCCTGGTTTTTCAAGCTTTATAATGGCAGTGAATGGGTGTTGAGATTTTGAAGTCCAATAAAGTACATTCATCTATCATAAAAAGTGCTTCACACAGCTCCAGGGGGTTAATAAAGGCCTTCTAAAGTGAATCGATGCGTTTGTGTAAGAAAAATATCCATATTTAAAACTTGACATAGCATAGAAAGAATATGCTAGTCTCACGAGAACCAAGTTTTGTTTACAGCAAAGGAAAACCAGTCTTCTCTTGGCTTATATCAACATTTTTCTCTACAAATTCTCATTCTGTACTTCTAGTTTGTGACCAGTGTTTTGTTTTGCTCTCTCTACTGCATTTCCATGTTCATCACTTTTCATCTTAGCTTACGCTATGCCTACGTCATACATGATCTGCTGTAACGCCACTCTCTCGTGTACTCGCGTACAACAGTTAGCGGAAGCTAGAGATTACGGTTTATGAAGTTTTAAATATGATTTTTTTTTTTGTTGTTTTTTACACAAATGCATCGATTTGCTTCAGAAGGCCTTTATTAACCCCTAGAGCAACGTGGAGCACTTTTTATGATGGATGGATGCACTTTATTGGACTTCAAAATCTCAATACCCATTCACTGCCAGAAAGCTTGCAAGAGCCAGGACATTTTTTAATATTGTATTCATCTGAAAGAGGAAAGTCATATTCACCTAGGATAGATTGAGGGTGAGTAAATCATGGGGTAATTTTCGTTTTTGGGTGAGTCTTTCTCTAGTTTTGATGTTAAAACGCTAATGAATGTGGATGTTGAATAAGCTGGTAAAAGGTGCTTACGAACATAATGAAATTGGGGTTGTGGGCAAAAATCGAAGTGTGCGGATTGGGTTTGTGACTTTCAGCCCGTAAAAGAACACTTTAAGATGTTTACATGTAACATAATGGGTCAGCGATGTAAACGCACTCAATGACTGTGTAAATGATGTCATTTTTCAAAACTGAGTCATTCATCACAGCTGTAGATGAAACCATTACTCTATATAGTCCAAATGCTTGGTGAAATCATAGCTACTGTATTTGTTTCAGAGATTTCCATTTCGTTTGCCAGACAGTTTGGCAGTTTGCCCAAACTCACAGCTGGATTGGCCAGGCTTTTAATGCGAGCGTTGGGGGTTGGAATATGGATGTCTGGGATGGTGGGTTTGAAAAGGGCGAGGGTGGCATGGCTAGGGCACATGGAGATTTTTTTTTTTTTTCTTTTTCTTTTAAGAGACTGGTGATTGAATTGCATCCAATATATGATTTTTATATTTATTTTTGGCATTTTCCCTTTATTTATACAGGAAAAGGCAGACAGGAAGTAGGAGAGAGAGATAGGGGGATGGGATCAGGAAGGACCACAAGCCAAGACTCCAACTCAGTTTGCCTGAAACACAAACGCGATATAAGAGCGCTGCCACTGCCATTTTTTTGAAGTCTTAATTTCACGTTGAGCTATTGAACAAAAAACGGTCACTATTTAACCACGCGATCGCCAAATGCATTTAACTTGCGTAGATGGTGCATTAAATATTAATAGCGTATTTGATTTTCCTTGGAATCGATTCAGTGAGCTCAATGCATCAGCTGTGCACTTGAGCTTGATGTTATTTTTTTTTCCCTACTGCCAGGTTTGCTTGTCTTCATTTCCTCCTCTAACGTAGCCATATCGGTATCATTGTGCCACTTAACACTCAATATCGTCTAAAATACTAGGTTGAGTCCTATTGACAACTTCCTGTTAAATTGGTTGTGCACAGGTCTTTGCTTTGTGCCGAAGAGAAGACAACAGCATCAATGAGCAGGTCTACCCCAATTTCCTATGAGTCCTTCACTATTGTGACAATAATAACATGGGCTCTTTATGCAGTAGCTATTACTGCCCTGAGCAGCAGGAGATCTTGCCAAGACCGAGGCGGCGGGGATGAGAGCATGCGGAGGGGGTTTACTCGACTCCACGCGAGCTACATCCCCGCCACTTTCCCTCCCTTCCTCCTTCTTGAAGAGGGCCGTTCCTGCTTTGCCACTTTGCCCTGACAACTGACTGCTTAAACGAGTGCATGAAAATAGGTGCCTTGCTGGTCTCCATGACAGACCGCACATAATCAGTGTTGAGGTATGTAATTACAGCTGTCAGGCCCATCCGCTGTAATTGATGCAAGTGCAAGCAGCGCTTGCTGCCAGGGCGGCCTCTAACTGCACACATGGCAGCAACACTGGCCTCTCCTCATGAGAGAAAAGGAGAAAACATTACCTGCACGTTAACAGACGCCAAGCGATTCTCTGTCTGCTATGAGTGACGGTCGCGCTTTTTTTTTCACAGAGGATAGTACCTTGGACGGGTTTGTCTCCTGGCTTTCGATTCTCAGACTCGGTTTGATGTTGCCGGGCACATTCGCAGATGGTGAAGGGGGGTAGGGGGTGTGATGAAAATGCTGTCAAAGCCACAGACGCTTAAGTGTCTCCAAGGCGAGGTGGTCTGTCTGCGGGGTGTCTGTGCTTGGCTTATCGCTGTTGGCTTTTTAAATGTTTCAATTCCTGCCATCCAGTAGAACACACGGTGCACCATTTAACTTGACTGGAAAAAAGAGAAATCACTTGAATCAGACTTCTTATGCCGCTTCATGCACGAGGAGGGGGGCGTCAAGGTGGATAGGCCAGAAACGTAGTGGCTTGAGCATCGCGGCTGAAGGCTGGGGTAAATAAGTCCTCTAGAGAACGTATGAAGACCTATCTGGCTACAAAGCCGGAGTCTCAGGTGCCTGCCCTTGGCCTCACTGTTGTAATATTGATCAGAGGAAGGTGTGCTTCCCTTTTTTAGCTCTGCTGAGGATTGATGGTGAAAACCAACACAAGAGGATATTTATTGATTTGGCTTGGGAAGTTATGGGCAAAATATCCTGACAACTGCGCCCAAATGCAGTCATAGGGAGGCTTTGTTTAATTCTTATGTTTGTTTTGCCTTTATTGATTTTATTATTTTTTTATCAGCTGTTACTAAAACTGTTCATTTGCTGTGACATCAGGGTTCCCATTTGTTAGCATGTTTCGCATTTACATTTTTGTCTCTGTACCAGGAACAAAAGCATTGCATTGCTTGCTAAGCTTCAGTTGTTCAAAATGTTCAGAATTTTTCATACTAATTTCAGTCCAGGCATCCTATTTTCCATTTGAACAGAAAGAAATGGACATGCATTTAAAATTATTTTCAATTAGTTAATCAATTATCAGATATTTTGGCTTGTTGTATCCATCAGTGGAGTATCGTATTTCGACTGTAACTGGAAGGATGGTTTACAACCCGTTCCCTGTGGTTATTGCCAACATATGCATGGCTATCTGTAAAGTAGCAAGATGGCTGAGCCTCTTCACCCGGTAAGCCCTCCCTTCCCATATGTTCAACTTCCAGTGGCAGACCACCAGCGGCATCTCATCAGACATTCAAATCGACAACAATTTCTCTCCATTGACGTGACAGAGTAGGAGAGCAGTGAATTAAGATATAAACAGCAGTCTGATTCTGGCAGATCTGACATGCGAAATCCATGAACCCTAATTGTAACTATTTTTTAATACCCTAATAAAAAAGCAATAGATTTAAAATGCATTTATTTTATTATATGTCATTTATTTTATACTAAAGGTCCTAAATTTTTGCATGTTATAAAATACGACCTCAGGTTGTGTCAGTCGAGTTTACACACTGCCTCCAAAATGTTCGGCTGTCATAAAATTCAGATCAGGTTTGATTTTCTGTGTTTTTACATCTGTAGCAAGCATCTGTAGCAAGCATCTGTAGCAAATTAAATACAAATTTAAGTCTAAAAGTACAATTGAAGGGTATTTTTAACAAGTGCATAATATGTAAATGTATTTGTAGTATACTTAGAATTATATAAATGTATCTCTGAGGGGAACTAACTGTCTTTAGAAAAGTTTAAATGATATTTTCTTTTTATCTTGACTTTAATTCATATTAAAGCAGTATTCATAAGTGCAGCGCTGCTTTGTTTACAGTGTAGCCAAAGAAAATGCTGTATTGTCACTGTTCCATAAACGCCACCTGCTGTTAGAGAGTGCATTTGCTTTCTCATTCAGCACGTCTGCTGTTTTTGTTTCATTCGTATATTTTATGTATCATAATTTCACAAAGCTAAAGTAGACCATTCTGTTTTGCTTTAAATTTCAACATTATACAATCTAATTTAGATTAAAAACTGCTCATGCAGCATGTATGTCGCATCTTTGTTTGGATCATGATTAAAATACAGTGGCATTGTGTCAAAGCAATAATATACACAGTACATTAGGCAAACTCAAACTTTTATTTTGTATGTGATTAATCGTTTGACAGCCCTAATTTATTTATTTATTTATTCATTGCTGTAGAACTTCCTTTAAGACATTGAATACATGCGAATGCTTTATGAGTGTACACTTTTTCAAACATGTTTCATAGACCTGTTTTGTGAATTTACAAATTTATTTTTCAGTTCTTCAGTACTCAAAGAATACTGCTTACCACAAAGCATTTTTGTGTATGATGAACCTCGATATCACACCAATAAGCACATGCTTGGTCTTTATGCAGGTTGACTTGAAGTATTGTTCATTCGACAGAAGCATGCTAACCTTTCACTTCGTCTGGACCTCAATAAACTCTAGATTACAGTAGTGGAGGTTTCATTGTCCACTAATATGTTTATGTGGTCTGCCAGCACCTTGCCTGACAGGAAGCACTGGATTCAATTGGATTAGCACCAACTAAATATATCTCCACACGTAGAATCCACAACGTGAAGGTGCCGTTTTGAACAAGTCTGGCTCTGGCCGGTCTGCGTAGCTGTTCCCAGACCTGCTGCAGACTATAGGAACACAAGGTGAAGTGTGAAAGTTTGAAGTGGGCGAAGCTAATCATTGTGTAATTACGGCTGCCAAAAGGGAGCCATTAGCTAAGTGCTATCCACTAACGGTGGTCTCTGTCGCTTTGCGTGAGGACCGAGAGTGAAATTGTTGACAATGGTTGAATAGTCCTCCAAGGCCCCGTGATTTGGCCAGGCAGCCTCCGAGTTCCATTGCTACTCATTAGCGGCTATGTTTGGTGCACTGCCTTGACAAATCATACCCCAATGTTATTAAACATGTCGAAACATTGTTTGACAATTTCCCTGCTCGCCTTGTAATTGGTGCGCTCTGTGAATAGACTATATAAATATATTTATGAGCTGAGAAATTTCGTGCTATCAAATCAAGGCAGGGCCTAATGCATTTTTCAGTACTGTAAATTTCAGAGATACTTGATGACTTTATGAGGATGTTTATGGGGATCGGCGCTGTTTATTTTCATAAACAGCTCAGCAGATGCTGGCGAGAGCAGCTGCGGTGGTTTGTGTTCTTATGGAAATGACAGGGCCAGCTGTTGCCTTGTACTTACTGTAGTTTAACGCTTGCAAGTTCGCAAGTTGAATTAATCTTTCGTAATGGCGCTTGAGTGGCAGAAGACCGATGGACAAGGATTTTGTTTGTTAAAAGTTTTCTCAACTTTCCCAAGCATATTCTAGATATATGAGAGCTCTAGATGAAGCACAGGGAACAATCCGCTTTGACAGCGAGTTGTCTTCATCATCAAAGTACACAGGCAATATGTGTGGTTGCTGCTGCGGGATGAAAACGGTACTAAGTACATACCCGATCGCTCTAGCGAAAAGAGGAGGGTTTAAACTCTGATTGAGCCCTCTAGACACCTCTATCAGAATGAGGTTCACCTAAAATACCTTCGACTACAATCATGCTCTCAGCTGAAATCTTCCTCTGTTTCATTCCCTCTGGATGAGTGTCTATAAGAGGGATGGCAAGATGGAAAAGAGGCTGTATATAAGTGGGCGTCTAGTGTCAGGGGGTGTGTGCACGGCAAGACATATGAATGAACGCTTGATGTTTGTGTAACAGTGTAAGCTATACTGCATAAACACATATGCTTGCATACATTTCCCTGCATGTACACCAAAGCGCAGCTTTAGTTCCCCTCCCAGCATGTGCGCTGTCAATGCCAGTCTGTCTGACATCAGACTCTGACACAAATGCTCGTGCCAGTCAATCCAAGACCAGACTTTTGACTCGACAACGTAAGATCAAAATCTCGCCGACGGTCCCGCCATGTGGCACAGGAGTGACTCTTCAGCTCTTTAGTGACTCTTGGCTGTCGCCTCACGCTCTGTGAAGAGCAGCGGGCACGTCTCCAGTCAGTGAACTGCTAAATGAGGGCTTGGCCAGACGAGCAGACGCACACGGGCGGCAGAGAGCAGCACCGTGGCTGGATTGCTTTGGATGGGACGGCTGATCTCTCGCCTCCTCTACGCCCAGGTCTTTGTCTCCTTTGCTAATTGAGCGACCCGAGTGACCCTAGAGTAGCATGTCACCACAGAGGGGTCAGAGCCCTGGTGTCATGTGACATGGAGCCTGTGACCTGATGTGAAGCGAAGGGCCAATGTCACCGATCTAATCCGGTGACGAGATTCAGCTCTGATCGTTTTATTTTTTTGCATTTTTGAAACCAAACACATTACCTTGATATGATACTAAATGCATTGTAAAATTGGCATGTGTGTCTGTTTAAAGCTTTATAAAATAATTATTCATTTTGGCTGTTACAAATAGCTACCTGATACACTGCCAAAAGGGCTTTTGAAAAGACAAAACGCAAACAGTCAGCTCAAAAGGGATTTCTCCCGGCAATTCCGCAACAAACAAAAAGACTGATTAGTATGTGCCATTTGTTTTTCATGTGCATTATTTGCAAAAAAATCTAGCTCTCTTTTATTGATTGCAGTCTGACAATAGCTCTTTTTATTCAGGCAGGACGTTCATGCTATGTTGCCTAGTGACATAATGACATCCATCAGGAAGTCAAATGTCAGTCCTTTCTTGCTCTGACATTTAGTTTCGGGTACGTATGGAGTCATTGTTTTGCATTTGATTTGGCTGATGCTGGAACAGCATCAGATGGGTTATTTTGTGCTATTTTGAAATGACCATTGAAGTGCTTCAGCCATCATGAGATACTGGAGACGAATCCAAAATGGTTTGCAAAGACAAAAGGCTCAGCCTTGAATCCTGAACCTCTAATCCCCAAAGCATTGTCAGATATTACAAGAGGCTCTGCGTCGAAATATCTATGAATGAGTTTGTAATGTATGGGATTGTGCAAGAGGGACATCTTCCATCACTCAAACCACAGGCATTTCTGTCGGGACTGTGAGAAGACTGACAGGTCTATTTACCCCTTTCCAGTCAATCAGGCAGCCTCCTTAATGTCTGCAGGCCTGTTGGCTTCAGGTTCGGGTTGCAACAGAAATCTTTTGTGATGATGAAATCACAGAGTTTCCTGTCCGTTTTCCACTTTGAAGGAGCAGAGGGCCTTTGTGGTGTTCTAAAAAGAGACCTGCTGCGTTTGAATGGATTTGATGAATATGTTTTGTTGCAATGATAGTCTTCTGTAGGTGTCAAACCGCCCTGTGTTCTGCTCTGATGATTGGAGGCACTACTCTATATGTTAAATGAACACCTATGAGCTTCAGGAAAAGCTCATTTGTTCATGTTCTCGCAATATACCCATCAAAACACATATATGTGCAACCTGAAACCCTGTCTTTGAAGTGTCCGTTGTTTCAGGTGCGTTGTTTCGTTCTATTCGCCGAAGGTTCTTTTTCTTATTTCTGCAACTGGATTGGTCCATCTCGGCACTTATGAGGGCCTCGGCTATGAAGTGCCAAACTACTTTTGGGGGTATATCTGTGAAAAGGTTCCCCTTAATCCATTTTATTTGCTCTGCTACCTCAAAACCATTTGTCCACACAGCCCAATGTCCCCCGCTGGCCCTTTCCTCCCGCTTCTTCCAAGGATTGAGAGTGGAGGTGCAAGACACAGACTGTTAAAAAAAAAGCCATCTGGCCAGAGGAAGAGGTGGGGGGGTTTGCTGAGGGTGGAGGGAGTCATGCTGGGCAATCAAAATGACAGACAGCAGTGAAAAGTGTTTTGTGGGCTCCCACATATATGTGAAGTAGGATGACTTGTGAGCTTTCACAGCTCCCTTTGGTCTTCAGGTAAACACTGACTTAGTCACGGTGTATCTCTTTCTGTCGTACGCTTGTTCTTACTGCACACACCCGTACGTTGGCTTTCGAACAATTGCATGAGCGTTTTGCATAATCGGTGAACTGAAACAAGGTGACATGATTGTTTCCTCTAGAAAACGCAAATCAGGAATGCTAAAATTCAGCATCTGCGGCGAGAGTCCCACAATCAAAGTCTTCCCTTTCTCCCAAATATTATAATCTCTTGTTCTTACGCATTCATTTTCACCATCCCCCCCATTGTGGCCCCCTTTTTTTCCCCCCTTCCCAAAAAAAAAAACCTAAATGTGTGGAGGCTTCATTTTTCACTCTCCCCAAGCGGCTCTGTTGTCAGAGAGGAACCCTTAGGAAGTCTTTATTTCTGCCAGGCAGGGCCTCTCGCGTTCCTCCGGCTTCTCCGGCCGTTCTCATGGCTGTCCCCCCACCTGCTGGGACCCTGATCCCAGGCCGAGCTGCGCTTCAGCAGGGGACAATTACTATCCCGCTCTGCCTTTGATCATCTGACCACATGGAAGCACAACAGCTGACCACATGTTTCAACAGACAAGAAGGAGGAGAGGGGAGAAGAAAAGGGTGAAGAAAGAGGAGAAGAGGGAAAAGCATTTGCCTTTCATTCTCCCTCACACACTGCACACTAGAAAAAGAGCCCATTCCAGGAGCGGTTGTAGTGCTTGTATAATTCTCATGATCTTTGCTGTGTGGTAAACGCCTGGGCTTTTATTGTCACGATTATGTCTTTGGATCGGAGGAGAAGGCTTATTACAGACATGGGGCGGCCGCATGTAAAGTTGCTTTTTGAATTCGCCTCGTCTCATTTACTGAAGCTAGCGCAGAGTGCTAGAGAAGTAATTTGAGGCTGAGCTTGTAAAAGTGAGTGCTAATTCTTCTGTCATTGTCAGCCAAATTGTCTCCGAGCCAGCTGGGCCTCTGCATAAATGCTTGCTGTGGTCAATATTGAAAGCGCTTCCACACGAAGTCAAAGCCACAGCCACAGTGCTCTCGGTATACTAACATACATGCCTCTTCAATTGTAGCTCCTGAATGGCACAAAGCCATATGAATGAAATTGGCATTTTAGATGTATGGAGAAATTGGGTCAATTACATGTAAGAGTGTCCTCAATAAAATGAAGAGCTGTTTTTCTAGGTTTCTATAGAAATGTACTCTGCATTCAAGTTTTTCAAATTATTCTCAATTATAACTCAGTGACTCTTAAAATGTGATGTAATCATCAAGTACAAAGTAATAACATTTCCCTAACAGCTAACTTTCCTCATATATGTGACCATGGACAACAAAACCAGTCATAAGGGTTAATTTTTGAAATTGAGATACATACATAATCTGAAAGCTGAACAAATAAGCTTTCCATTGATTTATGGTTTGTTAGGACAGGACAATATTTGGCAACTATACACCTATTTGAAAACCTGGAATCCGAAGGTGCAAAGAAAATCGCCTTTAAAAGTTGTCCAAATGAAGTTCTTAGCAATGCATATTACTAATCAAAATTAACTTTAGATATATTTACGGTGGGAAATTTACAAAATATCTTCATTGAACATAATCTTGACTTAATATCCTAATGATTTTTGACATAAACGAAAAATCGCCAATATCCCCACTTTACTTATGACTGGTTTTGTGGTCCAGGGTCATATATAATCATAGTTTTCAAAAGTTTGCATGCATATTTTTCAGAGCAAAATTATAAATGATTAATTCATAAATATCATCGTTTTCGATGGAGTCACAGCATGTCGTTCTATAACCTTAACTTACTTCGCCATGTCATACAAAGTTCAAAATATTTGACATTTTAGGAGACTCAATGACCTGTCAGTCATGGGTTTCATAATATCATGTTTTTTCAGCATGTTATGATTTTGTTGGTCCCACACATGGCTTTGATTTTGCAGATAAAAGTGTTTCAATTAGCAGTGAGGCAGTTTTGTTATTTTTGTTAGAAATCGTCAGAAAAGATTAAGCCAAAATACTTTTTCATCTTTTCAAGATTTTTTTTTTTCTTTTAATAAGGCATTTTTCTTCATTGTGATTTCAGAACTGTTGCTTGTTTTGATACCCCAAATGAGGGTGTGAGCTCAGCATATTTCTTGGGAGTATGTGTGGTTTGCATGTGGTACGCGTGTTATTTGTCGCAGCATGTGTTCATGTTTTATTTGTTTGTGGTTGTTATTTGTGTACATATCCAGTAACTGTGTGTGCACAGGAATGGATGTTGTGTATTTCTGTTTTGCATGCCCACTGAAGCAGACCTGAGAGGTCCTGGGATGCGTTCAGGGGGCCGGGGGTGAGGCAGCCAGGCCTAGGGGAGCTGTTTGTTTTGGCCTGTTTGCTGGGGATGGCCTCCTTGAGTGTCCCTATTGTGCAGCAGATCACTTTACCACATTAAGGGTGCATGAAAAGAAGCTCTTCACTGGCACTTGGGCCCTGGCTGGAATAACAGGCAGTGTTTTGACTGGCTGCCACCTTCTATTCTGACCGCTCTGCCGCCCAGCAGACGGCTCCCGTCTCAAAGAAGCCTGGGAGGAGAAACACACAGACAGTCACAAGACTCTTACTCAGCAAACAGTTCAGTTAGGTAATGTCACAGTTTCAGAGTGGTATCTTAATAACTGTTTTTCTCTTTTAGTTTCATTTTGAGTTTATGTACTTTTATAATGAATAGATTCTGAACAATTTTTTACTTTAAAAAAAAAAAAAAGAATAATGTATACATTTGTTATTTGACAAAACATCATTACATGTCTGACCCCCTTACAGGCCCTTTGTGCATTTTTACCTAGTTCATAATCATTTTATCCGGCAGTTAAAAATAATTAACAAGTCATGCTCTTTTGTCGTCCGCCATTATGAGTCCTCCGTCTAGCAATGAAAGGCTTCGCCATAAGCACAGTCACATAATAGTGTCAAAATCTATTTTAAAGTGCAGTAATTCAAGGGTTTACAAGGCTCCATAAAACCTCAACATGCCCCAGTAATGAGAAGCATGAATGGAAACTTGGAGAGTTCTTCGTGGCCCCAGCAAAGGCGGGAGACCAAATGCAGGACACACGGCACAAAGCACGGGGGCTGTAACAAAGAAAGGCAGGACAGACAGAGCTCTCGCTGAGTGAATACAAGCACACATGTTGCAAATATTGCACAGACCTTGTTGCATGCTTGAAGTGATGCAAGCGCTAGGCTATCTGGTGTACAGCCTGCAATTTGAGCTTTATGGTAGTTTTTCCAATGACTCCAATGACATACAAAATACATAAAAATTACAGTTCAACCTTTTGGGGTCAGTAAGCAAATTTTTTTTTTTTTTGAAAATCAACCAAACAAATAGTGACATAAATAAAATGTATAGTAAATGTGACAGTAAAGTGACAGGAAAATATATATTTCAAATAAATGTTTTTTTTTTTAATTCTATTTTATTGTTTCTTGAGCAGTAAATCAGCATATTAGAATAACTTCTGAAAGATCATGTGACAGTGACGACTGCTGTAATGATGCTGAAAATTCAGCTTTGCTTCACAGGAATAATTTACATTTTAATATACAGTTGAAGTCAAAAGTTTACCACCTTGCAGAATCTGCAAAATGTTAATTATTTTACCAAAATAAGAGGGATCATACAAAATGCGTCTTTTTTTTTATTTAGTACTGACCTGAGTAAGATATTTCACATAGAAGATGTTTACATATAGTCCACAAGAGAAAATAATAGTTGAATTTATAAAAATGACCCCGTTTAAAAGTTTACATACACTTGATTCTTAATACTGTGTTGTTACCTGGATGATCCACAGCTGTTTTTTTTGTTTGTTTGTTTAGTGATAGTTGTTTGTGAGTCCCTTGTTTGTCCTGAACAGTTAAACTCCCCGCTGTTCTTCAGAAAAATACTTCAGGTCCCACAAATTTTGTAGTTTTTAAGCATTTTTGTATATTTGTACCCTTTCCAACAATGACTGTATGATTTTGAGATCCATCTTTTCACACTGTGGACAACTGAGGGACTCATATGCAACTATTACAGAAGATTCAAACACTCACTGATGCTCCAGAAGGAAACAATGAATTCCAAGAGCCAGGGGTGAAAACTTTTTGAATTTGAAGATCAGGGGAAATGCAATTAATTTTGTCTTTTGGGAAACATGAAAGTATCTTCTGTAGCTTCTGAAGGGCAGCACTAAATTAAATAAATAATAATATTTAGGCAAAATAAGAAAAATGTACACATCTTCATTATGTTCAAAAGTTTACACCCCTGGCTCTTAATGCATAGTTTTTCCTTCTGGAGCATCAGTGAGTGTTTGAACCTTCTGTAATAGTTGCATATGAGTCCCTCAGTGTGAAAAGATGGATCTCAAAATCATACAGTCATTGTTGGAAAGGGGTTCAAATACATAAAAATGCTGAAAAACCACTGAATTTAACCACTGTTCAGGACAAATAAGGGACTCAAGAACAACTATCAATAAAAAAAACAAAACATTCTGTGAAACATTCAGGTAACAACACAGTATTAAAAATCAAGTGCATCTAAACTTTTGAATGGGGTCATTTTTATAAATTCAACTATTATTTTCTCTTGTGGACTATATGTAAATGTGTTTTATGTGAAATATCTTAATCAGGTCAGTACTAAATGAAAAATAACATGCATTTTGTATAATTCCTCTTATTTTGGTAAAATTAACATTTTGCAGATTCTGCAAGGTGTATGTAAACTTTTGACTTAAACTGTACATGACTATGATATTACAGTTTTTACTGTTTTTTTTTTTTTTTAAAGCATACATTAATTTATATATATCCATTTATATAAATAAAAAAATTTTCATGTATTTTATTTTCACAATTTTCATAAGGATTTAGCATTTTTCAAGACATTAAGAAATGAGTGGCTGTAACTGTAGAGAACCTCTCTGCGCTCATACAGTCATATTTCAGACTCCTTGCTGAGTTTACACTTGCTAGAGATCTCATAACTCCACATGTGGTCGGGGCAAGGTAAAAAAAAAAAAAAAAAAAAACTGTGATATCATGTAAACTTCAGATTGAGCACACCTCTCTCTACTGTTCCCAGGACCCGTGCAAGAGCGGGTCAGATGCAAATGTGTGAACTGTTATGCTCTGCATGCTCTTGTGAATCAGTCTTCTCTTGTAGTTAAAACTCTAACAGATCTATTAGACACTTTCAAAGTTTACACGCACGCAGTGTGCTCTCTTTAAAAATAAATGGAGGTGTCATGATCTATGCACTCAGAGTGCTGACATATGAGGTAGGCCTGCGCTCCAGCGCCTGGATCCAGGATGTCCCCCATAATGTCTCCAGAGACGGATGCCATGAGACATAGTTGTGTGTGGGAAGTCTGGATGCTGTGCTCATGTAGTGTATCAGTGTGCTGTTGTTGAGTTGCTGTGTATTGTGGATGTAGGGATTTTAAATTCAGCCAGTACAAATTATAATTGACGTTAAGCTGTTTATGCTGCTGAAAACAGTCTTTGACTACAAGCTAACAAATGTCTGGGTATAGCCAATATTTGATTTACAGGCTGAAGCCTAAAATCCATTGTAAATCACCAGAGAGAAATGGCTTTCAAAATGTTATTACAGGAACATTTAATGTTATTATTGGAGGTCATAAATGTTTCACTTTTAGAGCTTCTTGGCAGCCATTAGTGCATTTTTGGCCATTTGCCTCCTACCACAATGTTTTTGATGGCTAGATCCACTGAAACAGATCCAGAATGTATGTGAATTTTATACATATGCATTTTTAATTTTGAAAAACTGATTGCATATTGTGTATTTTTTCTTTAAGAAAATCTTTAAAGAGTAAGTTGCCTCAACCAAATATTCTTCCTGATTCAGCAGAATGTAAAAGCTGTCTTCAACAGACTTGAGGTATTGCTGGGTAGTTATAGAGCTGATTGTGTTTGTTCAGTTAATGGCTACTATAGGCAATAAATTATTTACTTTCTGTACATGTGAGAGTAGTAATTACACAGCTGTCCCTGCCTCTTCTTCAGGTCCCAAGGTAGTCTCGATGGAGAGCATGTCATTCCATATTAATTAAAAGCATATCAAGTCACTCGTTTTGTGGCTTGCTGTCAAACTTTCCAAACTGAAAGAGCGTTATGCAGGGTGCCATTTAATATCCGTGGCGTTAGGTTTTGGAGTTTGTGTGGATAGCTTTCATTTTGGGATGCAACAACTTGCCGTTTAGTTGACATTAAAATAAATATTTAATATAAATTAGTGACTCCACACAACAATTTCTTTGTTCTGCCAATCCACTGGCCATCAAAAATCATCTGGTATAGAAGAAATTTCTTAAAAAAATTATATAAATAAATAAAAGCATGAAATAGCCAGGCTTTTTACTCATCAGCCTTTGATTACTTTTAATTGGAGAGCAATTTTCTATGTAAAAAAAAAAATGAGTATGTGTGTGCAGTAAAGGAGATGACAGGTCTAATGGTTAATTGAAAAGAAAATGTGTCAGGCAGGAATAGAAAGATATGAATGCACGTCAGAATGACTGAAATATGCACAATAAGAGGCAACCCTGTCAGAGTAGAGGCTCTTCAATCTTGTCCGTCCGGTGTTTAACATCTTTAACCTAATGCTAGTTTCCATCACATCGTAAAGCATTAAACATTTTTACCTCTGAATCTTTTACATACATGCCATATCTGGTTAGTCCCACCACCCCAAGTAACATTTCAAATAACCTAAGGATGAATATAGAATCATTACTTCTATATTCTAGATAAAGATGTATAATCAGTCACTATTTCGACATTTGGATCCCCTAGGAGTCTGGTTGTTGCCTAGTGCATGTGACATGCAGACCAGTGAAGCTGCTCAGACTGCAGCTGCTGTTAATGTATGTTATTAAAGGGTATAGTCATTTTTTCTGTAGTCTTGCAGTTGGGGGTGATGGGTATCTCTTAATGTTTCTTATTAAGAGACCATAGAGAGAGAAAATGTTTCTTCGTAGCCGAGGTGCAGAATTGTAAAGTGCATCAGGAAGAAATTAGGCTTTAGCGGAGAAATGCATCTTTCTGTTTTTGAATGCAGTGGATGTGAGAATTGGATCATTTGATATTTAATTATTTTGTTTATTTATTTTATAGACTTTGTCAGTGTGAGGTAACCCATAAAAACTGTGTGTGACTATTCTGGTTAACAGTGAGTGTTCTGCCACTTTTTTTCCCCTAAAAGTTATTTTGACTCCTCCCTTGATGTTTAATTTGTTGATGTTGGATTTATTTATTTTGATGAGTTGTCTGATGGATAGTGGACAAGAGGATGTACATCCGCTTTCCTTCAGCAGGATCTTACAATGAATGGTCTGAGTTTTTTTTTTTTTAATAGGGTCCCACTCTCCCACTCTCAGGGGGAAGCTGGAATTAAACATGGATTAATAATTGACACGGATTAAACCTTAATCTACATGTTCTGTCTGTCTGTCTACGTCCTATGTTCAGACAGTAGTCTGTCTGCTGAACTGTCCATGACTCGGTATTAAAAATCCAAAACAGTGTATTAGGTGGTTATACATTGAAGGAGCTTTTATTTGTAAGTGATGAAACGTTTTGCTCCCAAGACCTCTTTCTGGCTATGCCTCTCAGTATTGATTATGATTAGTTAAATTATCGTTTTTGAAACGACTGTATTAAATTCTGGGCATTTGCACTTGGTCTGTTTACTTTAAATGCTGCGTTAATCGTATCTTCTCAAACACTGTTCAAGTTGTGACATTCAGCGGGAGAAATGGAGGATGAAGAAGAAACCTTTAAGTTTCTGTTAAAGCAGAGGGCAGTGTTGTCACTTCAAAAAGGTATAGAGACTTGTACATCACGTATTTAAAATTGAACGCGTGTCTGAGAGGTTGCAAATCCGCCGTAGTATTACAAACATGGTAGTCATTATACTTGCATTGCTTGTTTGACTATTAAGATATATGGATGTGAATGTGAATTTGAATTTCGAACGCGAGTATAAAGTGCAAATGAGTTTAAAAAGCACTATGAACAATATAAATCACGGTATACATATATAGCCCTTTTTAATTTAGCAATTATAAAAATGTTCTGTGAATGTAGCATGAACATTAGCCCCCTTCTGAGCTATTATGCTGGCTGTCTGGTGTTGCAATTTTACACTTCACCGACTCCGACAACTAGTCTACTTGAGCCCAAATGCCCCAGATTTCACCTTATTTAGGTGATGTACCAAAATCATTCAGGGCGCAGGCACATTTGGCCAAATTAAACAAAACAGGCAGCCACATAGACATCGTTTCTGAAAAGGAATAAAATGTTATGACAAAACGTGATGACACCTGAAAACAAAATGTAGGCCTATTACGAATTTCGCGGACAACTTGTATATTTTATTTAGTCTACGTTGTTAGTGTTCGGATTTTCTTCTCAAACGTAAAGCTGACCTAGTGTGAAATGTATGTTCAGTTCATGTACTTTAAAAGCGAGCTTTATATGAATATATAAATATTCAGAATATGTTAGTCGGAAAACATACAATAACGCTTCGTTTCCCCACTTTAGCATATTTAAAAGTTAATTGCGTTTTACATGATGAACGGTTTACTTCACGTTCCTGTTAATTTATGATGCAATCAGGCGTAGAATGCAGGAATGGCGGCAGAATTAAATGAAACAACCAGACTGGCGACATAATGTATTATTAATAACCTGAGGGAAAACTCTTCTGGTAACTTAGTAGTTAAATATAGTGCTGCAGAATGTCCCGTTTTTAAGAGCTGAATTGTATCTAAGTGTCTTAAATATATCACCTAATGTAAGAAAGACAAAAATCAAAACGCCCGCAGGGAAATGAACGTTTCTTTTGCCCAGGATTAAACTGTATCACGACTATAAACTTTTAATCTGAAAGCTTTAAACGAATGAATTTTACTCCTTCCTCACGTTTTCACTTAGCCTACCAAAAAAGCAAAACACTTTCGAGTTTTCTGAGACAGGGAAATTGCAGCAATCTGACCTATAGTGCATGATTGAAGTTTCTTTGACATTCATTTTGAGTGAGTTGCTCAAGGACTTGCCAAGTGAATTGTTAATAACTCTATGCTCTGAATTTTCTTTTTGTGAGAATTACAGGGTTAAGCCGGCTGCCTGTGACATTTATGACAAACATTGACAAAGTATGGCGTGACTTAAAAACTATTTAGTTATACAGAAAAAAGTGCATCTAATGCATGCTCCTACATTAAATTTACATTTCTACTGCACGGAAATACGTGTATGATTATTATTGTTGTAGTTAGCGTTGACTTCGCGCGGCTGTTTAATTATTTGTTCTGTTTAAAACGTTAAATCGCATTATCTGTGAATTCAACTCGCTCGCATTTTAGGTGCATGTATTTAAGTCTTTCAGCTTAATAGCGATCGCTTGCTGCCTGTTTTGCAGTGCAATAAAACAATTATGTTGTTTTGCATATGTTTATTAGATAATAACATCCAGGATAATAATCTAATAACGTGTTTTTAAGTATTGCGTTGTAAAATTGCCGCTGGAGTATTCACCAACCTGCTATGTAAGGCAAAGTTTTGTTCTCTCTTTGAACTTGAAACTTAATTAAATGCTTTTCACTGGTGCATTATTTGTCTTTCAAATAAGCTAACTTGATTTGAATTTGACAGCCAATTAACTTACCTTAGACGTGATCGTCATATATTTTTTTTTTTTTTTTACAAAATGAGAAAACTTCCATTTGAATTGCAGTTTATCTATACATTTATATAGATTTATATGAAACATCATTGTAGTGTCATGTACCCTCAAGAAAAAAATATTACCAAGTGATATTGATGGTCAATATTAGGCTAGATATTGTGATTGCAATTAGTGGTTATGTAAAACAAAGGCAGCATCTTTAAGAAACACTTGCATTTACAGGAACTTGTGGTCTGTTCCTTTGCTTTTAGAAAAAAGAGAAAAAAAAAAACAACAAAAAAAAAGTGCAATGACAAAGTATGTGATCCGTTTTCTCTAATGGCTTTCAAAATGTACAGATGAAACCGGAAAAACAATTACACAGGAGATTGGCCCTGGGGTATTGAGAGGTAAGCAGCATGAGGGGTTGGATTGACTCTGGTGCACCTTTGGACCTTGCATTATCCTGGCATGAGGTCTCTTTGGCAATAGCCAAGCAATTTCCAACAGCACCTGGCTGCCCACCCCCTGATAGCCTCTATACCTGTGCGTATCCACACACACACACTTTAAAGTGTGCATAATGACTTTTTCTGAAACCAAAAAAAGTGAAGTAGCCTCAGGAAATAATTCATTGCCTGCAAAGAAATGAATCATTGCCTTGTATCTTGTATGTTCACTAAATAATATATAAACAGTAAATTATAAAACACACAAAAAAATGCATATAACTTGACCAATTAATTAAAATGTATGTTGGCATCTGTCATTTGAAAGGACTGGATTTTTTTGAGGAGTCAATAGTTATGTTATGTCGTTAAGTAATACTTTCTGTCCCAATGATTATGCATTTTGTATATTTTTATTTAAGTCTTAATATTTATTTAGACTCCAAACCATCAACTACTAGCACCTGCTCTCTCGCCCCCTGCAGCCCCTGACCCTTGTTTGCAGGTGTTACTGATGCAATAATAGCTTAGCTCTGTGAGTCCTCTGTTAATTTGGTAAGTTACTCATC
Source organism: Labeo rohita (assembly GCF_022985175.1). Classification (NCBI taxonomy): domain Eukaryota; kingdom Metazoa; phylum Chordata; class Actinopteri; order Cypriniformes; family Cyprinidae; genus Labeo; species Labeo rohita. The sequence goes on from NC_066882.1 coordinate 8,382,805, forward strand.
ACCAGTGGACACCAACTTCTAGTGATCAGTAGTAATTCTATTATTATTAACATCTAATATTATCAATATGGCCATTGGGGATGTGAACACCATTATGTAAATACAGAACATTTCCCATAGCTCCAGCAGTTTTTGGCAGATAAATTAACATGATTTTATGTATTTCCGCCTTAAAACAAATAAGCATAATTCCCTTAAAGGTAAAATGCCTAATATATGATATGATTCATTCAGTTTGTTTCCAAATGTATTCACAATCTTGATTTTTTTTTATTTTTTATTTTTTTTATTTTATCTTGATTTATTTTATTTTTTTTTCAATGATGAAGATGTCTACATAAATTAAATGTACAAATATTAAACTACACCCTGCAGGGATCAGGGTTATTTTCTCCAAAGCTGGACATTAATGCACCCCTTTGGATTGGAAAGCGTATGATATTTAATATGGAAATAGTTGTACTGCCATGGTGTCCCTGGTCGTCTACATAATTTTTAATTTATACATACTTCTTACAAAGTTTCAAACGTTGGAGGAGCTGTGCCTTCATTGTGACAGAACGTGTGGTGTTTCAGAAAGACTACTGGGTACTCGCTCTCTTTTAAGGTGCAAACTGATTCGCAGCGTTCCTATTTAAACATCTGCGTAGACCCGCAAAGAGTGCTTTAAACTATTTCTGAAGTGTGGAAAGTATTTGGGTTTAGGAATTCTGTATGTTATGAGAATATAGCTTATGACGTCTAGGTATAATAACTGCATATCGCCATCATAGTAAGAGGTTCGTCCTAAAAGCCCCCATAACTCTTTTTGTATGTAATAAAGTGTTACACCTAAATTTCCCCTGTGCATCGCCGTCTACTCTCATAGTCTAAAACATAATCGCATGGGTATGCATTTTTAGTGAAGGCGTTTCAAATATAAGCAGTTTTCATAGGCACCGAATTTGATGACGTTTTTTATTAGGTTATTTGGTTTCTTTATGGTTCCTTGTTGAAATGGGCCTGTGTTCACTGAAATTAAAAATAATAATTTGCCTGTTTATTTCGCAAATAAGTAGTTTCCAGTACGGCTAATAAAATGTATAAACTAATCAAAACAGAAAAATCTGTCTATCTATCTATCCATCTATCTATCTATGCTAACAGCCCGCTGAAAATAAGGCGATACAGGAAATTAAATGTCCACTCGCGTAACAAAAACGAGGAGGAAGGAACAAGTTAGAGACTTGCTTATAAATAAAAAAAGCAGTTGACACTTGTTGGACTTCTAGCAATAAAATGGTCTTGTCTTTTTTTTAAGTACCTGAAAAAAACCCTTAGTTCATTCCAGTAGGCATGTAAAGGGTAAATCAGTTTAAACGCAAACTTTACGAATCATCAAGGTAAATGACGGCTCCATTTGCCTTCCCTTTTACATTACAATGGGCTTGCAGCACATCCAAAGTAGATTTTGAAAGGACACATCCTGGATTAACAGTCATATTGAGCACCTTTGCATATTCATCGCTTTTCCTGCAGGTGAATAAGCATCGGTAGAGCGCACTGAAAAGGGTTAATTGACGTGCAAATTGTCTCAACTTTCCACAACACTCCTGTATTGTTTGGTAAATAGCGAATTAAAGACAAATACAGCCGATTTCACTTATCTTATAGCGTATTGTAGCTACATACGCTTTGGAGATGGAGATTTTCACATCCAACATTTACACTTTTTTTTTCTGTAGAAATACAGCCAAACTTTTAGATATTATTTTATCTGTATTTTAATCTACAAGTAAAACCATAACTTAAAGTCTACACTCTTTCTTTTACGATATAAGGATAAATAGCTACTTCGGTTACTTTTTTATTACAGTGACAACCGTTTGCCTTGATTACTTAAGGTTCCCCTATAAAATATATCCACTTGTTTTGACGGCATTGAATTCATGTCTGCATCACAGGGCTGGTAATAGTGTTGATGTGTGTGGCGATGACGTAAGTGTTTCTAATGTTTAAAAAGTAAAGAATAACGCGGGAAAAATAATTGCTGGCGGTAACATGTATTGCTAATTGCATCCCGCCACGTTCAAGGTAACTCCTGAGTTTATTATGACCGCGCACGCAGTTGCGTGACAAAAAGTGTTTGGAACCTATTCGTGTCGGTTTATCCTCTTAGACAGTGCCACCCCGCTTAGCCAGCAAAGCTATGAGATTGAGTGTGGCTTCAGGGAGGAGTAGGGAAAGGACCCTAAATTAGTATTAGCCAGAACACTCATCCAACCCATAAACACTTTAATACTTACATCTAATACTTATCTAAGTGTTTTAAGTTAGAAGTTAAGTAAAATGTATGTAAGCCTATTTAATAACAATTTTTGTTAGACTACAGGTTAATTTAACCCAAACCCTACCTCACACTTTTCATATCTGCTTGTCCAGCATTTTATTTACAGCAGATCTTAAATTCACCGTTTTACTTCATCCAGCTAATAACCGCTACTTTTCAAACTCCTTCCACGTGACTGCAGCGCCGCCGACGTGTTTTCTAATCGTTTTCAGTCTTCCTTATAAACAGCCTGTCATTCTTCAGACAGATATTGTTCGAGGACCAAACATTCTCGTATATTAACGCTGCTATAGTTTAGTTGTTCGGGACAGTTTTAAAAATTAGACAGGACGAAAAAAAGTCGAGCGTGCCCATTTAGTCAAGCTCAGCTGGTGTTTCGGGGTGCCTCAGCAAAACAGCCAGCGCCATGTTGTGACGTCACCGCGTATGTCAGATAGACTCCAGCCGATGGCGTGAGGAGAAAATGTTGTGTGAAATAGAAACAACTGCGCTTGCGCAGAAATCAGAAAAGATTCAGTTTAAATGAATTTGTAAAACTGTTTATATTTGAAGATGGGGGTGGGTTTGATATGAGGGTGGAGTCTATGGAGGTTGGGCTAAAATACTGCATACCAGGCGAGAAAGGAGAAAAGAGCCCGGCAGGTCCTCTAAAAATAATGGTTGACTATGTAGCCTTTAAATCGTAAACTTGACTCAGTGAAAAAATGCGTGTTCACCACTTTTACTTTTATTGTTTCGTGTTTCGGGTTAATTTTGTATTATATTTAATAAATGTAAGGCTGTTAAATATATAATTTTTGCATGCGTTTTCTACAATTTGTTTTAAATTCTGCAGCAATGTCTAAATTGGGGCTGTATATTTTAATATCTTCAATAAAAATACAATAAGTTTCTCTGTAATGCTGTGGAATAATAAAACGTATAGCCTGCCATTGGTGCAATCTCTCTTGTTTTTATCACACGTTTTGAATGAATGTTTGCCAAGCCCAGCCTACATAATTGAAATCGAGAGAATGGCTTAGCGTATCTCGGCAGAAAGTTTTTACACTTAAACTTAGCAGAGTTCTTGCATGTGTACTCCCCAAGGTCCCAAGATAGGTCCTTAAATAATCATGTGCTAAAGACGGCTGTTAAGCTGCGTTAACGCTACACAATTCTGAACTTTTTCGTCTTTAAGAGAAACGTGATGGTAAGATGGCGGCATCTTGCTGTCAAGTTCAAGTGTGTTGCTGCTTCGTACGGTTTGAGTAGGGCGTATGCTTTAAGTTCATGGTTAGAACCAGAGGAAAGCAGCAAAAGAAAGAAATGAAAAAGAAAAACTGAGGTCTTGATTTGTGACATTTCAGAATTGGTTTTAATTCCAGTCAAAAACTTGTTCACATTTTGTCATAAATAGTTTGTTAAACAAACCAACAAACAATAACCCTACTTCGAAAGAAAGTACAAGATTTTGCTGAATTTTGAATAGGTATGTTGAAGTAACATCGTTTGCCTCGAAAATGGCACAGTGACACAGTTCATCAGTTAAACATGTGCTTTTCAGGAATAACTTGATGCGTGACCCATTTCCACGAGAAAATGTCACAGAATCACATTCAAGCTCCATTTGTACATCAGATCTGTATGAGATCAGGGCTGAGGATACATCGAAGGTGGCTGAAATAAATCTTTCTTTTAACTTAACGTATAGAAAATAGTATATAAAACATATATTCATTAAATTATTTAAATAAACGTATTTATATATCACGTTACTTACGAGGTACTGTATTTTTTACGTTTGTTTTCAAAAGTAGTGCTGGTGGTTTGAAATCATGTTCATAAGCACAATATATTTATATGCATAATTTTAGTCTCTTAAAAAATATGTAACAATGCAACGCTGTAACTCTTGGTGTCACTGAACACATATTTTCCCTCACTTTTCCACCTTAAAAAGTTCTAGTACTCTCAATACTAAATTTCATTCACACATACAGTTCCACATCTGGAGAAGTTATTCACATAAAACAAGCAAATGTGTAATCAAAGTTTTCTATATGTTATACCACAGTACTCATAACAAACAACACGCTATATTCACAGAAGAACTACATTTAAAACAATGCAAACTGACAGACAAAAAGTTTTATTTTGAGATTACTGTTGTGACAGATCATTGCTCCTCTTTGACACATTAAACACAGACTTGCATCCACAAAGACAGTTCTGGAACCATCAAAAATGGAATACCATACTGATTCAAATGGCTGTACCTCAAAACCCAAGAATATAATGTCTTAAACACTGTCACACGAGTTCAAAGGTGATGCATGAATGAAAGCTATGCTATTGCATGGTGTATCTGGTCAAAAATTGGCGTGTCGATGAAAACACTGGTCAGTGGGCCTCTCGAATTTGTAAGTGTTCCTTATAGAGATGTAGCCTATACTCTGATGCTAAGAGTAAAGAAAAAAAATACGAAAGAAGTTATTTTAGAAGTTATAAGAACCAGAAAGACTCGATATTACTTCCTCACGTGGCTGATTTATCAGTGATTTTAAGGAGGAGAAAAAACAAAACAAAACAAAACAATGTTTTCATTTCTTTTTATACCGGTCCTCGCATGAACTTACGTTGGAAAATGCATACTTGAAACTATAGATCATGTCATGTCATAATATTAATATAATTAATACTTTACGACCCAGATAAGACACATATATTGGTTAAAAAAGATACAATCGTATCGTGGGAACTTTAGAACTGACTCCCTTTTTCATCGTTAAAACTGGTTATTGACTCAAAACTGTACAGTCTTGTTAGAAAACATTTCCATAAATATCATTTAAGAGTCGGCTCTTTCGCCGATAATTAAATTACAAATTGATAAATATGGCATCATGGATATGTATTTACATCATTATTAACAAAGGCAACGTTATATTCAAAGGTAACAATCGTAAGCTAATACCACATTTCTCCACCTGAAAACGGACTTGGACAACAGATTTGACTCCATCAAACAAGGAAATACATTCACGAGTAGGCTATATACTTATTTATGATTTATTATTTTTTGTTCAAGTTCAAGACAAAGACTTTGGCACGTTTCTTAAGACTGTCTGAAGTTTTAACAATCAATCAAAAGGTGATGTGAGTGTCACCTTAATATAAAACACCGTGAAATATTCTTTCTTTGCCATTATTTTTAAATATTTTTTTCAGAAAATACATAAAATGAAAAATAAAATAATCATCTGAAATCTGAAAACTAAAGGAAAACCATTTATTCTTAGAAAGTGTTATTTTGTTATTTTATGCCTTGCTAGTTTTCTTCGAACTCGGAATAAAGTCAAATTTCGAATCCTGAGAATGGACGAGGCCTGCTGGCGAACTCTCATCTTTTCCTGTTGTTTCAATGCCATTTTGTACGCCATAGCGTAAATAGTTTTTTTAAAGGTTGCTTCAACCTTTTGGTCCACCATTTGAGAGTCTGCTTGGAGCTTCAAACGTACCATTCGTTAAAATTAGGCGGTAGTCCATCGCTGTGTGCAGATGTATTTTGCACTGCAGACGTGGGTGTTTTTGTCGGGTCTTCAGTGTTTGCAGAAACCAGCACTGGCGGCGTAGACGACTCGTATCCAGAGCTAGCAGCTGGAGACGACTCTGAGCCTTGTGATTCGTGTACCTTAAATTATAACGTTCATAGATGTATGACACACAGGCAGGACGAGAAAATAACACGCTTGTATAATTTATGCTACGTCTAGGATTTCTAATCTCTGATACACATTTGTGAACCAATATACAGAACATTATCAGGCCTGCTTAAAAATGAATGTAAACGGATTGTCCGTATAATGCATATTACGTTTATCTAAGGGGTTACAACATTTGTTTATATATATGTACATATTTATTTGCGTGATTAAGGCTATCTGGCAAATGTTTGCAAAATCAGAAAATGTCCCTTACCTTCATGTGTTTCCTGAGAGAGCTGGGGTGTGTATAGGACTTGTCACACACTTTGCAGATATATGGCTTGTCAGATGTGTGCACGTGCATGTGCTTTTTCCTGTCGCTGCTGTTCGCAAAGCGCCTGTCGCAGCCGTCGAACTCGCATTTAAATGGCTTCTCACCTGCAAGTGAGAGCAAACACTTAAGTTTTAGTAATGTAACTTTTTTTAATAGAGCGGATGTTCAGTGCAACTTTCAGTTATGTAATATGCCTTTCGAAATTAACAGGCCGTGTTGCGCTCACGCTAGATGGTTTGGTTATCCACATCTCACGCTCCTTGAAAGCCCTGGCTGTTATCCTTTATTTTACTTCCCAAAAATCTTTATATTCGTTTTAGCAAACCAACACGCCATGCACCGTTGTGTAAACTGTGTGGCAATTGCTGAACAATTTTTGCACACGTTTCTTGTCTGCCAAGTGTAACCATATAGACTGTTCAACAGCTTGCTTTACATTTCATGTGGATCTCGAAAGGGGTCAATTATTTAGGCACAAATCCAACCATCAGGCTAAATGCACTTCGACCACTTCATACTTTCCCAGACAGATGTGTAGCATTTTATTCATGCATCCACAATACACAAATCCCATGCTATTTCTAACTTTATAGCCACAAGCATCAGGAACAGCTTCACAAATGCAAGAGGACAGTCCATTCACAAATTCGCTCCACAACAACGCATGCAGCTTTGCATTTTAATTTTTCTGTGTTATTCCTCTCCTCAAAGAGATGCAATCTATATACATTTCAACAAAAACAAAACAAACAAAAAAAAAGCATACGAAGCTACATTTCTTAATAACAGCCATGTGATCAAAATAAGTTAATCTCCCTAAACATTTGACAAATGTATTTAATTTCCCCAGACCTAAACTGTAGTTAAAGTAGTTGTGGCAATTTTCCTCCATGTTAAACTCTTTATTAAATTTCCTTAAAAATTAATTTAACAGAAAGGGCACTTGTTTATTTTAATTTTTGAAGGAACTGAAATTTTACGTATAATTAACCCCGCTGGAATGTTATTGAATTCATAGTTATTTTTCCAAAACCAGTGGGTAATCAAAAAAGGGGGAAATACGAATGCCTTACCTGTGTGAGTTCTTTTGTGAATTTTAAGATTTTCTGATCTTGCAAAGATTTTCCCACAACCAGGGAACGGACAAGGGAACGGTTTCTCTCCAGTGTGCACTCGGATGTGGTTCACGAGTTTGTATTTGGCCTTAAAGGATTTCCCCTCTCTCGGGCAATCCTCCCAGAAGCAAACATGATTACTCTGTTCTGGGCCGCCAACGTGTTCCATTGAAACATGTGTCACCATTTCATGCATTGTGCTGAAAGTTCTGTCACAAGTCTTTTTAGGTCTGTTCATCTGATTCTCGTCTATCCACTTACAAGACAATTCTTGCTTAATAGGCTGCCGCATGTATCTGAAGAAGGCCCCCGGACCGTGGTGTGTGGGTACGTTCATCCCCATGTTCATATTGATGGGATGGTTGTAGTTATGGAGCTGAGCGGTGCCGTAAGGGTCCGTACGAGGGCTGGCCACAGGTCGGTACGGATCTGGACGGCCAAAAATGTCCCCGCGTAAACCCAGGTGCATTTGACTGTTTACAACATGTCCTCCCGGTGATGTGTGGCTCACGCTCTGGTCGTGAAGTCCAGGAAACAACAGATGTCCCGGGTTGTCCGAAATTCCGGGGGGCCCGTGTAGACTCCCAGCAGAAGCGGCAAAGATTCCATGCTGGGCGCTCGGCGGTGCGGTCTCTCCGATGCCTGCGCCCCTGTTTCTGAAGAGAAAGTCCCTGGTCGAATTGAATGCTCCACCGGCATACGAACCAACTTGTCCTCCGTGGTGGTGTCCGAGCGCGGCTGCGTATCCAGTAGCTTGCGGGGTGAACGCTGATGACTGGCTGGAGGCGATATCGTGAGTAACGGGACTTATCTTGAAGGCAGCCGAGTGAGATGAATCTGCGAAGGGACTGAGCCCCAGCCCGGGGTCTCGGTTTCCCAACTCATGGTGTCTAGGCGTTCCGAAACCCCCTACTCCTAGTGAAGGGAATTGAGGAGCGCTATCAAGAAGCATAGTCATTGGGCTCAATCAAGAAAAAGCAAGTAAAAAAAGAAAAAGAAAAAAAAAAACGTGAAACCCCAGTTTAGTGGAGTGAAGTGGGTAACGGTAAACTGAGCACAATTTCACGTAAGCTTGAATAAAGAAACCTTGAATTGAAAAACGAAATGATAATCCCGGGTCTCGGTAAACGGGAGAAAAACTCCCGTAACTGGGATCCGTGTGAAAGAGGATCAAACTTCCCCCCCTTTCCAGGCGAATGATGTCCTTGGACTGATAAAGTCAATCACTCACTCCTTGCACATAAATGAGCTCGGGAGGCAGCTCTACGCTGTCCAATGAAAGCACAGCGCTTTCTTAGTCACGTGACAGCTAGGAAAGGCGCTAATTGGCTGCATGTTAGTTGATTGGCATGGTTTAGTATTGAAAATGGCAGTTCGTTTCGGTGAGTAGATTTGATTGGTTGCTGTTGGCATTATTTGCAGGTAAAGCAACGGGACTTTATTTCGGTTCAGTAAGAAAGGCTTGTTTATTTCCCGTGCTTAGCACGTCAGCTGTTCCCAAAGTTACATAAACTTTCAGGAGTTGCTTGACAATTATTTTCTCTAAATACAGTTTTGCCGAGCCTCTTAGAAAAGCTAGGAAAATCAGAAAAAAGGCAAAAGTGGCTTGATAAAAAATGAGGAATTTCTTAATTTTTATTGGAAATTAGGATAATTTGTAAATATATATTCGTAAATCAGTATTTTTTTATTTCTTTATTTTATATAATCACTTTTTAGAGTGAAGCCGTAAATGGTGAAACACATAAATCACACTATATAGTGTAGAACCCCAAAACAAGAGAGAAAGAAATATGGTGGGTAATTATAATATCCCTAAGAATTTTTTTTCACGGCGTCAAAAATTCTTGCTATTGAGGAAGTTTCACGGGGTTGCTGGTGACTCGCTGCAGGACACATAAAATCTGATCAAGTTCAGAGACGCGTTGAGTGTTTCAAGCAGCGCTTTTTATACCTCCAAGCCATTTCACGTTCCCTCTCCCCCTCAGTCTCTCCTCGAAAGGAGCTCCCTTTTATATTTTAGAGATTAAAAAACAAAAATCTTTAAATCAGCCCTCATTCTGGTCTAGTCCTCAGCTTTCACGCTTCCACTTTCAGCACATTTGCTACGAGAAAAAGCATGTAGGGACCTAGTCTAATAGTTTTAAGGTGAGTAATTTATTTTTTAGTAGATGCATTAGAAAAGTGCTCTTATCAGTTGCATGTTGTATTCAGGTAATATTGTAAATCGTGTAGGCTAACTTAATAAAGAAAACTGATACTATTTTGAAAAAGTTCTGGCATATATAATTTTTAATAGAATTTAGTAGTAAATGTTTAAGGATCCATTGACGTAGAATAGCATATGCATTTTCTCTCTCTCTCTCTCTCTCTATGTATATGTATGTATGTGTTTATATATTATGTATATATATATATATATATATATATATATATATATATATATAAACACCTCTTTAAAAATCACAGAAGTTTTAAAGGGTACTGCTAGCAATATAGATATCTAGTTATTCTCCTAATCTTTCTGCTCTATCCCCCCTCCTTTCTGCTCCGTCTTTCTTTCTTTCTGCCCCTCTCTCTTACGCTCCCTTTCGTACACGAGCACACATGTGAGTATGCTGTACCGCCGGACAGATTTACGGCGATTTTTTAAGGTTGCACAGTCGGCAGTCAGGCAGGGTTTCTTTACTTTTCTACTCTAGGCCTATAGTTTGTCTGTTCAAATGTGGACGCGCTTAATATATTATGTGACATATTCATTTCCAGGCGTGGCTAGGAAGTAAGTTCTTAAGGACGTTCTTTGCTTTCCCTGTGCAAGGAATTGTTAAGTTATTTCACTTAACTTCTTTACTGCACGGCAACTCATGCCGGCCAAAGGGCAAATGAGGGCAAGAGACGTTTTGTAACTAAAGGGGGCCTCGTACGTTATTTAACTTTGGACCACGGAAAATTGAAAGGACTCATGGGCCTGTAATTGCATTGACCAGAGCTATATTTCGACCGATTATTTGAGGTAGTCAAATAATGTTTCGTCAGAATAATGCGATGAGCTCTAGCTCCCGCCCCCTTGACTAGACTAAGCCTTCATATTTTTAGTCAGTGCAGAATTACCTGCTTAACATTGAAATTCTGAAGATGATGATTCGGGCTAATACACAGTTATCAAGCTCAGTAGTGTAGCATCGTGCATAGTATCAAAGAATCGTTGATAGCCTAATTATGTATGTATTGCTATAGATCATGTCCTGTTTATTCATTTGTCTCACATTAAAATAATTTAATTAATACTTAAGCACATATATTAAAAATTGACTCGTTTGCTGCGTTCGCTTGCAACAACGGATGGAAATGACTCCGGTTACCTACCACTTCGTCATCCTTTCATTAAGGGAGATTATGTTATGGGTAGTATTTTAATGTTTACTTTTGTATTTTAGTATTATATGATCATTCCCTTTAGATATTACCTGTATCTTCTCTTTCTGTATTCTTATCCAGACACATGGCTTTGTATCTGTTCACGTATCTCTTAAACATTAAAAAGTATTTAGCATGTTTTCTACGAGCTTTGTTAAGGAGTGGGTCTATTTACCTCAAACACTTAATCAGTATTGAGTAATGAGATAACTGTGGCACCTTCAATTAACATGTGTCTATATAAAATTTGTTAACTATGTTTAGCATAAATGACTGGAAATTAAATTTGTCGAGGCGTTATGCATCTGCTTATTAGTGAATGCAAACTGCTGTTGCCAGGATAGACTATTGTGCCTTGCCGAGACTTAAAAAAGGAAAAAAATGCGTTTAAAGTGTAGAGTCCTTGCGTTTGGTGTTTTTTTTCCTGCTTATATCCCACTCAGTTTGTCTCTGTTTTCCACTTAGTTTGCCCATCTAAATTTACCGACATTTAGCCCTTATCTTGTAGGCTGAACACCCGCAAAGTTCACTGCAATAAGGAAAAGTTTTTCTGTAGTTTTCAGCCTAGTATATTAGACCGAATATGTTCAGCCAGAATTTATTACCATATTTAAAATTTAATTTAATTTAATTGTATTTTATTTTTACATCACAAGCAATGTATGGCTTTTATAGTTGTCTTGATGTAGAAATTAAGATAAGGCTACACTGTATTTGTAATTGTACGACGTAAACGTAATAGAGGTATGCAAGGAAGAGAGGCATTTTACATTTTGGTAAACATATTTAAGGTATATTCACATTTGTAGAGCATATATAATTTTATTTTTCTTAAGATATCTTTAAACCACTGTGGTACCACTTCGACTATGGATGCATTGAACTGATTTTAGTCTCTGTTGACTATTTAGTCTGTGCACTGTAGGTCTCAAATACAAGTCTGTGACCTTTGTGAACTATAGATGTGTGTCATTAGGTCTTTTTAGTGACCATTACTTGAATTGATAGAACACAAAAAGCAATATTCAGTGTCCTGTATCATACATTTATGCTCTCGCTCATTCTGTCTCTCTCTCTCTCCGTTTAAATATTATTGTACAAGCTCATTTATTGAAAATCTTTAATATTTTAAGTTGTATATTACTCGAATATGTGTAGAAATGCCTTTTGTCTTTTTTTCAGTAATGAAGAAATAAAGAAGCAAGAAATTAATCAGGAAGAGTTGCTGTGTGGTGTGAGACTGGAGAAGAAACTGTTTTGTTGTACAAAATAATATCTGCCACTGATTGCTCTGTATGTTATGGCGTTGGATACCATGGTCAGGGACATATATTTGAAAACTGCATTATGACTCATTATATATAAAAGTATATGTTCTTGGCCTCTTCCGGTTTCCCTTTTCTTATAATAGATATGACTCTGTTAATGTAGTGAGAATGGTGTTTTTTGACTTTTAATGATGACTATTGTGAATACAGTTACTGTAACCTCAGTAAATATTGTCTTGTAATGTTTACTCTATCCAAGAACTTCATGTGTGGGAAGAATTATATTATTAAATAAGTTTGTGCCCACTCAATGGGGGGAGACAGTCTTTAGAAGAAATACATTAATTACTTACTTAAATTCAAAATGCTGTGAGGTGAGTTATCAGTATCCCTGGTATAAACGTTTCGGAAGTTGTTTTTAAGTTTCTGAAACTTGATTGACACTGAATTAAATTTTGTTCTTAATACATCAGCATTGTGTGTGTGTGTGTGTGTGTGTGTGTGTGTGTAAACATGTTTGAATTGGCTCTTTTTTAAAAACAGGTATTTAATTTGACAGTCCACAATATGATGCTGTATCACTCTTTTCACAATGACAGTGTTGCGATTACACCACAAGCTTATTTCCATTTTGTCCGTTTAATATTGGCAGGTGCAAAATAATTCAAAACAAATAAATAAATTTTCTTTCTAATTTGACACCAGGTCATCTTGTTGAAAAGGTTAAATGTGTGAAACTTGCCATCATTCTTGTAACCTTGAAAGTCAGAAGCCTATTAACCCTTGCATATTTCATGTCCAAATAACGTTATATTTAGCAATAATGCGACACTGAGGTAACCCAATAGTTTTTATTGTGACTAATTTTTGCGTATGTAATTAATATTTATTCATTTGACGTTTCTTTATGAATGCAATTATTTTATCTATACTTTTTTGAATAAAATAATTCTTTTTCTTCTCAGATTTGCAACTCAATAAAAAATATTCGATAAAAATGGACGTCTAAGCACATCCAATAAAATTAATCTCACTCTTTAGTAAACAAACTAACCGACCAACACAGGCGGAAGGATACTTTACAATGTGGGATATTTTCTAGGTGCATTATAATCGAGCAGTGCCCCCCGAATTTCTCTGTTATGACGTGTCTAATAGCAAATATCATGTTATTTATATAAATAATAACAAATAATATTTTCCTGACTTTTTGCACTAGTAAAGCAAAAGGTTCAAAAGGTTCTGTCACGTTCAACTTTAGCTAAATAAGTGTAAAATTTAACTTGTCTTGTAAGTAAAATTATAATAGCTCAACTGGCTATATTATATCTAGGCTGTAGTATATTTTGGCGGTTAAGCAAAAATAAATAAATAAAAATTAAAAAAGAAAAAGAAAAAAGTGTTTACCAACAACGCCATTGTACTGGACCGAGTATCACCAAAATATAGTCAGTTGAATTGAAGTTAAAGCACAATATTAAATATTAAAACAGACATTCTCAGTTGACTGAATGCGAGAGACGTGTGGCTTGAAAGAGAATTTTGATTTCGTTGCTTAACTCCGGTTATTTCTATTCGATGTTGAAATCACACATTCGTAGCGGAGACTTTCTAATAATTCATATACGTGGCATTTAAACATTTCGCTGTTTTAGCCAACAATATCGCATTCGGCAGTCTCAAGTCACAGAACAGCCAATATCTGGCAGTGCGCAAGCGGCACATATCAAAGCATTTTCACTGAGATATTTGAAAACGGAGTCGTGTGGTGAACGCCTGCGTGTCCCTTTTAAAACAAATCCAGGGACTGTCAATCATCGCGCATTCCGACCAATCCCAAAGCACCGTTTTTTAAAAGCTGGTTTGCCTGCTGTGCTTTTATATTGCAGTATGGCCTGGTTCGGAGCATTTTACTACCACGGTTATTGCCACAAATCAAGAGGGCAAAGTGAACGGCATGGGACTCACACCAATCTTAACGAACCTGGGTCCGATTCCTGCGTCTGAGAGGTTTACAGGCAATAACTGCACATGCAGATGATACAGCGGGGGAAATGGGGAAGAGTTTTGTAGGTAAATCGTAAACGTTAAAGGTTGGTTGATTTGCCAAGCCCTCAGCCAAGCTTGCAACAAAACATGACAAGCCTGTCGCGGTTTAGTGGCTGCCCTCTTTCTTGCGTCAACCCTGGGGAGAGCAATACTGAACCCAGCGTGGTGCTGCCACCTTTGGCAGAGGAGCACATGGGGCACCCCACTGGCAGTTCCTTAAAACTCTGCCCCTCGCAAAATTTGCGAGACTACCACGAGACGAGGGCCAGTGCATATGTTGACCACTCGGTTACCCATTTTCCAGACACTGGATACACCAGCCATCGCTTAGAACCCAGTCCTAGGGGCATTATCATTGGGACAAATCTGTCAGCAGCAGGCATGCCACCAGTAACTGATCAGCTGGCTCCGAGACCTAACCAGCATGGCAATATTGGAAGGTACCGTGACCTCCACAGCTATAGGGATGGCAGGAGCCACGCGTTCTTCAACACGTACCAAGAGCAGGCCCATGGTTCGTCAGACGCGACCCGAGACCTCAGCAGCCAAATGATGTTGGGTCTTCCAGGAGATCTGCTCTCACGAACGCACCCGTACGGCCAGTCCGTCAGTGGCCCCAGGGCCAACAGCCAGCAGCTGGTCACCCAGTTCTTGGAGTTCTACAAGCCTCTGAACATGGCCATGCAGCGAGGAGGGGGCGACGCCTTCCTCAGGTGCTCCAGGCAGAACCCAAAGCACGAGCTGGTATGCAAGTGGAGTGACGGCCAAGAAGACACTGGCAAGCCGCCCTGCGCCAGGAGTTTTGGGACCATGTATGAACTCGTCACCCATGTGACGGTTGAGCATGTCGGAGGACCGGAGCACTCCGACTACGTTTGTCACTGGGAGAACTGTGCAAGAGACAGAAAGCCTTTCAAAGCCAAATACAAGCTCGTCAACCACGTCAGAGTGCACACTGGAGAAAAGCCCTTTCCCTGCCCTTTTCATGGATGTGAAAAAGTTTTTGCCAGATCCGAAAACCTCAAGATACACAAGAGAACGCATACAGGTTAGTTAATACATAATAATAATAATAATAATAATAATTAATAATAATAAATAATAATGACAAGCTTCAAACTTACGGAATTGTTTCTGAACATTGTTTCGCTTAACATTGTTCCAACACAAAATCAATTCATGAAGAACTGTGAGGACAGAAAAACTCGATAAAACGTAGTGTTTGATTATTTGTTCCCAAAGTAACGCTATAAAATATTCTACCGTAATATTTTAATATGTCATTTATTTTTTTTGCTGTACACAAACGCTATTTTTGAAACTGCCTTCCATTATTTTAATTCATGTTTCGGCATATGAATGAATGTAGAATCTTGCATACAATAGAATTTAATTTTCTTACAGCCTATGTCAGACTTTAATTTGGGCTGCGATTAAAGCATTTGTTTATATCAAATGTAATCTATTGTTTGTTCTAACGTTTGTTGTTCGTATTAGCGGGATGATTTTTTTATTTCGTTTTCAGAAACTTTCGTGCTGGTGAAAATCAATCCACAGGCCAGTTGTTTGGGTGCCTCTCATTCATGCAGTGAAAATAAATAAATAAATTCCGGGGCACCGGAGAGCTGTGACGTAGCGTTTACGCAAGGCACAGCTGAATTCTCTACTATGGTAGAGTGCACCCGCTAGTGCTACGCACTGCAAGCTTTGAGTCCGAGTCTAGTCCATTACACTTGAATATGACGTCACATTAATCCTTAGACTGTTATGATTTATATAAATACCCTCTGCGTGTTTTTTTTTTTTTTATATTATTTAATCATAATATGTTTTTTTTTAAATATATCTAAGATTTATCGTTATTATAACAATTATTAAATCCACAGCGTAACTTTATTTTTCTTACTAGAAATAAATTCAACAATGACTTTTGCTCAGGGAGCATTTAAAAATATGAATTAGGTCGACCTACAGAACATCTGCGAATATTAGGAAATATTTTTCACAGAAAGCAGTTTAGACAGAAAATGAAAATGAATCACTGACACAGTTCCATAAAATTATTTAGAAACCAACTGTTGATTATGTGTTAATAAAACTTAAACCAGTTAAACTGTTTGTTCTTTAATTAATTTTTCTTTTTATGACTCTGAAATCAATTTGAGTTAGCTTATGCATTGTTCATTAATAAGCTAATTCTGAGTTAGCTCGTGTGAATCATGATACTGAACGTAGCAGCCACTGCATGAAAACAACTGACTGGAAAACCACTGTTTTTAAGAATAAGAAAAACAGAGATTTCGATTTATCACGTTTTGCATGCGCAAGAGTGTTATCTAAACAAAATTCTCTCCTCACCTGCTATATTGTTGAATGTGTGGAGCATCAGGTTTTTTTTTTTTTTGGTAGCCTACAACATCCTGCATAACACATCTAATGACACCATGCACACAGAACTGATGAGCCATGGTTGACTGTACATCCCACCCGTAACTCGCGTTTCCCCCTCCTCTGCCCGTTTAGGTGAGAAACCGTTTAAATGTGAGTTTGAGGGCTGCAATCGGAGATTTGCAAACAGCAGTGACCGGAAGAAGCATTCTCACGTTCACTCCAGCGATAAACCCTACACGTGCAAGGTCAGAGGCTGTGAAAAATGTTACACACATCCCAGCTCCTTGCGCAAACACATGAAACTCCACTGCAAGGCCTACATCGCCAAAATCGGCGAAGACGACGAGCACCTTGTACAGGCCAGGTCTCCTGAGGTGGCAGAACAGCAAGACACGCCCGCTTCTACCACAGTGACGCGAACGATGACGACCCCCTCCCTTTCTCCTGAGACACGAAATGAGTCGACTATGAGGTCACGTTTCCATCACACCTTTGAAAACAGTTTGGACTATATGGCGCACAGGCCACAGTCCCTTTTGGACCCTCTCTTGCTACAACGGGGCAGTTACAGACCAGAGTCCGTACAATATTCCTGCAGCCAACCAAGCCATACGTTCGCACCTAGCCATAGAACTTTTGCGTCCAACTCACCTTTTCAAAAAAGCCTGGTAAATGGCTGGTACACATGTCATAGCGCCGTGGACACTTTTTCACCCAAACACTGTAACAGTGATTTATAATGTCTGTAATTCGGGCTTGTACTCGGCGTGTTAAAGCACTGACAGATGACAACTAAAGGGTTCCGCTTCATGTAATATTGTCCTACAGGCTTACTAAATAGGATAGTGCAATTTGTTACTGTGAGCTTTTTCTGTTGTACATAATGTTCGTGTATTGGTGAGACGTCGGTAACTATTCCTCAACTGTAAATAGCTTACTTAACCTTGCCAAAATATCTATAAAACTAAAGACAAGTTGCCAAAATATAATTCATATATAAAATATAAAATATCTACAAACCAGGTGCCCACAAATGGAGTAGAATATATAGGTCGAAAGAATAAAGTAAGTTATTTCTGCACAAGAACAAAAATAAATGGCGTGTTATTTTGAGGTTCTGTAGAGGCAGGGCCTCCGTATATGTGATGTATAGTAGAAAGAAGAGGTTTATCTCTTGAAAAGTGATAATAAAAGTTATTAACGTGAGTCTTTCTGTAAATTACAACATGGAGTTTACATGCATTTTTTTGTCAAAGCTCAAATGTAGTTCGAAGGTTATTAGAATGAAAAAATATCGTTTGTCTTGATGTGTGTGAAGGTGAACCAATCGGTGAACCCATCACACTACACCAACAATGAATGCATTTTATGCCTTTATAATTTTGGGGCGATCATTACAGACGTCATGAGAATAAAAGTGTTTAATTAAGATTCGACTGTATATACTGTACAATTAATTATGCATTCGAAGTTTCATTAAAGAATCTCTATTCTCTTTGATCAGGCGTGTGATTTAAACTCTATGCTTCTCAAAGGAAACGTGCGTGAGTTCAGTATAACACTTTTGGACTTTGTCTGTATGTGCCAGTTTTTTTAACGGATACCACATGCGTGTTTAGGTTTTTGCAATGAAATTTCAAAAGGAGAAACTATATAGACCTACTTTTAGTGACTTTCAGACTTGTGTTCAGAGTCTAAAACAATTAATTTTAAAAAGTTATAACTTAATGAAATTGTTTTCCGTGAAGGCGATTTTACGGCCGAAGCTGTCTCACCTCGAATGAACTCCAGCAGGTTCCAAATTTATCGTAATTTCTTTTCAGTTTAACCCGTCGTGTGTGGAATCTTGTATGCCGATGATAGTTTTGTTTGCTGTTAATCTTATTGTTATCTAAACTGCAGCGCATTATAGCACGGCATAAATAAAGGTATAAGTGAGGTTATAGGCCTTGTACTTATGATCGTACTAAGCAGCGAAAGCCAGCCTGCACTCACTTAAGTTGCTGAATGTATCAGTGTGTAGGTTTCGGTAGACTTCTCACTCATTATCAGTGTGCTAGAGCGTTATTATTATCGTAAAAGAACTGACAATGAACTCAACTACTGTTCCGTCAAGTACAAGTCGGCTGTAATCTCACTTCTGTCATCAAGAAACAAATGGCAGCCAACCACTGAAAAGAAGCAAATAACTTTAGTGGTGATAAAAGAAATGTTAGGTTAATGCAGAAGGTACCACACAATGAAACCCAAATTGTCAGCCTGATGTCCACAGCTCTTTCAGTACATCAGTTGCATAACCAAATTGCTATTAGATATTTTCAGTTTTGTCTTCAGTTCCATTAGTTTGCTTTGCTTTTCATGCTTCGAACTGATTCGATATTTTGAAAAATCTGAACACTGACCTCAGTGATTTTTGGAGCCTTGGTAGTGGCCCACTGTTGAATCTACTGTTGCAACTGTCTTGTTATATAATCATAGAGTTTGCACTTAGGTATTTTATGCTCCTGTTTTGTGAGGATTTCTTTTGGTGTGCGTGTGTCTGTGTGTATAGTGTTATGAAGTGGCAGGGCATTGTAGGGTAGTGCTTCTCAATTTGTAATGCGAGTAACTTGCCTTTCTAACACTCTGTGCTGTGAAGCAGCTAACACTAATGACCAGGATGCATAACATTTTAAAAGACTCATTTTTTTCCAGGTTGGTTATTACAATAATGCATTTCATTCATAGTTTAAGAGCCCAGTTCCCACTGCTAAGGATGGTGCCTCAGGCACCAATCATCACAACCTACTTATAGAAAGAAACTTGTGAAAAATCGGTGGCTGAAGAATACAGTGAACCTCTGTATTTTTTTCTTTTGACTATTTGAGGCTTGAGAAAAAGAGACCGTAGGTTTAACTGGAAAAGGGGCTACCAAGGCTTTTTGACTCGGTGGGGCTTCTAACATCTCTAACATCTTTCACTTTATTTATTTAGCTATCGTGAATAACCTTAGAAAGGTCATGTGGCAAAAGTAACATTTTCTCTTCACTGAAACCTCACACCTTCAGTGCTGGACTGATGCGGTATGTTCGAAGCAAGTTGTTAAACGTGAAGCTTGCAAGAAATTCTTAATCACTCCTGGATCACTGAGCCACAGGAAATTGAAAAGAAAGCACAGGAAGTTTATTTGTGACAGTCTGATGCTAGGTTCGTATGTTGTTTTGAGGCAATATTTACAAATTTGCAATAGAAAAATGTGTTTCTGTTCTTCAGTGAACTTTGAGTTGAACAGTTTGTTTTATATATAATTGTATAATCATTAGAGCGGATGTTTAACACATAGAGGTAATTGCATTAATGTGGTGTGTAGGTTCAATGTTAAAAACATGAAAATGCATTTTTCATCATAATTCATCTAAACTGATCCTGTCTTAGTTAAGGTAGCTCTGCTGTGAATTTGTCTTCTATAGAAATATGATAACAGTCCTAATGTTAATATGTTAAATCTTGTTGTGAGTAAATTGCAGTTGTAAGAAAATATTTTCCATGCTCGACTTGCTTGTGGAATCTCACTTGTTTGTAGCACAAATAATGTGTAGTGTGTATGGTTAAATTATATATGAAAATATAGTCATTAACACAACCGCGACAAAATGAGAAATGCAACTGAAAACAAGAGAAAAAAATCTGTTGTTTTCTAGTGGTGTTGCAAATTGTGTTATTATTTCTCTCAGAATGATTTTATTTAGGTCTAGTGTTGCTGGTCATAGATAATTAGAAACTTACAGTTACAGGACAGACTCTGATTTGGCTGTTTCAATATCTTTGTTCCTCTAACTGTCCTGTGATTGAAATCAAATGACAAAATCGCATGTAAAAGCTCATTGGATACTATTGTAAATTTCATGCAATACATTAATGTAATCCCATAAGCATGCATACAATCTGCAATCTAAATTTAAAGCGAATGCCTTTTTAAATGCTTACATCTTAAATCCTAATTACATTTTACTGTATTGCTGCATTAAGACCAACAACATTTTGTTTTTTGTAAACTCCTTGGTTTTCGTTTAACCGCATCACTCTCTGAAAGCAACCTTAAGGAGGATTCATATATAAAAATATCCCTGAATAGCTGTCTCTGTTTAGTCTATTCAGTATTTACTCTGTTTTGCAAGTGCAGAGGTGATGTGCATTTTGAACAGGCAGAATTCAGATCTCTTTCCTAAACTCACGTTGTTTATTTTTGCTTAAAAAAATATTCCGACTTTGCACTGCCAATAGTATAGTATAGAAAAATGACATTTCTTTATGAATATTTGGATGACCATACACTTCAGCTGTTTTTAATATGGTTATTTTACTGTGAATGAGATGATACGTTGCTGCCACTCTCTGCCACTTTTTACCGACTGCTTTCTGCCTAGCAACAAGAATGTATGGCGAAGGTTAGTTTGCATTTTTGCCTATAATATGTGACAACTTATAACATATTCAACTTTTTTATGCATATACACGCACTTACTCTATACTTTACTCGTACAGATAGTGTATCATAGATTATTTTGCCAATGCATCCTCAAAGTGTGACCAGGACTATATGATCTCAGTGTCTGCTGCGTTCCACCTGCTCAAAATGACACATCTAGCAGGAGCAGTGTGAAGTTGCGTCAGCCTGGTGAGGGGGTGGTGGCTGTGCAGGCCGATGGGGTGTGATTTTAATTGGATTCCTGCCTTTTCCAGTCGTCCCCAGGTCAAGCCAGTGGTGTTGGTGCTCCCTGACTTGGGCTTCTTTTCATCCCAACCCCCTCCTGTATATAGCAGCCCACTTTTGCACTCTCTCATCTGCTGCTCTGCCTGTGCTCCTGGCTACCCTCTTCTCCCATGACTCCCTTATCCCGGCCCCTTAATCTGTGCAGCAGTGTGGTCCTGTGGCAGGTGGGTGCCACAATGTTTCATGAACCTTAAATCACAAAACTCACCTTTTTTGATCTTCCGTCCTTCAGATCGTTTACAGAGTCGCCATCGTCCACTCATACTCCGACGCCTTTTTCGACCGTCCTGTGTTTTCTTCTTAGTCTCGCTTTCATTTATCTCTTTCCAAACCGGGTGTGTTAGGCTTTGAGGGCTTTGGCGCGCGTGCACACACACATGCACGCGCTCTTCCTGCTTACCCAGTGTGTAATGAGAGTGATGCTACAGACACAGGCAAATTGATTTTAGAGGTGAGGCTGTAATGAGGCTATCAAAAACATGAAACGTGAGAGTCGTACAAGACATGGAACTCAGAGATAGTGTCGTGTTTTCAGTTGTCAAGCTTCCTGTGAATCTCTGTGAGATAATTTGTCTCATTTGTTTCCCTGGTTTCATTTAGATACGCTTAAGCGCTAACTTGACAATTACCACGTGTTGAGAAAATACTTTAAAGGGTTAGTTTACCCAAAAAGTGAAAATTCTGTCATCATGGACTTGCGTCCTTATGTCATTCCAAGCCAGTGTTTCTAATGTGTAACACAAAAGGAGATATTTTAAACAATATTTCATCTTTTTTTTTTTTTGTCCATTCATTGAAAGTCGCCATTGACTTTCATTACATGGACAAAAACAAAAACAATAAGAAATCTTAATTTATAGGTGAACGACCACTTCAACTGTAGAGAATTCTTATAAAACATGGTAGATTTAGTGGAATTTTTGCATTAAAAATCACATTTGAGCTTTTAGATTCGCACCGCTAGCGATGCAGTCAGTTGATCGGTTGGTTTTCTTTCCGTCTTCATCCGCAGTGCAGTATTCTCGAGTCAGTGGTGGTGGTGCCAGCCCCCTGTGTAGCTCAGCTGGTACCACAGCTTATTAAATACCCATCTATTCACTTGCCGGACATTCCGTTCTCTTGTCAAACCTCAGCAAGTCCACCAAAATGAGGCTAGTGCGGGGCTTTTGCTATGGGGCTTTTCCATTCAGCACAGCTGCGATTTGGGAGTGGGAGGAAACTCCACCCAGCCCAATATCTGATGCATTTCTGTCTTTTGATGCATTTTTAGGATTGCAATTCACCCCAATGGACGTTTCTTTAAAAAATCTTTTTTGCATCCTCTTTTTCATGCATTATCCATGCCTTACATAAGACATTTCTCTGATGATGGCATCTTAGAGCAGCAGGGAAGACAGTAAAGGTCTCGGCTCAGCCAATCGGCTTGCAGGTGTGGCTTGCATCGGGTTATCTCGTGGCAGTATGCAATAATAGCTCAAGTTTCGGCCGACGTGGTCGTGGCGACCCGTGTGTTCCAGTGGGGGACGAACAAAAGGAACAATTCTCTTACCATTAGTCGCTAAATCCACTTTAGCAACTGTTGTGGATTTGCCCCTTTTGAAAGGGGGCGACTTTGAGGATGCCCCTGACTCTGAACACCAGTGCTATGCTTTCAGAAGGGTGACCGTGGCCATCGCCCAGTTCCTCTGATCTTGCTTCCAGATCCTTTTCGGTAAAGATCAACTTGGAGAGCACGTACTGTGTCCTCCACGTCTTGGCAAGGGCATTTTTGGCAGCCTTCATGTATGTGAGAGGCCAGCTGAACATGCTTAAAAAGACACGCTGGAGCTTATTTATCCACTCTTGCAGTGGCCTTAACAAAGAGACTTTTAATTTCTCATACATTTTTAAAATCCAAATTAGTTTTTATTTTTTCCCACTTCCACCCACAATACAGAATCCATCTTGAATGCTTGCAAAAAGTGGCTTTGATCTGACCTGGTTGAGCAGCAGCCTCCTTTGGATTTAGGAGACCCACAGACCTAGAGCGAATGTTGTCTTTTTGGTTCCCTCAGCACCATCACTTTTCATTAGTGGACTATCTCAAAATATCGCATTTGAATTTTTAATGAAAAGCATTGTCTTTTATAGTGTGCTTTTGAATCTGGAATCACATTGATCAGGGTCCAGGGTGTTTCAAAGTAGTGTGTAATAGTGGGTGTTTAATTTCATCTGTAGAAGGATGCATCACAAGGGGTCTGTGTAATCAATCCTGTGAACTCGACATCTAAAGCAGAGATGGGCCTTCTGATCACTTCCCCAACTGAAGTTCAGCCATCCTCTGAGCCTGCAACTATCAACGCTTTCAAACTAGCACAAGCGCTGAACTGAGGTACACCTGACACAGCTTCCTTCACAATATGTTTTTTTTTTTTTTAGCTGATGCGCATGTCACACGTGCACATGTTCGGGCCCGTGGGCCAGGTAAAGGGAAGCGGGCGCGTGCACGTCTTTAAGTTGATCTCACTGTTAACCTCACAGCATTACACCAGCACCTTGAGGCCATAGTGAACAGTGATGGATGGTGGAGTGGATAAAGCAGGCTCAGGGGGCCAACCGGGGCTCAGCGTTTCTCCCCAAGCTATTTCAATTACAGATTGAGCAAGCGTACTCTCTGTGATGATATGTAGCTTAAAGGCCGTGACATTAATGGTTGGGACAAATCGGATTTGGTTTGGTGCTGACCTGCCACTCTAGGGCGCAGAACTAGATGGAAGAGTGAGGTGGTAAAAAAAGAAAAGCTTTACTTCAACCTACCTCTGCTACAAAATATGCTTTCACAATGTAGCAAAATGTTTGGCTGATCAGTCCGCAAGAGGTTATGGACTGTGCAACATACATTTAGCTCACCAAAACAGATAAATATGTATGTCATTTGAATTCCTCATTAGATGAGTCCAGTGCCTGGATCAGTTAGGCTTATCATATTAGCTTCGCAGAACTTGTGTCTTTGATTTTAGCATTGGTCAGATGATGTTTTTCCCTTTTCAACATACGCAAATTGCACTGACAGCTTTATGCATGAAGGTCATTTTGCATCGTGTCTTGATTTGTGGACTTTTTAAAAACAGACGTGGATAAAGCTAACTAAATCCTGGTTTAGATGTATTGATTGACTTGGAGAACAAAAAAATCTGTGCACATGAATGTATTTCTTAGAATTCCTTGGCCTTACATTAGAGAGGAATAGAAACGAGGTAATTAACACATCCGTCACTGGCTTATCCTCCATATCTCCATGCGTTACAGCTGTTGTAAATGTAACAATTACTTTTTTTCCAGTTACGCAAGTCAAAGTTACGTAATTTCATTTTATATCTGTAGGGGTTCAATGTATTTTCAGTCTGCTAAAAGAATAAAAAAGTCATGTCTCATGAAAATGTATGCCTGGGATGTGAAGGCAGCGCAAATCCCCTTTGGCTTGTAAGATATCAGGTCACTGCAGTCTCACATTGAGATTGGTGGAGCGGTTTCTGGAGGGAGGGGCCCAGAGTGAATAAAGGTGGGCTTTGGTGAACCTTTACCCATGTGAGTATTTAAGTGCTGCATGATTTTTGCTGCATGGCTTTTATCGCTACAATTACTGCTCGTTAGGACTCCATACTCGCCACCTTAGCAACTCCAGCGAGTTAAAGGTCAAGAGATGTTTTAAGCTAATTTGACTATTAGCCATGTAGCCATTATGTAAAATCTAACAACATTTTCTATATCCATACAATTTGTATATACATATTCCAACCAGATATCATCATTATGATGGTCTTACTTACTAATACTAAGTATAATGATAAATTCCATAATAGATTTGTTTCTAATAATACACTGCCTTCTGAACAAGTCAGTGGCATTTTTGTTTACAATGCCTAATAAGACAAATAAGAGCTGGATATAATTAAGCCTGCTTGTGCGGGGCCATATTCCCTTTCAATCAGTTGAAACTAACTCTGTTAATTAATCTTCAGAGCAGTTATTTTCCCCAAATAATTTCCTTAATAGCAACTGGGTTCCTTAGATCTTTACTCAGCACTGCATATTTTCTCTTTATTTTTATTTCCAGTTTTGTTTGTTTTTTTTCTCGCTCTCTGAAATCCTAGTGACCCATATAGTAGATCTACAATGTGATGTTTTTTTTGTTGTTTTTTTTAAGGAAGGCTGCTACACATACAGTATTAGACACTATTATTAGTTTCACTTGAGGTGCTCTTGTTTTAGACCTGGCCTGTATATTTCCCAAATGAAAACATTAGCATCACATTTTGCTTATCTCATATTTTATCACCGATAGGCCTGGTTGCCCTTGGAGTGCTGATAGCAAAACAAGAGAAGGCGATGATCCATGATGTACGCATGGTGATCTCATTGTGAAAACATGCATTTACAAGTGACTTTATAAGAGAAACCGAATTATGCTAAATGCCTTTTATCATTTTACATCCTGAAAACATCCTCTCTGAATCTACCACCCGCTGGTAGGGAGGATCTGGTTGGGAGCTTTACGCTGTCCTTCAGTTTTCTCATACATGTCAACTAGTCCTCTAAGCTGTGTAAGGAACCCTGTACCTTGAGAAGCTGATTGGAATCAATAACCAAAGCGGCTAATATTCAAGACGAGAATTAACGTGGAATGAACATTACTCTGTTGATTAGAAGGCAAGAGCGCATGATGAGTTATCAAAACACGCAATACTACTTGGATTAAATTTCAGCCTTTAATTGGATAGATGAAAGAAGCAATTAGTTGAGCTCAAGTCAAGACTGTTTTCTTTTTTTCATATGTCAGTCCTTGCTTCCATAATGGCTCAGGAAGAATGTATGTCTCTCATATGCTTTGATTTTTTTTTTTTTTACACTCATTGAAATGTAATTATATTTATTTATATGCACTTCACTGTCTTTTGATCTTGGATTTCTTCTGTGAGTATATGTCAGTGAAAATATAATGTTGTATTATTGGACTTAAAACAAAGCAGCTAACAATAAACAAGCCATCTTTCCTTAGAAGCACATTTGGATACTACACCTAAAAAAATCCATACATAAACATGAAGCAAAAGCTCTGAAATCTTCATTGTAAATGAGAGTCATAATGATTATGTTTTTTTTTTTTTTTTTTTTTTTTTTTTCATAATATAAGCAAGGTCAAGTAATTTAATTATATCTCACGAATATTACCAGCCTGCATAGGCACAACTGTGCTCTATAAAAATATTAATTTGGAGAGAGTTAATTACCATTTGACCTGCCCAGTGTGGAAAATATTAAATATGCGAATGCTGTAAAATTAAATATTAAAATTGTTTATTAACCAGTATAATCCATTCTAGGTTTTGGTTGTTTATTCAGAGATGATGCTGCATACTCTGCAAGTTCTGCATGCTTTTTATTAAAAGTGTGTGCACAAACCCTAAAATATTTTTATAGGCTAAAACTTGCTGAATATGTTTTACAAAACAGAAAGAAAAAAGGATTTTAGGAACAGGAAAATGTGGTATGAAGTTATTAATTCAAAGTGGAAAATAAACAAATTACAGTTACCCATATACACACACAGACATTCAGAGCTGAATGATATGTTTAATGCAAACTTGTAGAGATGTAGGCCCCCTGTTGGCACCCTACTCAAATGCCTCCATACTGTCCTCTCAACTTGCTGTGCTCCAAGCTGAGAGCGAGACAGCTAAACTTATTTAAGTGGATATATTTACAGAGGGAAGTGCACTATGATGTGGGTCACCGGGCAAATGAACAGTGTCAAATGATATCATGTCAGGTGTGATGGCTTTAAAGAGGATTCGGTGAGGACAGCGACCTGTAATTCTAACGTGATATCAACCTTTTCCTCGCTCTGCAGTCAATTTCAGAGTCAAATGGCTTGTTTCTGTAGTTTGCACACACAAACGTCAGTTGCTATTGACATAGCTTTGAGATGAAAGCAAACCTGACTCAAGCTCTATTGATTGTTTTGCTATGTTTTATATCTTTCATGCATTTTCATATAAGCCTACATTCTGATCCTCATCTTTTTAGAAGTATTGATCAGTTATTGGATTGTCCTGCTTGCACAGGTCATGTATATAAATTCTTGAAGACCAAACTTTTGTACATGGAAAACTTGTTGCTTTAGCTGTCATTGTTACCTCCCCATCCCAACTTGAATGTGGCCAGTGCTTTGTGCTTTGCCTACAAAAGAATGCTAAATCTTCCATACATGTTTATGAACTTCTCGACCATTGTGGTGACTCCTCTATTTATTTAATACAATTGTACTGTGAACAGAAGAAAAAATAAACAGACTGACTAAATCATACTAGTCGTCGTCTTTTTGCGAGTGAAAACTCTGTGTACAGACACAAAAGGGGGACGTTTTCACCGCCGGAAAGTAAATTCTTTTGAAGTGGAACTAATCATCTGAGGGATGGTTCTCGTTGTCCTAACAACGCAGCTGAATTGGAATGAGCCTCCCTTTTTGTTGTATATATGTTTTCTTTCTTTCATTCAAAACTGATGATGATAGTAGTTTCACGCCCTGTCCACCCACATTGTCAGCCAGAACTTTTTTTGTAGATAAGTCCTTACTTAGAGACGCGTACACACGGCGGGTGACTCTCAGGCTGTGACGTCAGCCGCACTCTCTTATGTCTACGAAGCTTTGCGCCTCTTAATACCCTTATATTAAAAAGAAAACAATCTCTCACAACTGACTGGACCAAAGGTCCGAACACATTAAATAATATAAATAAACTTACACCAACTTTTTTGACGAGTTGCCAAGATTGTTAGTTAGCAAACTTTTATTGTTATATATATTGAACATTGCTCTCTAGATCACTTACGCAATGAGAGTTATCATCAACAAAACATTCACGTAAACACAGTGTTTATTTTCTGCGTTCATATAGCCCACAGGTCATACGGGCTCCAATGATTAACCCACGACGGTGCCCTAGATGAAGTAACTCTGGCCTCAGTGACCTTTCAGTCAAGAATCCCATCTCTTAATTACCATTACTAAATCTTTCTCTCTTCCACCACCTTTTGCCTCGCAACGTTATAAACGTTTGAGCTTTTATGGAATTCCGAAGAACCGAAACATTTTATTGTCACCACGGGGTTCAGGGTTCAGGCAGCGGTCACATGCTGGAAAAAATAAACCAGTTGTGCTCGCTACCAAAGAAAAAACATTGAAGTTTTTCTCTCTAATTATTACTAATTAAACAGCACTTCGTCCCTAAATTACGCGCACTTGTGTTCTTTCAATTTAATCAGTTTTGATCACACGGCCCGTCGCATAATGGAGGGAATAAGTCAGCAGTTGACCTGTTGTAAAAGCTTATTTTATTTACTGATGATGAAGAAGAATTGTTTGGTTGATAATTATCATGTGTTTAATATAATATAATATAATATAATATAATATAATATAATATGCAATCTAATTAAAATAGTAAATATAAGGGAACAAGCAAAATAAATAAATAAATAAACGTCTTGTTTTCTCTAAAAAAGGCAGTTTCTTTCTTGTATCTGGGCAGCTGCATATAAAGTCAAACATTAATACTTTTGAAAAAGGAGAAGAAGAAAACAAACTCATTAGCTTTAGTTTCAAATTTATAGGCTGTACATTTAAACTAAATGCGAAAAATGTATGTTATATAAAATGGTCAAGATTTCTTAAGTTTTTCACCGTTTTGGCTTCATAATAGTTTGGTTTAATTTTTTCCCCCCTGATGCGAGACCATTTAGCCTATTCCACATCTCAGTTAATATAAGCCAAATTAATCTACGTAATATAATTAGCTAAATAATTCTAAAATAGTTTTAGATAGAGTGTAACATGGTTACAGCGTCTCTCTTAAGTATTTACAAGTAAACGACCGCTGGAATCATTTGATATACGGAGACAAAATATTTTTTCCTCTCATTTTGTTATTCTGAATGATTTATTACATTGGTACCAGAGTACCAGTGCTTTCTGAACGTCTCTTGGCGTGTGTTCCAGGTGAGTGATGTTGCTGTTGAGAGGTGGCACTAGAAACCCTTAAAGTACAACAGATGATGTCACACTGGGGAGGATCCAGACTAAAGTGCGTGAAGCAGAACAGGCTCTATCCTATTGAGACTAAACGCTGCGTAGAAAGAGACAGGCATGAAATGATGCTGAGAAAAAAAGTAGTAAACAAACGGAGCATAGCTTTTGCTTTTCAGTAAGATGTTCTCCACTGAGACTTCAGCGCCGGTGGCAACAGCATACACGTCGGACAACAGTTGCAGCATATTAAACAACTTCTGCAGTTCACATACAAATGCTCTGGACTTTGAACGCTTAGATGATCTGAAATCACTACACATATACGCGCTCATTAAATTGGTTTATGTTGTAAAATCAAAGATCAACCCAAAGCTCTCAGATCAAAACCGTACACCGTTACTAAGCGTTAGAAACAATTATTTTAAACAAGAGCGGACGGCTCTCGGTAATCGCGTGATGTTTGCCTGGACAGAATAAAATCCCTTGGCGTGAAAGTATTTTTGTCATCTTTGCACGCCATGCGGTAACTGGTTGTCATTGTCGCTGCGGCAGACGGAGAGCTGGGAGAGAACACTCGGCCTGTGCCAGTTGGCTCAAGCTCTTGAAAACAAGAGGCAGACGCTGCACGATTCTAATCTTAATCGTTCCAGACATGAAGGTCACTCTCGGCTGGACTCTCATGGCGCTCACACTGTTGTTTCTTCCATTAAGTAAAACGTCGATTCTACAACCTTAATACTTCAACGGCGCTCATGTGAACAATAACAGATAAAACTGCAAACAGAAGCGATCGGGGTCTAAATACAATAATATTGTAATACTACCTTAAGTGCTTTATAATTCATTGTCTAAAACAATAAAATGTTCTGCTTTGTGTATACCTAAATTAAATAATAGATATCGCCACCTTCTGTCCATCCGTGAGGAAACAGTTTTTGAGACGCTGAAATCTGATTGGCTGAAAACATGCAATTGTTCACGGATAGTTACTGTAAAGTTGCTTTGATGCTTTGAAGCCATTTTTTAAATTGTGAAAAGCACTATTTTACAATATATACAACAATAATAATAATAATAATATACATTCTAAAAAATGCTGGGTTAAAAACAACCGAGTACTGGGTGAAATGTGGACAAACCCAGAAACTGGGTTGTTTTGACCCAGTGGTTGGGTTAAATGTTTAAATGTTTAACTCAACCTTGTGGGTAGTTTTATGTCTCAACTATTATTTAAAGATTATTATATTGCCGGCTTAAAATGATCCCAAAATAGGTTGTACATTAAAAATCGGATACATAATTACTAGAGGCATCAGCAATAATCAAAAGATGAACATGCATTAATAATCAATTTAAAAAAGTTTATTTAATTATTATTTATTCAACTTATTGGACATATTAATAAATGTTAATTTCCAACCTATTTGGGGTTCATTTTAAGCAAGAAATATAGTAATTTTAAGCAATAGCTGAGTTAAATAAAACAACGCAATCACTGTGCTTGTCCATATTTTGCCCAGCACTGGGTTGTTTCATTTAAGAATGTGGTAATATAAATTATATTAAAATAAAAAAATAAAATCATTAGAAGAATACTCAGTAATTTTAGTGCAACCAACTGCGTTAGCCCTCCAAATTTCTTAGGGTCTCCTCATCTCTATGCAGTCTATATGTAGCAAATGTAATCAAAATTATTTATTACACTCATGGATTATAACCTTTTTTTAGTAAAATAACCCCAGCATATTCATTGTCTGTTCATTGGTACAGAATTGGTTCAATTTTTCAATGTGAAAATAAGTGGAGTGTTAGGGATCTTGAGTGCATGAGCCACAGAAACTATAATTATGATTAATCCGTGGTTATGAAACACTTTTTTCACATAGCTAATGAAACATATCTAAGTGCCTAGCAAAAGTCTCTAGCACTGCATACGCAAGTTATTTTTTCTAAGTAGCGAGCTACATTTTGGGTATATATTTTACATTTCTCCCTTTCACATTTAGTTTTAATGGGGGAAGAAATAGTAATCTGGAACTGGCTACTTGGATCCCTAAATATCCCCTCAGCACATTATGTATAGAAACTGATATTGATAAAATGCAAAATAAGTGAGTGCATTACCTGACAGCATAGCAAGCCATTAACTTTAATACAGGTGGTTTATAGTGAATAAAGAAAGTTCAAGTTCAGTTGAGGTTGGGCGTGATGTTGTGCAAGAGGATTGGTGATCTGTATCCCAAGTACACTGCCTCACTCAAGGGCATGGATGCGGTCCAGTGACAGAATAGAATTCCTTCCCGCTTGTGCGAGTCTGGGCTCACCACACTCATATATTGTATTCGGGTTAAGTAACTGCAAGGATTTAGACGCATACGCTTACTTAGCTATTTATTCTTCATGAGCCAATCTAGTTCTTTCAATGGGCCTCGAGCACTTAGCGTGCCACACTCAAGATGGCGTCAGACTGAGCCTGCACTGAGCCTTTGCTTTAATTACTCCACGTACAGTAAATATAAAAGGGGTTTATGATCAGCACACCGCGGTTCACATTTTTCTTTATCAGATATGACACACATTTCTAAATGAGCAGTCTTGATAATACCCAGGGCCTATTACCAGCAGCTCTTGCTCAGCACATTCTGACATTTATTCGAGTGTTAGACTAATAATGGCTAATGAGCTCCCAGTAACACGCACTCAAGACACCCATTAATGGAATTGTTGCTTAAGTGGAGGAAATATACATGCTCTGATGATTAATCTCTCCCTTTCGCTCTTGCTATTGCTCTCTCTCTCTTTCTCGCACACAAAAGCCCACATAAAACTGAGTGTAATGTAAGCTCTGTAGGTATAGGACAGCTTGCGTACATATGGAAACTGAACGTCCAAGAAGCTTTTTCTGTTATTAAAAAGAGGGTTCTTCGTATGATCAGTACACGTTATGCAGTTAAATCAGTATTTCTTGTGCTTGTTGAGTGGCTTAGTAAATTGCAATGCTCAGTCTCAAACATGACAGTCTTAAAATATATATTTGGAATGGTTTTTGATCCTGTAGCTTTGTGAAAACACTTTTGGCTGTCTGGAAGTCTCCTAGCAACAGCAAACAAAGGCAGGGCACATTTCAAGTTTCCCGCGGTGCGGCCAGTCCAGCGCTGTCTTTGATCTTGACTGGGAAAATAGCTGAGTGGGCACTACTGGCATTTTCCTTTCATTTCCCCCTCCTCCTATCACCCTCCCTGTTCCCAAAGCCCTCGAAATACCCCAATTTTCATCTGCCCCGAAAAGCTAGCACCCCTTTTAATCGCCCATGTCCAAGCGTTTCATTGAATCAGCACATTGTTTTTTGGTCAGGTTTGACAATGTGCTTTAAAAAAGCATTAGCTCGAGTGAAGTGCACAAAGAAATGATTTTATTGCTTTGGATACACAAGATGGTATATTTTACCCTACGACTAAACATGGTGTTATTGGGGTTACTCGCAAGCGTACCGTCTCCTTTTATCCTGTTTTTCTACTTCATTTCTCTGTCTTAGTCAGTTTGATTTGCGCAAATCTCCTCATTTTGCTTTTTTCCTTATCCTTCTCTGACACATTAAGCTTTGTATTTTTTGATAGAGCTAGGACTGCTTATCTCCTAAGAAACTTGGGACGCCCGCAGCTCGCTAGACAAATAATAGAGCTGCAGTGGATTTTCAGGGTCATGGGGCACCCACAGAGCTGTCTTATTTAGAATTTTACATAAAGTAAAATGTGTATTGAAAACATTTTTGAAGTTAATGCTCACAGAGAAATTATGCTTTGCTGGTATGTCCTGTGGTGTGAAAAAAAAAAAAAAAGTGTGTTCCGACAACGTAAGTAAACAAAAGCCGGGATATCAAGAACAATATCTGTAGGCTATGGAATATTATAACATCCCACAGAGTTAAGTTTGCAAGAAAAATAAAAATAATGGAATCACAATATACGGGACGAAGAGCAAAAAAAAATCAAAACAAACACTTTATTGTTTTGGTGTAATTTTCTGTAACTGGTGTTTCTATTTATGACAGAGACAGTCATTTAGATTGCTTTAATGTTGCTCTTGGCTTTTGTGGTTAGCGTGATGCCTAAATCTGTTACTATTTATTGTCTGAAAATTTAATTTGTCTTTTTAGGTCTTTGTTTTTGACAAAGCCATACAGAGTCACATTTCTCATTCTGTCAGTGAATGGTACTGTTTTTTATTATCTTCTCGTTTTGTTTGAGGTGACGTGCTTTGGGGTTGTATGAGGCCATCCGGAGTCCTATAATTTTTCGTGAACAAATATGCGAGAGGTTGTTTGAGGTGTTTTGTGCGTGCATGACATTTTAGGAAAGAGAAAACAATTATGATACAGAAGGCATGGGGGTGGGAAGCCTTTCATCAATTCCCTAATTGGGGTTCAAAGTGGGATTAAATATGACCATTTTTGTCCCTATGCCACACATTTTATTTATATAACTGTGAAGTCTGTTCAGGGACCCAACATTTTTTAACCATGAAGTGTGTCATTTGCCAGGGGAAGCAAACGTGAGACAGAATTCCCACCCCCAATCCGTCTGTAAGCATCTTGTTTCCAAGAGGCAAGGTGGGAACATTTAGTATTGTCAACCAGCAGTTGAGTCCTATTGGAAGAATGACCCTATATACTCCAGGGCGTAGTCCGTAGCAAAAGGCGCTAGTAGGCTAATCGGCTGCGCCACCTCCTTGACATAGCTTTTCAACGGCCTCATTTGCTTATCATTTAAAATTTCTGCCCGTAATTCTCAGCAGCTAAATAAGCCTGATTATCCTCAGTGATTAAGACATCCTCTGTCAGAACAGCATGCGGTGCTGTAGCATCCCGGAGCCTTTCTATTCTGCTAAGACTGAGGCTGAGGCAGAGGTTTGGTTTTGGGTGGTTAATGATTTTGGCTGAAAAAAATCTGCCTGTTAACAGCTAAAAATTCTTAATGATCTCCTCAGGCAGACATTATCCTCATAAACTACAATTCAGCTTCTCCTTGGTCGATATGACTATTTCCTAAAGGGAAAAGCATCCTCAGAAAAAAAAAAAAATTCTAGCAACAACAACACTGGAACCTCCAAGTGTGGTCAGGCCTTGTTTATGTAGTGAAACCCCATCATCGAGTTCCAAACATCCTCACTCACGAATGCTTTGAAGAGCTTGTGAGGTCAGGTTTTAAATTATGGTGTGTTCCCACACAGCGTCCTCACTCTCCACTAGTGCAAATCCATTTGCCACACAATGCATTTCAAATCAAAGCTGCATCACCATAAGACGCCTTAGGAGACATTAAGCCATACTATGTTACTTTCATGTACGATAGCATGGCTCCTGTATGCTTTGAAGTGCTCTCTTTTTTAATGCCTTATTAATAATACCACACAGGCTACCTCTGACTCTTTGGATGCTGTTTTCCTTCACTCTCTTCTCAGTCTTTAATGCAGGTCTTCGGGGCTGCGTTTATGGACTGGTGATTAGAGGGCATATAGACTACTAGATGAGGGGGCAAAAAGGGGTTCAGGAACACAGGTGACATGTCTTGTGCTATCTCTCGCATTTTTTAATCTGCTTTTTCCCAGTGTTAGCAGCGCTGGGGGAATGGTAGGATTTTACACCCTGTTCAGAATGTGTGCTTATGAACTGATGTGTGTGTAAACATAAACACAGACTTACATAGCATGGGGAGAAGTATTTGCATGCATTTTTATTGTTTTCTTTACTTTAGATAACTCTTTTGTCTCTGTATATTTTGTGTCTCAATGCAGATCACATGTCACTTTTGTATTTATATGTGAAAGGATAAACTTTATATTTAAACATATAAAGTCACATTGCATTAAAGGGATAGCTCATCCAAAAATGAAAACTCTCATCATTTACTAACCCTTTTCTGTTGAGGACAAAAGAAAATATTTTGAAGAATGTTGGTATTGACTTCCATAGTATGGAAAAAAGCCATTGACTTCCATATATAAAAAAAACTACTATGGAAGTCAACTGTTTGGTTACCAACATTCTTCAAAATATCTCCCACCCACCCCTCCAAAAAATTGCAGATTACTTACCCCCGTGCCGTTCCAAACCTGTATGCCTTTATTTCTTATGCAGAACACAATAGAAGTTTTGAAGAATGTTGGTATTGACAAAGAAGAGAGAAAAAAAAAAAACTCTGGAAGTCAATGGCTACCATTTGGTTACCAACATGCTTCAAAATAACTTCTTCCACCATATATATATCACACGAGTAGATGTGTCATATGGCTGTATATTGGCACAGCTGTGTTTCAGCCATAGGTAATCACAGTGTGCCGATATACAGCCATATCTCACATCTATGAGTGTGATATTATGTTTATACAAAAGTTTGATGGATACAAGTGTGTAATTACAAGCAAAATAACAACAGAGTGTCTTTAAAAGTGCTCTTTTGTGCAGAACCACTTCCTTCTGCCACAGCTTAAAGTATAAAGTTGACAATTTAACAGCTGAGCCCTAGCCTCCGTTACTAATTCAAAAATGTCACTTTAGAATTAGTAACAAAGGAATGTTGAGTTGCTTTATTGAAAGCTTATTGTATTACTTTATTAAAAGCTCACTGTATTATGTGTAGTAGAGTGTTATAAGAGAGAGATGGACTGGGTGAGTGTGATTACCTGCATCTGATTCATTCTTCAGATCAGTCTCATATTCACAATAACCATTAGTTTGAATATCTGCTGAGGAAAGTGTTATCTTTGTCGTAACATTAATATCCTTTCAGTTCATCAATTTTGCTGCTCAGTGCATTTATTTGCTGCATCAAGCTGTTGTTGAAACTAAAAATAACTTTCTTTAATGCTGACTCATAAAAACATTCTCTTTTCGCTGTCTAATGACGGAACAATGTAACTAAAATCACCAACACGAACATGCACCATTTCTCAATACTAAACATTATTATTAAAATACTATTATTTATATAAAATATTATTTATTGAATAATAATATTTATTAAACAACAAAAACCATCATAAAAGTTGCTAAGCAATTCAGTCAAAAGTATAAAGGCAACGCTCTGATATACAGCAGCCAAAACTATTCTCTAGAATAAATAACAGATTAATGAGATCAAAGACTACTGTTAGATTTACCCATAACAAATTATATCTCATGTGTAACCACTACAGAGACATCAGAGCCAGTGGTAAATTCCAGAAGATCTGACCGAGGTGAGGCACTCTCGGGCGGGTTCATGAGAGCAGAATGGCCGCTGACAATCTGGAGCTCACATGTCCGAAAACATTGGTGCAAATTTATAAATATTGTTATCTTTATTAACAAACTGCATAATTTAACTATAAACAAGTACATTCTATCCTAAAAACCTCTTAAAACTACATTCCCTGACACAAAAACAGTAATGTTTATAAAATGACAGAATTTGGGCATCCGCCACGACACTTGCTGTAAGAAGTACTGCAAGCGGAGTGATACAATTACAAACTGTGAAACGGCGGTTGGAGTTCTGATATCACTCTAATATCAGTTTCATATATATATATATATATATATGAAGAGTTCAGATGCAAAAGCCTCTAAATCCATCTGACGTTTTTCTTTAAAATAAGCACTTTTCTCAGGCTCCTATGAATAGGTTTCTACCTAAGTACTGGTACTTCTGATTGAGCTGAGGCTGGGATTTAGTGAGTTTGAAGTAAAAATATTTGATGGACGTATACTATGTGTCGAGAGCATTCACTCAGTATCATTATCTCTTTTTTGACTGTGGTGGCTTTTAGAGGGTTTTGCATCTGAACTCTTCATATATATATTCCAAAAATCAAAAAAAAAAAAAAAAAAAAAAAAAAAAGACCTATCAAAATGTACTCACCCACATTCTTAGGCAGAATACAAAAGAAGGTATTTTTGAAGAATGTTTTGAAGAATTCAAAGAGTTTTCATTTTTGGGGTGACAATATTAAGATTTCTTCCTCTTCAATTTCTTAAAGCTTATTGACATCTTTACTACCTGTGCAAAGTAAGTAAAATTGTAGAGCAGCAGCACTAGTTGCAGTAGAGATTAATTGTTTTACCCCTCTTGATCCGCCAGCTCTTCCATGTTCGTCTGCCATGAGGCAGGCATTCCAGTTTGGCTGCTGAAAGCTGGCCTCGCTGAACCGCGGGGTCAGCGCACCTCCAGTGCTACTCCAGCTTGCGCTTCATCCTCTACCGCACCGGGGGCACCTGGCACCCCTCCCTACCATGGCAGGCCAGATCAATGGTAAGATCCATTCGAGCAGAATGACCGGAGGTCGGCATCAAAGGCCCCCCGCTTGTCTCGCTGCCACCTGGAGCTCAGCTAGGGTCATGGGCCGCCTGGGCCACCACTGCCTCCTCTTCTCTTCAGCTGGCTGGGTATGCTGACTGGGACCCGGGCAGGGTACGAGCTGGCTCTGCCCTGGCCCAGCAGCCCACATGGGGAGAGGGCCAGAGGTCAAGCCCATCAGAGCACTTTGCTTCATCTGATGAGAGGATCTGGTCTGGTTTTAATGAGGCAACACTGATTCCACATCTCTTTACGCATATGAGCAGACCTAATGTGTGGATTGTAGTAGATGTAATGCTGTGATTTTTCTTTCCAGTCGCAGGATGCAGAGGAAGCATCCAAGCTGTTTCCAGGTGTATTTTAATATCAAAATTAAAATCACTTTAAAGAGGTCTCTGTTTTCACTTCAAAGCTTTGAGTTTGAATGTCTCAATGTCCAAAAAAACAACTGAAACATTCTTCAAAATATCTTCTGTTTTTGTTCAGCTGAAGAAAGAATGTCTGTGATGACAAATTGTCTTTTTTGTGTAAACTATCACTTTAATTCAATTGACTGTGAGATTTTAAAATGTTAATTTCAGCAAGCCAATTATTGTAGAACATATATTTATTCATACAACGTTTCCCATATGAACACTGTGGCTCCCTTCAGCAAAATGTTGGTCATATGGTGAAAGAACAGGCAATTATTTTCATGCAGCTGTCAATACTCTGAACAGGCTAATACAGTCTAATTAAATGTCATTTCTTGGGCCACTAATGAAAATGAACAACTCAGAGGGGTTTTTAATATCGCTGCGAAGCGCTTCGACTGCCGGAGCCCTGCAGTGGACGAATTGATCCTTCTATGTCCCTTACTTGTGTGATGAGGGATGAAAGGGGACGCAATGAGAGACACAGAGAGAAAGAGAGAAAAAAGGCAAGTTTGGCAAGTAGAGGAGTGAAGGGGGAGACAGATGGCGTGAAGTCTGCATCTCTTTGGCGTTGGGCTCATGGCGCTAAAATCCTCCCTCTCACACATTCCAACAAATCCAACCAGGAGGCTCAGGAGTATGTTCCACTGCTCTCGAAATGAAGCATCTGACCAGGATAGAGCCACGCGCACACACACTTTCTCACTGTCTCTCTCCCTCTTTCACACACGCGCACACATACATTCACACACTGTCAGTCACCCGTAACCTATCCAGAAGTTTACATTTTTATTAGTATGTCACCCGTTCCGGAGTTTATTGGCTTGTTAAAATAGGATGCTTTGGGAGTTGGGGAAGAGAGAACATGGGGCCATGACTGGAAATATTGCAGTGGAGAAAAGGAGACCAAGTGCCATTCAAGTGTAAAATCTCATTGAGTAAACATGGGGCCAAGGCATGGAAACAGAGTGCGTACAATCCATTCGCGGCAGAAGAAATGAGCTTTGCAGTTAGTCACGCTAGCCACCACATTAGCCTGTGCTCCTGATAAGTTTCCTGCCAGTTAGTCCCCGCCAGTTTGGACTCACGTTGTACGTCTTTTTAATTGGCGCCTTGAAAATAAAAGTATATAAAGTTGATCTGCTTGGCATATACATGTGATCTATTAGTCAACCGAGCTTCTGTTCTGTGCCTCGCCATGGTTTTACGAAGCAGCGAAGCTTTATTTTAACCTATCGCTATATTTTATTTGTCATTTAGCTGAAATGTACCGCTAATAGCTGTTGACATATAAAACGACCATGTGTTCCTCCTGTCAGCCAGATGCAAAAGGCACAGATGGGCTTCTTTTTTTTTCCAAATGGAGCTCTTGATAGCAGACAATTAATGTGCCTTTGATTGCGCTCTACAGTACTCTCCCATTGATTCTGGAAAATGTATTCATTGAAGGCATATGATCAGCCACGGATGAATCTTGTCAGATGTGCCAAATCACAAATGAAACGCTTTAGTGCCTCTCCCTCCAACCTCCAGGGCTAAGAGCTCTTGCACGACACGCACGCGCACACGCGCGCTGGTTCTCTATCTCTCCCTCGCTCGCTCTCTAGATGGATGGCTGAGTTCTGCCTTCTGTTTGCGCTGCCATACTAATGAATGAGTCAGCTGGGAATATGTAATACTGTGAAAAGGTCACCGGAGGCATGTGTATCACATTACTGTTAATGATAATAAAAAGAACAATCTGTGCAAATCCATCTTTGAAGTCATTTTTATTCCTTCCTACTGTGAGTGATTTTATCTGTCATTACTCTTCTCCTTTCTGTTGTGGGCTGGTGGATATGCAGGGAAAACGTACTGTAAAAATGATCACAGGATTTGTCTCTCATCGTATCTGTTTCACTGATCCACAGTTATCGGACGAGCGTTGTAATGAACATGAGGAGCATCGCCTTTGAAGCAGCATTATGCAAAAAAGTTTGTCCAAAAATTAAAATCATTTACCCACCCTCATGTTATTTCAAACCTGTTTGACTTCTGCAGAACATCTTGTTTGCGTACCAGAAGAACGCAAGTCTTCACAATCTCATTTTGGGGTGAACTGTCCCTTTAAAATGAGAAAAAACTCATTTGAATCAAAGCATTAATTCAGACCAGGAGACCTTTTTCATAACTGCATCTTCAAGTATGCCCAGATGTAATGGCTGTGCATCCTCTTTGAACCGGCTGTAATAAATGTGTAATAAATGTGTAATAATATATTGGATCCTGAAATAATAAAGCTTATTTGATTGTACTAACCTTTTTTCTGCAGCTAAATCCGCACCACATGTCCATCAGAGCACAAATCTCTTTAACGCTCATTATTATTTCATCTCTCATAATGGAGGAAGATATATGTGGTTAGCAGTGGTAAGCTTTCTTGAGCTATTACAGTTTATGGTGGTCAGAGTATTGCTTTACCGATTTCCTTTGCATTATAGATGGCAGCAGAACTGTAATTGTGTTAAATTACTCGACTGGAGGCGGCTTTTGATCTCCAGCTGGATGTGGAATGCCATGTTGCATATAAGTCATACATTAAGCAGTTGGTCAGTGATTGAAAGGTAATTGTAGTGCTACACATCACATTCTGTACTCACACGGCGAAGGCCGGGGCTGATAAAAGGGTTTGCATCTGCATATGTTATTTGAGCTCTCTCTCTCTTTAACCCTTCTGTTTTTCACTCACACTCCTCCTATATCGCTCTCATTCACTTTCTCTCTTTCCCTCTCTCAATCTGCCCCCTTCCCCCTTCCATCTTTTTCATCTCTCACCATCTCTTTCTCCCCCACTGTCCCTCTCTATGAAACATACACCCACACACACATATAAAGATGACTGTCTCTGTGCTCTTTCAGGTTATGGAGGTTTTTTTTCCCCCCTGTGCCACGGTGACCTCATCCTGGGAAATTGAGCACTTTCTGATTGAAAATAGTGCCTGTAATTAAGAGCATTCACTATTTGTTACCACTTGGCATTACATTAGTATGCAAAGCTGGCAGCCGCCTAATCTGGGGAAAAACGTTTGTTTCCTTAATTGCCCTCTTAGGACAAATGTGTGGGAGGGGAAATGAAACACTAACGTGCCATAGGACGAATGAGGCCTGGTGTGAGTAGAGGATGTGGCTCCCTGACATAGAGGTTAAACCTTTAAACCCATCTAATGGGGCCAGAGAAAACACACATATACATATATAAGAATAGAAGGGAAGCTGGATACATTTTACATTTTACGTTTTCTTTCAAACGAGCATTAGAACTAGTAACCTTATGACTGGAAAAGAGCATGAGTCACTAATGCATAACCTTATGTTGGGGTTAGAGATTTCGGTAACACTTTATTTTAAGGTGTCTTTGTTACACATGTTGCATGCACTTGGTATTATTATAACAATTAATTATGCATAATTACATGCAAGTATCCCTAATCCTAACCCTGACCATATAGTAAGTGCATGTAGTTAATTAATATTACAGAGCAGTTAAATGTATAAATTCACTGTAACAGGGTTACACTTAATTCTGAGGTGTCCCTGTTACAGTGTAATTATACATTTAAGTACTGAGTAATATTTAATTAACTACATGTACTTACTATATTATTAGGGTTAGGATTAGGGTTTGGCTAAGGGTTATTAGCATGTAATTATGCATATTTAATTGTTATTGTAATAATAAGTACATGTAACATATGTAACAAAGATACCTTAAAATAAAGTGTTACCAAATAAAGTGTATGCAAGATTTTTTTGTCATCTCTTTTGATCACATTTGAGTGATGAAACAGTGACCTGACCTTTCACCACAATAATTCGGTCATTATTTACTCACCTTCATGTTGTTCTAAATCTGCATGACTTGTTTTATATGAAGGGAGAAATCCTGGATAATTGCGCTGATTTTTTCCCCATGCAATTGCGATAATTAGTGAATTGTGACTTAAGCTTGAAAGCCTCCATAAGTATACAAAGGCACCATAAAGTATCATGAGAATAGTCCATTCA
The DNA here is from genome assembly GCF_022985175.1 of Labeo rohita. Classification (NCBI taxonomy): domain Eukaryota; kingdom Metazoa; phylum Chordata; class Actinopteri; order Cypriniformes; family Cyprinidae; genus Labeo; species Labeo rohita. The sequence continues at coordinate 8,425,002 of NC_066882.1, forward strand.
AGTCTTATGAATCTGTATGATATCTGTGTTTAAAAAATACACAAAAAGTTTGTTATTTACAATTAACTACAGTCAGTGAGTGGAACTGGTCTGGTGAATTTGGTTTTTGCAAGTCATATGTGACCCTGGACCACAAAACCAGTCATAAGGGTCAGTTTTTTGAAAATGAGATTTATACACCGTCTGAAAGCTGAATAAATAAGCTTAGATAAATTGCACTATGGTTTGTTAGGATAGGACAATACTTGTCCAAGTTAGAACTATTTGAAAATCTTGAATCCGAGGTTGCAAAAAAAAAAAAAAAAAAAAAAAAAAAAATCGAAATATTGAGAAAATCAGTTTTAAATGTGTCCAAATAAATTTCTTAGCAATGCATATTACTAATTAAAAATTATATATACTACTTAAAAAGTTTATACACTAATAAAATATGTTCAAGTCATCTTAAAATAATTTGTTACCTAGCTGCCTTAAAATTTTAAGTTTAGTCAACTCAAATAAGTTTAGTCAACTTGAAATGTTAAGTTGTACTAAATGACAACTTAGATATTTGTGTTGACTAAACTTAAAATTTTAAGGCAGCCAGGTAACAAATTATTTTACGTTGAAGCCACAATTTTTTAAAAGTGTATATACGGAAATGTACAAAATATCTTCATGGAACATGATCTTTACTTAATATCCTAATGAATTTTGGTATAAAAGAAAAATAGGCAATTTTTACCCATACAATGTATTTTTGGCTATTGCTAAAATTATAAGACTTTGTGGTCCAGGGTCACATATTGTCCAATTTATTGAAAAAGTCTGGCTCAAAAGAATGATTTGGGGGATAAGAAAGGCAATATATATATATATGGCTTCAGACAACTAATACATTTAAAACAATACTTAGGTTCAAAGTTTGTTTATTTATTTATTTTTATTTTTAAAGTAAGACAGTCATACAGGTTTGGAACAAATGATGACAGAATCTTCATTTTTAGATTAACTCTCATTAAAATATGCCAATGTTCAATGAAAAGAGTAATAAAAATAGAGATTGCATTTTGTTATGTTGTACGGGTAATTAGTTAATCCTTAAATGCTTATCTGAGTATTTTGTACCAGAATTGTTGTTGCTGGAATCTCAGCACTCAGGAAAACAAATCTGACAACCAGAGAGAAAAATAGAAGAAATACACAAACAATGTTGCAACATCTGTACTGAACAATGTGCAGGTAAATTGATACAACAACAAATTACTTTTGTTTGTTTGTAGCTCACAGCGGGCAGATTACTTTCCAGCTTGCTTATACGGTACAAGAAGTCTTTCACAAGACCCCTTGGGTATGTCCTCAGTTCTGAATCAACTTTTTAGATGAATTCTTAATATTTTCACTCTGACAATAACACTTACTTTTTATAAAAATGAGTCCTACATGAAAAATCTTATCCAAAACATCCAGAAAACACCAGAGACTTCTACTGACAATGACAACAGAAACATCTGAGAAGAGGAACAGCAGATATCACACACTTCTACACCGATGGGGAACTGTATCTATAGCATGAGCACATGAGACTTCTTTCTAGAGGTAAGTTAAATACAAAAATGCTTAATGTTCATATCAGAGGTGTGTTAAAATTCTGTGATAGAGAGTCAAGGTCTGTATGAAACTTACATTGAGAACATCCTATCACAATCCTCTTAAAGCAGCATATTTGTTGACAAACTTTGAAAGTTAGTATTAGTGGAACTAGGTCCAACTAGGATGTGGGATCTAGTAAACACACACCACAATTTAATGCACACTCTACTTCAAAGTCGTAAGTACACCTCAGCTTACAGACTTTTACCAAAAAACTGAAAGTTATGGCTAAGGGAGGCATTGAAAGTCCATGCAAATAATAAGTGCAAACAACAAACACACTCTGTCAGTTCACATGGGTGTTTTATTCATCTTTTATTAATAAAAAGACCAATTCCATCCCTCTGGAGCTCAAACCTGAACAGAATACATATTTGAAGTAAACAGATTTTTCTGGAAATGTCCACATATTTAGAGTGTTTGCGTACATGAATCAGAATGATGATTCATGAGCACAAACATTGGTCAATAATGCAGTATATCCTACACATAGACTACTTTAATCATTTCAGTGGGTTGTGATGTAGGCATGTTCCTGTGTTAAGCCATTAAAGTACAGTCTTTTTGTGCCCACTTCAAATGTTCCCCGAATTGATGCAGGCCCACAACTACACATACAAAACAGACATTTGGCAACGCAGAACGTGTAAATCCTCCAGAGAGACAGGCTACTAATTAGCGGACCTTCTTGGACTTCACTCGAGTGTTTATGGCGGACCCTGACAGATCCGTGCACGTCCCCTTCAAGTTGTGTTCAGTACCCTGTCTAATTCAGGAACAACACCTGCGGACTGGATTCTCATTAATTTGCTTAGTTTACTTTTCGAAACATTTCACTGACCATGTCAAACGAGAATGAGTTACAAAGCAGATTAGCATTAACTATATATGTAAATCTTATTTATTTTATATTATTTCGTTAGTTTGGGCTTATAAGGTATCATTTATTGACAAGAGTGAACTGTCAAACAGGTGTTTGGAAGTACACGCGATGTCGAGCTGTACTACTGCAATGAACCTGAACACTTCTTTGTATCTATTAATATTCGATTTTTAAGGAAAAAAGAATTCGAACAAACACACTTTTGGCGCAATATTATGTTTTTGAACATCAAACCGACATAACCTCCTTTTTATCAGATATCTCAAACAACTTTAAATCTTCATCTTTGCAATTCAAGACCTTTTTTTCGGTCTTACTGAACTTTTTGTGCGACTTCATGCTTTTGCGCCAGACAAACAGAGTCATCGAAATTATTCATCAAATGAGGATTGATTTCAAACTAACAGAGTGAACTAACACAGTAAGACGGAATTTGACAAACCAATAAAGATGTATTTGATTATCAGAGGAGATTTGGCATCATACCCGGATTTCGGTTGCTGGAGCCCGAGGGAAATTTAAATAAACAACGTGAAACTTTTGAGCTGTTCAATTCGTACAGCAAATATTTGTTAGTTGTCAGTGTGCTTTCAGCGTAAACAACTTTACTGTGCTTTTCAGCAGCTTGGTAACAATGCCACTGGGGTAAATGCTAATGAAATAAATATTATATCAAATAATCTTCAATGAAAAGCAGAAAGGGATGTTGTAAAAGTAGCCAAGACTCATGATAAATAAAGTAAAATATTTACTCAATAAAGCTGGTAATTTACTCTGTGAGTGTCACTAACAAATAATCAAGTAACATTCTTTTTTTTCGTTTGTACAATTAAGTGTTGTCTGAGTAATGAATGGGAGTGACATGTCCTTAAATTTGGTGTTAGAAGTTAAGCTCGAGTGGCTTGAGAGAAGACTTGAATTAAGTCTTGTGTGTATATTGAGGGTGCACTGTTCTGCTCACAAAGGCGAGATAATCCAAGTAATTTACACAATGCATAGGGCTGTGTTGACATGGTGTAAAGGAGGGCCTTGCCTTTTATCTCCTACCGAATTGGAGCATCTTATTAAATCGAAACGGTCAATTATACGTTGACAGAAGACTTTTTCGGTTTGCTCTTAAGCAGTGTCATTGACTGGGTCCTCTGACCTGTTCAGCATCACTTTTCACTCTGTGCCAGCGGTGATTTGAAAAGTGATTCATGTCTAAGAAATTGTTTAATGTCGGGAGAAATTAAAAAATACTGAATAAAACAACCGTATAACATGAAATGCAACGTCACTTTCTACATGATCTGTGACTAGAATAAAAGCAATAACAGTTTAAACAATTATTTTATAGCTAAATAATTAAATTTCCATCATTATTATATCTTTAAACTCTTAAAATGGGTATTTATAGGATTTCGGAGCATTTTTATTTATCAAATTACTGTAGGTATAAATTACTAAGTTCTCACGTGTCCGGTGTCATGAAAAATAAATCATGCACTCTTGTCCGACTCAAATTTTGCTTTATATTAAAACCAAAAACGAATTACTTAAAGCTATCGGATTTATATTTTTTCACTTTTATTTTACTGGCTTTTCTTTCCAGCAGACATATAACTTAAAAAACTAAACTTTATTTGATTATTTGAGGTAAAGTAGCTAACAATATTTTCACCATGGACTAAATTTGACTGTTTATTTGCGTTGTCAGTTTCAAAAGCAGTTCGAGCAGAAGTTAGCAGAAGTTAGACACTTTTACGAAACAGACCAACAAAACTATTATGTTTTTAGACGCTGACAGGCAATTTAATAAAAAAAAAAAAAAACAATTCAGATGCACTCACAAACCACGTTGCATTTAAATAAAAGTAAAGTTTTAAATAAAGATGTGCATTGTTTTATATTTAACAGGCCATTGACATAAATTGTATGCACGACCCTTAGTTAGGTTTATTTACTTTCCAACCGTAATAAAACTAAATCTTATATTGATTAAAAAAATGTTATTTTATCATGACATAAAATTAAATGTTTTAATAACTATTGATAAAAGAGATAAAAGAAAGCAAATATATAATACAAATATATACATATATTTTTACAATCTGATCGCATAACGTTATTTTTCCTGATCTGATGAATATTGTATCACAATTTACATTGTTTTTCCACACGTTTGTCATTAACATGTCAAATAAACAGTTTTCCCCACAGTTTCTAATAAGTTAGCTCATTATAGTGTTTCTGTCATCTATATTTAGATGCCAATATGAAATGTCCTCCTTTAATCTGCACTAATACAGGTGTCCAGGAGAGTGGTTAGACGCGGCGCAGGTTGCACAGGTGAGCTGCGCAGTGGGAGAGCGCAAGACACGCTTCTTGTTGATACAATAACAAAACATGACATTATTATTTTCCACAGGCCTTTCATATATTAGAGACGCATAATTTAGCTAAATCAACAACTTGCTCTATTTACATTTCACAATAAAGATAACGTTTCTACAACGCTGCCGTGCCAAAAATATAAGAAAGCAGGATTTAAATATATTTATCCAGACCAGCTTTTATCACATAGAATTAGAACGAATAACGATATATTCTATAATCACTTAGCCAAAAATAAAATTGTTCCATGATTCAGTAGTTTGCACATCTGGACAGCAGGCTAGTAGAAACAATAACAGCACAATTTTAACCAAACCAATTATAGCAACAAAGCAAATACACGTATACGTGAACTTGAGAAAGTTTTATATATATCACGTAAAATAAAATAAAACAAAACAAAAAATAAAAATGAAACTAAACAATACAGTATAAAACCTTATTTTGAAGCCGAGCAGGGAAATAAGATGTCACAAAGGGAGTTCATTAGCAGTCAGAGGAATGGGGCTCTTCACTAGGCAGAGGGGTTAGGTGGAGCAGAATGCTGAAACCTGCTCTCTGGGGGCCTTTACATCAAAGCGGGTGGAATCACACTCCCAGAGAACTTTTAAGCGCTGCATTGACAACGGAGCTCTTAAAGTCTGAACGTCATTTTTGTCAACCCAAACCGAGTATGGAAAAGTGCGACTTTAAAACACCTGAGCGCAGTGTGGCGGAACAGGCGCGATACCCTGTCGCATTTACGCATACTGTCTGAACTATGCTCGACGAACAGTAGGTGACACACCACATCAGTGTCACTTGGTAAAGACTCGGTTTCGGATAACGTAACGCAGGTAGATCAAGCGTCAGTCCTGCATCCGCGCACTTGAAATGGGTATAAGGACACAGTGAGGAAAAAGAGATTAAGGAAAGCAAAATCTGAGCATCTTGGTTAAGCGGTACCTCAAAAATGCCCTTTTAACAGCAGGACATCTCGGTGTGCTTAGTAAGAAATGGGAGCATTTGATCTTTTAAAACTGTGAATCTCCAATCCAAAGTTAATGTTCCAAGCAGCATTAAAGTTTTGGAAATAGCTCACAGTCCCCTAGAGTAAAGTTCAACAGGTTCTATCAAATACTCTCAGTAACTTTTCCATGGCGCAATCTGATAGCCTACCCAAAATACTTCTCCTCCTTCACATTTGGATCCTGTTGAGCGATGCGAGCTCAGTGCTGTCAGTCTCAGGCTCAAACTCTGTGATTTATTTATTTTTTTATTTTTTAACTTTTGACATTTTTGTTTTAACGGAGAGGAAACAAACATGTTGTCTGAGGAAAAAAGTAGAGAACAGATAAAATACAGTTGCTTTAAAGATCGACACTAGTAAGAATCAAAACATAATGCATTTTACATTAAAGCTGAATTAAAATTAGATTATTTAAAGTTTTAAACAGTTTTATGCATTTTGTAAAATGATATCCAAAAAAGTCTACAAACTCCTGATGAGGAGTGAGGTAAATTGCGGCACCATCACCAATTAAATGAACTACACAGAGGATCACTACCCTCCTGAAGTGACAGTTGAAGTTATAAATCTGTGTAGAAAATATAATGGATTTAAGAAAGAAAACGAATGTTGAAGTAATTCATTTAATTTTCCTGTGTGTATTATTTGGTTTGTGACCATGCTAACGGATGTTAAACTACAGGACTGGAACTTATGTTGAATTTGATACATATTATCCACACAAACTATTCATTTAAATGTAAACAGATAGATTAGATAGACAGACAGACAGACAGATAGATAGATAGATAGATAGATAGATAGATAGATAGATAGAAATATCATAACTACAATGAGGGTAACTTTGCACAGAACTTCTGTTGGACTCACAAAATAAGACCGTGCTAGGCCATTTGTGTATTTGACATAGGTATTATAACACACACACACACACACACACACACACACACACACTGTCTGTGATGTTTTCTTTGCAATCATATTATTTATATATTTTATAAGTTGTTATGTAAGTTGTTTGTCAGTTATGTAAGTTTTTATCCTATGTTTTATGCATTTTATTTATTATTTGATTTCAATTTCATTTGCAATGTTGACTAAAATATTTCCTGTTTTTATTAATTTATTTTTTCATTAAATTATGTAAAATTACATGACACTTGGCTGGATGTGAGATGACAATGGGGGGTGACATAATAATTATTCTGAAGGCAGAATAATTATTTTTAATTAAATTTAATTTTAATAAACATTTGAAGCACCCATATTCTCTTAGTGCAGCAGTTTGTACTTGACATTATTTTCCATGAAGTTTAGACATTTGTTTTCAATATGAAACTACTTTAGTTAGTATTATAATTAAATGCTAGGCTATATATAAAAATGTTACAAAAATTCACTGATTTAAAAAACGTCCTTAAAACGTATTTTCGCTGCACATTCAGTTATTTTATTTTTATCTATTATTTTTATCTTCTAAGCAGATAAAAAATAAGATGAACAACGATTACTTTGTTGAAGGTGAATTAGACTTCTATTAATTATTTTTCAAAACATTTTCGGTCATTTCCTGTTGTTGAGGTAATGCGGGTGATTGGTTGTTCACGTTTCCTCCCCTGTCTTCCTCAAACAGTCAAGGTAAGTCACCGTAAAGCCAAAGTATTTAATTTTTGCTTATTATCAGTGCATTTACTTGCTTAGAATGTGGCTTTTGCTCTTGTTAGAACAGTACGCGCCTCATCTGTAAATATCTGTAAATTAGCGGGTGTTTTTTTCTCTCTCAAAAAGACTTAACATTTTGGCTAAAGAGAGAGAAATTTCAATTCCAACTGGTGTATAAACCAACAGATGGGCGTGGAGACGTGGACTTGGAGATGTGACAAGTGATTTTTGAATTCGCTACTGACATAATGAATTGAGGAAAAAAAGAGAGATCTCAATAAACTTGTCACTCAGTCCTACAAAGGTCCGGTCAGATTCGAGCTGTTTTCCATAATTGCAAGTCCACATTTCTGATCCTCACAGGTTCTGTGGTATTTGGCTTTGCACTCTAGTCACTCGGGGTCGCAAACCTGCAGGAAATATAGGCTACCATAGCAACAGAAAGATGGCCTCTAAAGGCTTAACATTATTCCGCCCTAATAGAAAAATAACAGCGCCAAATCCCGTCCTTAGTGAGGAAGCTTATTTGGTAGAGGCAGGCTCCCACCTGTGAGCCATAGTTGCCACACCACTGTGCAAAGACCAAAGGGAAAAAGCCCTTTTTTAAAACGCTGGGGTCTGGATGGGGTGTGTGCCTGGTTTCTAACCAAGCCACAGTCTCTGCAGCTGCAAACAGCATTGCTTCAAAAGAGAACCCTTTAAGGTTCAAAATCACTTAGCTGGCCTGTAAACAAATACAAGATGCCATTTTCAGTGACGGCAAGAACCTACTGGTTGTTTTATTTAATTTGCCTTAACTGAATTATTGCATTGCATACAGTAACAAAGGACCAAGTGCTCCAAAAGCCTCCCACTTCTATGAATCATTTGCACCGCAATGTCTCTCTAGTGTCTTTTAAAATGTTATTGTTGGGTAAAGGGATATTGCCATGGATATGAGGCATCCCTATATTTTGTGTCTGTTAATTAAACACATTTTTGAAGCTCATCGACCGTAACAATCTGTAGAATTTGTGTCGTTCTGTCATTGAAATCCTTTGCTATTTGTCCTTGTGCCGATTCTGTGCATTAAAAAAAATTGAAAGATTAGCAAAGGCGCAACTGCAGTGGAAAACAATATTGTTTTCCCAGAACATTCAGAGCATTTCCTTTTGTTGTTGTTTTCTGACGCCTCTTTGATTTTTCGAGCTGTGATCACGATGCTCGGCTCTTACTGTGGCTTGATGGTTTTGAATGTGGTACGACAGTCATAACGGGCAGCATCAAGGATTTCTTTGGACCACGCGCTTCATTCTCTCAGCGTAATTAAATCTGTACAGTATACGCAGTTGACCAACAAGAGGGCAGCCTCCCCTGCTGATCACCGAAGGGAATCCTACTGAATCTCTCCCAAAGCCTCCTGTTTCAGAGCCTTAAACTGGGCACCTTTCTACATCAAAGCACTCCTGAGCGCCTGCTTCTCAAGGACTCACGTCTTCGGGAAAGAATGGCCTCTACTTAGAAACGAACACCGCTGGTCTAATTTGCCTTGCATGGCCCTCCCCATCCCCCTAGTGTATGTGCAGCCTGGGCCTGATCTGACACAGCCGTGGCTATCTGACGAGATCACATGGAGAGGTGCGGGAACTTAAAGGCGAGGAGTTACTCTGCATCCTACCAGGAGCCTCAAAAGGACTGTATTAAAATGCGCTCGATATGCCGGTAAGGGCTTTCAAAGTGCTGCGCACCCTCTAGCCCCGGCAAACTCAAAGGGCATCTGTGAACCCATGGTAAGGGGAATAAGACCCCTATTAATTTAATGAATCCAGGGTATTAGTATGCCTAACCAGCCTCCCATATTTCATCTTTAGTCAAGTTCAGAGCAGCAATCCACTAACTTGGAAGTGACAAAGGCAGGTGCATGTTAGATGAATTTTGAGCTTAACGCACAACTTTTTACATGAGAACCTCAACTGACTGCATTTGTTGGACAATGATTATGCCGAAGAATAATTTGGAATTTAAAATGGAGTTGACAGCAACGCAGTTGCAGTAGAAGTGAATGGGCCAATTTTTGAATCATCTAAAAGCGCAAATGTGACCCTGGACCACAAAACCAGTCATAAGGGTCAATTTTTTTTTAAAAATGAGATTGAATAAATAAGCTTTCCATTGATGTATAGTTTGTTAGGATAGGACAATATTTGGCTGAGATACAACTATTTGAAAATCTGGAGTATTGAGAAAATCGCCTTAAAAGTCCAAATGAAGTTCTTAGCAATGCATATTACTAATCAAAAATTAAGTTTTCACATATTTACGGTAGGAAATATACAAAATATCTTCATGGAACATGATCTTTACTTAATATCCAAATGATTTTTGGCATAAACTTTTTTTTTGTGGTCCAGGGTCACGAATGGAAAGCTTATAGTTCTATAACAGCACTTACAATTACTCTTTGGTTCAAACTTGTAGATTATTTGAGCTGTAAAGCTATTTAAGTCATAATTTATACAGTTGTTTTAGGGTTTTACAGTATGTTGTTGTGGCAGTAAAGTTGTAAAATTGGATATAATTTAACATAGAAAATGTTACTGTTTTTACACTAAAATAATTTGCATACATGCATGTCTTGTGGCTATAGTGTTGAAGCAGTGGATATTTTCTATACAGAAATGAGGAATAAATGCATATTCATTGTTGCGATAATCATACCACAAAAGTGGTCGGCTGAGCTTAACTGAACCCCAAACATTCCTTTAAGAAAACCGGAGATGCATCTCGTGGCATTGTGAAAGTTTCCCCCAACATTTTACCACACTCAAACCTGCTAATATATCTTTAAAGGATAATGTTTAAGAAATTGGGCCATCAAATTTGCCAAAAGATGATAGACGGAAAGCATATATTTGCATAATTTCACACCCGCTTGGCTGTAAGCTGGGAACATGCTGGTCGTAGTGATGGAACTGTGAATCTTAACCATGTCTCACTGCAACTGGGCTGTGTTAGCTCAGCCTCTGTGCAACAGACTTGTTTGTGCCAAACAGAGGGAAGCATGACGGCGACGGCGGCGGCTCCTCCCTGGACGCCGCGCACCTGAGAGTGGCGGCCGATTTTGCTGTGTTTGTGATGGCCACCTGCAAGAGATTAGGCAGATAGTGGAGTTTGGGACCAGGAAGGGGCAGCTGCTGGACCTAATTAAAAGCACAGTAACAGAAACTCTCGCAGCCGCACATCAAAGGTCTCAGACAACGTCCGTCTGCAAGCTCATCTCTGGGGTGTAAGGACCTGATGTGACCGAGAGCAGTTGCATGCTGGGCCACAAGCCTGACCCCTGGTGCAGCAGCTCGGTCGGGGCCAGGCTTACCTGTGCCGTGCTGGCGAAAGGTGATGCGCTTCATCTGTGTTTGCGCGGCGACTCCGACCTGGAGTGCAGAGAGACAGAGAGCAGAGGTGAGAGGTCAGCAGGAGAGGGCAAACTTAAGAGAATCACACATGGGGCACATTTACCAAACACTGTCTGAAGGTAACATGCATTTTCAACTGATATCGCTCCTCAGGAGCACATGAAATGTTCGCAGTGCCTTTGTACTTGCCCCCCTGACCTCAGTTAAAAGAAAGAAAAAACTGCTGCTTTGATTGACTGCTTGCTGATTTGCCATGATAGTTAATTATCCAGTTCAGTCATTACCAAGACAGAGGGGTTTTAAAATTTCAAAGCCAAAGTATTGTTCACTTGATCTGGAAAATGCACCGAAAGAACATTTTAACCCCACCGTTGCTGGAGCGACTCTGTATTTTTCTTTTATTTTGAAATTAATTAAAGCAGACACTGAAAGAAAGATGTTCAAAACTAAACAATTAAACGCTTTCTCTCTCGCACCTTTTAATGTATCCATCCTTCACTGGAACCTCATGTGTGCCTGTCAGGGGAACCATAAACCTGTTATGCAGTTATCCATCACTTCAGCCTTATTCTGTAGCGATGTTATCCGAATCAAAGGTGCCGTTAGGCAGCGTTCACTCATAGTGATGTAAATAGTTTGACACTGTCTGCAACACTGCCTACTTCTGCTTTATTGTTGTCAGACTTCAAGTGTGGTTTTCCAGAGATTCTTTGTCATTCGGATTTCTAGCCGACCCTTTTCGGTTTTCCATCATGTAGAGCTGCTTTCATTCAGCTGCTAATGAAGTTTATATTACAGCCTTACAGTTTATTAGTGAGAAAGTCCTGCAGAATAAACATTATAAAAAGATCTGGCTTGACATAAAAAGATTTAAAAATAGTAACCTTAATGTGGTTTGATACTTCCTAACTCAAGCTAACATTTTTGTAATTATGTTTTTTTTTCCGACTGAAATGAGTGTCCTGAGAAACCACACTTGTTTGTTTAATAGCCCTAGGCTCTGCAAATGGCAAAAAGGAGTCAAGGGAATAGCCCATGTTTTTCTTTCCTCGCAGAAATGCTTGACAATCATTGTGCACATTCAAGTTTTCTGACATCGGGTTTGTTGACATGTTTTGTGAGGTTGGGTTTTGAAAGAGGGCATGTGGTTGAAAAAAAAATTGACATTGCTTGGTTTTGCAAAGTCTTTCTATCTGGGATCTGGTGCATTTCTGTTTGTCATATTTTTTTAGTTGTTTAGTTGTATTATGTATGAACTTGGGATAGTTCACCTAAAAAATCTAATTCTGTGATTAATTACTCACCCTCATGTTGTTCAAAACCCGTAAGACCTTTGGAACACAAAATACTATATTCTGATGAAATCCGAGAGCTTTCTGACCCTGTATAGACAGCAACTTAACTACCACGTTTAAGGACCAGAAATGGTACTCGCGTGAATGTGCAAAGACTGACACAGAAGAGAGGAAATTGTTGAATAAAGTCGTTACTTTGGTTTTAACAATGTCCTTACTAGGGTCATTCTATAATTGTGGGTACATCTCATGTCTGTGCTCATTCTACTCTGTATTTAAGTATAAAAATTACCTCAAATATAAATTAATTTTATAGTTTTGCCTTCAGTTAGATTAGGTTATCAAGACATTTGGGTGTGCGCTTCAAAAATAAGTGTTTATTGTGATATAACTTTTTTATTTGTGTACAAATAAACATTGTCAACTAAGTTACCCACTAGAAAACCCCCCTCAAAAGGAATGGTTTGTACCATTCTCGCATAATATGCACAGTATGATGATATTTCTTCTAAAAGCACATGGATGAAGCACTAGAACTTATGTTCTCTCTCTTTATCCTAATATTGGTTAAACTAGCAAACCTGTGTCAAGAGTGGATTAATTGACTGTCAACAGTGTTACACTGTATTATTGCTGCAACTTTAACAAGACAATTTAACTTAAACACGTTTTGTTTATGAAAATATATTTCTAAACATACCATATGCTCAGTAGTTCTAGGCTTCCATGTTAAGCATAGGCCCAAAACTGAAAAATGTCAACTAAGTTACCTGACAACTGTGTTACCCATTCAAGGTAACATGGTGGACAGTAGCAAACATAGATGGTATTTTATGCACATATTGCACATATTCCTACAGATCACTCCAAGCAGCTGTAAGGTCATGTTTGGGTTTTCGTTTTTCTTCACATAGTCAGATTCTAAATGTACCTCTAATTATAGAATGACCCACTACCTTTCTGGGCCTTGAATGTGGTAGTTGTGTTGCTGTCTATGCAGGGTCAGAGAGCTAATTTAAGTGAATTTAATCAAAAATACCTTCATTTGTGTTGCAAAGATGAATGAAGGTCTTTGAACGACATGAGGGTGAGTAATTAATGACAGAATTTTCATTTTTGGATGAATTATCCCTTTAAATAGACATATTTAAAAAATATACATAGCAGTAGAATGTTTAGAAGGTGAGCTTATTATGTTAATCAGGTATGATGAGTAATAAAAACTAGCTCTTTACCTAAATATACAATCTCAGACATTATAGAGAAATGTTTAATGATGCTGAACTAATTTAAATTGCAATTTTACTAGAGACTCTAGGGCAAAATGCTATAAAACTATATTTTTTTGCGATTTGGGGCAACATTTGCATTGGGTCATCTTGTTACTTCATTGTCAGCGGTCATAAAGCCAACAGCCTTGTCTGATGACCTTTGTCATGCTGCTTGTTTTACAATATGCTGTTGTCGCCTGGTTATGTGTGGACTGTGAATCTTAATATGCAGTCGCTTCAGGATGCAGCTGTTTGTGTTGTAGGATCCATTCAGCTAACTAAAATACCTGTTCTTGCAAGGCAAATTTACATCACCTCTAGAAACATGAATGTTTTCTTCTTGTCCTGTCCTTTTGACATGTAGAAATTGGATAGAATGATCTGTCCTGTATTATTTAAGAAATGCAGCCCTTGGCAGGATAGTGTTTGCCTGTTGAGCGGGAATAGAAGTAACATGTCAGCTGGATTTCATTTTATAATGGTATCTGCCACCCTGGCTGTCCAGGCCGTGTCTTGTAGAATAGTGTAAGGGCATTTTTGTGGTGGTTGTTCAGCTTTGTGGCACCCTGCTTGGCAGCAGGTTGTGTGGGAGCCTGCTTCAGGCTCCTTCGGCAAGCAGTCATGTGGTTCAATCTCGTTATAGCGATTCTCCACCAGTCTCTGCTTGAGCAGGCCTCCCCAAAGTGTGTCATCAGCAGATGTCTTTATAGAGCAGACCAGTGCCGAATGGAAAGGAGAGACTTCTTTGGCAATTTTGGTTTGGCGGTACCTTTTCCCCCTCAGTCTATCGATCCCAGCAGTAATTTCAATTTGGTTTTCGGGCTCCGCTGAAGTCAGAAAGACTGCTTGCCTCAGCAGGGCAGACAAAAGAATGCAGTCCAAAAGCGAGGTTCACTTTGCCTTATATTTCGCAGATCTGCACCTCTCATGTGGATTAAAAATGAATAATTCATTAAGGTCCTTAACTCCATGCGAAAGGGCTGCTTTAGACTCCGAGGATGGTATCGAAGTCATGGTGATGTCTAAATTTAGCTTTTAGTGCAATTAATTAACCTCACATTAAGAAATTATCATTAAAAACAGCAATGATTTAATGTTTAACCTCAATAGAACAGGAACATGGGCCGGCCCACATTAACAGTGAAGCTCCACAGCCTTATTTCACTTCTGGCTAGAATAGCATGTTGAAGTGGTTAGCTTGGCTTGTCTGCACCATAAAATGTCTCTGTAAATGATATTTTGCATGACATGACAAAAGCTGTATAATTTACAATTATTTGTTGTTTAAAACAGCCAACGGGTAAAATGGTTTGGCAAGTGGATGAACTTTATGGTTTTTTGCGTTGTTTTTTTGTTCCCCCAAAATAACAAATACCAAATACATTTCTTTTCCCATGCATAATTTAAATTTTATGGGGCAACTCTCAGACATTACCGGAACAAATGTGTGTGTGTTTTCTGTCTGTCAATTATATTATTTTCCATTTCGGCGGGAAATAGTGAATGGCATATTCACTGCTTATTTTTACCGCATAAATTACAGCTGTCTAAGCGTAGGTGAGATGCAGTGAGTAATACTAATGAAGCACAAAAGTGAAACTAGCCATTGCGTTTTTGTCATTGCATGGAGCACAGTTTCATTCTATTCACCCATGTGTCGATTGTGTCTCCTTTACTATTATATATATATATATATATATATATATATATATATATATATATATATATATGTATACACACTGATTGTCAAAATTTTGGGATCAGTATGATTTCTAATGTATTTTAAATAAGCTTCTAATGCTCATCAAGGCTGCGTTAATTTGATTAAAAAAATACAGAAAAAAGTATTGTGAAATATTACGATGTAAATCAACATTCTTCTATTTTAATATATATTAAAAATCAAATTTATTTCTGTGATCAAAGCTGAATTTTTCAGCATCATTACTCCAGTACTGAGTGTCACATCCTTCAGAAATCATTCTAATATACTGATTATCAGTGCTGGAAACTGTTTTATCGCTTAATTTTTTTTTTTTTTTTCAGGATTCTTTGATGAATAAAAAGTTAAAACGAACAGGATTTATTTAAAATATAAATCTTTTCTAACAATATACACTACTGTTCAAAAGTTTGGGGTCAGTAAATTTGTATTTATTTTTTTTTTTTTTAGAAAAAAAAAACTTTTATTCACCAGGGATGTGTTAAATTTAAAAAAAAGTGATAGCATAGATTTACATTGTTAGAAAAGATTAATATTTTGAGTAAATTCTGTTCTTTTTAACTTATTCATCAACGAATCCTAAAAAAAAAAGAATAGCATGTTCCAAAAAAAATATTTGGCAGCACAACTGTTTCCAACATGGATAATTCTAATAATAAATCAGCATATTAGAATGATTTCTGAAGGATCATGTGACACTAAAGACTGGAGTAACAGCTGACGAAAATTCAGGTTTGCATCACAGGAATAAATTATATTTTAAAGTATATTAAAATAAAAACCATTATTTTAGATTGTAATAACATTTTGCAGTATTATTGTACTGTATTTTTGACCAAATAAATGCGTCCTTGATGAGCATAAGAGACTTCTTTAAAAAAAACATTACAGTCTTACAGATCCTAAACTTTTGAGCCTTTTGTGTATATATATATATATATATATATATATATAAATTGAATCTTCATCATAATAAATCAGGGAGTTAGGAAGGTAGCAGCACAAGGAATGTGCTAAAGGAAAGCTGTCTTTTTGTACACTTATTTAGTAATCTTAATAACTTTTTAAAAGCAGTTTTTGCATGTTATTATGAACATCTAGAAAATCTGCAAGTCACAGAGCTTGTTACGTAAAGTCCTGTCTCAAAGTTTATGTGAACAGACAATGAACAGACAAAAATATTTAAATTCAGCTTCTTTTTAAACAAATATCAAAAGTCTCCCATACAAATAATGGAATAAAAGTGAGATAGAACTGACCTAAAACAGCATGCCTCATTATGCTCAAGAGACCCACAGTACAGATATTTTTTTTTGTCTGGAAAATATTAAACATGGAATACAAAAATGTGAAGCTAAAAAGAATACGGCATTAACAGGAACATCACCAAACTCTCTCCACAGTGAATACTGTATTTAGGCCGCCACATTCACAATGAGGGAAAGTGATAATAACCCAAAACAACCTTCTTATTATGGATGTGGTTTCACACCTCTACCGAAAACACCTTGATGTGGCACTTTGCATTGTGCTTCACACTACACGGTCATGGCGGCTTCCCCCGGCGTTGCGCGTAATGAAACCGTCGCTCGTGACTTTGCGGCGTGAGCAGAGGTCATAGCTGACTCTTTTGTTGTCGGGCATGGTGGGTAGGGGCCGTATCTATTTGATATCAGTAGTACGGGCTCCCAACGCTCATTCAATGTTAATCTTGCATTAACGTGCCGAGCCACTGTAAGGTAGTGCTAACCCTTCCCCCCTCATCAGCCATGTTTGTTTTTGCTGGCACTTCATTATCAAAAGGCTAACTGCTTTACAGCGCCTCCTGCTGCTCCCCCCGGAGGAAACTTGGGCACATTTGGAATTCAGCCCTTAGATTAAAAGGTAATCAGAATGGCCGGTCTCAGCATGTTGAAAAACGTGATCATCCCGTATTCTGTTATGGACTGCGGTCAGTCTTCCTTGTGATATTTGTACATAAAAATTCATGATTTGCGCTCAAATCATGCCATTTGTAATCCAAATGTGTTGGTGATGCATTCTGAGAGGTTGCAAGCGTCTCTTGCTTCGCGTTTGTGGAAAAATTTCTTCAGGAATGTTCAAACTTTAGATAGGAATCTCCTTTCCTGTAAGTAAATCCTGTAAGTTTGCCTGCATGTCTTTCCAGCCGGTTTTGAGTTTGTCCATGTCGCTCCCAATTAAAGCTGTGTCCGCAGACGAGTGTAGTGGTTTTGGTGGGAGGCTGTCAGCTTCGGGCAGGCTGGAGGTGTTAGGTGAACGGGTGGCTTTAGGGGTCCTGGCCACGGCTTCTAGTAGCATGAGGTGAATGAACAGAATGCCTGTGCCCACCATGTGTGACCACTAATGAAGACGCTCCCAGACAGGACCCTATCACCCTGGTAACAAGATGTCTCCATAAACAAGCTGCAGGACATTGGCAGGCCACTTCCTGGTTGTATAATGTGACCTGCTTTTCTGCAAAGGCAGATCACAGGCCCTACTCAGGGGATGTGAGCAAATTTAGGAGTTGTAGAAAAAACGTAGAAATAATATAACCCACTTTTGTTGCCCTTAAATGTAGTTTTCCCCAATATACTTTTTTTTTCCCGCTGATGTCAGACCTTGTCCTCATTCGCTATTGTCCTTGACTGTTTTACACATGGCTCGAACCTGTTTTCTGAAAGTGTGTCTCATTAGCGTAGAGCCATAAACCTGCATGTCAGTGGTCCTCATGCCACTTCCTGCAAGGGGGCTTTAACATCTTCCCCTCAGCCAGTTTACACTCAGACTTGTCACCTGCTAAACACAAAGTGCTTGACAACAGTGAACCATGGGAGATGCGTTTTTGACAAATCTAACAGATAAATCATAGCATCTGCTGTGAGGAAATATGGTAATAGAGTTAAGATGGCTGAATAGTCTGTGGTGTTGGCAACACATTTTGCCTTTGACTTTTAGTGACACGTGCAAAAAAAATATTATCAGAAATGCATTAACTTCTAAAAGTGGTTAACTTTTAATTGTCGTTGTTTTGCGTGTTTTATTTAATGGTTCTTTTGGTTAGTTTCCAGTATGCAAGTATATGTACTTATAGAGAGAAGTTTATGGATGTCATTCATATTTTTTCTCTTTAATTTTCTGTTTGAATTAGTGTAGTATAATTTTAACAGGAATACAGCAAAGTTCTTTGTTTTTCATTGATATGAAACATGAAAACATGACTTTTTTTGATTGAACGGCACAATACTTTTAATCTCTAGCTTTCTTAAGTTTTCCTAAGGCATATTCGAACAAAAAAATTGCACACAATCACATCAAATAATTATTAATTGAACTGTGAGCAGTTTTGTTACTTTTAAGCCGTTCAAGCTCTGTTCCTTGTAAACAGCACTCACATTTATAATGACTGATTTTATAAAAAATTGTGGTAACAGTTTGTTAACATTATATACTTTTTGAATACCTAAAATATATCGGCTTTTGTTTTCAGAGTAAACAAATGTACTTTTTTCTCTTTCAAAACAAAAAAAAAAAAACATGATTTATTATATTATAAATTATATGATATAATGAAATACACAAACACACTTCACATTAATTTATAAGACACACAATGCACAGAATTATAGAGTCGCAACGGCATCATAACATTTGTTTATGTCTATAAATAATGAATTTTTTTTTTTTTAAGCATATTCAAAGAGAGTGTATTAATTTATTTTGCAAATGTCATTCGTTAATTGAGGGTGTGTTAAATGCATTGATGCAAATGTTAAACATGCCGACAAGGTTGTAAAAATGTTTTTAAATAATCATCTAATAATGATTTGAATTGGTTAAAATCAGTATTTATTTAAAGCAAGATTTAACAGATCTTTTTCGGATATAGTTAATGTTCATGTAAGTTGCTGTCTTGTTTTTCTTATTGTATAATGCACCATTATTTTAACTCTCATTTATATAGGAAACTGCTACAAAAATTGTAGCGGCTATCAAGGAAAAAACATAAAATAAATCATTTGTAAAATGTTGAATGTTCTGAAGTATTTTAAAGTTTCAAAGACAATTATATTTAAAAGACCACTGCATACTAATACAATTGTAAACAGCATTAAATTGCATTATAATGTGGAAAAAAAACAAAAAACAGGTGGCCTTTTTTTGGTAAAAAGAGATTGTAAACCGCATAACATACAAACTCAATTCATCGTTAAATTAATTAAATAAATCCTAATGAATAAACACAAATCTTTTTACTTTTCAACATAATAATTTTTTAATGGTTTCATGTTGTTCAATATTATATTATGCATGCAAAAAAAATATTATCAGAAATATATTAAGTTGTCAAAGTGGAATTATTATTATTTGAATAATAGTAATTCTAATATTTGAAAAGTTTTACAGTGCATGCCTTGAAAGTTTTCCTTGCATATTTTCACATTTTTAATTAGTGCAAAGTTTGTTGTTTGTATTACAAACAGTTGAAACTAGAGATGGATAAAAGCGTTTAGATTAAACAATGATTGTTTATTAGCTTTTCCTTTTTTGAAAATCAACAAAAAAGCCATTAATGCGTCCTCGGCTTATTTTGCATTTTTGTTTTCTCCATCTGTTTTAGAAGACTTTGTCTCATTTCTTGTATTGTTTGTCTTGTTGGTAAAGTTTACCCGCAGCATCAAACGCTGGCTCGCTTCATTAGGTATTTCATGACAGAATCTAATTGGCAAAACTTTTTAATTTTCAGTGCGGCTTTTTACTTCTTCAAGGAGAATGGTCATGAATGGTTTATACCGAGTCATAAACTAATCATACTTAATGATAGGAGGGAATCGACAGAGGCGCATGCCTGATCAAAACTGCTCTCTTATTCAGATGGTTCCTCTGTGTGAGAAGGGAAACACTAGGAGAATGCTGAATGAAAGCGTACCATCTGTTTTTCACATGTTCCTCAGTGTTGGGGACATCAGACTCTGTCATCAGCTCATTTTACACTTCTTTACTGAGTGCCACTCAAACTCCATCTCTTTTAATTGATATTTACAGTCATCTGTTCATTTGCATCATTTTACTGCACACCAGTAGGTTTGCACTATTTAGTGATATGCTAAACTCTCATGTGCTAAAAGTACAAAGTGTGTTTGTGCATTTATAATTATTAAAATTAAGCACTGTGTGGGCCGTAGTATGTGTGTATTTATATATAATTAATTATATTTATTTATTTAATACAGTGAATATATCTATGTAGATAGTGTACACTGCATAAAAAGTTTTTGGGAAAAAAAATGCATTTTAAATATTCGAGTATTGCCAACGCACATTCATTTACTTATCAGTTTTAATTTTTACCCATTTAAAGTGAACTGTAGTATATTTGTTTCCTAAGAGAACATTTTGCAAAACCAAAAATATTATATGTGGTATTTTTTTATATACACTTGAAGATCTTAACACAACAACAATCGACAAACGTTTAAAAAAAAATGCATTTTGAATATCACCGCACAATAAATAAACAACAGCGATGACAAAAACAACAACAGGATAAAGTCAGCAAACAGCAATCCTATAAGAGTAACCGCATAGTTTATTCTTGCTGCAGTGCATGCTGGGAGCTTGTGAACCTTTAAAAAATCAGCTGCGCTTTCCACTTCGAAATAGTTTATACAAATCAGTTTGAATAGGTATAGTTGGATCATTTAATGGGATATTTATGTGGTTTTATGTAGACTGATTAGGTCACTTAGAAAGTCCTGTATAGTGACTAAAATGTTTTTTTTTTCTCAGTATACATCGAATGGAATAGAATGAAAGAATGTGAGAACTACACTTCCATATTAAGTCCACATGCTGTTTGTAGTGTTTGGAATGAGTCCCTTCTCTGTCCGCTCATGAAAAAGTCCAAAAGCAAACAGCGAGTTCTTACTGTGCTGCCGTTCCCATTTCTCCAGTCAAGCTCTCCGGACCTGGGAGATTTGGAATGTAGAGGAGAGAAAGTTACCTTTCTCTTTCTTCTCCTTCCAAATTACGAAAAAAAAGCTCTCACATGATCCCAACGTTAACCTTACATACAGAGAGAAAAAGAGAGAGGGAGGGGATGGGATAAAGAGGCTTTTTCCTTCTTTTTATAAAAGCTTTAAAAAAAAAGTCAAAGAGATACAGGGCTGTCATTTTTTACAAACTAATAAGTCTTAATGAAAAGTACTTTTTTAGTATCAAAGATACTAAAAGATACTCCACAATGTCCCTCTAGCCTTAAAGACATGCTCCATATTCTCAAAGACCGCTTCTGAGGAGTGATGCAACGGCATATGTTTATGGTTTAAATCAACTCTCATATTTTCATCCCCCTTTGGTGTGATTTATCCCCAGAAAGGTGGGGAAACAAAATTCATATGGATCTCTTTATAAGCGGGTAAGGAGAAAAGGAAATAGTTGCGTTATTAGGCAAAGTTTTAGTTTAAAAATGGGGCAGGTTAGTACAGAGGAGTGTTACATCACCATTTTTTTTCTTTTCAAACAAAACAAGGTACCCAAACTGTGGGTGGGGTATGTGGGTGTGTGTCTGCGGGAAATAACATCCTGGCTGTGGATAAATCAAGAAAGAAATGATAGATCTTCATGTCATTATGCAGAAAAACACAATCTATTCATAAGTGCGCGATTACTCATGCGATGGGAAATGCGATTTGCGCTGCGTTACTACAAATATCATATCACTTACAGCTCTCGCTCACTACCGCACAAAGAGGCAGCCATTTTGTCTGGCTCTCTCTGAATGTGCCTCCATTCTCAATGTATGACACCTTTAATACAACATTTACAACGCCACACCAAACACCCGTGTCACACGCGCTCGTTTTGTCCGGCCCTGACGGAAAATGCACATTTTGAAGTAGCGACTACGATTCTCATCTTCCGCTCCGAATGTTCCAGACACTATTGAGTAATAGCTATGCCACATGCCTCCCTTCTTTTCTTTCTTTTTCGCACACACACATACACACAAATGCACCAAAGCGCCCAACATGGGACAAGATGAGGCTCATTGAAGAGCCAATCTCACACCTGCTCCCCCACCCACCATGTCCACACACACACACTTGCGCTCGCTCTCACACTGAGCTTGTTGTCCAGAGGTGACTTTATCCTGAATTGACAAAGTCAGCCAGAAGAGAAAATCTTGTTTGGACAGAAAAAGGCAAAGTGAATAACTAGCAAGTCACACTGTATTAATCAAATGTTGATATAATCTTTCTGTGCTTAATTAGGCCTTTCAATCAGGTACATACTTAATTTCATGCAATCTGAAGATGGCAAACAGCTAAGGAATTCTGTGTGAGCACTCGCACCGTTTTAAATACCCTGAAAGAGAACTTAATTTGATACTTTTTGCAATTAAAGGCTTAAGAACTCTTTGAAGATGTATAATGTTCTTAATTAATAATAGATCTCCCAAATCACATAGTCTTTTTAACATCTCCACATCTCAGGAATATTTTAACGGAATCAATACATTTTTAATTCTTTCTTGACAGGCCGGGTCAGTGCTGAAGTTTTGTAAGTATTTTTAAGAAGAACACAAGATCCATATGACCAACTGTTTTCTGCCAACGCAGCAACATGAAAATCCATCATCTGCAACTCATGATCACCCTGGAATAGGGTGAGTAATGTAATCCCCCCTCAAGTAACACTTCTTTCAAGCTGAGCTGTGGATATACTTGAACTTATTTATTTGAAACTAATTTAACCATGGTACAGCAAATGCATCTTCGGCCTCGCCAGAATGCAAACAACATCAACTCGCAATTAGGGAGTACATGCATGTACACACCCACTCTAATTACCTGATCTATCAATCACAACATGTCTACGTCTATAAAATATTTATGTGACCGCAAGAACACTTATAAAACAGCATACTGCACATAACGTACATAAACACTCACCTTGTTTATTGTCTTTATACACCTCCGATATGATTGACGGTTTATGTGTAGCTTGGAGCTTGGAACGGCCAGATCTATTTTCTTGTGCAACTTCTAGCAGCCTGACTCAAAGTCTCAGCTTAACTAGGAGAGTAAGGCACGGAGCTGAACTCCATAAATCTGCACAGGCCAGGCCTTCACTGGTCAGGAACGCCATGGGAGTGTCAGGCTGCTCTCCGCTGGGGTTTTGGGGCAGGATTATGGATTGAGACGCACAGCTGAGAGGCTAAACTTACACTTTTCATTCCAGCTTCAAGGGGGTCTCGATACTTCCTGAAGCCAGATTCCAGACCTTTCATTTTGCCCCTCCAATGAATGGACCATTAAGTACAGATTTTCTGTAAGGGTTCGTTTATGATGTGCAGTTGAAAATGAAATTCGCCCTGAGAAATAAACCTAAAAATAACAATGTTTTTTTTTTTTTTTTTTTTGAGAAAGAGAGAGAAAAATGTAGGTAGTGCAATACGATAGAAGGAAGGAGACACACATGCCATGCTTAAAACGCCTTATTCGCCTATGTAAAGAGAGAGCAGTATGCCCCCTTCTGGCTCTCTTCTTTTCTCTGCTGTCCTTTCTTCTTTTTTTTTTCCCCTTCCGTATTTTGAAATGTGAGTTATCTTTTGATCTGCTCTGACTGAGCGAGGGTCTTAGGATTTGCGAGAGTGACTGCCGACTGATTTGGAGGGACAAAAAATCTCCATAATAAGATGTTAGCAGCAAATGGGGGTCCAATAAACACTCCATGTCCTCTGGTGTCCCTCGCTCCCCACAAAACGCTCTAGATCCTTTGCACTGCTCTGTAATCTTTGTGAACTGTCTTCTCCTTTGCCTTTATAGAGCACTGGAAATGTGACAGAACATCTTAAGAGGGCCACCTCAATATTGATATGGCTCACTTATTTTCCAGCTGAATGGAAATGAAGACTTTCTTTGAGGAGCTGTTTGATCTTGCTGTAAATCTGGGGCACAAAGAATATTCTCAGTCACAGTGTTTGCGTTTTTTACTACTGCTGTGCCAAAAGTGTGCTAGTAGAGATGCTCAACATCTGCGTCTGACATGCGTTACATGTGTGGTTACTAGAGTCGCCCTGTGATTGTCATCCGAATTGGTTAGAGCTGTGAGTTTCTTTCACTTCTGTGAGACAAACTATTACCTGATTAGCCGTGCCAAATAAACCCATCATCCTGGGATTGTGCATGTAGCCACCTTTTCGCTTGCCCACCATCCCCTTGCCCAGCACCCGATGCCACAGACTTGAGCCGCTATTGGCACCGGTGCCAGTACTGGTGAGGGACCGGGATGAAGAAAGAGACAGAAAGACGACTGGTGGCTTCAGCATGCCCAGGCCGGGTGTGGGTAATTACGGCGGGGAGAAGCCGATTAGCCTAGACCCGAGCAGCACAGCGAGGGGGACGGGCCCACACCCAGCAGGGAGGGGAGTCTTGCCACGGCGAAGACCAATCAAGTGTAAAGCCCAGTGCAGACCCCCGGCCCTCAATTCAGTGGGAAAAGGCTTGGCTGGCGGTTCAGAGCACCGCAACTTTCACGGATTAGTTGAGACTCTATTCTGGCGGCTGAAAGGGGAACACAGCACGAGAGCGGGGCTTCAATGTGCGCGCTTGGGCTTGCACAAACACACGCACACACACAGACAAAACCTCCCAACAGCTGGGGAGAGGGCTGCAGCCTGCACCATATCACCATGGCAACGGCATATCTCACATTTGAGTCAAAATAAAGACACTTTGGGCTGGAATTGGAATATTTATTCCCCACCTCTAATGTAGCGTGTTTGCGCTCCTCATTTACGCTGAGAGTGTCATGCCTAGCAAACAAGGCTCGGAAAACAGTTTCTTCTGCTTTTTTTGTTTTTCCCCAAGGATAAATTGAAACTTGATGCTCAAATCCCCAGAAGATTTCCGTGCATCTAAAAAAACTGTTGCAAAGTATAATCATTTTAATCGCTAAACACAATCTTTTTCACAGTTTTGTTTTGTGTCAAATGCCATGAAGGCAGATAAGGCGCTCGCAGATATAATACTAGCTGTTCAATGATTACAACTTACAGGCTTTTGTAAGCTTTCCAGGCTCATTTTATTTCATATTAGCCTCTCACTATCTATTTGATACCTATCATTTCACCATTACGTTGGAGAAAAAACTCATAGAGCTTGCCACTTCTTTAGTAAATAGTCCAAAAAAGCACATTCTTTTTGTGCAACAATATCACTGCTTGATAATGGACGGAAGACACACGCTCACTCGCAGACACACACACTCACACATGTCCAGTTTATCACACAATACCCATAATCATTCCATTACCCATCTGCCAGGCACAAATTGAAGCGGTGCACTTGTTATTATTCGTACTTATTTATTTATTTATTTTCTTTTAGCTGAAATTGGTGACAGTGCATTTTGTTGGAACAATTTACATTCTATTCCGAGTTATTTTACTGGCTGAATAGCTATCAATCTGCCACTTTTAATAGCACCGAGATGCAGAGGTGTAATGGACATATGTGTAGAGATGGAACGATAGCACCATTATCAGAGCAGCTCCTCTCACTCCCAGCCAAGATAATACCTAATTGGACTTATTATCTAGATTCGCTCAAGTTGTTTGTACCTGTTATCACGGAACGTGACATGCAATTACATTTGTGGAGACCACGGTGCTATCGATGCAGAATAAAGCATTTTATGTATTTTAAAAAAGCGTGAAAAACTGGTGGTTTTTACTTGACGGTTTTTTCCCCAAATGCAAGCACAGTTTGGGCCACATTTTATTTTTGGGGCCGGGTGGTGTTGGTAAGTATATTTATGAGTGCTTGCGCTCTCTCTTCCTCATTCTGTGTAATGGTCGCTCTTCAGCAGGCTGCTGATTGAAATCTGGTATTCTGTGAGATGAGATGATATGAGGAGAGGCCCCCACAAGCTTCCAGGGGGCTCTTCTTGCGCTCTGTCCTATCATGTGCACTGCTCTCTGTGTGCACTGCTTATTGCATATGGACTTTGAAGTCTCGCTGTTCTCTCTCTCTCCCTGTCTCTTTATCTCTTTCTCTTTTCTCTTTCCCTCTTTTCTCTCCGCTCTGGGTTGCTTTTGATGCATTTGCGTTCTATGAATGGTTTTCTTTAACGCCCGCTTCCCCATGCCTCTCTTTTCTCTCTGTAAAACAGTGAGTCTTTTTCCTTTCAAACAACGTCGATAAATTACAACTTGTCAAGTGTCATTTCCCTTGTTTACTGCCATTTTGGACATCTTTTCCCTCCTGGTCCTCCCAGCATTTCGCATTTAATTGCACCAGTAATACTCGCGGAGTTCACCAGTGTGGCACGTTCGGTTGTTATGGCGGGGGACGGAAACTATTAAAATATTTTCCAGGCTTCAGGAGTTTTATGTGTGTAATTTGTGTGTATGTACCCCACTGTGTTACCACCAACTACGACAGATATAACAGAGTTAATGTAAAAAAAGGCAGTGTACATGAAAAAAGTACCACATAGGTGTTTCTTAGGAGCCCCTGTTGTAGCTCTACTATGCAAACGGCTTAATTTATTACATGTCAGCAAAAGCCAACAACCTTTTATTACCCAACAGTAATTTCCCATATGTTGAGTGTTTATCACCACTCTGGGAACCGAGTAGTAGGAAGTGTAGAACTGGTGGTTCACTGCAGATATGAGGTCTTAAACAAGGCTAAAGCTCTATGTAGAGAGATTACAATACAACTCTCTTTATCGGTATGTACAGTACCTGCATTTTTAGCCATTATCAGCCATAGTAAGAAGCTAAGTTGTATACTTGACTGTTGTTTCTTATAGGGTTGTGCCGATAGATGATGTGACGTTGATAATATAATGTCATTGCTTTGACGTTATCAAGAAATCAATTATTATTTTTATTATTAGGCAGTGGCTATTTGCACTTTGCACAGTTAGTTACAAGGGTAAATGGCCATTAGTTACTATTTGCACTATGTGAAAATAGCATATTTTCTTAGCGATAGATGGTATTTACACTGTGCAAATAGCGATGGGTGCTATTTACATTAAGTAAAAAAATAGCAATGGATTCTGTTCACACTAAGTGAAAATAGCAGTATTTATTAGCAATATGCTGTTTACACTAAGTGCAAATAGCTATAGATTCTATTTACACTGTTAAAAAAGCAGGATTTTCTGCTATTTATACTGCTTAGTGCAAATAGTGGCAATTATCTGCACCTCAATATTGTAGTACATTATAAAAACACTGTGCAATAATAACCTATTTGTGTAGTGTAAATTATAATTTTAATTCAAATTATTAAATGAATGCCACCTTATTGGGATAATAAACCCTTCCTTACACCTACCCTAACCCTACTCGATAATTTATTTTCAACTTTTTGATTATTTCCTTCATTTTTATTAAAAAAAAAAAAATGCCTTTCTGGTGTAATATGAGATTTGAAAAGGGATAAAGGTGGATTCAAACTCTGGTTGATCACGTCAAAGATTACAACACGCACTTCTCTATCTAAACCACTGGAGCTGATGTTTGACAATGGTCTTTTGTTGTCTTGACTACCCTAATCACACGTTGGTGGGTGGAGTTAGTGTTAATAGCCTCTGCCAACAAGGTGGGCTATTTGCATTTAGTGTAAATAGACACTCCGTTATTATTAATATTAGGCTATTATTATTATTATTATTATTATTATTAGATAATTAATATTAGAGCTTATTTGTCCCGTCACATTTCTTTTTACAGTGTTGCAACTTGTAACCAATCACACACAATTCTGTTGATCTTATGAATGCAAATGGCCAATCAGAGGCATTCAGATGAGTCATCGTTGAAACACTGGAGTGTTGCTGTTGATTGGTGCGCTCATTGACTAAATTCTGATCTCTCTCGCAAATTCTCTGATCATAAACAACAAAGTGCAGATGTACATGTGATGTACTTATAAGAGATAGCTTCACTGATTATAATGGGAGTGTTTTTTCCAATGCATTAACTCGTGCTAGACTAAAGTCAGTGATGTTCTTTGATGTATATGTTCTTTACTTGTTTTCTAGAGCTGCTGTTTGAATACCTGAGGAAACTTAAGCCTTATTATGAGTAACTTACAGTTATTTTTTAAGTAATGATCATGTTAAATACAAATTTAGTCATGTTAGAAATATTTTATGACATGACATGTATATGACTAAGTAGATATACGAAGAGAATACGCTAACATTGGGCTACTTTAGTCTTTCCAGATGAAAAACAGGTGCACTTTTGTACTTAATATACTTAAAATTATTCTTTAGTACGTAAGATCATCTTAAGGACATCTAAGTGTACTCAAAATGTGCTATTTTGGGACACCATGAATATGAACTAAAATGTGCTTTTAACATACAATTTTTGTATTTAAAAATGTATTTAGTTACCACTTGTAGTACACCACTATTATATACTTCTTTTATATATGAAGGATTGGTTCAAGTGTACTACAACGGAATTCATTTTTTAATATAGAAATATTAGGCCTGTGTTAACAGCACATTTTAGTTCATGTTTATGGTGTCCCAAACTAGCACATTTGAGTACACTTAGAGTATCTTAAGAAGTACTAAAGAATACTTCTTAATATATCAAGTACAAAAGTAGTCTGTAGGTCCATTATTAAAGTCCACTTGTTTTTCACCTGGGTTACTCTGGAGTTTACCCTGGGTACCCTGGTTCACTCTCTGGCTATGAAACTAAGTAAATAATTAAATAAATTAGCATGATGATATTGTGTATCACAAGCTGACTATGGAGTGTATCGCCAATCACTAGTTTCTGGCAGTCAGTCTCCTGCTCTGTGCTAGTTCTGTGTTTGTCTTCTCACAGAATCAAATCATTTTAACATTAAATTAGCATTACCTAGCATGCATTAATTTGTTTGATAAGTAGCTTTGATAATATAGTGTCAGTCATTACTCCAAAATAAACCCCCTTAGAATTATGGAAAAAGACACTTCATGTCATGGTCTTGACCACCCTGTTGTGGAGTTAATTTTATGTTGTTATTAGGGATGCATAATATTTTGGTTCTGTATTGGTTATTGGCTGATATTGGCTTATTTTTTCTACTTTTATATTCAGGTGACCTTAGTCATCACTTAACATTCACTTAAATCTAGCTCTCAATTAAAATATCTAAAAAAAAAAAAAAAATTACAGTTCCTCCTTAAAACCTCAAAGTGAATATTTGTACATTTTTTAACATTTTATTTTGTACTGTACATTCTCATGTGATTGCGACTTGATTTTAGTTTTTACCGTTTTATTCTAAATTTATTTGTGCTCAGTAATATAGTAACAATAATCTTATTATCTGCCATAACTTGAAAACAAATATTTCTATTGCCCAAATGTTTAATATCTGGATTATAGCCAAACATAATCATCTTATGCTGTGACATTTTACGGAATCTTGCTCGTAACAGGGTCACACCTCCTGTGTTCCCTTGTTTGATTGATTTTACATATATATCACTTATAAGTGATACATTTTTAAAATCACTGAATGTTTTTGACACTCTGAGATTTTCTTAGTCTAGAACTATGATTTGTGTGCGAAATGACTGAAGTGTTTTGTGGGTGGCACGAACTGAGAAGCATCTGAGTCAGCCTCTGGTGATACGCAGGTCTAACCGAAGCACTATAAACATGTCCATGGTATGCTGTCTATAGTAGTGGACTTGAGAATGGAGTTAAGAAGGTATGAAAGAGTGTGATGCAAGCTGAGGAGAACAGAAAGCCGGTCTCGGCTATTGTTGGAGAATCCCACAGAGATAATCGATCGGCCAGCCACAGGTAGGCAGTCTGTAGATCATCTGTGTGAACTGGCAAACGTTGACTGACTGCAAAACACCTCAGCAGAACAACACATTCAAGCACACACACTAAACGCAGATATAAATTCATACACACACTCCTATATTAACCTTACTGTTTACTAGAGAGAGAAATGCTTATAGAAAAAGACATTCTGTTCGACTCGGAAAATAGTTTTTGAAAGGAGTAAAAAAAAGCGCAGGGCATTTCTTTTCCCCGCCGGAGTTGATTTGCTACCTCATTAGGCCACAAAATGGTATCAGATCCGTCCATCATGCTCACAGCATCCAGCAGCGGTTGATCTCAGAGACTCCACAGTCCATTTCATTCAAATCCCCCCTCTCGCTGAACAACATGTTCTCGCTCTGTCTTTCGGTCTCTGGCCATGTACAGTAACTGCCGCTGAGCGTGTGCCAACTGTGTTTGATCAGATGTCACAAAGCATGACTGAAACGCATGGGAACAAAGTCATTAAGGCTCCAGCTCTCATATGCCAGGCCGAGTGGAAGTCTGAATCATCAGGTTCTGCTCTGAGCTCCGCTGCGATACTGCAGCTCCTTATTCATAAAGAAATAGGTTAAGCCTTGATGTTTAAGTCAGAGGCGGCAAGTAAATCTCTTAAAATCTTTTTATGCTTGTTAGACAAAAGGATCTAGCTTTTGGGAACACATCTTTTAGTTTGTCATAGCAGAGTCTGAAGTCCAGTGATTTTTTTTTTTTTTTTTTTTTTTTTTTCCCTGCTGTTTTTTTTTTTCTTGCTTAAGAATTCTGTTTAGATGATTTCTGGAAGCTTTACTGACATAAGGCATATATTACTGAAACTCAAACCGAATGCCTGTGGTGTGATGTCAAAAGGATTTTGTTCCCTAATGAGTGTCTATTGTTGTTCTTCAAACCTTAAGGGAAATGATCAGTCTTTACATGCAAGTAGATATGTTTTTTCCCATAATCACTCGTGCAGCCTTTCTATGTATAATTGGGCTTGTATAGTGTATGTTCATAGGCAGCCAGTGTGTTTTGCAGTACTGTAGGCGATCAAGGTTATATTAGTTAGGTGTGGAGAGGAGTCACAGTCTGACCAGCAGCATGGGGGAGTTTTACTGGACCTCCAAAATGAAACAAACACGCTTTATTTGCTCTTTCCTACTGAGACACAGGGAAATTATTAGCCACAAAGTGCTGCAATAAAGAATTGATTTTCCAGGCCTGATGAATTCAGCATGTTCCAGCTGAGGCTGCTTCTCCTGGGCAGCAGCGACCCACTTTATGGGTATTGAGAGCAGGAGGAACTGGAAATTGGATCCTTAAAAAAGCCCTACCTTTCACGGCAGGCTTCATGACATTCATATTGTCATATATTGATGTTAACTGTTTCCAAAATGGACATGAAGCTCTCAGGCATTTTGGGTAAGTGTTTATCTAGCTTGAGAAGATGTTGAGAGAGGGTTGTGGGACTGCTGGATGGTTTCAGTAATAAGAGCTTCGTAATTATACTATTTTCCTGAGATATTGCAGACTCCTTTCATGTCTTAATTACAACACAGTGAGATCTGAAAGTTCAGCTGAAGCTTTTTCATGAGAAACAGAGTATAATATTTTTAACTTTCATTTATTATTTTTACAGTTGTGCTTATTAATATGGATCCCCTGAATTTCTCAAACATATTTACTTCTGTGTAGTTGTACTGTATTATTTCGCTTGGTTCTTTAAAGCTGAACCGTGTCATTTTTGCTTCACAAGCCTTACCAAACAGAACTGCAAATATCAAACAGGTTCTGTCTGCCCTTGATTGGACAAATGTGACCCTGGACCACAAAACCAGTCTTAAGTCGCTGGGGTATATTTGTAGCAGTAGCCAAAAATACATTGTATGGGTCAAAATTATAGATTTTTCTTTTATGGCAAAAATCATTAGGAAATTAAGTAAAGATCGTGTTCTATGAAGATATTTTGTTAAATTATTACTGTAAATATATCAAAACTTAATTTTTGATTAGTAATATACATTAAGTACTTTGTTTGGACAACTTTAAAAGGCAATTTTGTCAATATTTAGATTTTTTTTGCACCCTCAGATTCCAGGTTTTCAAATAGTTGTATCTCGACCAAATATTGTCCTGTCCTAACAAACCATACATTAATGGAAAGCATATTTATTCAGCTTTCAGATGTATAAATCCCAATTTTGAAAAATTGACCCTTATGACTGATTTTGTGATCCAGGGTCACAAATGGCTCCATCCCAAAGTCATGCTATTAGTCGAGCCAAAATTGGTGTGTCGGGATGGTGATTTAGCTACACAATTTACCTTTAATAGGGTAAATTATGATTAGGAATGCTTGATATATCGGTTAACGACCGATATTAGATATATCCTTTTGAATTAGGGGTGTGCGATATGGCGATTTTTGATAGAAAAAAAAGCGACAGTACTAAAAATGCTTTCGTTTGTCATTAAAGAGATCGTTCACCCCAAAATTATAATTCCGTCATTATTTACTCACTTACATGTTGCCCCAAACCTGTATTGATTTTTTTCTTGTGCAAAACACAAAATAAGATATTATGAAGAATGTGGGTAGCTGGTCTCCACTGAATTCAGTAATAGAAATGATCGAATAGATAACGTTCAGGCGAAAAAAGAAACTCATTCAGGTTTAAAACAACCTGAGGGTGAGTAAATAACGGTATAAAGGTGCTCTTGACTGAGGAACTTTAACATAGTTGCTTTAATAAGAATCAGTGTAGGCTACAATTGATGCATATAGTGTAAAAGTATATAGTGTTTTATTTTTTATATTTGTTAATTCCATTTCTTGAATGCCATTGCTACACCTACTGTACCTGAAAAATAAAGCACTTTTTGTTTTATTTGTATTATGTTTATTTATAATGTGTATCTTTGTTCTAATTTTTTAATAACAAAGATAAAATGACAAAGATTATCTTCGCTCACTTTGACCTAAATATCTGCCATTCTTTTTTTTTAATCCTATACTTTGTTACCTTGAAAGGCTTTGTTTTTAAAAAAGGAAATTAGTTTGGTTGTACTGCTCAGACCATTTACAAAATAGTAAAACCAACATGATAAAGAATCATGATTAAAATCCTGAATTGTAATATTTCTGAAAAAAAAAAAAGTGATATGATATTTTTGCCATATCGTCCATTTTGCCATGATTGTTTCTGTATTTTTTTTTAAATTGTTCATTTTCATTTCGGTTATTTTTAAATTTAGATGTAGATCTTTGCTTAAATCTCAAACATGATTTATTTAAAAACACTGTCTTGATCAAATCTCAGAATTAATATCTATTTATATATATTTTAATTAGTGCTGTTCAAATGATTAATAACATCCAAAATAAAAGTTTTTGTTTTTATAATACATGTGTATACTTTGTATATTTATTATATAAAGACACATACAGTTTGCATTTAAAAAAATATATATATTTGCATGTATATATTTATATTCTTACAAATTATATTATATTTAATATATAAACATAACATATTTTTCTTAAATATGTACATGCGTGTGTGTGTATATTTATGTATACATAATAAATATACACAGTATTTATTTATTTAATATTTAAATATTATTATTATTTAATTATTTATTTATTTATGATATTATTGAACTTATGTAGTTTATTGGTTATGTTTTTATCTGCAACATGAAAATAATGGTCAGTTTTTACCAGTACCAGCCATCATATTTAATTCTAGTTCAACACCACACTTTTCAATATCGGTCACATTATCTTGTACTGTAATGCAACCACTTATTCACTCTAATGTATCAAAAATACTTTTAAGTACTTTTCCAGTTTGTTCTTGTGCTGTATTTACTGTTACTGAGAAATCATGTTTTGAAGATTACTGAAGAAAGAAGAGAAAAAACTAAGAAACTTTATGATAAATATATCTGGATGTATCACTGTCAGAATCTTCTTCATGCAAAAATCACCATATCATCATGAGTAATGTAAATGTAAGGATCAAAATATGAACAGTCTGGCATTTTGAAAGTCTACCTGCTGTTTGTAGGCCAGCCCTATAAAACAATACGATGTCAAGAGAGCATTCGTCTTCTGAAAGAAGACTGTTTTCATTCTTTTCAGCCAGTGCTGTTCTGTAAACAGGCGGGTTTAGTCAATTCTCAATCCAAACAAGTTAGTGTTCCAAGGCGTCATTGTTTCAATGGCCCTTACCACGCTCTGACTTACAACAAAAAGGCAGTCAGTGACTTTAAGGACATATGCTCGCTCAAGCTAAATGTTCATCCACTGGCTAATTAAGTGCTCTGAAAGAGGGCACATCAAAAGGAGCCGTGCTTTTGGAATCGCTCGCACCGCCCCTCGGGTGCAGAGGTCAGCCCTCTTGGAGAGAGAAGTTAGGATATCCCAGCTCCAGACCTCTGCCTGGTAACCCCTCACCCCACCGGAGATATCAAAGCTCGGGGAGCAGTGGGATGCGCAGCCATCCCAGAACAAAAACAGGAACACTTCAAAGCGCCAGCTGGAAAAAGACAAGAGAGAAGGGAAGAGGAGGAGAGAAAATAACACAGGACAGCCGATATCAAATTCCCTCTTATTCTGAGCGTATTCCAGAAAATGAATATAATTAATTTCTCGGAGTTGTCGTGCATCTAAAGTGCTCTCGCTGTGCCTCGCTAGAAGAGAATTACACGATTTAACAGACCTGAGCGTTCTGGACTATGGGGGACAGAAGAAAAGCCCTTTTCCCTCATAATACCCCTAATGAAGTGGCTGCCGCTCCTCCAGTCCTGGCCGTGGCCTTCAGCAGCCTGCTCGCAATCTGTTTAATGATGGAACGGGGCCGGCAAGTGCACCAACACTTCCCAGTGAGCCACAAAGGGAGATCGCAGCCCTCTTTCTGGACAGGCAGAGGGGCTTAGTGCTCATCGACCTTACGAATCTGATCCCTGGTTGGAGAGAGAAGCTCCTTTCTGAAAGAGTCCACACTTAACCCCCGTACCCGGTCAAAAAACGAACGTCCTTATCTGTCTCTGCAGCACTTTAGATTTTCTTTTGTATTCCTCTCTTAAAAGCAACATCACCTTCATGTTGTTCCAGACTTGTATGGCTTTCTTTCCTCGAAATGAAAAAGATGTTTTAAAGAGTGTTTTAGCTTTTTATGAAAGTCAGTGAGACTAAATTTATCCAAAAAGAACATGCCTATATAAAACACCAGTAGAATTAAATGGATTAATTTCAAGTCTTTTGAAGAGACACAATCACTTTGTGTGATGAAAAGATTGAAATTTAAACCTTTATTCATGCGAATACATTAAATATGGCAACACCTACACTGCTGTTCAAAAGTTTGGGATCAGTATGATTTTTAATGTGTTTTTTTTTTTTTTTTAATGGAGTCTCATATGCTCATCAAGACTTTATTTATTTGATCAAAAATATTGATATTGTGAAATATTATTGCAATTTCTAATATTGGTTTCTTATTTTAATATACTTTAAAATATAATTTATTTCTGTGACACAGCACTGAATTTACATCAGCCATCACTCCTGTTTTTAGAGTCACATGATCCTTCAGAAATCATTCTAATATGCTGATTTATTATCAGTGTTGGAAACAGTTGTGCTGCTTAATATATATATATATATATATATATATATATATTTTTTTTTTTTTTGGATCCTGTGATACTTTTTAAGTTAAAAAGAACAACATTTATTCAAAATATAAGTCTTTACAGTCACTTTTTATCCATTAAAAACATCCTTGTTGAATAAAAGTAGTTAAAAAAAAGTTAAGAAATAATAAAAAAAAATATTTTGATTAGAATTAATAATTCTAACACTATAAATTCTATTTTGAATAAACGCTGTTCTTTTTAACTTTTTATTTACCAAAGAATCCTGAAAAAATCACAGGTTCCAAAAAAAAAAAAAAAAAAATATTAAGCAGCACAACCCTTTCCAACACTGATTATAAATCAGCATACAATATTAGAATGATTTCTGAAGGATGATGTGACACTGAAGACTGGAGTAATGATGCTGAAATTTCAGCTTTGCTTCAGAGAAATAAATTCCATTTTAAAGTA
The DNA here is from genome assembly GCF_022985175.1 of Labeo rohita. Classification (NCBI taxonomy): domain Eukaryota; kingdom Metazoa; phylum Chordata; class Actinopteri; order Cypriniformes; family Cyprinidae; genus Labeo; species Labeo rohita. The sequence continues at coordinate 8,461,207 of NC_066882.1, forward strand.
TATTAAAACAGAAAACTGTTATTTATATTGTAATATTATTTTACAGTTTTTTTTTTTCTGTATTTTTGATCAAATAAATGCAGTCTTGATGAGCATAAGAAACGTTTAAAAAAAAAAAACATAAAAAAATCGTATTGATCCCAAACTTTTGAACAGCAGTGTACCTCACACGTCATGATATTTGGTCACGTGGCATATGAGAACCAATGAGGTTTGATGTTAGTTGACACTTGAGGTTTGTTCTATCATATTAATGTAGTTTGTGTATGCATGCATTAAGTTATATGTATCAATTTCATGCTGCCTTTATGTCCTTTTTGTAGCTTGAAAATTTTGAGTCCTGTTGACTTTTACAATATGACACAAAACATATGTTTACAAAAACAGCATCTTTTGTGCATGTACAGTTTTGGAATGACATTAGGCTGAGTTCACGAGGAGAGAATTTTCATTTTTGGGTGAACTCCACTTTTACGTGAGTTTTAATATGGCGTATTTAATGACAATAAGGTTGCTTACGTTCTCAAAGCAGCCAGCTCAATGTTTTCAGGCTTGGACTAAATGCATGCAAATTATTGACTGAATGGTACGCACAGCTGCACCCGCACAGCCCGCCTCTTTCATGTGTAACCCTTGATCCCATCACCACACCACGTCATCTTCACCCTGACATTGTCGTCCTCTTTGCCGCCAAGTCCAGAAGGACGGATGCTACGTTTACGGCGCGCTGTTGCTTTAACGAAATCCGCCAGGCCGTTCAGTGCAGCCTTGCGGCGTTTGGAGGGCCGGAGGAGAAGGCAAAAGCAAACAGTCCGTTTCATCCCTCTTCTTTTGGGCCTATTCTGCTTATTGTGAGCCGAGTGTGTAATGTGGCGGCGAGGGGCGGGGGGAGAGCGGGGGTAAAGAACCTGATTGCTTTAATCTCAGTGTTGTGCGGCTTTGGCCTTTCATGGGGCACTGAGGCTGTGTGATTCAGAGCTCTGGCCCCAGCTCCTCTCACCCACTCATTGTTCTCTACAGAAAATCAATTCTCTTGAAGACCCCTCCTTAATCCCGTTTTTCGCCGGCCACAAAGGCCACTTGTGTGCGACCCCGCTGGACTATGGACCGGGATGATGTGGATGTCTGCTCGGATTCCAGCCCCTTTCAGGTGCTGCCGGCTCGCCTCACTTTATAGTGCCAAGCGCAGGACTCGACAGGAAGACATTTGCGATCATAATTTCCTGTGGAGTGCTGGCCGGCCCCTCCCCCTCAGCTCACCCCACGCCCCCAGAATAGTTTTAATTAGGCCCGACAACCACAGAGAGGAGGGATCAGTCTGCAACAATGACTGTCCCTTTGAACAGAGGACACACTGACCAGAGCCTTTACTCTGCGGAGAAGCAGAGAATCAAATTATTATGCATCTCATAACAGTCATGCATAGAGAAGAAGTAAATGAAGCTCAAACGACTCAGGATTCAGAGGTATATGGGTCAATGTTGTATAATGTGTTCACTCTAAAGAAAAGGGGGGAAAAAGTAGTAAACTCATATAAAAATATACTTCTTGTGTTCATGTATTAAAAATGCAGCGTGGTATTGTCAAGATATTTTCCATACACCTTGAACACGTGAGTGTACACGTCTTCAATTATTATTTTTAATAATTAATATGCTTTTACATATATTTTTACCAAGAAATAAGGATTTCTACAAACATCACAAATTAATAATTTATAAATATATTTACTTTTTTGGTGAGTTGCACAACATGACATTTTACATTCTGAACTAAGTTTGCCTTGCCATTTTAAAAGACTTATGAATTTTGACACACAGTCATAAGAGTCTGCAGGGACTTTGATATCATTTCCTGTAATTTTTTTTCTGGAGGTTTTTGCATGTTATTTGGACCATATTTTTTTCAAATATTACTCAGTTTTGGTAAAAGATTTATTTATAAAATAATAATAATAATAATAATAAAATAAGTGGTCTAATTAGGTTTTTGCATGTTAGTTGGGCCATATTTTTCAAATATTACTCTAAAATTACTTTATTCTGAAAATACTACTACTAAAAACCACTGAAATACTGAAAGTACTACTAATAAATTCTATAATAATAATAATAATAATAATTTATTATTATTATTATTATTTAAAACAATAAATGTCTTTTCTTTTTTTTTCTTTTTTAAATTTAAAAATGTTTTAATTTAATGTGGACATTAGTCTTTTTCTATACCAAAGAGGTATATTTAATAATTTTATTAATTTGATTATTGTTAATAATAATAATAATAATAATAAATAATAATAATAATAATATATAATGTATGTGTGTGTGTGTGTATATATATATATGTGTGTGTGTGTGTGTGTGTGTGTGTGTGTGTGTGTAAATTAATTATTATATATATATTTTCTTTTTAAGTTAACAATTTTAATGCGAAAATAAAAGTCTCTGTACCGAAGTGGTCTCACTATATTGAGGTGGTCTATTCAGTTATATGTATTTTGTTTTTATAAATACAACAACCAAAAAAGAGTGTTACGTTATTGATACCTATATGCAGACAGCAAAAATAGCACACGTTTTTCCACACAGAACAATTTATAGTGCTCACCATGGCTTGAGGATGTCAATACATCCGTTTTTTTGATTAAATAGCTAGAATTCAGTTCTTTCTATATATTCCCAGCGTGTCCAGGGATCAAAACCCCCGTTTGACTGCTGGGAAAACAGAAGCCAAACATCCAAACAGCTACCAACAAACCCCCAGGCCCTCGTGGTGCAGCTTGTTCATGTTTCAGGTAGAATTTTAGATGTCCTCGTGCCTGTTTGCTTCATGTTGGATGAGAGCATTCTTCACCTGTCAGGTATGGCCTTTGGACAGGGCCTGACATCTGCTGATCTTTATATCGAATTCATACATCAAAACCTGCTCCGGCTCTGTGACCGCTGGACTTCATCAGTCGGCTTTGATGAGGCATTTCGAGCGCTCTCCAAAGACTAAGAGCTGGCAAAGAACACATCATCACAGCGCCGATCTCTCCTAATTACAGTCAGTTATATCTCTAAAAGAAAAAGCAAAATAAACCTGATCAGGAAGACAAAGGAGTAAGTCTGTGGAGGAGGTTTCATTACCCTTCCCTCTCTTTACCTTTCTCTGTGTTTCTCGCTGAAAGGGAACAAAGACGGAACCCTACCGATTGAAAACTAGCAGAACAGTGAAACAACAGGACACAACTGATCACTCATGCATGGTTGGGATTAGGATAAAAGTATAAAGAGTGCAGAGAAGAAAGAGCACAACAAAAGGAACAGGGGACTGACTAACTTTTTTCTCTTTCTTTTGAGGTGAAAGGAATCAAAAAAGGAAGGTCTGGCCATATGAAAAGATAGAGAAAGAGATTAACAAATAGAAGCAGTCCTTTTTAGCCTCGGTACGCTTCCACTTCTACTTCTTTTAACCGAAAACATGAAAGACGGGACTGAGGTCTCTAGCAACCGAACCCTCGGAAGAAGTTGTTACCCCAACTTCTCATCTCAAATCTTCATATTTAACTCGAGCCGTGCAAAATCTGCGCAAATCAACCTCCATGGGAATTTTGTCGTGGCACAAGCACCGTTTATTGTGATTCCGGTTGACCAACTGGCTTGTGAAGTCTTCAATGACACACCAGCTAACAAGACAGCCGTCCTTTCAGCCCCCGCCTGTACTAAGTGGAAATAATCCAGAAATACTTTGCACATCTAGTCTGCCTTGGCCTTCATCCAAATTGCGCTCTATTCTTTTTAATCTCCCTTAATAAAAAGGAGGGGATAAGAGAGAGATTAACATCTGTGCCTTTTTTCCTCTGCCACGTTTGAGTGGACAAATGTGAATGAGGGGAGGTAGTGACAAGCCCCTCTTTGACGTTGGCTAGGGAACTTCACAGATAGGTGCACTAAAGGGAAAGTGGAGGAGCGCTTGGGTGTGTCGAGAGCTCTTCATTCAGGATGTGAGTTTGGCAGGTCACGCTCTCTACAGCCTTTAAAATATTGCCTGTTAAATGCTGTACTTGTGGTTTATCGATCTACAGCTCCATAAGAGGCAGTTGCTAATCGCGCAGTTTAACAGATGCTCCTCCACTTGTGGGCTCTGCTAAACGCTCTGATATGATGCAGCTGTTTCGTTTTACTGCAGGGATTTGTGTGACTTTCTCAGTGGCAGACAGTGTTGCTTAGTACGCCTGAAGCTACGTGCTCATTAGCGTCTCAGTGTCATAGTGGACTCACAGCCATTATTCAGTAGTAGACACACATTCTGTTCTGTGCTGAGGCCAAATGCAATAATGCATGCACAACGCTCGTCAGCAACAAGGATCGCAGCATGAATTTTTAAACTACACACTCTAAGGTTTACTACGTATTACAAATACACACGTTTCATCCAGTACTTGGCTCACTGCCTGGCACAAAAGGAATCATTCAGCCAGCAGCCTTCTTTTTAAAGACACATTTTATGGCACTAAAGACGTTTGTGATAGATTACATTTTTTTTTAAACATGTCAGGCTGTAAGTCTAGTATTATCTCTCTGTTGGCAGTTGTTATGCCATTTATGAGTAATGTCATGAGTAATTATGTGTAACATTTATGAGTAGTATGGCATCACCTTGGTTTAGTTTTTAGTTTAACTTCTCCATTGATATTGAACACATGCTGCTCTTGTTTATTGACGTGTACATGTGCTGTGCAGTTATTTGATGAATCATAGGCTAGATTATTTCTGCCCCAGCAATGATTGAATTTAAAAATCTTGTTTTGAAACCTATTTTCTACTTCAAAGTTTTTTTTGATATCTCAAAATATAACTTCATTTCTTGTTAGTTGATAATATGAGAAGTGAAATTGCAATTGCAAGATATGAACTCACATTGAGATATAAAGTGACATTATGAGAAACAAAGTTGCAATTGATAAATATAAACACATTGTGAGATATAAAGTGGTGATACAAAATATTAGTGTTGATTGGTATCTTTTTTTTAAACTATTTTGCATGTAAGTCATTCATTAAGACACTAATAATTTTCATACAGTATGTTGTGATGCCTAAATTCACTTGAAACAATGCACCTACTAATAAACTTTCCTGCTGAAAAAACAATAGAAGCATCACAGAAATTCTAATGGTTTGCACTACAAATACCATTACAAGCATTACAAACCATCAACTTTTAATCATTAAAACCATTTAAAAATGGTTTCCAGTGGTGTGTTTTGGGACATATTTCATTAGGATTTAGTGGTTTAACAAGCCACCAATAGAAGACAACCAATTATGAGGAGAAACCAATAGGCACTGTTACAGTTTCCATTAAAACCAGTACAATTCTCATTATAACCAGTAAACCCATTGCACATTATGTGATGGTTTCTATTTTTTTTCAGCAGTGTTATCTGCCAATATTTATAAAATGGGTTAATCTATTAAATATAACAGTGTGTATAATACAGTGCGAGAGATGAAAATCCCACATATGTAAAATTAAATCACATTTGACCCTTCACAATGTGCGACAAGCCATGGCGCTCTTACGCAATGAGCAATAAATTTTGAAGCAAATAGGGCACTGAAATGCACCAAAGGACAAAACAGACCAGGGTACTTTTGGTATGAAACAAAGTGTCCGCTTTAAAATGTTGTCATTTAAGACATTCAAGCACGCCTCAGGCTTAAACAGCATGTGAACCAATCATTTCTTCATTTTACTAGCATGAAATACTAAACATGAATCTGGGCACCAGACTGCAACTAAAATGGGCGCATTTGTGACCAAAAATATTAATTTGTGTTTGATATTTTTTGCTGAGATCGCCACTGAAGACTAAATTTACACGTTATGAAAAATGTGCATTTGAAGAGTTCAGATGCAAAACCCCTTAAAAGCCATCTCAGTCAAAAATGAGATAACGATACTAAGTGAATGCTCTCGGCACATATTATACGTCCATCAGATACTTTTACTTCAAACTCACTAAAATCCCTCAGCCTCAGCCCAATCTGAATTACCGATACTTACATAGAAACCTATACATAGGAGTCTTATAAAAATGCATTTTTTTAAAGAAAGACGTCAGATGCATTTAGAGGCTTTTGCATCTGAACTCTTCATTTGTTTTCCTGATTGTTTTGCTTCACATCTTTTATGTTGACTTAATAAATGCATGTCAGTATTTTAGTGAAAAAACACCAGCGTTGACGGCACAAATGCTAAAATCAGATGCAGTTGTGGCAGCATGACAGACATTGGAAATGACGGATATGTGCAGTAAAAGTGCAGACAAGCAGTTTCTACTTCTTGCACAATTTAAACAAAATACAACAGGTAAAGCTGTCAGCTGTGTGGACATTAACAGTATCGTTAATCGATATTATCGCTAATCATTAATGTGTGAACTTCATATTATTTGTTGCGCAATTGTCGTCCATTAATCGTAATAAGCTTTGTGCTCCATTACCTTAGTATCAGCTTTACAATTCTGCCAAATTCATAACGAAATTCAAACTAAAAAATAGTTTGGCGCTCCAAAATGTAGCATGAACGAGCACTTTGGTTTAGTGCATCAGTTAAAGTGGCATCTGAACCCATCATATCTTTCTCTTTACTAGTACGAAATTAACATGAATGGACATCAAAGGTATAAGATACAGTACAACTTGCTGAAATCTCTCATGTAATCACTCATTCAGTGTTGGAAACTGTGTAAAACATGTAAAGCTTGTATTGTATATAACAATAAAGAAGAGCATTTTGCTAAATATATGCGCTACATTGCTTATTCATATTTTTACTTAACCGGTTGTCTACATGATAAGAAAGAATGCAAGAAGCTAAAGATAAAATTCAACACCTCCTATATAATTGCATGTGACTAATGAAGAAAAACAGACTGGATGTATGCAAGACATATGACAACATTTATAGGATGCATTTAGGAGGAGCCCAAACTACACTCAGTGGCCAGGTGATGCTGACATAGTCATGATCCATGATATTGACACAGGTTCTGTGTATTAAACAATTCTTTGTGACTGTATATTGTTCTGAAATTGAAAAAAGTTCGTTAGACGTTAGTTCCCACTTTAAATTAACCTTAGTTCCTAGGACATCGACAATTAAATTAATCGACATAAATTAAAATGCCGATGATGTAAAAGGAGGGAAAACATAAACACATGACAGTATGACTGAAATGTTAGTGTTTTTTTTTAAAGGAAAGAAATACAACATGTTTATTCTGTGACACTTCAAAAAATAATTTGGAGCCTATTTTTGTTTATTATAGGAGCCAGTGGCTCCATAGGTGATTTTTATTTTTTAATTTTTTTTTGTCTGAAGCCCTGTGAATGAGCCCTTTCTAAAGACAGAAAGGTGTCTTTTTTGAAGTTCCAGTCCACAGACCACTGTCTGGTTCATTTGTTGGACAAATGAGAGATTCTGCGATATGATTGGTCAGATTGCCTGTAAGTCAAACTCCCGGTGAAGGGTCATTTGTGAGATATAAAGAAATGTATAGAAATTATCCTTTATTTTTGTTTAATCTGAGGTGGAAACAGGCTTCTGAAGTCAAAGAGAGAGTGTCTTTGTAAATTAAGAATTTGACTTATTGTAATCTTTGTAATGCTCTTCAGTGCTATTTAATATCAAGATTTATACAGTAAAAGTATATTTTAGTAACAGTGTATTTTAACTGTCTATACAGCACCTTACCAGTCATTATGCCTGCTCATTTTTCAGAATTGTTTAACTTTCCTTTCCTGGTGTCATTTGTTTGTGTAATTTACAGGATGCAGCATAGCCATTTGTCTGCAGTCAGTTTGCTGAGCAGTGACATCCCGCATACCTCATCATGGCACATCCTTCCTGGGGGTCTTGGCCAAAACAGTCAGCGCCTGATTAACCCCAACAACCTGTGAAAGGTACTTCTGAGAAAATGAGAGGGAGAAGGGCCAGGTTAAAGAGGCATCCAATGAAGTTACTGTCACGCAAGGGCCTGGGGCTGCCACATGGGTGGAAAATTGCGGGAAAAGAAGCTGAGTGGTCTGGGCACTGGGGTCTCGGCTACAGGGGGTCCCTCCTCAGGGGCCATTGTGTGGGAGGTGCTTTTGGCAAAAGCTGTCGTATACAAGTTGTGCTTTGTTCTAAGCACAGCCAGATTTAGCCACTCTGGGTAGGACTGCAGACTTAAACAGCTTTAATGACATTACAAAGAGGTGCTATTACCAGTAGTGATGAAAAAGCGTTTAGGTGAACTTTGAGTAGGTGAAAAGTGGGTTGAATGCTTATTCTCGTCTGGATCAGTGGTTCCGAGATGGATTTGTGTCAGGATCCATATTTGTGACTCTAGACCACAAAAGCATTCATAAGTAGCATGGGTATATTTGTAGCAGTAGCCAACAATACATTGTATAGGTCAAAATTATCGATTTTTCTTTTATGCCAAAAATCATTAGGATATTAAGTAAAGATCATGCTCCATGAAGATATTTTATAAATTTCCTACTGTAAATATGTCAAAGCTTAATTTCTGATTAGTAACATGCATTGCTAAGAAATTCATTTGGACAGAAGATTGCACCCTCAGATTCCAGATTTTCAAATAGTTTAGTTGCGATCCAATATTTCTTATATAGGGTAGAATGGGACTAAAGGCGCCCTGGGGTAGAAGACGCCTTTAATATTATTTTCCTCTAAACCACTAGATGGCACAAAAATGTGGCATAGGACATTTCAAAACATCTGCTTTTCAACATACACATGCAAAATTGTATCATCCTTGACTCGGTCACAGCAGCACAGAGTCGATTCTGTGCTTGAGCTAATATTTGTTGTTTTTAAAAATGTTGTAGATTTAAGTAGCAAATGAGAATCGCTAAAATTATTCAGTATATCTTGAAACAAAGGTCTTAATGATTTTCAGTGTTGTTTAAGATAATTAAAACAGCAGTTTTTTTTTGCTGGTGGGGCTAAAAGACACAATAATTAACATGATAATTAATAGAAGACTGACTTTTCCATTTGTTGACATGACGTTAGATTCTGATGGTAAATATCATATATTTTATATTAACATGGTTTAATGACAGTATATTTATTTAAGAAAAAAATAATTATTTTATTAATCAAAATAAGCCAAAAATAGTACAAACTACAAGCTAAAGTTACATTATTAAAAAAACATTATTTAAGTATTTGTATCAATACTATGTGCCTTTTACCCCATGTTGGTGAGTCTTTTACCCATTGTGTGGGGTAAAAAGGCCCACCTTACCACCTCATACAGATTTTTAAACAAAACAAACGACTTGTGTGATTTATTTTCACACTAAATCTGTTGATCCATAAATGTTCAATACAGATGTATGTATTTTTCTGCAATCATACACTTTGGGCACAGTGAAAAGCACATTTTTTTCTTAAGGGGTGCCTTTAGCCCCGTTGTACCCTACTGTAAATGTTAACAAAGTTGTTTATAAAAAGAAAACATGAAATGTTACCATGAAGTGCAGTAGACAAACAATATAGTATGTTTGATTAACATGACATCTTATGCTTATCAAAGATTGTGAAATATTTAATATATATATATATATTTTAATTTTATTTATTTATTTTTATTGTAATTTAAAAAAAGGGCTTCAATATATTTTAAAATGTAAAAAGAACAGCATTTTGAAACAGAAATCTTACAATGTCTTTATTTTTTACTTTTGATCAATTTACTGCATTTTGCTTTAAAAAAAACAAACAATACTTACTGACCACAAACTCTTGAATGGTAGTGTATATACACACCGTTATACGCATTACATCTATTAGACAGTTAAATTTGTGTCAAAATACTGTTTGTTGATTGGACGACAACCTTTGACTTCCATAAAAGCTGAGGGAAATGTTCCCTCCCTCATTTTTAAAGCTCCTTCCTTTTTGGTGTTCTTGTGGATTGGATTCCCAGAATGCATTGTGAGTCTCTTTGGATAAAAGTGTCTGCTAAATGCATAAATATTAATGTAAGAGTTGATGAGGCAATTAATTTTTTTGTCCCAACTTTTCCTTGGAACGAACCGTTTTAAACTCTGAGCCATATAATGCATAAGTTGTAGTCAAAGTGCAGTTTGTAGTTAACATTTCTTGTCTAAATAGCTGCAAAGATTCATCAAAGCTAAATACGTTTTAACATATCTATTTATACACAATTACTATTGTTATTCTAAGTTGTATAACACACACGCCCTCTGAAGCTTAGTAGCCAGAGCACTACGGCTCTTCCTCTCTGGGGTGCAGTTAATCAGCTCTAAGCAAATATGTCTGCTGAAGCGTGAAAGCCCCATCGCTCACTCACTTCACAACAACCCCTGTCTCTTCCACACATCTACCGCCACACCGGCCACCCGACTGGCATGTAGTACAGAGCGACGATTACTTTACCGTGACACACTGTGTCAGGAGTGAAAAATAGCATGGAGTCTAGAAGTATCCTTGTTTGAGTGACAGAATCTGAGCGCTCTAGCTATTTTAGCTTTCAATCACGTCAAGGTAGTATCATTGCAAGCTCTTGTGTTTAATGCTATGACATATGCTAGCCTTGGTGTTTTTCCATCCTTGGGTCTCTCGGTGTACTAAGCTTCCTAATTCAAAATCATTTAGGGAGTGTAATCTACCTAGCATTGTTATAGGGACAGCGATCTGTAACCTCCTACCTAGTAAAGTTTATCTTTCGCTCGGCTCTCCCAGACAAACAAAAACAAGGGGACAAAAGGGAGAGGGTGTGTGCGAGGGTGTTGTGGGCAGATGGGTCACATGCAGTCCTTTGAGAGTCTCCCCTATCAACCCCATTCACCAGGCCCTATAAAACTGACAGCCTGCTTAAATACCTGACACAAGAAAAGAGGAAAAAACAAAGACGAGAAGAGGCGAGAACAACGGTAAAAATAAATAAGACAGCCCTCGGTGACTGATGTGTAAAGGCTATGGCTGACATCTTAGTGACCATTAATAAATGTGGCTGTGGTCACAAAGGGCGAGACTAAAAAGGGAGAAAAGGGGCAAAAAAGAAAAAGAAAACAGTGAACGTTGCCTCCAGCTCTAAATTCCAATGCTTATTCATCAGGGTGGATAGAGCTCGCTTGGCCCATTTCTTTAATGCTGCTCGCTCTTGGACCCCCTTTAGGGTCTTTGTTTGTCTTTGGAGTCTGTGAGAAAAGTCAATTATATTTCAACAACCATGCTTAGTTAACATCACCATGCAAATCTTAAAGGGCGCCATTACTCTTAATCATGGGTTGGAGGGGGCGAGAAGTTGCTCTGAATCGCTGCAGCTCTTCGGGCCTTTAAAGCGAGTAAGACGTTACGCACATCTGGGACGGCACATCAAATAGAGAGACGCGCAGAAAAATAAACACTGGTAGGCGATTAAAAATCCATATTTATGCAACCCCAGTTTTCCTTGCCTAAGAATTCCGCACATGCCTCCATTTGATCTGAGCAGAGAGACCACGAAAAAGGCAAAAACAAATGTTGAAACCTTTAAACTTGTAATCACAGTCTCACGCGTTTGCAAAAGTCATCAATTATACTGTAAACTGCAGACAGAGAGAGGAAGTAGAAATATTTAAAAAGCAAAGTAATGATGTAAATTAGCAAAATACATTGAAACACACACACACACACACACAAGATGAACAGGTTGCACTGTCTTCGACACATTTCTAATTACAGAGTGTCATTATGACATCTTGTGTAGTTCATAGCAACACTATTCACGTGAGTATAATTACATAACCTCAGACTATATGTACCACACACCAACTATTAGAAGTGATCTGCACAACTGATTGTAGCAACCTTCACGGAAGTGTTTGTTTAGCTTAAGTTCATATTAGGTCGCAATTACAAGTTGCCTGAGTAAAAGCTTCTGACAGATGTTTAAAGTTTGTGTAAAGCACTATTAAATACGTGTTCTGAGTTTGTCGCACCACAGTTAAAAAGTTATTAACAACCCAGCCAAATGTGAATGATTAAAAAGCACCAAGTAAATAAAATAAGCAGTATTCTCTGCTCTCAAACGCTGGGGGCGTGTCTGTTGTCAGCGCTGAAACCACGCCCACTTGTGGGAAAGCTGCCGCCTCTCTCAACTGTCAAATACGAAATGCGAACTGTCAAATACATTTAAATAAGGAGCTGTTTTGTAAATAGTCGCAAACAGGTAATATGCATTTATGTGATGAATGCATAGCTAGCTTGTGAACTGTAGGCTGTAGTAACTAACGGTAATGACAGTAACTCATAATTGAGCAGGCGAACCACTTAATGCTAATGCGCTGTAGTTATTATAGTGTCAGGGGAGGGACCATGCACGGTGGCTCCATTGCGTCATTGAGACATGATTTCAGGCCCGCCAAAAAAAAACCTGAACACAAAAATGGTGAAAAACTGTACATAGTTCGCAGTCTTCGTAAAGTGTTTTCAGCAATACATTTATAACATTTATGATGTGTTTAGAAACAATTCTCTGAATTGCCTTTAAAGGAGTTTAAAGGAATAGTTCACCCAAAATTGTGAATTATATAATTATTTACTCATCCTTATGTTGTTTCAAACCTGTATGACCTTCTTTCTTCTGTGTAACATAAAATAAGGTATTTTGAGACTTGCTTGAGTGTTTATTTTGTCCATTCAATGAAAATCAATGGTAAAAAACAAAAAAACAAAAAACTATTTGTAACCCTGGACCACAAAACCAGTCTGAAGTAGCACAAGTATATTTGCATAGTCAAAAAAAACATTGTATGGGTCAAAATTATTTTCTTTTATTCGGGTATTAAGTAAAGATCATGTTCCATGGAGATATTTTGTATATTTCCTACCGTAAGTATATCACAACTTAATTTTTGATTAGCAATATGCATTGCCATATACCTCATTTAGACAACTTTAAAGGCAGTTTTCTCAGTATTTTGATTTTTTTTTTTTTTTTTTTGCACTCAGATTTCATATTTTCAAATAGTTGTATCCCTGGCAAATATTATCCTGTCCTAACAAACCATACATCCACGAAAAGATTTTTTATTCAGATTGTGCTTTCAGATGATGTATAAATCTCAAAAATTAAGTTTTGTGGCCTGGGGTCACACTTAGTCAATATTCTTTAAACTATCCTCTTTTGTGTTCAAAGATAGATAGATAGATAGAAAGAAAGAAAGAAAGAAAGAAAGAAAGAAAGAAAGAAAGAAAGAAAGAAAGAAAGAAAGAAAGAAAGAAAGAAAGAAAGAAAGAAAGAAAGAAAGAAAGAAAATCATTTTGGGACAAAATGAGGCCGAGTAAATATTACAGAATTTTCATATTTGGGCAAATTATGCCCTTTTCACATTGTTTTCACACTGAATACCATAGAAGCAGCATTTTTGGTTCTCCAAAGAGCCTTTCAGTAAACAGTTCTTAAAAGAACAGTTTATTCTTAATGTGAACAACATTTTAATATTCTAAAGAGCCTTTTGTAGAATGGAAAGAATTCTTGGATTAAAAGCTCCTTATGGAACCATAGATGATATTAAAGAGCCTTTATTATAATTGAATACATTCCTAAGTAAGGATGAAAATTAAAAATAAACAGGAGAATTGCTTAATAATCAGAATCCGTACTGTTAAAATAAATGCAATGCTGTAGTTTTTATGCTTAGGAGTGAAAGGCTCCTGTGTAAAAGCTTGAGTCCCAATCTGAACAGAGATATCTTAAAGTTGAGTCAGAAATAAATGGAGTGCCACTCCCTTTGAGAGCGTGCTATAAATCAGACTGAAGCCATACGGCCCTGTGGAGAGCTCCTCGGTCGGGCGTCAGGGTAAACTGTGCTGAATCCATCTGTGCAATCTCATCGTCATTATGTCCCTGCTGTTATCGGAGCCGTAAATCATCCAAACAAACTTTAACGTCTGCACATCCGCTGTCTGCTTACAGAAACACATGCTCTAGACGCTTCCAGCGCGTCTCTCAGAAGCACTTGTCAAGTGCATCTGTTTACAGGTCTGTGAGTCTGAGGTGCAAGTTTTAGTTGTGACCGACTCTCTGGCATTGATTACACAATTACACTGTGTAATCTCACCGTCATTGATTCAACACAACCGGTGTTGTTGTGTTGAATCAATATAAACAAACACAGGTAAGTCAACCGCACTTTAATTTGCCCAGAAATTAAAGATGTTCAAACTAATTTCTCACACGGTGATGATGGCAGAATAACATTTACCTACTGCTTAGATACACTGGTACTGAATGCAGTGAGAGCTGGTATAATCTTCCCCCTATAATGTATTTGGGAAATGATGTGTGTTAATCTGGCTGATAGACTGTGCTTTTCTGTGATTCTGTGCTGAGATATGCCTGGCTTCTTCTTTGATCTGGTGCACTCACCAGGAAGAAGTAGATTACAGGGTTTGTGAAATCAAAATACATCACAAATAGATTCTGGGTGCAAATTCTTAGGTTAAAAATGAATGCAAAATTACTGGAAAAACTGCATGTCACTAGTCATTTAGATAAAGATAGCCTTCATAATTTAAGGTTCAGCTGAGCATTGTTTTAACAGTTAAAGAATGATAGTTGCATCAGTGGATATAAATTAAACCTCAAATACTAGAGAAAAGTCACTTTTTTGGTTGATTGTCATCTAACTTACAATTGATTTTGTGCTTGACAAGCATTGCTTTTGTATAATTTGAATTATTTTCATTTTTCTTATTCAGTAATGTCCAGAAGCACACTGAAAAGTAACTTTTTAAAAGGATTTACGTGATAAAATCTTTGTAACAATTTGCATTAACGCATTTTAAGTAAATTTTACTGCTACTGCTGTGTACAATTTACCATTGTTGAGTAAAATCTACTTACTTAACTTGAGTAAATTTAAAGAAAATACGTCATTTTAGCTTGACCAGTAAAAGAGTCAGTAAGTTTTACTTAGTCAAAGCTTACTTGGCAATATTTTTGATTTTACTCAATATAGCACTGAATTAAACCATATTTAAAAGTGAATGTGTTACTCAGAAACATATGTGACCCAAGACCACAAAACCAGTCATAAGGGTCACTTTTTTTAAAATTGAGATTTATACACCATCTTAAAGCTGAGTGAATAAGCTTTTGACATATGGTTTGTTAGGATAGGACAATATTTGGCCGAGATACAACTATTTGAAAATCTGGAATCTGAGTTTGCAAAAAAATCAAAGTATTGAGAAAATCGCCTTTAGAGTTGTCCACATGAAGTTCTTAGTAATGCATATTACTAATCAAAAATTAAATTTTGATATATTTACAGTAGGAAATTTACAAAATATCTTCGTGGAACATGATCTTTACTTAATATCCTAATGATTTTTGGCGTAAAAGAAAAATCTATAAATTTAACCCATACAATGTATTGTTGGCTGTTGCTACAAATATACCTGTGCTACTTTTGACTGTTTTTGTGGCCCAGGGTCAAGTAAACAATACTATATCATATCATGCAGACACCACATCTACATAATTAGTAATGCGGCACCCACCCGAACACAGAGACTTCAATACTTGATACACAATACACAATGAATTCTGTGCATCGTTTTTGAGTATGAATGTGTCATTTTAAGTAGAAAATGGACTCTAGATGTAACAAACTCACACGTTACTAAACCTAACAACAAAAGAAATAATAAAACTGTCTAAATACAACTGAAAAACAGTTTTATTTTGTGACACATTTTCCGCTTTAATTTCTACAAGCTTAAATTGAGTAGTAATATAGAATTTACTTTGTTTCTTTTTTAAAATGATTGCCTGAACTAAGTTTTAAATGTAGAAATAACATTTGTTTTTCTGTAGTGTTTACTTCATTACAGAATTTTTCATCATTTTTGTCATTGCAGTTAAATATGAGTATTTTTTGTCGTTCGCTTACACTTAATACTTTTTTCTTGAATGCATTGTGTTCTTTTGGGAATCCAGGGTTTCAGTATAATTATTCTTAGTGCTTGTATCCACAAGAAAAGTGCATTAGAGCAGTTTCACATCATTTCAAGCAGCCACATGTTGAGATGTGGAGGAAGTCTCACAGCGCAGGTGTCGGTAATGCACCAGACAGACGCGAGGGGTCAAAGTTTGCTAGGAACACAGGGAACCCTGCGGAGAACAAGCATGTGCTATTGTCCCATGACCCAGGACGTGCGTGT
The DNA here is from genome assembly GCF_022985175.1 of Labeo rohita. Taxonomy (NCBI): domain Eukaryota; kingdom Metazoa; phylum Chordata; class Actinopteri; order Cypriniformes; family Cyprinidae; genus Labeo; species Labeo rohita. Next base: position 8,477,449 of record NC_066882.1, read on the forward strand.
GGGAGAGATTGTGGCCTCTGTGTCTGGTCTCGGCACTCATGGCTGCTGTAGTTCAGAGAAGAGAAGAGTCTTAATAGTAGATTGACTGACAAGCTGTACTGTTTCTCAGTGGCTAGTTGCGCCCTCTTTTGGTTTGTACAAGTTATGGTAGAAATGTGTTGAGGCGAATCACTGTCCTGTGGCTTTTTCATTGTTTTTCTACTTTAAAGATGACAATGATCTTTTTTCTAACACTGTATTCACAAAGTTTATCAGCTATTTTATGTATCTTCACAAGAAGATTAAATACTGATCGCTTCATTACAATGCTGTTAAGAAAATAAAAGCGTGTTTGAGTGAAGGATTTGTTCACTGACTGTGATGATTTGGCAGCTTGTTTTATCCGTAATGTAGGCAGTGACAAACTGACATGAAAATGGATTGACATGTCTCTTGTACCCTTAAGTCATGTGAATTTGGGTCAGGCCTACAGAGTGTTTCTGTCTTGTTGGGGGGCTTAAAATACAGTATTTTTTTAGTCATAATAATTGTACAGGTGTCATTGTATTGTGCACATATTTTAGTACAACAGTATCAAGTGAGTGTATTAGAATATTACTTATTTATTGCTTAATGATTGAGGTTTTGTTGTCATTTATATATGTTTAGTTCATATATGGTTTTTGTTTATTTTTTTGGTTTGCTTGTTGTGTTTGGATGTAATTTAAAAGCTGAGCACTGGCTATCGTTCATGGTTCATAGTCATGTGATCTCAAAATGGTGGTGCCATGATGGTCAATATGTAAAATAAAATGGCCTTTTCTGACTTGAGTATAAATCATTTTAATGATATTTCACAAAAGTGCCTATTTTTTTGCATAAAACTTTTATCACAGACTCTAGCAGGAATGTTCAAGAAGCATCAGGATTAGACAACGACGCTGAAAGTTTGCATCTCCATTAACTGAAACACTCCAGCAGGGGGTAAAATTTCTAAATATAAATCACATCCCTGCTTAAATTAAATGTTATTAACTCTAGTGACATTTTATTTTGCATTGGGCCCGGAATAAAAGCGTGCTAAGTGAACCCGTGTTTCTATAAAGAGTTTGTAGCGAGAAAACAACAGGTTACATTTATCATTATAAGTCGGCACCGTGTGACGCACCATCTCCAAGCGTGCGCGTTACCGTATTTTAAGAAGAAAAGTTTAATGTGGAGACAGAGATATTATTCAAATCTAATGCCCTTCTTCGCTCAGGATAAGAGCCTGATTTTAAACCTGACAGGTTAGAGAGGAGGTGGAGGTGCTTTGTTCCCCGTTTCCACTCTGCACACGAGGCTTTCAGAGCTTAGTCTATTTGAACATGCAACGTTTTAAAGCTGCTATCAATCAGCATGGGGTCCCAGAGTGAGCAAAATGAGAGAGCAGGAGGGAGAGAATGAGAGAGGCTGATATAGAAGGAAAGAAGTTATCGCACTGTTTATTCAAAGCTGACATGAGACAAACTTGTTACTGTGTTTCGTGCCTGTTCATGCATGACAGGAGCGCTGTGAGGAGTGGAGGGAGAGATGTAAAAGGGAGTGGAAACCAGCGCAGGTTTCAGGCGACTTTGACACCCCAGCTAAATAAAAATGAGAGCCTTCGTTCGAGCCCCTTAGCTGTCTTACTCTCATCAGGAGTGCAGGGGAGTGACAGACACACTTTTTTCCTCTAAACTCAGAGCTCATTTTAAGTTAAAGACGACAAAACCTGCTGGCACCGCTGGAGTCTGTTTACTTCGGTAAGCTCTGAGCTCCAAGCAGATGGTCACCTGGATTCATTTACAACATTTATTCATCTCATCCTGTAATTAAGAGCCTCCAGCTCATAACATTTGTGTGCCAGTCGCCTAATTCAAATACATCTTGCCTTATTTGTGTCAACGTCCACATGGAGGCCGTCAGTTTAAATGATTCCCATATATTCCTTTTTAGTTCAGCAGACAAATATAGACACATTGGGCCTAAATTAAATATTTTACTTTCAGCCAGTAAAATATATTTTTAAAAAATGACTTTACCTGCAGTTTCTCACAAATAGCCATACTAATACAGCTGTTGTTGCGACTTGTAAAACCATAATATATTGACATAAAATCTCAGTTAATTGTCTGTCTGTTCCTTTCATCCCCACATCTGCAAGATAATTTATCAGCAGATGTTTAGGAAGGTGACGTAGTTGTTTTTGTGTCTATGTAGTGTCTTTGGAGAAAACTGCACCAGAGTGGCTTTTCGCTCCATCATAGAGAACAGCAGGGATTACGTATAAAAAAAAAAATCTAAAAGTTTTGGTTAAATGTGATGAACAGATTTTAAAAAGCAAAAACAAAAACATGTAAATCTGCCAAAAATTCCAAAGGTCAAAGGTCATAATGATTATGGAAATGCAGATTAATTAAATCCACGCATTAACACATACATACATTTTTTTTAATGATAAATTTAATTTTTTTTTTTAAGATTTTTGGTAACATTACAAAGCCTGGTTTCCATACCAAAAGCTATATGGTGTTTATGGCATATTATTTACTGAAAACTAGTCAAAATGACCTGAAGATATATTTTGGAATACGTTGGATTCCTACATTAACTGTCTGAACCTAATATATATATATATATATATATATATATATATATATATATATATATATATATATATATATATATATATATATATATTTTTTTTTTTTTTTTTTCTTTGATTCCTCATATTAATGAATTCATATTGAAAATATTATACTGCTATACATGTCAAATTACCACAAAATTCGTATTATGTTTTCAAGACATGCAATAAATAACAATAATAAATTTGATGATTAGTTAAAATTGTGAACTTATTTATTTATTGAGATTTTAATGGTACATAGACTACTGACTTTGTCCCCTCACTTATGAAAACTAGCACAAAATTGAAATAAATAATTCATACAGTCATTACTATAATGGTAGCACTTTCCAATAAGGTTCTTTAGTTAACATTAGTTAACATGAACTAAGAATGAATGATACTTCGACAGCATTTATTAATCTTAATGATAATTTCAGCATTTACTAATGCATTATTAAAATCACAGGTTGTTTTTTAAGATTAAATAATGCACTGTGAACTAACATGAACAAACAATGAACAACTGTATATTTATTACCTTACATTAACAAAGACTAATAACTAGTGTAATAAATATCCTGTTCATTGTTCATTCATGTTAGTTAATACATTAACTGATGTAAACAAATGACACCTTAATGTAAAGTGTTACAGCAATAATAATACAATAATTCATATATTATAATGGGATAATATTAGTCAAAATTCATTGCATTGTTGACTTAATGTCCCCTCATGGATGAACACTAGAGGGCGCCAAGAGAACACTTCTTTCCCAAGATTTAGTCCTTGTGTTGAACATGTTGAAGATGCTTTAGATCTGTGCTTCTCAAACCTGTCCTGGGGACGCTCAACCGCTGCATATTTTTTATGTCTTTCGCATTTTACACACCTGATTCAACTCATCAGCTCGTTAGTAGAGTCTGCAAGACTTGAACTGGGTGTAGCCTATGAGAGAGACATACAAATTGTGCAGTGGTTGGGGATTAGCAAGACAAGTTTTGAGAAGCTCTGCTGAGGACTGACAGTCGTAGTGTGAGAGACAGCTCTGAGCTGACTTCAGAAGCTCACCTTGTTCTGAGGTCATTACTCAAAAAATGTTGGACGGAATGTTGAAAACTTCTAAAGGAATGTTAATGTATTGCTAATGGAATTTCTAAGAGGAAACGCATATCAAAAGAACCACACAGAAATCCTCTATAAACTGAAATTCTAGAAAAACGTATGAGAATTTCAGATTAACCATTTAAATGGTGTTTGATTCCAAGAGGGTTGCTTGTTTGATTTATTTTGGATTATTTCAAAATGATAAACTTCCAATACAATACATTATCATCAAACACATTATGTACAAAACTAAGGAATTCAGATCCGTGAGTGTCTTGTTTGTCCTAAGAGGGAACATATTACTGTTCTGGAGGTGTGTTTTTGCTTCCATGTGCGATTCGCCTCAGCATTGATGATGACGACAGTAGACTGTGAATCACGGCTTGTCTGCACAAGTGTAATGCAAGCATACGCAGCCTTTCAGACACATATTTATGTTCTAATCAAGAGTATTTGATTCTGCTTTGAAGAATATGCTCCGTGAGACATCTATAATGTTCAGACCCAAGAACGCACACGCAGGCTCAGATCTACAGAATTTCCACCCTTATGTCAAACATATTACTTTTAGATGAAATACGTTCAATGTAGAGCTGTATGATGTATATAATTTTCACTGACTTCAGTGCAATAATAGCGTTGGATTTAACAGTGTGGTCACCGTCAGTGTTCATTTGAATCTGAGTATGTGTTTAGTGGTATAATAGAGCAGCAGTAGTGCTGGGCTCAGTGAGGAGGGGAGTCAGTTAATCTCATGCACTCTTATTAATTACCCCTCCGTAAGCCTCTGGGCTTTCACACATATCAGGGAGCGCACCCGCTCAGATTTAATTGAATGTACGCTAATGGGATGGGATCAGAATCAGGACTATTAAAGCTGATCAGAGTTAACAGGACAACTAGGCTTGTCTGAGACATGTCTAGTCGTGGTATAAGATCTTGTTTTGTGAATTTTAAAACCACTGTTTGCTAAACTGTTGTGTGGTTTTATGGCCTAGACTGCTGAAGTTGATCTTGCAATTTGAGAAGCTCAGAGAAAAGGCAATAAGGGTTCTGTTTTTAGACTGCAGTGCTTCAGCACAGGTTAGTGTTGTCATCGGGGATTTTAAGACATGTACGCTGGTGCACTTGAGTACTCCTTTATTTGGTTTAATAACAGACCTGCAGTGTATGGAACCTCAATTCAAGAGGGTTTTTAATATAAGCAAGATGGATTATAGGGAGGCCAACGGGGATGTAAAACTGCAGAAGTAATAAATTAAAAAAAGTGGGCACAAGTCTTTGGAGGTAATAGTTCTGGGGGGAAAAAAATCAATATTTAAAAAATAAAAAAGCTTTTTTTTAGAGCTGTCAAAGTTAATGTTAAAATAAGATATTAATTAAATTGGTTAATAATTATATTATTTATTTCAATTATTTTCAACATTGCATGTTTATGTGCTAAAATTTTATTATTTTGAGTGCCATAGTTTTGAACAATAAGCCTGTTTGTTTTAAATTAAGATTTATACATCTTTTATTATTCTAATTGTAGAAAGAAAAAAAAAAAAAAAAAGTACTCTTTAGAGTGCTCTTTATACATTTGTGACCCTGGATCACAAAACCAGTCATAAGTAGCGCAGATATATTTGTAGTAATAACCAACAATATGTTCCAAGAAGATATTTTGTAAATTTCCTACTGTAAATATATCAAAACTTAATTTTGATTAGTAATATGCATCGCTAAGAACTTCATTTGGACAACAGATTTTCAAACAGCTGTATCTCAATCAAATATTGTCCTATCCTAACAAACCATACATCAATGGAATGCTTATTTATAAATCTCAATTTCAAAAAATTTACCCTTATGACTGGTTTTGTGGTCCAGGATCACATTTATGTACTCCAGATAATATAATTTGTAATAATAATAAAGTCATTTAGCTGTAGTGCAATGACAATATAAATTATAGTAATTTAGAATTTGAGTTTATTTATGTAAATTTTATTTGTATAAAGGGTCTAGAGAAATCAAAACAAAATCGTATGAGTGAGGTCGTACGAATTGTATGAATTAGCCACCTCTTAAAATATGTACCCCAAAAAGAAAATTCTGTCATTAATTACTCACCCTCATGTCGTTCCAAACCCATAAGAACTTCATCTTCAGAACACAAATTAAGATATTTTTGATGAAATCAGAGAGCTTTCTGACCTTGCATAGACGGCAACACAACTCCCATGTTAAGACTGATGCGGAAGAAAAGAAATTGTTGAATAAAGACTTTTTTTTTCTTTTTTTTTGGTGCACAAAAGGTATTTTCATAACTTCATAATGTTACAGGTGAACCACTGATGTCACATGGACTATTTTAACAGTGTCCTTACTACCTTTCTGGGCCTTGATCGTGTCAGTTGCGTTGCTGTCTACATGCAGGGATAGAAAGCTTTCATCAGAAATATCTTAATTTGTGTTCCGAAGATTAACGAAGGTTGTACAGGTTTGGAACGACGATGAGTAAGTAATGACAGAATTTTTGGGTGCACTATCCCTTTAAAGCTTTAGTGTTTGTGAGCACTGCCTCTGTTTATTCTCTTCAACCTCCGCTCTTCCAAACCTATTTGGTGTACAATGTCTCCCCTGAGCCGCCCTGCCAATGGCCGCACTCCTCCATTTATATGCATGTGTTCTCCTGCTGTCCCGCCCTGCCATAGTGCTGAAAGTCTCTTACTCTGCTGCTGTTCAGCCTTTCTGCAGCACTGCCCCACTAATGTTATTTTCCATGGCTAAAAAAGCCCTCAAACCATAAAAGCAACCCTAAGTACTTCAGTGGTGAACATTTGCTAACAAAAGTGAAACTGCAATTACGGTATTGATTGTGTGGAATGCATCCATGCGCTCTTTTACCTGCAAAAAATAATCAGTTCTTTTCGAACACTTTATAGTACTGTGTCCATGTTATTTGTGTAAATCAGTATGTGTATACCTAAGCACACTGATTAACAACAACAGAATCATCTTATGTACTTTGTTCATTAGTTTTAGTAACAGTTCATGAGTGAATGCACTGTAAGTGCTTTAATGTAAAGCGTGACCTTGTTTTTCCCCATTTACAGCGCAGCAGATTTGTCGAAGCTAACGCTGATTTTAGATGCATCAGATCAGATTTTCACATTTGACACTATTTCTAATTTTATATAATTGTCCTATTTTCCATTCATCTTTAGCATCGCAGGTGGAGAAGATCAATTTGCACCTTATGTTGCACTCTTAAAATTAGCCCTAAAATGGCAGCTTTCTCATCCCCCAAAGTGTCCAGCTTCCCCAGAGTCGTGCCTATTAAAAATCTTGTTTGCTCTGACAGACGGGAACTCGCTCTCTGCTTAGTATCAGACATGCATCTGAAAGCCTCCAAAATGCCCAGATCAACACTCTCCAATCTGCCACTATTTATGAGCTCATCGCTCATAGCTCATGTAATTCATGTACCTATACAACACATGTGCACACACACTAAAGACGTTTACTTCACCCTTCCAGTCATTGTATCGATCTCTGTGTAAATTAACATCTGAACTGGCCTGTTTGCTGACTACTTGTTCCTTTATCATAATAGCCACATTATTAATTGTTGACTCTTCTGGTTTGACACAAGGCCAGCAGTCTACTTTACATCGTCATGTTGTTGAACAGACTTCATTTGACCAAGAGGTGGCAGTGTAGCTCTCAGGATCCCACATGGCAAACCCTGGTGTCACTGTAAGAGATCTAAAAATCCATAACATGTCAGATCAGTTATAATTGAATTTATCTGTCTGACTGATATATTTATACCTACAGGATCTTCTCCTTTATGTCTCAGGGAGATTAAGCAGTTCGATTGGCAGAATGATTTGATTAAAGAAGGCTCTTTGTAGTTAAAGTAGGGTTTTTTTTTTTCTCTTTTCATCTACGTAAAGCCATGTCTGGACATGACTGTCATCATCAGCTTGTGCTTTATTGAAATTTTGAAAAATAACTTTCACATCAAAGCTGGCTATTTTCAGTCATTGTGAGCTTACTGTATATACAGATTGACTTCAGTGAAATCTGTTACGTAACCGAGATGTAGAGGAGTATAGAGATATAAAAACTGACAGTTCCTTATTCCATCTGACGCACACAGATGGATATTGATGGTAGAGGTAGATGATACCACACTTTTAATATTGTTTTGCTAAATATATTTCTTTTTAAGGTCCTCTCTAGATTTAATTTAAGAAGGAAATCTTTCAAGTTATCCTAAAATAAACCGCACTTTCAAAACCAGCCGTTGCTGTGAAGCTTTATAATAGCTACAGAATGTTTTAGCAGGACCAGGACACTTTCAGCTCTATCTCGTGTGGTACAGTGTTGACCCCTTGGTGTATAATGCATCTGCCTGTCAGCCCTTTGACTGTTGGGAATGTGCCAAGTGATGGTCTGTGGCAGGGTTTTCTTCTCTGGTAAATCTAGAGTTTCATATTAGCCGGTGTGCTATTATGCGCATGTTTGGCTGTCCATATCTTACAGGAGCCCATTTCCTTACAGCATTTATTAATGTAGGCTAATGTTGGTTTATAAATATGCTACTGTTCATTGTTAATTCATGCTTGTTCATAATACATGATTAAATGTATTATTAATGTATATTTTGAACTGTTATTATTAATGGATCAAATGTATTAGTATATGTAGAACATACACTATTTTTAAAAAATTGGAGTTTGGTAAGATTTTAGACATGAGATTTCTGTAGAAAGAAAAACATAAACATCTTGGATGACAAGGGGGTGAGTAAATTATCTGTAAATTTTTGTTCTGGAAATGAACTCCTTTAATACGAATTATATATACAAGACATTAACAAATGTTATTATGTGCTGTAAAAAATCGCTATAGTTAGTTCAGGTTAACTAATGCATTAACTAATTTTAACAGACAATGTTATGTTCTTGAAAGAAGTCTTATATGTTTACCAAGGCTGCATGTATTTAAACAAAACCAAAGTAAAAAAAAATGTAAATGTAATTTTCCTGTGATGACAGAGCTAATTTTTCAGCAGCCATTATTTCACTCTTGAGTGTCATATGATTCTTCAGAAATCATTCTAATATACTGATTTTCTGCTCAAGAACATTACTTAATATTATCAGTGTGGAAAACAGTATATTTTCAATATTTTTGCTGAAACTGTGATTATTCATTTTATTATTAATATATATATTTTTTTGTTCAGGATATTTTGATGAAATGAAAGTTCAAAAGAACAGTGTTTATGAAATAGAAATATTTTGTAGTGTTATATTTGTCTTTTCTGTCTGTTGTACTGTATGCATCTTTTTAATGCATCAGTATTAATTTTAGGGCTGGGTTTTGACACAAATTTCATGATTTGATTTGATTATGCTTCATAAGATTGCGATTTGGTTTGATTCTGATTTCGATTCGATTCAGTGTTGATTATTTTGTGTGTATATATATATCAGGCACAGCACATGGCAAACTAATGCTGTAAAATATACATGAGAGTCAGCTGGTACTACATTACCACAATATTGAAGTTTAAAATTATAATAGGGCTGTGCAAAAAATCGGATGCGATTATCATGCGCAGCTCGTCAGTAATCTCCCTCACGTGACATATCTGATGATGAATGCGATATTGAATTGCTTGTCAGTGAACTATGGCTCTGTGTAGTAAATGCCGCTCCATCTGACAGCAGGTGATGGAGATTTACGACTAATCACAGAACCGGGATTACTGACAAGATGCGCATGATAATCGCATCCTATTTTTTGCACAGCCCTACTTTAAATTGCATAATTATATTTCTACTCCTTTTCGTTTTTTTTTTTAATATAAACATTTAAATGGAATGTAAAGTAAAAATCAGTTCATTAATGACATGTAATCAAACAGACATTAAACACTCTTACAGCAATGATTATATGTTGCAGTCAAACTTGGTAGTTCTGTATGTTGTTTCAGGGTTGGCATCTTCTGAGATCCTCTGAGGGCTTGGCATTGTCTCTTCTCAGGTGTTCAGTCATCAGTCACCTGCTGTCAGGTGTTCAGTCATCTTAGATCTTTGTAACGGTTGGATCCAGACTAAAGCTTGTGTAATTCCTAGTTGTCACAGGATGTCAATCCCATGGCATATGGTGAATATATTTTGCAAAATGGTCCTCTCTAGAGTTAATTTTTCTGGCTGATTAACAAGTTTATGGTCACCGAATATGTTTTTCTGAGGTAAATGTGGCGTTACATGACATGTTGTTTACAAGCTACTATTTTGACGTCTTTCCTCGGTTGAAATACCGATTAGGTGATACATGAGACAGTTCTATTATTTCTGTAACATATCTTCGGATGTTCATTCATGTTTATTTTGTGCTGCAACTGGTATTAAAGCGGAGATGATCAGTTCATGTGCAATTCGCGCTGTTGCTTCTCTTGAACCGAGGCGCTACAGCGATCTGTCACATCACATGATTAAACAGCACCAAAACGGCATTTATTCTTTGAATTAACCAACACAATAAATGTTGTAAAAGTATTGTGTTCTAAGAACTACATATGTTATAACCATGCCAGATTAATTTAAACAGGAAGTTTTTGCAAACATGCTGTTTATAGTTGTCATCAGCTGACATACAGAGGCCATAGCATAAAAATGACCATTTTATGTCTCCTCCTCCTTCTCTCGTGAGCCCTCAGCTCTGTTCTGCACATCACCATATAAATAAATAAAGCCAGCAGGTGATTTAGTGTGTCTGCTTATTTTCAGGAGAGCCTTTGAAGATGAAACAACTGCATTCCGAGTCCCAGTCTCCCTCCCTGGAGACATGCTTTCCAAAAGGCTACAGCCACAGCACAAAGCCAGCCTTGACATTTGCATAAATCCATCAGTGTCACCACGACAGCGCTGACTCCTAGGTCGCCATCCGCCGTTAAATTTAGAAAAAGAAAAAAACTAGGCAGGAATATTGAAAAACACAGCGAATGTTGTAAAGCTTTTGCTTTGCGATGCTGCAGTCAGATGATTACTTTGACAGGTCTTAGATGAGCGCTTCTCAGGCGCAAGTTATACAAAAAACAGCCATGGCTTTTGTTATTGCCTGGAATTTTACAACATGACATGTAAGTGTGCGTGAGATTGTTTATGTGTGTGTGAGAGAGACTACTGCTTGACGGAGGAGGAGGCAGTGCATATAAATACGTCTGTCCAAGATTCATGAGTAAATGCTGTGGACAAGGCCATTGGCCTCACCTGGCAGTCGATTGTCTTAATTTCACCGGTGTCACTTTCAATTTAGCCGGCAGCTGAGATGAGAGATAACTCTGCAGGCTGCACCCACACCACTCCACCTCCTGCTCTCTGGAGCTACAAGTCTGCTGGCTGCAATAGCAGTGGCTTACAGACAGGAAGTAGACAACTGTATCAGAAGAGCTCATCATCAGACTGAACGGCTATAGTAGCTGGATCACGCCATTCTATAACGATCCACCCTTTTTATTTTTCATTGAGGTGCTGTTGAATCAGGATTAGATGTACGTAAGAAATCAAATACATTGCTTGTTACCTATGTCTCAGGCTTTCTCCTATTCAGTTCTTCTTTTACCCAAATATTAGCTAGTTTAGTTAGCTACCTAGCAACACCAGAGTTACCCTAGCAACTGACAAGTGAACATTCGTGAGTTGGCACATCACTAAAGCTGTTTCACCATCATGGCACTTCTGTTCAGAGTTCGGTTAGCTAACAATGCTGGTTTATGTGCTTTATGATGACTGATGTGACTGATATATAAATACTGTACATACAGTTGTGCTCATAAGTATACATAACCCTTAGCATTCTTTTGTTATTTTTTACAGTGCATGTGTGATGTTGAGATTCAGCTTTTCCACTCAGGACAGCTGATTGCCTCATGCAGAATTCACGAAACGGAGCAAACATCTGATGCTTCAGAAGGCAAGACACAATATTAAAGGTATGTAAACCTTTAAACAGAAAAAAAAGGTTTTTAGCTGTGGGTTAAATATTGGTTATGCACCTACAGGGAGGAACTGAATAAAAAAAACGATATAATCTCATTTTTAATGTTTTCTTTTTTATATATATTTTATTATATTCTGGCCTGAATTTTAAAAGAATGCAGAATTTACAGATTCTATAATGGGAATGCAAACTTCTGATCCTTACTTTTCATGCCCATCACTTGTTTCTTATTAAAATCACTGTATTTTTACTGTAAGTGAGGGTTCAGCTCTTGAATGTGGAAGGCTTTCAGCCATGTCCAGTTATTTAACTCAAAAACAGTCCATTATGCTGCTTGATATTGGCTATTTGTAATTATAATATTTGGCAGCACTTTACAGGTCTTATTACTTAATATTAGTTAATTCATTAAACTGAAACAGGAAGACTGAGCGGGACATATCAGGCTGGACCAGAGCAGACTTTTTTCTGCCTCAATCGAAAGCATATTTACACTAAGTCTTTCTTTGGTTTCCAACCGCCTACATAGTGCACTACATGCCATTCACCATACAGAAAATACTAAATGAACAAGTGACCAATTTCAGCAACAGCGTCTGTTTATAGTTTAGGGGGCGGGACACTACAGATTCTAGAGAGCATTTGATTGGACAAAAAGTTTGATGAGAAACTAAAGTGCAGGGTGATGTCATCAAAATCGTTGATCGTTGTTGGTAGAAGTGAGACAATGTAAGTTTTGAATGCTTATATCTTGTAAATGTGAATTTTGTTATTATTTGGAGCACACTAGCTTATAAATAATCTTATGGCTAACATATTCATACTAAAAGGCAAAAACCTTAAGGGAAAAATTAAAGTTGTCATCATTTACTCATCCTTATATTGTTCCAAACCTGTATCAATTTCTTTCTTCTGCTAAATACAAAAGAATGATTTTTGAAGAATATTGGTAACCAAACAGTTTCTGGTCCATTGACTTTCTATTGACTTTTCTCCATACTATGGAAGTCAATGGCTACCAGCAACTGTTTGGTTACCAATATTCTTCAAAATATCTTCTATTATGTTTAAGAAAGAAATGCATACAGGTTGGGAACAACTTGAGGGTGAGTAAATAGTGACAGAATTGATATATTTGAGTGAACGATCCCTTTAACCAACAATGAGCAATATATTTGTTACAATATGTAGTAACGTTCATGTTAGTGCAGGTCCATCAAAAATATTAACAGTTACAGCTGTTGTTTTTAATAACGTGGTAGTAAATGTTGAAATGAACAAAGATTAAGAAATGCTTTAGAAGGATTTTTCATTATTAATTTAACAACAACAAATAGAACCTTATTATAAAGTGTTACCTATTATTTTAATTCATTATGTAATCATAAACACACTGATTTATAGTGCAGACATGTTTAGCATTTGCTGCACTGGCATTGTTCTAGTTATTTATATCGGCTACTGAATCCTATATCTTGCACATTTATGGGAAATCGCTTACTTTTGCATCGAAATATAAGGTGGATAGCCAGCATGGATATTTTCTTGAATACAGACCGTGAAAATTGATCAGAATTCTGTGTAATTGTGTGGGAGTGATTCAGTATTACCGAGAAAATGAGCTCTGTGTGAGAAGAGATCTCTACTGATAACACACATCACATGTATCTGAAACATGCAGTGAAAGCCAGGTTTCGATGTGACTGAGAGCTCACTAGTGGTCCTTCTGATGATGGAGCTCAGTATCTGCAGTCTGGAACATCACGCCTCTCTCAGTTCTCATAAAGCAGACTTCAGTTATGTAATCTCGCTCTCTCTCTCTCTCTCTCTCTCTCTCTCTCTCTCTCTCTCTCTCAGACTCAGACACAGGACAGCAGTCCTGTAATGCAACTGTCAAGACCATCTATCTTAAATGAGCAGCACAAATTTGATATATTAAAAATAATAGGATTCATAGACAGATCTCTCTCTCTTTCTTCCTGCACACTAAAGAGTATATTCTGTTATGGACCACATGGGAGAGATGAGGAGATGGGTTAAAGGAAGATTTAAGGTCGGGGTATAGGGAAATCCATGGATCAAATGGCAATAAATCAGTGGAAAGATGTCAAAGCCATGTAGAATGAGAAGCCATTGAGGCATTTTATACAATATCAGGTTGGTTGGGGAAAAGAGGAGTCTCGGCCACAGATGACACACCCATGGACCGCCTACAAACTCTGTTTGGACAATTTGTTAGTCAGATGGTCTTTTACTCTCTAAATAGACTATTATTAACCAGGATTAGCTATATGCTTTGTGCCGCAAGTCACACAGCTGGCTGCTTGACATTAATTGGATCCTGACCTTCTTACCAGTATTATTTCCTAAGAGGAACAAGGGGATTCTCTACTTAAATGTTATTTGACCTGATTGTTTGTCAGATGCTGCCCATTTTAATTAAGGTAAAGGTATCAAGAAATCTAGTTATGAGTTTAATAAATAATCCTGTTTAAAAGCTGGGGGTCAGTAAGAATTTTGTAATATATTTTAAAAGTCTCTTATGCTCTTAGACTGTGTTTATTTGAAAGAAAATATCGTAAATATTATGAAATATTATTACAATTTCAGTTTTCAATTTTAATATATAAAATGTAATTTTAAATATTAAAAAATGCCAGTCACATAATCCTTCAGAAAGCATTCTTATATGCTATCATTATCAATGCTGAAAACAGCTGTGCTGCTGCTTAATATATTTGTGGAAACTGATACATTTTCATTGGAATCTTTAATGAGTGGAAAGTTAAATAAATATATATATTTATTTATAAATAAAAAAATATATATTTTATAACCTTATTAACACAGATGCTGTAATTTTTTATTTAATGCGTCCTCATTAAATAAAAAGTGTTAATTTCTTTTGAAAAAAAAGACCCAAACTTTGAACAGTAATGTATTTTCCAGATGTGGATAAAGTACACAAACCACATACCTCAGTAAGAGTACAGATACCCCAATAAAATATTACTGATAATTACTGATAATTCAAGTGTGCAAACAAGTGAAAATAACAAAAATATATCATTTAGTCAGAGCTGGGTAGTAACTGATTACATGTAATCTGGATTACGTAATCAGATTCCAAAAATTAAGTACTTGTAATTTGAGTAAATTACATTTTAAAAATACTTGTATCAAACTACAGTTACTTTTTTATTGATTACATGTTTACATATTATTCACACAATATGAATAAATTATTTAGGGCACAGCATTTGATCAATAGATTTACAAATATCATTTCAGGTTTAAAAAGTGTTTCAGCATTGCATCAACTACTGATGAACACATTAATTTTTATTTGAATTATCACTCAGTAGGTTATTTAACCATGTATTGTTATGTATTATTGAAAGGCTTTTGTCTTTCAAACTCATTAAATGGCACAAATTCTCATTATTTCTTATTTACAGACATTCTCAAACTTTTTGTTATCTGAACCTGTTTCACCTAGTATATTTACTTTAAAGAGGTAGTCAATCAGCAGTTCTGTAAAAGACAATATCTCCCTTTGCACTGAGCTTTGAGCGTCATAATTTTGCAGCTGTTTATGCTCAAACAGCCACATTACACACTAACTAGGGATAAAAAAAAAAAGTGAAATCATAATCAACAACCCCTTTAAGTACCCCTGATATTTTAAAATAAATATTTTAATAAGTATCACATTTACATGTTCACGGTTCTCTGACATTGGTTAAAGGTCATATGGTGTGCAGGTAAACATAAAATATTTTTGTGAATTAATTTGATTTTTATTTTAAAATGATTTATTTTAATTTTACATTTGTATGATTTAATTACTTGTTAGCCTTTCATTAAACTGACAAACCCCTTCCAGTTCCTTTAAAAAACCCAATTTGGGAAACCTTGATGTACAGTAATATAATTTTTAATGCACTTCATGTTGTTAATTACAATGAAAGGAATATATTTTCTCATTCTTTATATTTTTACATCATTATGGTACAAGATTATCCTTTTTAAATCAATGTGATAAACAAGTTAGGTCAAAAGTAATCAAAAAGTAATCTGATTATATTACCTAAAATGTGTAATGTCATGGATTACGTTACTGACTACAATTTTTGCCATGTAATTTGGAATCAGTAACGGATTACAATTAGTAAGTAATCTACCCAGCTCTACATATAGTATATAGAAATGAGGAATGATACAATAAAAATACAGGTCACATTGGGCAACATGTGTTAGCATTTTAAGAAAAATGTTATGCAAACATACTACTTTTACATCTTTTGACAGTGCTATAGCAGGGTAATTGTGTGCGCATTCATTTGCAGTATTTTAACGTTATGTTTAGATTTTAAATAAAACCTACCCCGTTCAGATGGTAACACATAGACATTTCTATGTTCAAGCATTTCATAGTGGGCTTAAACAGTCCTTTATTTTGCAGACAGTGGACACTCACTTACAATAATAAATGCTACATTTCAGCATTAGTAACTTACTTTTCACGCCATCAGTTGAGCGTGCCCTAAAACTCAGAGGATCTCCCATTCTTGGTTAATTTTAAGTCAGACTTGTGATTTCAGTGAATTGTTAACTGGAGACTCGCTCTGACCAGATCATTTGAATCAGTGAGTTGTTGATTCGAGAACAGCTACATTACGCTCAATTCAATTTGCGAATGAATCATTCAGTGCAGTTTACAAACTGATTTAACAGGGTCATTGAAAAGAATCAGCTCATTCACAAATCGGACTCCACTATCACTTCTCGTAGTGCGTGACGATTTCTCCAGTTAAAAATAAAGAGGAACGACATGTTTTTATGTAATGTAGTGGAGTAAAATGTACATTTTTATGATTTGGGATGTAGTGAAATAAAAGTTTCCCGAAATAAAAATACCCCAGTTAAGTACAGACAGGCCTACTTGAAAATTGTAGGCTACTTAAAGGAGAAGTCCACTTCCAAAACAAAGATTCACATATAATGTACTCACATTATAACAAAAACAGGACAAAAACAGTCCAGGTAGAGTAAGAGCGTTTGCCATTAAAAAGTATATAAATTGTATTATTTTTATGAAAATAACGGATTAGATCCAATTAGAAACATAATATTCAAAAACTGTTAATAATATATAATATTAAATTATAATGGATTATTAAAGTGAGACTGTCAAATGATTAAACTGAGAATGACAAAGCAGAATATTAACGTCTTAATGCTGCTTTCCCACTAACTCTCAAGAAGAGTCATGACTACTAAACAGAGCTCTGACAATTGGCCAAAGTTTGCCTGGCAGCCGTTCCAATTAAAAACACAAAGGTCAGTCATGTCCCTTCAATCTGGCAATCAGAGACCATACTGAAGTCAGCCATTGTGTGCCTCGCTCACATCCTCAGGAGTGTGGAAACCAAACATGAGCAGTTAAGAGGAACAGTCTGTTCTTCCCCTCTGTTCTAAGATGCCTGTTTTATAATAGTCATTTATTGTTGTAAAGTTATCAGAAAAAAAGGACAAAGGGTGCCTCATTAGAACTCATTAATCTAACATCTACATCCGACAGAGAAAGTGTGTGTTTTTTACATTTAAAATAATAGCATAGTTCGGTACAGGAACAGTGCACACATTTAGTACAAAAGAGCACTTTGGTGTGTGTGATAATGGGGTGGGAGGAAGTTTCTGGAAACGACTCTCAGACTGCAGGGGCACATTAGAGAGTTTATTCTCCCATGTAAACCACATCATGTTTAAAACGAAAGTAATGCAATAAAAAAACCCACTGCAGTAACAGGAAAAAAAAGGCTTTCACACAAATGGAGCTAAAATCCCAGAGGAAACAGGGGGCTTTTTGGGTCAGCATAAAGTAACATCAATACTTCCGAGCATTTCCTTGATAATGTATGAATTATGTGTCTGATCTGTTCTGCTTATACTGATTAAGATTAAATTTTTGAGTTTGCACTGATGTCACTGTAAACATCATCACATCATCTTTCCTTTCCTACCTCTGTGCAGCTTTGCAGGGTGCTGCTGTCAACAGTGACGTGGTGGGGTTCCTGCAGCATGCAGCTGTGGATGTGATTCACAAGTAAATAAATAAATGATAAGGACCTGAGCTTCAGAGCCATTTAAGATGTGACATTATATAAGCATATAGTCTCTATTTTTCTTTGTTTAATGGATCAGCATGTGGTCGCTCCCTGCTCAAAATGCCTTTTGTGTTTTACAAAAACAATGAGTCATGTGAGCTGTTGCAATGCGGACTGTTTTTTCTTATGTAAAAGGGAAACATAAGAAAGGTGAGGTGTTTAGTTTCTGAATGAATCTGTGTTTTGAACAAATCGTGTGAATCAGTGAATCAAAAGCCCATTCATAAAGAGTCATTTACTTCATTCTTGAATGAATCAGCAGTTTGAACGAATTGAATGAATAAAGGAATGAGCCATGAAGACATTTAGCGCCACCTGCTGGCAGATTTAGTTTCTTATTTAGAGTTTCATTTCATTAAAAAAGAATAATAAATATAAGAATAAAAATTAAAGGGACAGTTCACCAAAGAAAAAAAATGTAGTTCTGTCTCATTTACTCACCCTCATGTTGTTTCAGACCTTTCTTTTGTGAAACATAAAAGAAGGTATTTTGAAGACTGTTTTGTTTACCAACAACATTTATTGTATGAACAAAAAAATGAGAAATATGTTTCTCAAATGATCATCTTTTATGTTCTGGAGTTTACGTTAGGCCTTTGCAGCCTAAATGTTAATGTGTAATAAATTCAATGTTGAATCAAATAAAATATTTCTTTCTAAAGAAGTTTATTTTGTGATTAATTAGATCAATCGAAACATCATGTAATTAAGTAGATTAAAAATTGTAATCGACTGACAGCCCTAGTAATAATGTTACGTCATGTTTTTAAACTTAAATGCTTTTTGTAGTAACCTCTAAAACAAAAAAATATATATGTTTGAATCAACATTTTGAGTTAAAATTAAAGCTTGTTTACTTGTTTCGGGACTTCTGATTAGCTAAGGCTCTGAAGATCGTGAAAAGCTAAATGGCAGCTTATGTGTCCCAGGTGAGAAGGAGGGCAAACGGTAATCATAATTAGGTTTCCCGAAATCAGTGATGACACAGATGTCTTCCCCATTATGAATATTCTGGTCATTAGTGAAGAGCAGAAGGCATCTGTTAGAGGTTTATGGCACCAAGCCTCACTTACAGAAAAAGCAGTCTGTGTGGAACCCGGCAGCGATGTGAAGATTATTAGTCATCAACGTGTGTATCACAGCTCAAGTATGTGAGATAAAGCTCTTTAGATTTTAGAGTAGGGATGTTTCGTGTGAAGATGTCGAACTGTGAAAGTTGTTTGTGGTTGAAGTGTACAGTAACACTCACAATCAAAACAGCATTTGTGACACTGGAGAAACAAGCATGAAGTGATGGTATTTAAACCAGGATCCAGTAAGGTGTAAGTGGGTGAAATATATTGCTTTAACTTGCTTTAGAGTAATGACTGTATAAAAGCTGATTATTTTACATGCAATGCAACTGAAACATTCCCAGGCCCAGAAAGGTAGTAAGGACATTGTTAAAAATGTTGAACCACTGTTGCATGGACGGTTATCAATGTTGTTATTACCTTTCTGGAGCTTGAACGTGTCAGTTGCGTTGCTGTCTATACAGGGTCAGAAAGCTCTTGGATTTCATCAAAAGTATCTTAATTTGTGTTCTGAAGATGAACAAAGGTCTTCTGGGTTAGGAACGACACGTGTGTACTAGTGTTTGTGGTGATCCACATTCTCATACTTTTATAAATGTAAAAGACCAATTGCATTTCTGGAGCAGGCCATTATAATCCCATTACCATTCAATTAGCATTTCAATTTCCACATGAAGTGTGGGTAACTATACTAATGATTGGCTTGCTGATTTATTGCAAATTTATGGCTGGCGTTGTTACAGTGCCATATCCTAAGGACACCACCATCCAGACACAGCCTTGCTAGCCAGACGGACTAAACCCGCATCAGTCTGCCAGGACAACAGGTCTTGTGCCTGTAGCGTCAGCGAATTGCAGTATGGTGCATAATTTTGTCAGTAATGAACCAAAATTGCGCTTGTCAGAGTCTGGAGACTGTTCTAAACAAGTGTCACCTCTTTTTCCTCATCTCATCTCTCCACTTGAGATGTAGACTGAATGGGACAGTTGCACTTTTGATTAAGATGCACTTAAACACTTGGTGTTGATAAGTCATATCAATCTCTTTTAATGGACTCTAAATGGTCTCTCTGCTTGGCAGTAGGCACTGCAGGACTGTATTTGTTCTCATGTTCGTGTAATTAGATATGAGAGAATGATAGAAAGAGGCAGGTGTGCTCTGGTGTGTCAGTAAGCAAATTTAGAAGACCCTACAGGAAGGAGGAGGACATAGAAAAGAGGTTGTAGGCTCACTTTTGAATTTGCATGGGCTTTTGCTGGACCTGCTTGAAAAATACTGTGTGTGTGTGTGTGTGTGTGTGAGAGAGAGAGAGAGAGAGAGAGAGAGAGGGAGTGATGAGCTTGAAAAACACAATTTGTTATTCCATTGTTTTCACATTTTCATGATTATGTTATTGAAACTTATTTGGCCTTTCTCCATGCGTTATACTGGCCGGCCTTAAAGGGATATATATAATCCACTGTATTATACACATGGATTCTGAAGCTTCTTGACTTCCAGTAAGATGGAAGAGTTGTGATTGTGATTTAATCAAAATATTAAAGTCCTGAAGAACAAGCACAGGGACCAGCATCAATTTTTGAATCGGGCCTTTTCTGTATCTCATTTATATTATGGTAAGCTGTGTGTTCTCAGTACAAGAGAAAATAATAATCAGCTAGAAAAATGGAAATAGTAGGGATGGTGATATATGGGTGTTTGTTCAGCTATGGGCACTTTTGCCCTGTGGATCTTTAGAAAATGTCGAACACATTGTTTTTTGTTCCCACTTTCACAAGTTTATAATTTGTCTGAATATATACATGCATTACTATGGAAGCCCACTGAATAAAAATTAGAGAAAGAAAGTAATTACAACTTTTCATCTTACTATTTGGACTTTTTTTCCTCACAATTGCAAGTTTACATTTTGGAATTCTTACTTTTTTTCTCAGAACTGTGTGATACAAACTCGCAATTCTGACTTTTTTCAGAATTTTTTTTGAGACATAAACTTGCAGTTCAATTGCAAAATACTGTATAAACTAATTGCAAGAAAAAAGTCGTAAGTATGAGTAATAAACTTGCAATTCTGAGAAATAAAGTCAGAATTGCAAGATGTAAACTCACAATTCTGACATTTTTTTCAATTGTTAGTTAAGTAAGAATTGTGAGATATAAACTCGCAATTCTGAGAACATATTAGTCTTTTTGTATCTCACAATTCTGACCTTTTTCTTGCAAATGTGAGTTTATACCACAATTCTGAGAAAAAAGTCAGCGTTACGTGAAAAAAGTCAGAATTGCAAGATATAAATTCATAATTGCGAGAAGTCAGAATTTTGAGATACAAACTCAGTTTTGCAAGAAAAAAGTCAGAAGTTTTTATCTCGCAGTTCTGAGTTTCTATCATGCAATTCTGAGAAAATGTCAGAATTGTGAGTTTATATCTCACAATTCTGACTTTATAACTCACAATTGTGTTTATATCTCACAATTCTGACTTCTTTTTCTCAGAATTGCACGATACAAACTTGCAGTTCTGATCTTTTTCTCAGAATTGTGAGAAATAAACTCGCAAGTGTGAGTTATAAAGGCAGAATTGTGAGATACAAACTCAGTTTTGCAAGAAAAAATTCAGAAGAAGTTTTTATCTAAAGAAGTCAGAATTTGGGAGATACAAAAGTCGCAATATCCTCTTTTTTATTTTTTATTTAGTGGCAGAAATGAGCTTCCATACATTACAGTAGAATGTTTATAGAATTTTCAGAGAATTCTAGAGAAGTCACAAAAATTGCAACCACAACATCATTTCTACCACATATCAGTGTATTTATTGTCTGATATTATTCTGTTTTTTGTATATTGTTTTTTACAATATAATGGCTGTTTTTTTGTTTTTCTAAGGTTTACAGTTACCATTTTTAAAATAAACTCGCAATTCTCTCTTCTCTTTTTTTTCTCACAATTGTGAGTTTGTATCTCGCAATTCTTATTTTTTTTCTCAAAATTATGAGATACAAACTCGCAATTGCGAGTTATAAAGTCCAGTTATGAGGAGAAAAAAAGACTGATGTGTTCAGAGAATTGGGAGTTTATATCTCACAATTCTGACTTAATTCGCTATTGCCAGTTTATATCACACAATTTCTCAGAATTTTTTTTATCTTGGAATCCTGACTTTATAACTCGCAATTACAGTTTATATCATGCAATTGCGACTTTATTTCTCAGAATTGCGAGTTTATATCACGCAATTCTGACTATATTTCTGACTTTATAACTCACAATTGTGTGTTTATATCTCACAATTCTGAGAAAAAAAGTAAGAATTGCGAGTTTGTATCACGCAAAAAGTCAGAATTGTGAGATAAGTCGCAATAACCTTTTTTTTTTTTTTTTTTTTTATTCAGTGGCGGAAACAAGTACACTGCTTTTCCAGAACAATTTTTTTTTTTTAGGTTTGGTGGAAATGCCTGGAAAATACTTTAATGTGGAAATACTTATTTGTAATAGATTTTAGCATGTTTTTCTGATGGATTTTTTTCATACTATAAGTTTATCCCCCAGTTTCATACACATGGCTTAAGCCTAGTCCTAGACTAAAATGTAAGTCTGAGCTGAAAGTTGAAAGTTTTGTTTTGTTTCAAGATGCACACCTGTAATGTTTTTTTTTTTTTTTTTCTGAGGCACGTTTATAAAAAATACTTTTTAACTGAACTATGGCCTAATCCCAGTTTAGGCTAAACCCTTTATGTGAAACCAGGCCTATATGTCTGTAGTCAAAGGTCACTGTTGGACATGTAAAAGTTTTTTTAATTTGAATAAAAATCAACCCTCGGATCATAAACTGGCTAAAGTTCAAGGGGAAAAAAAACCCACTAAAATATGCAAAAATCTTTCTGTGATAGTGCTGCTGCTGTGGTTATGAGAAGACAAACTGCATTGTCTGCTTATCGTTTACACATGCAGCAGCTTGAGCCAGTGACTCATTCTCTGTCTCTCTCGCTCTCTTCCTCTTGTAATGTTTCGATAGAGAAATTCAAACAGGTACAGAACAATAAAGCTCGCCGGAGAGAGCCGCTATCACACTGTAAGCATTGTTATACAGCAGTTTAATGAAGTCGGCTTGTTTTTCAAAAGCTGCGCAGAATTTAGGTTCACCTCATTTGAATACATTTGTTCAACAGCTTGAGCACAATGACTCATTCACACGTCTTCTCTCTCTCCCCCCATATTTCTTTCCCTTTCACACTTGTACATCCTGTATTCCTCCAATGCATTCCCTAGTGTGATCATTAAAGCAAAATCAAGAAGTGAACTGCGAGTAAGGTTACCATAGGAACTGATTGGCGGGCCATGATTTGGACTCTATTCATATACTAGGCATTAGGAGGATTTTGCAGCCCGTTGCCTGGTTTCATTAGAGGCTAATATCGGTCGGGATGAGTCTGCTGCTCGGCCAGAGGAGACGGTTGCTAGGCGGACATGCGTGCTGTGTGGGAGTGCTGCCTTGAGACCACCAATATACAATCTGTTATCTCAGATGAATCCTTTTCTTCCTAAAAAATGAGCTCGTCTTCTGTTCTAGATGCGGCTTTACTCGGCAGCTAAAGCAGACAGTGAGTTATGAGCGCTGGGACCTGCCCACACCGAAGTAACAAAGATTTATCTAAAGTGATCCAAACATGTAAAGAAGCTTAGTTGAGCCCAGAATGATTCATCACGTTTTTGTTGATTGCGTCCCGCAGCTCTCATGTGTCTGTCTTCCTAACAATCACTCCCCTGAACGTCCACATCCTCCTTCGATGGACTCGAGGGCCTCATCTGTTTCTGCTGACAGAGGGAGGACGGAAACGGTTGAGACAGTGGAATTATTCCCATTAGAGGATCTCATTTACTATGGAAGGGGCAAATCAGAACGGATGACGGGTATTAATATTAAGGATTCTGTAGTGCTAAAAACAGCATCTGTTTGACAGAGACAGAAGAGCCGGCTGTTAATCACGCGTGGGGCTCGTATTGCCTCTAGACTCTTCAAAAGGGCCGCTGCTACCCCTCTATCTGCAGTTTTAACATGTATGCATGCAGTTGTTCACACTTTAAAACATTGCCAGTGTTTGTACAGACCATATGTAGAGTCTCTGTTTGTGCTGTATATGCAAACAGGAGCAGAAATCTGTATGAACAGGTAACCAAAGCCCTTTTTAATGACTGTAACCATAGTGAGATTGCGATTCTAGCGTTATTGTTCAAGTTTTTGAACAGTAAGATTTTTAATGTTTTTTTTTTTTTTTTTTTTTAAGAATTCTCTACTGCTCACCAAGCCTGCATTTGTTGGATCCAAAATGCAGCAAAAGCAGTAATATTGTAAAATAGTTTTACTATTTAAAATAACTGCTTTCTATTTGAATGTATTTTAAATTGTAATTTATTACTGTGATCAAAGATGAATTTTCAGCATCATTACTCCAGTCTTCAGTGTCACATGATCGTTCAGAAATCTTTCTAATATGCTCATTTATTGCAGAAGAAACATTTTCTATTATTCTGTTGTTATTAATAATTAAAACAGTTCAGTACTTTTTTTTCAGGATTCTCTGATGAATAGAAAGATCCAAAGATCAGCATTTATCTGAAATAAAAGGCTTTTGTAACATTATACACTATACAGTTCAAAAGCTTGGAGTCGGTCATTTTTTTTCTTTTTTTGAGAAAGAAATTATAGAAATTAATGCTTTTATTTAGCTAGGATGCTTTAAATTGGTCAAACGTTTTGAAGAAGACATTTATAATATTACAAAAGTTTTCCATTTCAGATAAATGCTGTTCTTCTGAACTTTCTATTTATCAAAGAAACCTGAAAAACTTCCACTCAGCTGTTTTCAACTTAATATTACAAATAATAATAATAAATGTTTTGAGCAGCAAATCAGAATATTAGAATGATTTCTGAAGGATCATGTGACTGGAGTAATGATGCTAAAAACTCACAGTAATAAATTACAATTTAAAATACATTCAAATAAAAAAGGTATTTTAAATAGTAAAAATATTTAAGAATTTTACTGTTTTTTCAGTACTTTGGATCAAATAAATGCAGGCGTGGTGAGCAGGAGAGACTTATTTTAAAAAAACATAAAAAATCTTAATGTTCAAAAACTTTTGACTGGTAGTGTTTGTCAGTGACATGACAGACTATTGCAGTTATGTTCCTGCCGCACATATCAACCAAACTCGCTCCAAAAATTCAGTTGTGAATTTTAGGCAGTCAGTTTGGTTATAGCATGAGGCTGTCAGTCTCTTTTATTAAACTGCGCACAAACAGAGGCGTATTTTGAACGGCAAACAGAACTGACAGCCATGTTTGTTGCTGTGTGAAGAGCCTTAGATTTTCGCAGTCTATCCTTTAGACCCAATTTGTTCATTCATTATTGATGGCTTCTTTCTCCCAATCTATCATTAGACATTTCAGACTTTATCTTTATTGCATGTTCCTCCAGGGGGTATATGGGTTGGCAGGAGCATTGTGGTTTCTTCCCTAAGAGCTCTGCAATGTTTGCACGGGATCAAGGCATATGATTTTGAGTCGATGTTATTGTGTGTGCACAATGGGTTGAATTATTGAAGACGTTTATTGAGGACTGGGTCTCGATCAGTGGTTGAGAGGGTAAAGAGTTGGTGAGGAGCTCATACTCATCTCATACAGTGAGCATCACAGGACAAAATCTTTCCCTGTTTTTCTGTGTCTCTCTCTCCCTCTCTCACTTTCAGTGTGCTTTTATTTGTACAAAAGTTTCATAGTACAATATTGAAAAAGCATCAATGTTCACAATAAAAAAAACAGTGAGAGGATAAGAAATGAGGTCAAAATAAAATAAAACAAGTGAAAAATGCATTTGGGATAAAATGAAATAACGCATGTACTATGTACAAGTATCATGGTTTTAACAAAAGCAGCACTGTTTTTGACATTGATAATAAATGCAAAATCGGCAGATTAGAATGATTTCTGAAGGATCATGTGACACTGAAGACTGGAGTAATGATGCTGAAAATTCAGCTTTGCCATCACAGGAATAAATTGCATTTTGAAATATATTAATTTATATTTAAATTGTATATGTTAAATAACATTTCACAATATTACTATCTTTACTGTATTTTTGATTAAATAAATGCATGCTCATAAAACACTTTCTCAAACTTTTGAATGGTAGTATGTGAACGACAAGCGTGTACACAGCGTGAAGGTGCGTGGCTGTTTAAGTGTATGGTGTTTAAGTGCTTGTGAGTACTCGGCTCTTAGAGTAATGAATGGTGTTGTAGGTCTCCTTTAGGAATGTACCCGTTGTGTGTGTTTAGTGTATGCATTAGTGTTTAAGTGCTTGAGATAAGTGCCTTCACTCACTGTAAAAGAACAGTGATTGGCGAAGCAACAGCGAGCCCCCTGCTGGCTCTCGGCAGGGGGGATTGTAAAGGTGAGATTCTCGGGTGCGGCGGTACAATGCGGGACCCCTGGTGTGGGTAATCACCATGAGGCCAAGAGCATGCCACAATGCAACAAAGACCCCCTGTAACACACACATGTGCCCTCCTTTGTGCAGTTAACTGCACACTCGGCCCTCTCCGGGGGTCCTAAGAGCCTCGGTGGGGGGCCGATTAAGGAATTAGGCACAGGGGAAAACTAGTGGTGTTGACTAACACTAAGTGGAGGCCCATCTCCAGTCAGAAAGCAGTGACTGGGGACGAGAGGCGGGGGATACAGACACAGCGCCGTGTGCATGTGCATGTGTTTGTGACCTCTGGGGAAACAGACTTTCTCTCTCTTTCTCTCTCATGCTGTGAGGAGTTCACTGCCCTCCTCCAGGGAGTCTGCATGTACTCATACACCTCCAGCACAGAGGCAACATGATGTCAAGACCCAATAAATAAATAATCTCACCGCTGAGCCATGCACACACAAGGGCTTTAATGCAAAATAATATGGAGCAAATAAACAGCCATTACTGGCAGAAAATGCAAGTCCAGCAACAAGCAAAAAGTGTGGATCATGCAGAGGGAAACTAAAGTTTGTATGATGTCAGGAACTTACTAAAGTATGATCAAATCACAAAAAACATTTTAAATTAAAACATTAAGCAGATTTTTGGCAAACGACCTCAAAAGTGTAATGTGCACTCTTAGAAAGTAGTGATTTTTCACTGGCATCTGTGAATCTATTATAGGAAAAGTTCACTATAAAATTAAAATTCTGCCATTAATTACTTACCCTCATGTCATTCCAAACCTGCAAGACCTTCGTTTATCTTCAGAACAGAAATTAAAATAGTTTTGATCAAATCTGAGAGCTTTCTGACTCTGCATAGACAGCAATGCAACTGCCAAGTTCAAGTCCCAGAAAGGTAGTAAGGACGTTGTTAACATAGTCAATGTGACATCAGTGGTTCAGCTGCAATTTTATGAAGCTACAAGACTTTTAGTGTGCAAAGAAAACAAAAATAACAACTTTTTTTAACAGTTTTCAAAATGAAAATTCTGTCATTAATTACTCACCACCATGTTGTTCCAAACCTGCAAGACCTTCATTCATGTTTGGAACACAAATTAAAGTATTTTTTATGAAATTATGAAATTTTCTGACCGTGCATAGACAGCAACGTAACTACCATGTTCGAAGCCCAGAAAAGTAGTAAGGCCATCATTAAAATAGTCCATGTGATGGTGGTGGTTCGACTTCAATTGTATGAAGATACAAATTATGACTTCAATTTGTTTTTTGTTTTTTTGCACAAAGAACCCAGAAGAATCCAGTTTTACACGATTCCGTGATCACTGAATCCAGCACAAAATCAGCAACATCACTTTTTTTTTTGCGATCCTGCATAATTTACCATTTCACTGCAAAATAATCACAAAAATTAAGGTCTCACAAAAAACAAAACTATAATTATTAACTGAAATATACAAAATTTTACTGACGCTGGAATGCAATATTTTCAACACATATGCACACGTGATGTCAGTGAGTGGTTTGTGTGTGTGCGTGTGTGTTTTTGTGACATATCAGGACACAAATTTGTATAACTGACATGGGTATGACATAGGTATTACAAGGAGAATGTGAAATATGAGGACATTCTGAGTGTCCCCATAATTCAAAAGGCTTTTAAATCATACAGAATGAGTTTTTTTGATAATGTAAAAATGCACACAGTTTCCTGTGAGGGCTACGTTTAGGTGTAGGGCAATAGAAAATATGGTTTGTACAGTATAAAAACAGTAGAAGTCTATGGGAAGTCCCCACAAACAAACCTGTGTGTGTGTGTGTGTGTGTGTGTGTGAAACAGCGAAAATGAAACTTTCGCCAGAGTATGCCATGGATCAGCAAAGCAATTTACCAATGCATTACACCAGAGTTGGGGTAAATTGTTTTGTAGTCCTTATGATAAATAAAATATGAATGACAAAAGAAATTGTGCTGTTGCTATCTCAGCGGAAGCTATTTTAAATTTGTTTAAACATCTGCAGTGTGATATGGACTTGTCTGTGGAATCAAACGCAAGCAGTTAACGATGTCTGAGAGAGATGATCGCTAAACACAAGCAAAATGAAGTAAGCAAAAGTGATTAAGCTTATTGTTTTATATCACTGGTATGATGGGAAGTGTCAAATCGAATGAGACTTCATTTCAAGACCTACGTGGTATGGATTTTTCAGTCCCACGTTTCTTTTTTCCCCACTCCCGCCCACATAAAAGTAGCCCATTTTGTTTTTTGGTTTGTTTGTTTGTTTTTTTCTGTACATAACAGTTGAATTCAGTTGAATAACAATTTATTTGCTTTCTCCCGCATCCTGCCAGACACAATTCTGACTGCGGTTTTGTGTTTCATGCGCCTTCCACCTTCCCACGTGTGTTTAAAATGTTAGTCTTGGCGAGTAATGATGTCTTAAGTAAACAAACTTGGATTTCATCAAAAATATTTTAATTTGTGTTCTGAAGATGAACAAAGGTTTTAGGGGTTTGAAACGACATGAGGGTGACTAATTAATGACAGAATTTTCATTTTTGAATGAACTATCCCTTTAAGAACTATTCACTGAAAGGTTCTTAAGGGAACCAATAGAAGAATCATGGTTCTTCTATGCAATCAGAGTAAAAACCCATTTTTGAAACTTTTATTTTTATAAGTGTTAAAAAAGCTGTTGCATAAGAAAACTGCTAATTACACACAAGTTGCTTGTTATGAAAGCGTTAAAGCAATTATGTTAAAGACATTCCCTCTAAAATAAGAGAATATTGCTTATGCAGCTGCTATGACAAAAGCCTAGCAAAGCTTTGATAAACTGCATGAAGAATAAAGGGAAGAAGAAAAACTTTAATTAATGTTTTATGCTTTAAAACTCATATGGGTTCACTCCAGTACATCTTTCACAAGAGCCCATTCAGTAATAGAAAAGTGAGTACAACCCAGTATTTTACAGTGCACATTCCGTATTAATGTGAATCATATAAAAACATTAGGCAAAAGTAAGCACCCCAAACAAAAACATCACTGGAGTTCAAGCAGATTGTACAAGAAAATCAATTTACCACCAATTCATGAAAACTTAAGACTAATTGCCATCAGATTATGTAGTACCCTTACGCTGTAACCCTAAAATCCCCCATGCATATGAGATGTTTAAATATAAATGGGGGAACATGTAGATTCTCTACATCGTGCTTATTCACCTTTACACAAATCCTCCCTCTAATGAACGCTCTCCGTGACTCCACGGCTAATGGCAGAGAAGCTGTTGTGGCAGCAGTATGCTGATGAATAAAGGAAGTGCTCCCTGAGGGAGTGAGAAAACACTGAAAGAGAGGCTTTACCGCTGAGGTCACACACAACATCAAGTAGAGAAGCGCTGCCGTCACCTTACATGCCCTGTCCTGAGGGGAGAGTGCTACGCTTACCACTGCCTTATAGTCAGAGCACAAGAGTGAGAGGAAAATGGAAAGACGACATGAATACAAATACACAGACAGTGTTTCAGTGCACAACACATACTAAAACCACTAAAAAGATGCTGATGAAACATATACTGTGAAATACAGGGGTATTTAGGTGAAGCCTGGCATTCAATTTGAAATTGTCACAGCACATTTGATTAAATACACTCGTTTCAATGCAGTACGGAATGCAGCTATTAGCATATTAATGACTCCTGTGCATTGTATGAAGGAGAGAAAGAGCGAAAATGGGAGAAAATGAGATGCTGATAAGGAGACTTGCTCCCATGTATCTTATACTCGTTATTAGTGTTGCTCTTCCTTAATATTTTCTTATCTTTTGCCTTTATTTCTAAATATATTTTATTCTGTAATGGTATTTATTTTATCACTCATTTTTCAGTTAGTCTTCATGTTCTGTCTTGATAATTTATGTTTTGCCCTGTTTTTGCTTTATTTTCTTAGTTTGCAGCTAAACTGTAAATGCTTTGGTAATAGAAATGTACAATCTTAACATTTTATTAAAATATTAATCAAATATGTTTAACATACCATATTATTCCGCTTTTTAAGAGTAAACCAAAAAAATTTTTAATTGGTTTATTATAATAATTGCATATAGTTTTGTGAAATATAAATATATACATATATCATATACCACACATGAATTCAAATATACTACAATAATGTTAATCTCAGATACCCTGTCATCTTATTTTTATTATTTAGTTAGCCATATTTATCAAATTTTATGTGTCTGGCTTCCAGCTTCTGCTGTACAAAACAGCTCATTTTGCTGCTTGATATTGCAAATTGGTGTGTCTTGCCATGTTATTTTAACGTATTATCTTAATTATGAACACACTGGTTTGCCGTTTACTGCATGTTGTTATTATTATAGTTATTTCCCTATAGTGGCTATTAAATCAGAAGGCTTACTTTCACGTTGAAGAATAATGTGCAATTTTGTATATGGTACAATATTAGATTTATGGGTATTTAAGGCCATTGACAAGGAGATCATTATAGGGGTCCTTGGCATCAGAAATAGTAAAAAACCACTGTACTCGAGTGTTACACTGAAACCATACAAAGTATTGTGAATTCTTGGACTCACACCTGAATAATTACACTGTGCACTACTGCCCTGAAGGGTGTACAGAGGTTAGATCCATCTCTAACAGATGGCGAAGCCCTCCTGTTAAGAATACTAATGTTGGTACATCTTACGAAACCAACTCTGTCATACAGCAGCGATCACTGTGCATGTATCTTGCTTTACAGAGACCCATATTAGGGATCGAGATTCTTACAGAGCCCTGACGGCTTCATCTTTTGTTCCCAATTAACAGAGTTGTAAGTCGCCTCAAGTCTCCTGAGACTTTTTAATTGGGTAAAGCAGTGATGTTTGAATGTACTTTTCCAAGAAAATGACCAGGTCACAAAAACAAATGAGCTTGTTTTTATGAGCAGTTACTTGAGGGCTGTTTGTTCTTTCACTGCCCACCTACTTACATTTTCTTTTCACTTGTAGAATTTGCATTCATGTTATTGTAATTTTTTCTTTGCATGTGGTAGTAAAAGCAGATTTTTTTGTTTTGTTTTATCGATTAATTTGAATTGAATGTTTTGCCACAAATTTTTTTTTTTTTTTTTAAATCAAGGAATCACTATTTTGAA
Source organism: Labeo rohita (assembly GCF_022985175.1). Lineage (NCBI taxonomy): Eukaryota > Metazoa > Chordata > Actinopteri > Cypriniformes > Cyprinidae > Labeo > Labeo rohita. Next base: position 8,509,094 of record NC_066882.1, read on the forward strand.
TAGTAATATTACCAAATGTAAGAATTAGACACTTCGACAATATGCCAGTGATAACAGGAAAGAACAATCTAACCGCATGTCAGCGCATGTGATTAACCGTTCAAGTGTGACACACTCATATTGCTAGGCGCCATTCACACAGAATGCGTTTTTGTGTTGACAAGATGCAACACAGGTGGTGGAATAGGAAAAACATGCAAGATGATAGGAGTGAACATCTTTTAACTTAAGCGCCGCATTTTTTAGAATGCCTTTTCATGTATGAGATGCTGCAAGAGATGTGAGTGCAACAGTCAAACGCAGCACACAAAGCAGCACAATCGAATAAAAAACCTTACAAGAACTACTACTGTATGTCTGATATTTTATGTTTGCATCATGATGACAGGCTGAAAGCTGCTGTTCATTGTTTTTACAGAACATTTATAGTTATTAATAGTCTACTGCTGTTATACCTTCAGTCATTTTGAAGAATTACCTTGCTGACTTTTGAGATTTTTTTTAAAAGTGTTTTCCTCCTATTATTTCTGAACATATAATGTATTATAATATGTAAAAAACAAGTTTGTACAAGATAGTTCATGCATCTTTTCTGCAAAGATACTTAAGTAATTTGTTTAACATTTACATCAAGTGTGGTGCACTTGGAATAGAATTTTCTTTAACTAGAGGATTAATAAAGAAAAAGTTACTTGAATCATGTTGTAGTTACATTTTCAAGTTGACTAGTTAAAAACTGTAAAAAATCAAGAATCTGTTAAATGTTCTGAAAAAAATCGAGATTTTAATTTTGCAACAGAGGCAACATCTGTAGCAACATCTGTATTAATAGCAAAATTAAGTTAATGCGCTTCAAAAACAGTGCCGTAATTACCTCACTAGTGAGCAATGTCATGTAGCTTTTAAGTTGCAAAGCTATTTCACTGATGAAATCGTCAGACCAGTGGTGACTACATTCTGTGCATATGTATTTTAACGTGTGTGCAAGTGTGGAAGGCCAAATGATTAAAAAACATGTGAATTTTAACATGCCAAACACACATTTAAAAAAATGTGTATTTAACATGTTTTATACGCATATAAAATGTGTTAAATACATGCAAACATGCGTGTACTGACTTTTCGCACATAAACGACACATATTTAATCATGAAATACGTGTATAATAGAGACAGAGCGACATGCGTCATAATCTGAAAACCACGCCCACCTGGGGGGAAAACAATCCAATGCTCTCTATTGACTTTGTATTGCGGGAAGCTGCCCTCATCATTTCTGACTTGTAACAAAAAACAGAACAATGTCTAAAAGCTGCTATGTGTCAAGGTGTACAGTAAACAAGCTAAAAAAAAAAAAAAAAAAAAAAACAGAACTACATTTTTATAAGCTGTCAATCCAAAAAACAAATGTTTAAGGACACAAAATTAAAGCACAAAGTGTCAAATTACGCTGAGAACTATGCCAACTGGAGGGAAACTTAATCGCGACAGGAAACGTTTTATGTGTTGTTCATGTTTTTGAACCATTTGGCCTTGAACCACATACTGTACTGTATGTGTGTGCGTTTGTAAGGAAGAGAGAGAGTATGTTGTTTACTAGATTTATTTGCTAGGTCAGTGTCATTGTGGGTTTAGGTTCTTCTGCTGTTTTAGGCTGTAAGGATACTTGAGATAACGGAAATCGTTTAGCGAAGTGATATGGACATGCAGTCAAGACCTGCCTGGAGCTACTTTAGCCATGTGTTTCTCTGAAAATAATTGCACACCTTAGAATGTTCGTCAGCCAATCAGTTTTAAGCATTCAACAGCAAATAGTGTATATATAGTATACACTACATATATATATATATATATATATATATATATATATATATAATTGCCAGATGTAATTATATGCTCCAGATGGGAGGAAGTTTGTACATCAGCTTGATGATTCGTTCTTGTCAGAGCCATTTCTTGGAAATCTTGGAATCTCCATCTGGCTAGGGAAGAGGTTGCGTGTGGTTTCTCTCCTGACGGTGACGTGCAGTGGCACCATGGCAACAAGAGTCTCACCCCCTGCTTGACCCTCATCCCTCTTGTCTTGTTCTCCTGCACACTCAGTTTGTGTGTTCAGCTCTGGAGGTTACTCACACAGGCATAGTTAATGAGATGCATTGATTTGTACTTGAAACATTTAGATATCAATAAGCAGCTTTCTGAATAATCCTGGTTTTATGTGTCCTTACACACAGAAACACAGAGCACAGCTGACATACAGTAGGCAAACATCGGTATACCAGTGTAAAGTGTAACATACAGTACCTCAAACCAGAAATATATGATATATACTTTATATAAGAAGAAAGAAAGAACTTCTCAATGCAGCAGCTCAGGCTCAATCCTAATTATCTGTTTGACTGACCAATGGCAGGTTAGAGTTCGGAAACCTGTTCAAAAATCATTGAAATTATTTTGCTCTTTTCTTTAATGCAGCGTAAATCACACACTTCTCCAGCGTTTGAAATGTGTTTGTTTAATTCTTCTTTGAGCTACAAAACTGCGTACACCACTGCCGTCACCAGTTCTCTCACAGCCACTTCTTTTTCACATCTTGTCAGGTTGCTCATTAAATGGCTGAAAAATCTTCTCATGCTCTCGTTCTACTCGAAGCACAAGATTGTCTGTCTGCTACAGGAGCAGTTCAAGTGTTTCCATCTCTGTTTTCCTCTAGCTGTCTCATCAGATGCTTTCATCATTTGAATGTGCTCTAAGCTTTACATTTGACATCTTTTTTATCTCAACATGTGACTAAACAGATCAAATCAAATTTTAGTTCCTCCTGGAAAACTGCAGGGGGGGAAAAAGGATAAACTAGAAACACGCACAATGCATTTCTACTCGGTGTAGAGAGAAAAACAATTGACGTAGAAGTGGATGTGAAGTCTATGAGCATGATTCATTCTTATACAGCTGAATGAACAGTTAAAACATGAATTTCTTTTTAACGTTTATGTCATTATAAAGCACATGATCTTGATTAAACCCCTTCACACTGTCAAAGATCCTACTCTTCCTACTAAAACTGTATTTAGAATTTACCCAGACTCCCTTTATGAAGTTCTATAGTGATTAAGAGTCTGTATTAATCAAAAGCAGCATTTGTTTTTGTTTTTTTTCCCTCAGTTTTTTATTACCTGTGTCTTCATATCATCAGTGTGTGAGACTTGACTCCAGGCTTTGTTGATTTGTCATTCATGTGATATGACATTTATGCCAACAGAGATAAAATGTCCTCATAGCATAGTTTTCCTGTGATAAATTACATTACATTGTAAATGTCAGATCTGTGAATCACAGTGCTTTATCAGTGATTTAGCTTGATCTACGGAGTCTCATGACATCCTGTTAAAACCCTGTGAAATACAGTTGTTTTTTAAAATCATATTGACTGTAGATTAGACAAAATTGAAAAAAAAAAAAAAAACCTCAAATGTCATTAGTGGACTGATTCTTCCAGTGATGGATTGAGTTCATGGGTGAAGTTCACTAATGAATGAACACATGTAATCAATGTTACTTACAGTATTGCAACTTTTTTAAAAAGAGGCGATCCACCTTTTTCTTCCCCGTAAGAACGGGCACGGCCAATTTTACTTTTTATGGGTCTGGTATCTGGTCTCGTCTGCGTCTAGCTATTTTTAGCTGTCCAAAACAGCACATTTTGCTGCATGATATTGCAAATGTGTGTCTTACCATGCTATTTTAATGTATTATCTTAATTATGAACACACTAGTTTGTAGTGCAAACAGTTTTACTGTTTACTACACATTGTTATTCTTCCCGTTATTTCCCTATGGCGAATAATGAATTGGAAGTCTCACCCATAGGCTTACTCCCACGTTGAAGAAAAAGGTGGATAGTAGGGCTACATAATAAAAATAAGAGTAAAAGAGAGTCAGCTTATCCCATTGGTGAGTTCTTTGATTATCTGTGACATTTCTTAATGTCTATATCGATGAATCCATCAATGAGTCTATTAGTAAAACCTTAAAATGCATTAGTAAACTTTTTCAACTGGACAGCCTCATTGATGAAGATAAATCTATCCAATGTGTAATTTACCATGAGCACCAAGACGCTTCCTAACATGCCAATGAGTTTATCAGAGAACCACTTTGAAAAGCCGACAGTAAAGCCAGAGGGACCACTGGACTCATTACTAGAGTTATTGATCTGCTTATTGTGAATGTTACATCAGGAAACTCGCTCATCTGCAAACTCAAATCACCCCTCATCTATGAGTTCATTACCTAATCAATAAAACAATATTTATTAGTGAACTAACTTGGAGACGCATTCACTCTTAATAATAATGGTCCCAAAAGCTTTTTTTTTTGTCATTTGAGATCCATTTGGGCTCCCCAAAGAACTTTTCAGTGAACAGTTCTTATAGAAGGTTTGCACGTATGTCACAATTTGGTCAATTACCCAGATCTGTGGGCATATTGGCGATACTCGGATGTAAACAACAGCATTGATTGATTGCACGGTTAATGTAATACAATGTTCTGCTAATTTATGTTGTCTAAAGCACGAAAAAGAAGGACTTAGTATGCTTGAAAAGGGTGCAATATTTAACAAACTAACGTTAATAGGTGTTTAAGATGCCTACAAGCAGTGTTGATTAAGATATTAGCCTAATGTTTCACCTACCTGACCGGAAATGATAAGAACAAACATGAATATTGTCAAGATTCTTGCCCTGGAAATCCTGGTTCAGTTTGGCCAACCACAAATGCATTTTGTTCCTTAGACAGTTTTTTGCATTCTTCTCCTTGATTTGTTATAACTTTTGGCAGTCAATAGTATTCCAAATGTTTTTCCCTGTCTGACCGTTTAGTATAGCCCAAAAATGACAGTAATTGACCATTTTCAGCATTGATAATCAGCAAAAGATGCGGGTTTCTTTCGTTCAGGGACATCGTTTACTTTCATTGTCCAATTGATGACACGTCATGGAAAAACATACTGTGCTGAAAACCATGGTAAAAATGACCAGCATGTAAATAGCATGATATCAAATTTATAAGCTTTGTAAGTTCAGTATAAGTTCAGTCAACTCAAAAAAAAGTTTATTCAACTTGAAATGTTAAATTATACTAAGTGACAACTTATATATTTGAGTTGAATCAACTTAAAATTTTAAGGCAGCTGGGTTACTTACCCATCTGTTAAGTTTAGCAAACACAAATATCTAAGTTGTTGACTAAACTTATTTTAGTTGACTGAACTTAAAATTTTAAGGCAGCAGGGTAACAAATTATTTTAAGCTGACTCAACAAATTGTGTTTTTTATTTTTTACAGTGTAGGTATTTTTTTGACTGGAAACTCAACAAGAATAACAAAAATTGGCAAATCACAAAAAATACAAAAATGATCAGTGATTTAATTAGTTTTTTGTGCACGTTCAATGTGCTAACATTAACTAGTATTTTCATGAAAAAGAAAATCCTCTCTGGTTAAAAGAACCATTTTTTCTAGAACTTCTTAATAATCTAAAGAACATTTTTCCATCATAAATAACCTTTTGTGCAATGGAAAGATTCCATAGATGTTAAACGTTCTTCATGGAACCATAGATGCCAATAAAAAAAACATTATTTTTAAGAGTGTGGGTTAAAGCAGTTGAAGAATGAGTGGAAGAGTATCTTAGGGAGGTTTGTAAATTCTTCATGGTCAGTGTGGCTGTTTTTGTGGCAGTAGCATGGAAGTGTCAGGAATAGGAATGCAGTTTTGATGCAGAGAGCCTCATGAATAGTGCATGACTGGCTGAGAGAGAGAAGAGGAGAGGAGAGGCCTGTCTGCTTCTCTTATGTAATCACATCCCTCCCACTGCAGCAGCACACGCAGTCCGGGATTCCCTCCTGCACCTGCTCACAAACAGGAAAGAGATAGGCGAGGCATAGGAAAAAAATGATGGGTAGAATCATAAGGGATGGAAAGAAATACGGTTAAAGAAACTGTAAATCAGACATACAGATAAAACATAGGGATGTTATGAATCACTAACCATAAAGGTGTTATGCAACGCCAAATTCATATGTAGGTTAAACTATAATTCAGCATTCTGGAATTTAAAGTGTTACATCATATACTTTCCTCAGGGCAAAACACAAGAGTCAAATTAGTGCTGGATTGTGCATTCAAAGTGGATTGTGCATTCTGCCCTAGATTATGTCTGTGAATTAAACATATACATACAGACAGTCTAGTGCTCGATATGCGTTTGAAAGATGCAGAGAATTATGTCATCATATCAAGAGCTTCTTCTCTGCATTCATGTCCTTCAGTGAACTTAGTGCTGTACATACGTGTGTGTTCCTCTGAGCCTATAGAGCTATTATCTGAGCACATAAACAGCTCTTGCATAACGTCTCCCTCGCACATGCGCTTCAGACGTCCCCAATCAGGCTCATTTGCTCCAGCACTCTCACAGAGATCAAACCACTTCCTCCAGAGGTCAGTGCAATTATCAAACCACACACATGAAGTCACGTACAAAGACCTTTAGGTAGAGAAGTGTGCTCTGGGCTTCAACATAACAGGCTATTATGCAGAATGTCTGGTAATGTCATAGTATATTTTACCTTGACATAATTCGTCCATTTGACTTCAGCCCGGTATAGCAGACAGATACATTCATCTCTAGGATTACTAGTAGTGTGAGTCAGAAAGTTGACATTTTATGACGTTTTAAAAGATGATGTAGTGAAATGTAATTGGGGAATGATGTAAAAAATGTAAGTGGGGTGATGACTTTGATATGCTCATATCATTTGAATGGATCATTATGGATCATATCATTTTCTGCTTGGACAGATGATGCATATAGAAGCTTTAACAAAGAGATGAAACAGAGAGACAACACTTATAATGAAAGCCTGTAGATGCTGTTGTTATTTCAATCGCTGTCCGTGGTGCTGAAACTTTGGAAAGATAGTAAATGACTGAAAATCATTCTTTAAATAGAGATGTGTGATATTTGTACCAGCTATATTTGTACCATATCAAGAGTTTTAATGTACCAATATGTATGCTGCGTACGTATACGTAGCGTTAATATGGCCCTGTTTTCTGTGGTGCAAAAAACGTGGACAGAAACATGACACTCAGTCATAAAAATGGAATTTACCGTATAACACGGAACATCATCGAATTTGCTGAATTTGGGATGAATAAATCAGCAGGTCAGTACACAAAAATGCTATTTAAATGTGAATCCTGCATGTTCTGTGTGACGCTCGCGGTGTTTTCATCCTCTGACTTTTCAGTTTATAAGTACATGAACACAAACATGGAATTGGAATTGCCGTCATTATACTATTAGACAAAACTACCATTATACAAAGTACTATTTTACTTCACACAATATGTGTATAAACATGGCTGTAAACGGGTTTTAGGATTCATTCAGTTGCCGCTTTCAGACTTTGTCCATAAGATTTGCAAATGTCTATAAGTTGTATTTGGTGTGTGAGGTCTCTATAGTGAGTTACTGGGATCCCCTGAGGGTTTGTCTTCATTATGCTGGATGCTCTGTGAACTGCTGTCTGTCCAGTTGGCTTCAGCCTGCATTGCTACAGAACTGTCTGTGTTAATGAATTAGAGTGTGCTGGCTAATGAACAAGAAGAAAGGGCCACAGAGAGGAAATAATGGGAGTGCACAGAGCAGCAGCATAAGAGATGAAATGTGTCGTACCCGTACCTGCTGCTGTGGAACAGACTCCTCATTAGTTCATTTCTGCTTACAGAGCTAATACCACACTGACCACCTGATTGCTGTATATACATACTGCACTGCAACCAAAGACAGTTTCACTATCTTTACCATTGTTAGCGATCCTTATATTCCCTCTTGCACTCACACATATAGACATTTACATTCATACAATAAATATTTAATATATGCTGTATATACACTACCAGTCAAAAGTTTTTGAACAGTAAGATTTTAATGTTTTTAAAGAAGTCTCTTCTGCTCACCAAGCCTGCATTTATTTGATCCAAAGTACAGCAAAAAAGGTAAAATTGTGAAATATTTTTACTATTTAAAATGTTTTCTATTTGAATATATTTTAAAATGTAATTTATATCTGTGATTTCAAAGCTTAATTTTTAGCATCATTACTCCAGTCAATTGATCCTTTACAAATCATTCTAATATTCTGATTTGCTGCTCAAAAAACATTTAATATTATTATTATAATACTAATTATACTGAATTTTTTTCAGGTTCTTTTGATGAATAGAAGTTCAGAAGAACATCATTTATCTAAAGTAGAAATCTTTTGTAACATTCTAAATGTCTTTATCGTCACTTTTGATGAATTTAAACCATACTTGCTAAATAATAGTATTAGAAAGCCATTATTTAAAGTAATAAAAATATTTCAAAACTGTTTTTGCTGTACTTTGGATCAAATAAATACAGGCTTGGTGAGCAGAAGAGACTTCTTTAAAACGTTAAATATCTTACTGTTCAAAAACTTTTGATTGGTAGTGTGTATATATATAAATTGTAATATATAAATGTTATATTTTATATAAAGGGATTAAAATGATATAAAACAAGTCTATAGAATAAGTCTATACTATTTTGTGGAAATTAAAAGTTTAAAAAAATTCAAATGTTTTAAGTGATTTTAGGCATAACATTATAGTGTACCATATGATCATTTTTCGTTTGTCAAAGATAACATTTATGTTGTTATTAAATTATTAGTATTTTTAAAGATAAATATTTAAATGAGCATTAGATGATGGCAAAACTAATCAAGGTAATATGACTGAACTAATTAAAAAGTTTGGTGTTAATAAGATAATATATTTTTTTCAAATAAATGCTGTTCTTTCAAACTTCAAACATTTAAAAAAAAATTCCACAAGAATATTAATTTGCACAACTTTTTTAACACTGATAATAATAATAAATGTTTCTTGAGCAGCAAATCAGCATATTAGAATGATTTCTGAAGGATCATGTGACATTGACGACTAGATTAATGATGCTGAAAATTCAGGTTTGCATGGCAGGAATAAATCAAATTTTAAAATATATTCAAATAGAAAGGAGTGATTTTACATCGTAAAAATATTTCAGAATATTACAATTTTTACTGTCATTTTCCTCAAATAAATGCAGCCTTGGTAAGACTTCTTTTAAAATTATTAAAACAAATCTTAGCAACGCCAAACGTTTAAATGCCAAGCTATATCCGATACTGAAATTATAATATTCAACGTAATATCATAAAGGATCAAAAGTAATAAACTGTATGGATCTACTGCTCTATAACAGGAGTTTCCAATATAACCACACTATATTAATCCACGGAACTCTGTCTTTGGTCACAGTGCTGTCTACCACCGTATTGATTCATTACATGGAATTGCTTCACAAGGTAGAAGCCATGTAGCAGTCTTGACTCTGTAGGCAATTAAAGAACAGATTTTTCGAGGGGTGATTCATCTTGGTCCATAGGAAATGGATACAGTTGGCTATATCACTGCCAGGAAACCATCAAAAACAACATCCGCTCCCTAGTGCAGCGCTATTTGTCACCTTCTTACAACACAGTCCTCTGTTAAGCACCGTTTTACTTTTATTCACACTCAAAACAACACAAAAGTACTCCAGCAGCTATAAAGTGTACGTTTTTTTTCCTCAGCTATCAATCTGATTGCTCCGTCGCTTCAGTATTTGATTCCGCTGGCACGATATGACTCTTTAATATCCCGATTCCAAAAGTAAGTAGATTAAAATAAGATGTAAGAGGCCATTAGAACAAACCGAATTGGCAAAGACGAGCACAGCTGCCTGGCCTGTAGAATGATAATCCAATCACAGCGATCGAAGTCAACGAATGAAGCACACAGACACATTTTAAAAGTATATCTTAATATAAACATTTTATTCAGTGCATTGTATGTACACAACAAATAAGAAACAACTTGAAGGTACGCGGCAGAGCGCCGGTCGGTACATACATGTTGTTTGTCAGATTTATCCTGGTAGTTTGGAACATATGATCCAGGGAGGAGTTAATACACATAGCCTACATCATGCAGCTCTATTCCTCACCTCCCTGCAGTCTCCCATGCAACAGATACTGTATGTTCATCTAAAAGAAGAAAGAAACCCAGAAAGAAACAGAAGAGAGTAAAACCCCCATGTAGCATGTATGACGTTATGTTGCCAGAGGGAAAGGATATATACTGTACTGCAGGCCACAAAAAGGGTCCTTATTGTACACAACCTGATTTGTACATGCCCTGTACAAGATTTTTTTTTTTTTTTTAGCTTTTTTTTTCTATTTTTTCACTTTTACAAATTAGACATACCCTAAAAAATTCAACCAACTTAAGTTCCACAGTATCATTTTTTTGTCTGCTCATTTAAATAGAAAATCGTCACCACCGTAAATTACTTATACACAAAACGCAGTCCAGGTGGGAGTCCCGCCATGTCTCGGAAATCACCGGCAACGGTGACCAGCATTGACCAAAGGAGAATCGACATGTGCGGGAAAGGCAAAAACACAAGCACACAGACTAAAGGAACTTAGAAAACGGACGACGGGACGCAAAGAGACAAAAGGAGTGACATCGAACAGCCCTCGTGAACCACACATCCATCTCCTCGAATACTGAAACCTCTCACTAATTTGAACCTGTCATGCGTATATATGTACCGGTGTGGTCTGACGGCCCGAGGGGAAACTCTCACACTTCTGTCTTTGGTGCGCTGGATCTCCAGTCGCGGTTAAACCTCGAAAAACACTGATTTGGGGAAGAACAAGAGGAAGAGAGAAAGTAAGAAAAGCTCACAGCTAATTCAAACAATTAGCAAGCCGTGGCCTCTTGCTTCGGAGAGGCTCAGCTTCGCTCTTCGTGTGAGCAAAACGCAGGCTTTATATTCCCATGCTAGAGAGCGAAGCTCTCTGAGCGAGTGCACAAGAACGCAGGAGCCCCCCACGCACCGGGACGGGTGCTTCTTTATCGCTTCACACTCAGGAAGCATGGAGGACAAGGGTGCCTTCCTTCCACTGCACCCGTGCAGCTAAAACCCTCACTCACCGCCCTGAACTCTTAACAAATGATCAGGACCTGCAATGCGAGGAAATGAACTTTGATGATTGACGCTCGACTGCTGAGAGGGACTTAAATGCAACGTCCCTTTGTAAGAAAGGCTACAATTTCTGTTTCACGTGAAAAAGGCTATTATAGTGGTGATAAACCAAACAAACAAGCTAAACGTAACAAAAACGAGCTAATTATAAAGAAGTCCAATCAAATGTTACTCTACTTTGCGAGTGGTTATGTTATGTTTCATGTTGTCCTGAACCGCTGAGAGCTTTTTGGAGAGAAGTCTGTGTGAAGTCACAAGCATTCAGAGGTTTTGGTGAAGGCGTAAGGTAGCGGGCCGGGCCGGGTAAACCGGGCTACGTTGACTCGTTCTGACTCACAGCTTTGCCCCCGTTCAACACAGCGGAGGCACTCCGGCTCTTAGTGGGTGTGCCGCTACCGGAACGTGAGAACTCGGTCAGGTCGTGCAGAGAGGGTTCCCTGTACATGGCCACTGAAAAACAGGAAACAAAGAGCGAGCATGTGGTTAGTAAAAGCATGCCACGTTTTATGTTAGATGTGCACAGAGAAAATGCTAATGGGATGCAAATGTGCTTGTTTACTTCATGAAAGGCACTGATTAAATGTGAACAAGCTGAACATTTTCCATCACTTTTAGTAAACAATGTCAGCAAAAAAAAAAAAGTTTTTGTATTGCATTTGTGTATTTACCCATTTGCAATTTAGGCATTTTCTTCTTAAATATGCACAGAAAATGCCAAACTTCAGTGTGATCAATAACCAGTGGTCAGTAATTGTCTAAGCCATTTATTTATGCCAAAAACAAAAAAACAAACCCAACAGCAAAATCTTAAATCAGGGCTCTGAAATCTGCGTTTACAATATAACAAATGTATGAAGAGCCCATCTGCAAAAACAGATAACTCTACTTTTAACAATTTTCAGAAATCATGTTTTTTCATTGTGCATTCCAATAAATCTCAAATAAACTGCAGTTGGGTTATTTTGTAAAATACCTAACTAATACAATAAAACAATAACATAATTTTATTTGAAAATAAAAAAACCCCTGATGTTATCTGTCTTTGCAAATAAACTCTTCTTATTTTGAGAATAATGTCAAAATATTTCAAGATTAAAGTCAAATTTACAAGAATAAAAAACATGATATTTGAAAAAGAAGAGTTATCAAAAGTGAAAGTAAAAGATGTCTGATTTCTAAAAGATCATTTAGCACTAAAAACTGGATTAACGATGCTGAAAATTCAGTGTTACCATCAGAAATAAATTACATTTTGAAATTTATTAGAAGAGAAAACATTTGTTTTACACTAATAATATTTCACAATATTACTGTAGTTTTGATCAAACAAGTGCAGTCTTGGTAAGCATAAAAGATTTCTTTCAAAAAACATAAAAAAAAAAAAAAAAAAAAAAATCATACAGACCCTAAACTTACAGTAGTGTACATATCAGTGGTGCATTTTTTAACTATCAAATATATATTCATGTCCAGTCACATTTTCTTGGTTAAACATTACTTACACTAGCAGAAAAAGAAAAAAAAAAAAAAAAAAAAAAAAAAAATATATATATATATATATACATATTTATTTATTTATTTATACAATGTAATCAATATTCTATTTATTAAAGCCAAGTATGGATCTGGTCAAGAGTTTTACATTTATTCCAAAATAACTCAAGGCAGTAACAATTTAAATAATTTAAATATTTTATTTTTGAACTTATGTTCAGTTATTCTTTTTATTACTTAATTTTTACTATTTTTGATTTTTTTTTAATCATCAGTCATCAAAGCTCAGTAAAAACCGGTCACAGACACAGAGATTTACTTTAACTTTCAGTACGCTGATTACTCACAAAAAACTCCCACAGATCATGCTTTCATGCCATTTTAATTCATATTTTGATGTAAAGTGGTTATATGCAAGTGCGAGTTGTTTACTTTTTTAAATTAGTCTTTCCATTAGTGTCAACGCCTGCTTTCTGACACCAACATCAGGCTCAAGCACTTCACATATCATCACTCCAGAAATCCACTAGGCAGCCGACGAGCTAAAATTCATCTGTCTGATCGTCTTAACGATAGATGTGCAGTGCAGGGAGCATCACAAAGACTTCCTTTAACCTCACACAAAGCTTCTTCTGCCTGCAACATGCAATCGATACAGCACTTAAGTGGAAAGCTCTACGAATCGATAGTTGACGTATTGGTTGTGCAAGCGAGTGTCAAGCTTCTCACCGGAGGGATGCAGGAGTCTCAGAGACCGGTGGCCAGGTCATTATGAGAGCACTCTGTAGAGCTTTCTCTGGGCTTTGTCACATACCTGCTCATCAAATCATCTGGACCAGTGTGCTTCAAAGTGTGACTGCGTCAATATGGCAATGCATGGTTGAAGTGTTAAGCACTTTTAAATGTTTAAAACGCTTTCTAATTAAAGTAGGATTATGATGCAGATACGTCAGCTTCTTTGGCAACGGTAATGATCGTACGGGCTTTATATATGTGTGTGTGCGCACTCTGGACAGAGACTACAGTACTTTGTGAGCCGAGAGCTGGCAGCCAAAGCCATGTTCACAGCGAGGAGACAGTTCCTTAATTGGTCCTCTGGAAGAATACTGCTAGAGAATCTTTATAAGGCAGCAAGCAAAATTTCAATTTCCTCTCTCTTTTCAAATTACATAACTCTCCTCGACAACAACTAAACTGACACAATCATTGCTTTTCTAATGAAAGATTATGGTAACACTTTGCAATAACATTCAATTTGTTAACACTAGTTAATGCACAAGGTTGACTTTTTTTTTTTTAATGCCAGCTCCTGCGTCAGAAGAAATTGTTAAATAAAGTCATTATTTTTTTTGTTTTCTTTGCGCACAAAAAGTATTCTCGTAGCTTCATAAAAGTACAGTTGAACCACTGATGTCACATGGACTATTTTAACAATGTCCTTACTACCTTTCCGGGCCTTGAACGTAGTAGTTGTGTTGCTGTCTATTAGGTGCAATATATATTGTCTACGATAATATCGTAGTTGATGTTTTAATGATATTTAATTTGCCATTGTCGAGTATTTTGCAAAAACCATTCAAAACACCAACCGAGTGCAGTGCATGCATTACGTGAAGTCTAGACTAGTGCGCATATGCATTAACAGTGTTTTCTTTCACTGCATGATTCAGTCTATTAAAATACATCTAGAATTCAAGACAAATTCACAAATCACAAATTCAAGACACTGGGACAGAAAATGTATAGATTTATTCCACTTCATATAGTTAATATCACTTAAAGAGTGCTGTTTTCTTCTCCAACAATTACCATGATTCAGGGCTCGAAATAAACTCTTTTACTTGGTAGCACTGGTGCTCTCAAATTCAAAAGTTAGGAGCACCAAATTAAATTTAAGAGCACCCGATGAATATTAAGGAGCACCACAACTGCCAGTTGAGAGGAACGGCCAGCAACATCCTGATGATTAATAGCTTCACCTGTCAAATGGGCTGATTTTGAAAGCCTTTTTTAATGATTATTTATTGCCTTAAGAAAGGGACAAGAAAGAATGAAACATGAACAAGTTTATTTTCTGTATTACAGGTCAAACTCTCTGTAGTCATTTAAATTAGAAGCAACCACTGCATTTTTAAACTTAATCCACACAAAGATGCTGCATGCATGAGCCGTTTCTGGTTTAAATTAGATTATAATTTCAATATCTGAAGCAAAAACAGAATGGACTGACAGACTTAAGAGAAAACATTTTGAGTAAACAACGTATGTTGCGTGAGACAGAGCCGCCAGAACTGCAACTGACAGAATGTGCGCTGTAGCACAATAGACTTACTTTATGTCTTCAATAATAGCAGATCGTAGGGATATTTTAATTGTTAAGAATCAAAAATGTTCATATCGCATACCGCTAATTGCAATGCAGTGCAAATCCGAAAAACACTGGTTGAAAGAAAACGTTTGGAGCAAAATCTGGCCGGTTCCGAGTTCCAACGGAGCACAATGTGAGTGATTTACAGCTAATATCTAAAATATGCATTAAAGCTAAGAATGTAAAGATGAAGTTTAATTGGTTATCTAAGCTAATGTTGGATAGAATGGCTCACTGTATCAGCTCACAGCAGTCATATACTGTGTAGTACAACAATTATTAGCACTTGCACAAATGCTCCCACATATATTTTTAGGTCACGCAGATTAAATTCCGGGAGCATATGCAACCAAAACGGTCGCAATTTCGAGCCCTGTGATTACAAATGTGATATTGATTTTTTTACAACAGTTCAATAGACAAGAATTAAGAGACTTACATTTTAGACACCACATTGCCTGTTTTTGCTCTATTTCACCAACAAAAATCATTCCAAACACAGCCACAGCACTGTTTTGCGTCTCTGAGCAACATGATGGTGTTTCGTTCCTGAATGATTCAACCGTTTGAATGACTGGGTTCAATCGCAATGACTCACTTATTAACTGTGACTTGCTGCCACTTACTGGCTGTTTTGATTCTACATTTAAAGGGTTACTCCACCCCAAAATGAAAATTTTGTCATTAATCACTTAACTTGTATCTTTTTATTATTTAAATAATTTCAAATATCAGTATTCAATGTTTTATATTTAAAATATCAAACTATTATTTATGCATTTGTAACTGCAGCAGTGTAAATGCATCTATACTGCATTTTTTGTCTTGTTTTCAGCCAAAATATAAACAATTCTTAAACCAAGAAGGATTTTCTAGACAAGCAAAAATTATTGTCTTGTTTTCAGAAAAAGAAGTCAGAATTCAGTGATTTTTTTTTTTTTTTTTTTTTTTTTTTTTTTCTTGAAACAAGCAAATTAATCTTGTTTTCTGCTTGAAATAAGACTATTTTGCTTACCCCATTAGCAGATTATTTTGATTTTTGATTTTGATTTAATTCTTCTTGATTTAAGAATATTTAGATATTTTGGCTGGAAGTATGAAAAGCATAAATGCCACTTCAGATGCAGCTTCTGTGTTTCCTCTGCATTGCAAAGATGAATTTTGTTGATGCTGATTTCATTTGCTTGTTAACAGCCCAAATGTAAGAGTTTGACTCAAAAGATAATGCACACTTTTAGAAAAAATGGCTTTTTAAAGGTTAAAATGCCCATGAAAGGTAAAAATCAATTTAAACGTATTGGAAAAGATTTATTTCTATCAGTGTGAACTGACCACCACACAGAATATGGAGAATATCAAAACATTTAGGAGTCAGCTGTCCATGGTAGTCCTTAAGATACCAGCTCAATGAGACACTCAGCAAAATATCATCTAATTATCGCTATCGATAAAATCCCAAAAAATATCGAGATATTATTTTTGTCAATATCGCACACGCCTACTGTCTATGCAAGGTCAGAAAGCTCATCAAAAATATCTTAATTTGTGTTTTGAAGATGAACGGTCTTACGGGTTTGGAACGACATGAGAGTGGGTAATTAATGACAGAATTTTCATTTTTAGGTGAACTATCCCTTTAAGACTTTTATTCAGAGAATATGTCTTGAATAGGTGTATTTTATATTGTTATTTCACCTTTTTTTAAGCATAAATCTCACTAAATGGCTGTGCAATAGCCTTTGAAACCAGTGAATGCAGTGTGGAGACAGTAGACTGTCCTTCCAAGCTAATGCATTGCTCCTGCTGTCTCTTACATTGCCGACATTCACCATTATCCTCTCACCACACTACAAGCCTCTTTAGAAAAAGGAAATGCATTTTCAAGGGCCAAGACATTTTCCGGGAGAACAAAATGTTTCTCATCTGCTAAGCCTCCATTTTTAATTATAATCAAATGAAAGACCTTGTTTTAATTCTTTAAGCAATGAAAAGCGTTATTGATTTCTGTAAGTAGCGTGACATTATCAGACATTATGTTCAAAAACTCATTTGTGCAGCATGAGTCATTTGATAAGTTACTGCTTTACATAAAAACAAAGCAGCTCATAGTTTGGAGAACCGTCTCATCTTCATTAGGAGAAAAATCCTAATTATGCGTCTTTACTAAATGACGACAAGGCATTAAAAGTCAATCTAAAAGCAATAAAACTAAATGTTTACCTTGAAATTGGCACATCTTTTGACGCTCAGAAATAAATGGAATATTTATGCATAGTCTCTTAATGCTTTAAAATGTACGCTTTCATTCATCCTTTTTTTCTAAAGCAACAAAGACAACAACAGAAAACTTCCACAGAGTTAGGATTTGTGCTTAGAGCGCACTCTCTCTGTGTTCGTCGACAAGAAAGCAGGCAGCCGGCAGATGAAAGCCACAAGGAACTTTGACAATTGCACAAAGCTCTGTTGTGTTCTGCTCAGAGATGGCTGCCTTGGCCTGGATGGAATGGTACAGCGCTGTTTGCTGTCAAAAGCTGCTTTATCATTGCCGCGCCTTCTGCCACAGACGTCGCTTTAAACTGTCTGATTGTGCTGGCGTCTGCTGCGCTCCTTACGGACTCCACTATCCACACCTCATCACCTCAGCAAAGAGCCTGAGACCAGCGTTTCCCTCAGGCGCGTGGAGAGAACAGCGTGCCAAACTAAATGCAGGTGGAGCGACAATAAAAGGGCAGATTGTGTGCTCACAGGTCCAGAGCGGATAGTTTAGAGCATTCATTGGGGCACATATAATGGAATTTCATTTTGACACTGAAAAAAGATACAATATTCCATAAAAAATGCCTTGTGTTTTATCTCCTGTCTAGCAGATGAATCATCAGGCTACCCACAAACTCTTAAATGACTTTTCCAGTCATTCATGTTTGTGAGAAGCCTTTTATAGAGAATAAACTCAATTTTAGTCGATTAAATGTTTTAGAGCTGGATAGTGACTTTCAAAAATCATTTTATAGAGCAACTTACACGGATGGTTCACATAAAAATGACAGTTTTTTCATTAAAGGAGAAGTCCACTTCCAAAACAAAGATTCACATATAATGTATCTCACCCCCTTGTCATCCAAGATGTTCATGTCTTTCTTTTTTCAGTCGTAAAGAAATTGTTTTTTGAGGAAAACATTACAGCATTTTTCTTCATATAATGGACTGATATGGTGCCCCGATTTTGAACTTCCAAAATGCAGTTTAAATGGGTCTTCAAACGATCACAAATGTGGTTGTAAATGATCCCAGCTGAGAAAGAAGGGTCTTATCTAGGGAAACGATTGGTTATTTTCATAAAAAAATACAATTTAAATACTTTTTAATCTAAAATGCTCGTCTTGCCTTTCTTTCCCTGAACTCTGTGTATTCTGACTCAAGACGGTTAGGGTATGTCGAAAAACTCTGATCATATTTTCTCCCTCAACTTTAAAAATCATTTCAAAATCATCCAACATCGCTGCAGAAGTTTCGACCCAGTCTTTGCAAAGCAAACATGCAAAGAAGATCAAACACCCTTAACAAAAAAGGTAAAACAGCGATATAGGACGATTTTGAAGTTGAGGGAGAACATGAGATGGGAGTTTTTCGACATTTCGACATTTCGAACAGCAGGCTTGTTCTTTTTCACATGGTTGCCCTTCATGATCTCTCCTTCCTTGTTCAGTATATAAATTGTATTATTTTTATTAAAATAACCGATCGTTACGCTAGATAAAAACCTTTTGTTTCACCTGGGATCATTTCCAATGGCATTTGGGATTGTTTGAAGCCGCATTTAAACTGCATTTTGGAAGTTCAAAATCAGGGCACCATAACAGTCCATTATATGGAGAAAAATGTTGAAATGTTTTCCTCAAAAAACATAGTTTCTTTACAACTGAAAAAAGAAAGATATCTTGAATGACAAGGGGGTGAGTACATTATATGTGAATCTTTGTTTTGGAAGTGGACTTCTTTAATTACTCACCCTCGTGTCATTCCAAACATGTAAGACCTTCGTTCACCTTTGGAACACAAATTAAAATATTTTTTATGAAATCCTTGAACGCGTCAGTTGCATTTCTGTCTATGCAGCGTCTTATCTAATATCTTAATTAAATATCTTAATTTGTCTTCCAAAGATGATCAAAGGTCTTGTAGGTTTGGAATGACATGAGGGTGAGTAATTAATCAAAGAATTTTTATTTTTTGGGTGAACTACTCCTTTAACTGCACCAGTAGTAATAAGCCTGACCACATAGTGTGTTGAGGCAGTGACTTACCTTTCAAAGGCTTGGGGAGGAAGTGTGCAGCAGGCTTGTTCTTTTTCACATGGTTGCCCTTCATGATCTCTCCTTCCTTGTTCAGGCCTAGGTACCAGCCCCTGCCCGACTGCTGCTGTCTATAGATCATGGAGGAGTACGTCACATAGTAGTTCTCAAACACCGACTCCTTAAACTTGCACTCTGGTGTGAAGTGTTCCTGGAAGGAGAAAAAAGATGCAAGATGAGGTCTGAAATTTAAAATCTTTAATCTGACACAGTTAGTAAGGTAAGTAATACATGAGCCTGGACCACAAAAACAGTCATAAAGGTCAATTTTTTTAAATGTACCCTTATAGGATAGGACAATATTTGGCCGAGATACAACTACTTGAAAATTTGGAATCTGATGGTGAAAAAATCCAAATATTGAGAAAAATCGCCTTTAAAATTGTCTAAATGAAGTTCTTAGCACTTAATCAAAAATTTAATTGTGATATATTTATGGTACGAAATTTACAAAATATCTTCATGGAACATGATCTTTACTTAATATTCTAATGATTTCTGGCATAAAAGAAAAAACACCAATTTTGACCCATATTGTTGGCTATTGCTACAAATATTACCGTGCAACTTATGATTGGTTTTGTGGTACAGGGTCACATTTGGTGATACAGTCATACACAAATACAGTGTCTAAAGAGTAACTGTAAAGTAATTTATTCAAATAGCTTAGTTTACAAAGTCAGCTATAACAAACCATTTAGTAGACTGATATCCCTGCGAAGTGTAAAACATGTAACAATATCAAACAATGGCATGAATTTGGGGTCAGACTATCTGTCTGTCCAACCAATGGTAGATGAGGGGGAGAAAAACAAGGGTTATTATACTGTAGTTAACCCTAACCCTAAGTAAAACCATAAAAACTGTTTTGTGACTTGAAATAAAATAAATATTAACTGACATAAAATATACAAAAACATTTTATGACTTAATGACTATTCACAAGTGGTTTTATTCATGGTATAATACAGTAAATGATTGGACATAATATTTAATGTCTTCCATTCATTATTTGTAGCGCACAGGCCACCCAGTAATTGCAATAATTTTGTGCTTTGTTGCTTTTAATATATCACAGCTAAGCTTTCAAATTCTGTCAGTTTATCACAAAATAAAAATTACAAATTACAAATTTCAAGTTTATACCAAGATATAAAAGTGAAGGAACATCAGAAGGCATAAAAAAAACCCCAGTATAACCTAATTTAATGAAACAAATGTCTCATTATTGTAATCGTAAAGATGATTGACTTACATGCCCCCCATTTACAAGCAAATACAGAGATCTGTCATGCCACATTAAAAAGCTTGAAAAACTTTTTATTTATTTATTGTAATAGACATATTGTTTGTATTTCGCTTTAAAACTGAAAAACTTTCGCTAAAATCTCCCAGTGCTCCTAATCTGGGCCATTTGCATGCACAATAGGCTTGAATATTCTCTCAAAATATTATAACTTTAATTACATAATTGCTATTAATGAATTCTTGTAATTCTGATTCTTATTCTAAAACTTTTTTTTACTTCATTCTTGAAACATTTCGACTTTATTCTCAAAACATTTTGACTTTATTCTTGTAAATTTGACTTTAATGTCAAAATATTTCAATTTTATTCTTGAAAAATTAAGTTTATTTGCAAAAACAGATAACTTGTTTCTTTTTTTTTCGTTTTCAGAAATCATGTTTTTATGTTGTTTTTTATTCTTGTAAATTTGACTTTAAACTCTAAATATTTTGACTTTATTCTCAAAATATGAAGAGTTTATTTGCAAAGACTATGTTATTATGTTATCATGTCTTTGTTGTTTTATTGTGTTAGTCAGCAGTATTTTTTAGTTATTTTTTAGTTATTTACTTAATCAAAATAACCCAACTGCAGTTTAATTTGGAATAACTGGAATGCACAATGAAAAAACATGATTTTTAAAAATGGTTAAAAACGGAGTTATCTGTTTTTGCAAATGAACTCTTAATATCTCTCTTGTAATATTTTAACTTCATTCTCATAATTTCAACTTTATTCTCGAAATATTTCGATTTTATTCTTGTACTATTTTAAGTTTATTCTCATCATTCCGACTTTGTTCTTGAAATATTACAACTTTAATCTCGTAATCTTAGATTTGTTTTAACATGGGACTAAAACGCTATCGTACATTTAATTTACTTGATGTGCTAAAGTAAAATAATAGTTAAATTGAGATAAAAAAAATAAAAAAAACTAGATACTACTAGTATCTAGATACTACTTTATACTACTAAAACTTACATATTTGAAAACAATAAAAACTAAAGTAGTATTTCAATTATATTAAAACAACATTGTAGAAAACAATCATTATTTTGCAACTAAACTTTAAATGAATAAAAAACCAACTGTTAATTAAAAAACTTTTGATCTCAGTGTAATAAATAGTATTTTTGTCCGTCTGCCATCCTCCTAACATCTCTACTTCCCCTTTTATCTGCTTTTTATCTTGTTTTTTTTCTAATAATCCTCACTTTTCCCTGCTTGCTCTGTTGTACGCTCGCTCTCATTAGCACTTCCAAAAGCAATCTATGTTGTAGTGTTGCATAAACATGCTAATGGAGTTTGGGAATGGATCGCTGTTCAGCTCGGTCTATGGATCGGGCCGCATTGAATGTGTACAAGTACACGGTGTGCACTTCATTGAGTCATTATAAACGTTCGCCTCCCACTAGGCTTGATCCTGTATTGACTATGTGCTTCGTTAGGATACTGCAAACGGTGTAAGAGGGTGAAAAGATCAGAGACAGTGCATGGAGCAACAGCAAATTACATTATTCTGCATGTTATCTGGCTAACTAATTGCTTTTCAAGAGGTGTCTAACTCATTCGCCAGCCCAATAAATCATTCGGAATAAATCAATGCCTATGCAAAGCCACAATAACAACACATCCACTGCTCATGGATCCACACTTCCTGTTTATATACCAAGCGAGTGCAGGCATGGAGAACCAGGCAGGACTTAACTAGCTATATCACTATGAAGAAGTGCTGTACAGTCCTGGTAAAATATGCATTTTAAACTCATATTGATAATATTATACACATGGTTTTATTACGCTTGATTTTTCAAAACCATGTGCTCGTACCATATCCATCTCTTTAAATGCAGGAGCGAAGTAAATTCAAACAGAAAGTCATTAGAAGAGGTTAGATTAATATCCACGCCGAGCCTTTGGGCTGCTGTTGCAGTAACTGAACGGCTCTGTTGAAATGGATTACAGAACCTCAGGGTCTTGTGGCTGTAATCTTTACTGTTTGAGTGTGGCAAATGATGTGGAAATATTACAGAGAGAGCTGTAAATCAAATCATGTTTTTCAT
The DNA here is from genome assembly GCF_022985175.1 of Labeo rohita. NCBI lineage: Eukaryota > Metazoa > Chordata > Actinopteri > Cypriniformes > Cyprinidae > Labeo > Labeo rohita. Next base: position 8,531,833 of record NC_066882.1, read on the forward strand.
CAGAGCCATGGGAAGAAAGAAACGGTAAATAATCTTTGTGTCGCTCTGCAAACATCACTAGGGGAAAGTGCTCGGTGTTTCAGCTCTGAGAGCTTGATGCACTTAAGGGGAAAATCTACAGCAGGTTTGAGGTTTATACAGGAGACAGCAGATTAAATAACAGCAAATTGTGTTATTTCATCCCACTTCCTGCATGAATTACATAAATGTGTTGCATATGAATATTGTGGCTACAATTTCAATATATGTGACAATCAAGCATAATCTACCAGACGCAAGACGCTAAAATCTATTCCATTTAAATCTTAGTTGTTAATTAAGATATTTTATAAACTGCTTGACAGTTTATAACAGCTCTACTCCAGTAATAGTGGAACATAACTCTATATTAAACATGCAATATCTTCTGTTTGGCTGTCATTGTTTTGAAGCATCATTTATGATATAATTATTAATTTGATAGCAGTTTAGCCATATATACACTGCCATTCAAAAGTTTAGGATCAGTATGATTTTTAATGCTTTTAAAAGAAGTATTTTCTGCTCATCAAGGCTGCGTTTATTTGATTAAAACTACAGAAAAAACTGTGATATTATGAAATATTATGGCAATTTAAAATAGTGGTTTTCTATTTTAGTATACTTTAAAATATAATTTATTTCTGTGATGCAAAGCTGAATTTTCAGCATCATTACTCCAGTCTTCAGTGTCACATGATCCTTCAGAAATCATTCTAATATGCTGATTTATTAATGTTGAAAATAGTTGTGCTTAATATTATCTTAGAACCAGGATTCTTTAATGAATAAAATTGTTAAAATGCATTTATTTTAAATACAAATCTTTTGTAATAATATACACTCCTGTTTAAAGTTTGGGGTCAGTCAATTTTTTCTTTCATTTTTTGTTTAAAAGAAATTAGTACTATTATTCAGCTAGGATGTGTTAAATTAATAAAAAAAATTGATAGTAAAGACTTTTGTTAGAAAAATGTATATTTTGAATAAATGCTTTTATTGTATTTGATTTTAATATTTATTTTATTTATTTATTTATGTTTGTTTTCTTTTTCTTTTTTTTTTTTTTTACATTTTTATTCATCAAAGAATCCTGAAAAAAAAGTAATGCAGGTTCCAAAAAAATATTAAGCAGCACAAATGTTTTCTACATTGATAATAAATTAGCATATTAGAATGATTTATGAAGAATCGTGTGACACTGAAGACTGGAATAATGGTTGATGAAAATTCAGCTTTGCATCACAGAAATAAATTATATTTTAAAGTATATTAAAATAAAAAAAAATATTTCAAATTGCAAAAATATTTCATAATAATACTTTTTTCTATATTTTTGCTTTGATGAGCATGAGAGACTTCTTTAAAAAAAAAAAAAACATAAAAAATCTTACTGATCCAGCCTTACATAGATATTTTTTAAATGTAAAAAGAAAAAAAGGTTGGCGTCACTAAGATTTTTTTTTTTTTTTATGTTTTCAGAAAAAAAAGTCTCTTATGCTCACCAAAGCAGCAAAAAAGGTGATATTTTAAAATATTTTAAACATATTTTATTATGAATTTTCCATTAATTCACATTATTACTCAGAAATCATTCTAATATGCTGATTTGCTGTTCAAGAAACATTTAATTATCATCAATGTTGAAAACAGCTTAATATGTTTTTGTGGAAACGGTGATGAATTTTCAAGATTCTTTGATGGTTGATCAAACCTTATATTCAGTGCATCTGCATTAATTTGAAAAAGAAATCTTTTATTATTTAACATTAAAAGTCTCTATTGTCCTTTTAGATCAACCTAATACATCCTTGCTGATTAAAAGTATTAATTTCTTTAAAAAAACAAAAAAACAAAAACAAGAAGTACTTAGCAAATATTAGGTAGTTTGCTGCTCAGCATGACCTCAAAGGGAATTTGTAACAAAAACAGCTATACAGCTACTGTAGCAGCAATGGTGGGAATGTCCCTTCATCATGTCCATAAAGGTCCTCAACTCTCACTCTCATCACAGGACGCTCTGTTTCCCAGCCGGCCTGGTGCCAACAGGAGCGTTCCGATGTTGAGCGTACAGACTCGAGTCGTCCTTCTGCTCCGGGTGACTCACACAGACACTGAGCTCCCACACACGCTGACAGGAACACTCCTGATGTCACAGACCAGCCGTGACATCGCACCTCCTCTGGGACAGGCTGTCGGCTCAGCGCTGAGCTACATCCCGTAAACATCCTCGATACAGAAAGTGGTTGGGAAGTGTGGACGTTAAAAGGATTTGCACTTGAGGGGCTGCGGTCAGACTGATGAGAAAGTTTGATTACGTGTGAGATCCTTCGAGCAGACACACAGAGACAGATCAGGGATCGATACTTCGCCTGAGATAAACATCACCTAAATACGTTAGGCGTACCTTTGGTCAGCTATGAGTAGTGTGGCAAAGACACTCTGTTGGGTTCAGTCAGGCTGAGACTCATCCATCTATGCTTCCAAACAGAAGAAACACTCCCTGTATCTCTCAATTTAAATAAATTACTGCTGTTTTGTGCCTCATATACAGCTATTCTGTTAATAATTCTGTTCTGAAGGTCATAATAATTACAACCAAATGGAGCACAATAGCATTATGTAGAGTGGCTATCACTAATGACTGGATTGCACCCATCTTATCAGGTATAATTCATCATAATTATTATAATAACATAAACAAAAACAAAAGAGTGAAATGTTGAGAGGACAAGGGCAGGAAACAGGGATGATCGTAAATGGCACATGCTAACCACCAAATCCATAAAACACAAAAACATAATGCTTCTAAATGCCTCGCTAAATGTCCTTCCCAGCAAAGGCTTGAACAAATAAAGCTCCTAAAATAGTCAATATGTTATATGGTTATGAAATTAAATATGCAATTTGAACTTAAATGTCAAAACCCAACAAAGACAAAATATTCAAGACTACTGCTTGTACAGAACTGAGGAATTGCTGTCTGTAAGATTATACCTGCTAAGGCTGCATTAAACTGATTAAAGAAGCATGTAAAAATAATATTTTGAAATATTACTACAATTTAAAAATTTCTATTTTAATATATTTAAAATGTCATTTATTCCTGTGATGCAAAGCTGATTTTTCAGCAGCATTACTCCTGTCTTCAGTGTCGCATGATCGTTCAGAAATCATTTTTTATATCATTTTTAAATCATTTTCATTTTTAATATTTTTATTTCAGGATTCTCTGATCAACAGAATGTTTATTAATAATTTAAATAATAATTTAATAATCATGTATAAAATTATAAATGTCTTTACTATCACTTTTGATCAATTTAATGTATATTTGCTGAAAAAAAGTATTTAATAATAATAATAAAATAATTTTACAGACACAAACTGAACTGAACACAATGCTTTAAGCCGGGGGGTGAAAACTTTTAGAATTTGAAGATCAGAGAAAATTTTTACTTATTTTGTCTTCTGGGAAACATGTAAGTATCTTCTGTTGCTTCTGAAAGGCAGTACTAAATGGGAAAAAAAAGAGTTTGGCAAAATAAGAAAAATTTACACATCTTCATTCTGTTCAAAAGTTTTCACCCCTGGCTCTTAATGCATCATTTTTCCTTCTGGAGCATCACTGTGCATTTGAACCTTCTGTAATAGTTGCATATGAGTCCCTCAATTGTCCTCAGTGTGAAAAGATGAATCTCAAAATCATACAGTTGTTGTTGGAAAGGGTTCAAGTATACAAAACGGCTGAAAAAACAAAAAACAAAGAATTTGTGGGACCTGAAGGATTTTTCTGAAGAACAGCGGCAGTTTAACTGTCCAGGACAAACATGGGACTCATGAACAACTATCACTAAACAAAAACAACACATTATTAAGAATAAAGCGTATGTAAACTTTTGAACAGGGCCTCTTTTTTTTTTTTTTTTATAAATGTAACTATTATTTTATCTTGTGGACTATATGTAAACGTCTTTCATGAGAGATATCTTACTCAGGTCAGTACAAAAAAATAACATGCATTTTGTATGTTCCCTTTTATTTTGGTAAAATAATTAACATTTTGCATATTCTGCAAGGTGTATGTAAACTGTTGACTACAACTGTATATCTGTATTACACATTTTACAATTGCAAAAAAATAAAAAATAAAATAGTAATAATGATGATAATAATAAAAATACATGAATAAATAAGTCCAACAAGCCAAAAGTCTGTGCAAAAAAATAAAAATATATTTATATTAATTAATTAATTATTCATTCATTCATTCATTCATTCATTCATTCATTAATATTCTCTCATTTCCAATAAAAATGTGTCTAATTTCATGTGTTAATAATATCTCTTACTGCACCTTTTATGCCAGCTCAGATACAGTCCATTTATAATAAATAAAACACTGTTTATAATTATGCTAATATATGAAAAATGATTTGTGTTCCGGGTGAAACCAATCTTAGGCTCCCATCTGGACTGTGGTTCACTAATAGATGACCGCTGCTTTACAGGACTGGTCCTAGAACAATTAACTGACACAACTGCCTTAAAGAGTCATGAATCATATTCATCCACTAATGTGAAAATTCAACACAATCTTTCTCCTCTGCTTTTTAAAATAAATCAATTATTTCCTATGGTTTGTCAGAACCTTGAGACTAGGGCCATTCAGCACCAATAAAGAGGCACAATGCATTACCACAAGTGCATAACAGCACTGATTTAATAACCAAGGTGGAGTTCGATTCCAGAGACAAAGCCTTTATTTTGCCTGCAATTGTAGCATACTTGGTCCAAACATATGTGATGTGGGTGTAAACAGTGTGCTACAGTATCCTTACTCTAAATGGACATAAGAAAGATTAACATTACTGGCTTAGTACCACAATATCATGCGCAATACAAATGTTCTTGTACTTCCGTGCACACGGAGAAGGAGAAGAGCTGTTAAATCTCAGAGGCATCACCACATACTGTAAAACGGTTTCCAGATGGAGTGTGTTAGATGAGAGGTGCACTGTGCAGAAACGGCAAACACATTTTCCTAATTGTCCATGCCATTTTATCACCATCACTGATGAAAATTGCAGCAAGCAGTGGTATCATTTAAAAGCGCTGGAGAACAGCTATATACATAGAAACACAGCAGATATTTTTGGGAACCCGCTGATGTCTTGTGGAGAACAGAGGAAGGAGGCAGTTTTATCGAATTACCGCACATATACTTGCAGCAGCGCTGGGAATGAGTTGTGAAACAAAGAAAAGTGAGATAATGTGCACTGTGATGGGGCGAGAGACATTAATCTCTCATTTAGCTCTACAGTATCCTCGTGTTTATTTATTGTTGCTTCGGTGGCTTAACAGAATGAATATTCCATCTATCTGTTACCGCATGAGAAAAACACTTCCATTTAGTGATGCACTGAAAATTTGGGCAAAAGAAAATATTCTACCAAAATGGCCAAATAAATAAATAAATGGAAATAATTTTGGATGGCCATTCGAGAGGCTCACTGCCAAAGAACTCTACCAGGACTCTATGAAATCTGTTTTATTTTTTCCCAAATTGCTTTTTTTCTGTTTTTCTGTTTTATTCCAATTTAATTTTTCTAGGATCTGTTTTAATGGTTAATTTATATTTTATTCACCAAAAAGCATGTCTAATGAATTGAAATCATGAAACTTACAATATTAAACAGCTATTTATTAAAAGTTTATCAAAAACTACATTTTTAAAGGAGAATTCCATTTTCAGAACAACAATTTACAAAAAATTTACTCACCTCCTTATCATCCAGAATGTTCATGTCTTTCTGTCTTCAGTCGTGAAGAAATTATGGTTTTTGAGGAAAGCATTTCAGGATTTTTCTCCATGTAATGGACTTCATTGGTTCCCCGATTTTGAACTTCCAAAGCGTAGTTTAAATGCAGCTTCAAAGGGCTGTAAATGATCCCAGCCGAGGAAGAAGGGTCTTATCTAGCGAGTCATCTGTTCGAAAAATTAAAAAATGTGTTTACTTTTTAAGCACAAAAGTTCATGTAGCACAGGCTCTGGGATGCACGTCCACGACACTACGTACTATTGAATCACATCGAAAGGTCACGCGGAACGTAGGCGGAACCACAGACTCAGTGTTTACAAAGCGAACGTGCAAAGACTAAGGAAGTGCAAGTAAGTCAAACGATGTTCACAAACAAAAAGGTACAACGATGTCAATTCTGAAGGTGTAGGAGAAAATGAGATGGAGTTTTTTGCCAAACTCTACCTTTTTGAGTCAGAGTACACAGACAGTGAACTTAGACGTGATTCGTAGTGTCGTGGACGTGCATCCCAGAGCCTGTGCTACACGAGCTGTTGTGCTTAGAGAGTATACAAATTTTTATTTTTCGAAAAAAAATGTTTTGCTAGATAAGACCCTTCTTTCTCGGCTGGGATTGTTTTAGAGCCCTTTGAAGCTGCATTTAAACTACATTTTGGAAGTTAAAAATCGGGACACCAATGAAGTCCATTACATGGAGAAAAATCTTTAAATGTTTTCCTCAAAAACCATAATTTCTTCACGACTGAAGACAGAAAGACATGAACATCTTAGATGACAAGGGGGTGAGTAAATTATTTGTAAATTGTTGTTCTGGAAGTGGACTTCTCCTTTAGGACCCTATAAAATGTTTTATTTTTGAATTTTTTTTTTTTTTTTTAACCTAATTCTGTTTTCCATTACTTTTCTCAATTCCATTTAATGGTTGAATTAAATATGAATACTCAAAAGCATCTCTAATGAACTGATTTTATAACTTTTTTCTGCATAATAATTTCTGGTAATTAATTTTTCTGGTAAATATTAATTTTAATTTTATTAGTAGTAGTAGTACTATCATTACATCTAGTAATATTTCTGTCACGGTTTCTTCAAGTTAAACCAAACTTTTATTTTGACACCTTGCTGTGAAGACCTTTAGGGGTCTGTTTGCATGAAAAATGAAAAAAAAAAACACAGTAAAATGCTCTAGAGATCATGTTCATGTATCCATGCTATACATTCAATAGACATTCCATGTTATACTGTAAATTACATGTTTATGACTGGATTTCGCCTGTGTTTTCCACATTTCTGAAATCATGAGGCCCTACTCTACTACGACGTTCATCAGCTGTGAACACAACACCCTTATCCCTGTTTCAGTTTTCAGTGAAACCACATAAATCCTTGATTTCAGAGTTTTTGGTAATACATTTATTTTGGTGAATTACTAAATTCATTTAAATTCCATTTAAATTGTGTGTTTATACTGTAGTTCATAACAAACCGACCAACAATCCACAGCCATTTTTTATTTGCACTAGACGTTGGCGAGCATTAATTTCGGCAAGTGACTTGACCTGGGCTCCGACTGTTCCTCGGCACTGTCCCTAACCACATGACTAATCAACCATCTTAACAGCTGAGTAAAAGACAGCAGATATTGAGGTGTTGTAGTGCTTTGTGTTCGAGCTGATTCTATCTCCAAGTGTAATTATATCAGGAGCTGCAGTCATGCTGTTGTCAGCTCACTGATTCGTATCTAATATCTTTTCCTCTGACAGGGGAAATCCCGCATTCCCCCTCCCTCCCTTCTCCCAAAGGGCTTCCCCCTCCCAGACGCAAAAAGCACGAGGAGATGTTTGTGTGTGCGCTAGAAATGGATAGTGTTTTTCCTTGGTCTTCATATGTGTCTAAGTGCTCTATCTTCTGCCATTCGCTCAGCTCGATATTTTCCTTTCCCTCCTATTTTCCCCTTATTGCTTTTCTCTCTCTTGATCCATCCTCTATCAGATCTTCCCTTCTGTCTTTCAATATCTTTTTCAACCACTAACCTTATTTACTTTCTCTTCATCCACCATGCATTTTTCTCCAAGATTCTTTCTTTTTCCGCTTTTGTGCAGTGTACCTCCCCCCAGTCCCTCTCTCACTCTTTCTCATTACTTTCCCGCTCTCCCTCTTCCAACTCCAATCCCATTTATGGAAAAGAACTGAATAGGGAAGCTGACAGAATCTATTTCAGTCAGAGGCTGTTCCTTCCTGCTGTTGCTGTACGGATGCCTGGTAACCAGGTCTCTCCACCTGTACCTCTTTCTTCCCTCTGCCTCAACCACCCATCTGAATAATTGAATTATCATCGAAGCTCAAGATGTCTCAAACAAGCGAGTTGCACTGCTGACGGCACTAACTTACTGAGAAGAATACCACAGGACGACGGTTTTCCTTTTTCAGCTTCTTGTCAAGCCAATGTGAACTGCTGTTCAGAACCTATTTTACTTCTGTAATGTGACATTTTAAAGTGAAATAGGATACTGAATAAGAAAATAATGTAGGACAGGACTTGATTTATCAGCATTTGATTGGACTGTGGGTGCTATATACCAGAATGATGCCAGACTGAATGAGAGTTTTCCAGAACAGTGACTAAAAAGTCAAATATCTAAGTCATAAAAGACATTCCCAATGGCTGAATGACATCAATGCTAAAGTTGTTTCAGACGAGCGTAATATATTTCACAATCCACTGCAAATAAGTGGTGTGCAATGGTGAAAGAGGTAAAAATGGTAAAAAAAAATTTTAATCAAATGTAAATTCATCATGTCTCAGTCAAAGAGAAAGACAGACAATTCCATTTTATATGTAAAATTCTAAAATGGATAGTTCCAGTCCTTGATTCTGATTGGTTGAGCCGTGTTTGAAGCTGTTAATACACCTTTGTTTATGTCTGTGTGTTGCTCGGCAAACAATTTGTTGCAACCACAACCGTTTCTGACAAACTACATTGTTTGGCAGAAGAATAATGTTTGTATTAATATCATTACACATTATTTGGCCTTTTTTTTATTTTGTGAAACCTTTGTATGTGTATGAAATAACCATTTTATAACAGCAATAAGCCCCATGAAGCCATGGTTTACAGTGAATTTATAACAGCTAAGAAGGTTTTAGGCACGGCGCGAAGCCTCACAACGTCCCTTAGCTGTTATAAGTTCACTGTAAACCACGGCTTCTTGGGACTTATTGCTATAATTAACAATGTAATCAAAACTCTATTTATTAACCCTCAAAGACAGAGACAGCTGCCTGTGGCTAAAAATAACTATTGATCTTAAATATTTAATAACTTTTGAATCCAATCTGAATGCTTAAAAAGTACAGCAAAGCTGAGATTCACTGCTTTTTTTCCTTATTTTTTTGTTATTTGGATATTCAGAGGCTCCGTAGTGAACATGATTAAGTCATCACATTTGATCGCATTGATTCGTCAGAAGAAACCGATGCATTTCGTTCCTCTGAGCCAAACAGGAATAATTGTTGATGCTTAGTCCCACCCCCATGCCCAGATTGTTTCAAACTGTCATCTATTCAACCAATAAACATAGGTTTTGGACTTCTGAACCACCAATTAGCATGTTTCTTTGGAAATTTGAACAAACTCAAAGTGAGAGTAAAATGCGTTGTGCGTGCATTAAAAAAAAACGAAATAACACATTTGCATGACAGCAGTCTCTGAAAAAGCACATAAAAACACACAACAGCGCATTTTGACAAAAGCAAACCAAAAACAAGGATGAAACAGCAGTACATATCGGATAAAGCAATGGAATTTATGTTTTTACATGGCTGTGCGCTGTCCCAGGAAAACACAAAATACAGCCAGTGGATCAATCCAATTGGCTGTTATATAATGTAAATTATTCTTATATAGTTTATATAAGATCATTTGCACTATTTTTTTTCTGTTGCACTCTGTATAATTTTCTCTCATTTTGTGTGTAGTTTGTGAATCAATTGCATTGTTTGTATATTTGTCATAAAAGACCATTTGTGCAATTATTTTCACTACTTGCACTGTTTGTTGTTTATACTCTGATTGAAAATTATATTTCCCACTCAAAAACTCACTTTTTTTTTTACACTGTGTTTTATTGTGTAACACTGTTTCTATTCACTTTACTACCTAAACATTTTTAAACACATATTGTCAGTAAACTACAGTTTTTCACTGAAAAGTGCCTATAACGATATTGTAATAAATAGCTATAACTTGATTGGGGAATGTTACATGTAGACAAAATTTTATTTGGAAGTGTGAAACACCCAAATACAACTTTCTAAAGAAAAAAAAAAATCCAACTTTCAGGAATTTCTGTTTGAGTACACGGTAAAAAACATCCAACTGCTGCTTGCGATTTTCTTAACATTTTGGAAATTCATTCATTCTTAGAGAAGACAAAAGGAAAATTGGGACTTTAAATTAGCTAAACTGAAACTTCAAGTTCTCCTGTTTACAATGATTTATAGCACTTGATGCTGACTCCTAGAATAGGTCTGAAAAGCAAAGAAAAGTGCAGACGTGTCAGGTGCCCCGAAAATGTTCTAGGTCTTTAAAGGTTAAAGTCAAAAATGAATCCTGTCAAGTTAGTGTTTTTAAGCATTTTTAATTTATTCCAAAATAATAACTCAAGGCAGTAACAATTTAAACTATATATTATATTTGTGAACTTATGTTCAGCTTTTCTTTTTTAAAGTTAACTTTTAACACATTTTTCGGATCATCAACCATCAAAGCTTGGTAGATATTGGTCACAGACACAGAGATTTATTTTAAATTTTAACAAGCTGATTACTCACTAAAAACTCCCACATATCCTGTTTTCATTTTAACAGAATGGTTATATCTAAGTTGTTCACTGTAAATTAGTCTTCCCATTAAAGCCATTATATTGTTCATGACTGATTCGAGAACGAACCAATCACAGCTGAACGTAACCAGTTATAACCAATCATTTTGCAAAAGAGGCATTGCCTCCTCTCACGTGACTTTCCCCCATTAATTCTCAATTACCTCCCACCAAACCCACAGCATGCTTCAGGGGGTCTGTTAAAACTTAATGGGCTCAGGGGAGGCGAGAGAGATGTAGACTCCCGCTGTAACTTTCCCTGCCGGTGTCACTTTTTGACAACATTTCTTTAGAAAAACGAGTGATTGATACTAATGTTATATTTTGAAATACTGGCATAGTTTTATTTTTTGTGCTATTTTTTCTCATCCAATATTTTGAGGAGAAAGGAAACGCCCCAGATTTGTGTCTTAACGTTTTAAAAAAAAGGCATGGGGCCTCAACGTGCACTCTATTTAGAAAGTGTTTTATAAGGTCTGAATTGTCCCCTTGCAGAGTGTCGCTTATGGCCACTACAGAAGGCTCTGGTGTCTGTGCTCTCTCTGTAGTCCATGGGCTTCTAATATTGATGTGCCTGTCCCTGCCTGCTCTTAATAACCCAACACTAAACTGATTTTCGACTTCAAATGCACCTGCAGAGCAGCTCACAGGACAGCCTGCACGTCGCCAGTTTGCACTGACTGTCATCTAATCAACTGTTAATTTGTAATATGCTGTGATTAAAGCATTTATATTTGCATGTTTGTTTTAACATTTGATGTGTTCACTGATCAAACAGCAACAGCATTGCATCACGAGGGTCGGCTTATTAAATGTAAAGAGAATGTGTGCCGAGAACAGAACATATGTTTAATTGATTTCCTCTCTCCCACTTACTGTCACACTGATGGATGAATACATTTGCTCCCAGACATAAAGACTCATGCATGCATTCTCTTTCTATATATTCTTTTCTACCTTCTGATCACAAGCACAAAGTGGGTTTTTTAAAGCATGTTGCTATGCAGTTTCTAGGGTTTTCTTTGTGCTCACTGAGGTGATAAATATTCAAGTTGTAATATTCTTATGCATGTAAACCTGGTTAGAGAGCTCCATATGAGAGAAACACTGGAAAGAATTAAAACTTTACAACAACATGCAAAGGTTAAACGCCCTCGCTATGCTTTCAAGTGAAAATAAATTCATTCATGAACTGCCAGATCTCAAAAGAGGAAAATCACTGAAATGTTTTTTTAAAAAAAAAATGGTTATTGTTCAAATTTTATTTAAAGTGAACTGCACTGGTGAGTCAGTCTGACTTAATTCTGTACTGCTGATTGAATGTGTTGTAGTAAAAGTGCTGAATTGTAGGATACTGCTTTGACATTGAATTATTTATAATTTGGTCATACTTGCTATATTAATAACACAGTAATTGTGGCCATTTTCAAAGCATTTTAGCTTCACAAGTAATAACTATGGATGTGTGTGTGTGCAACTAATTGGTTGTTTTTTTATTTCTCGTGGGGCACAGAGATACACTAGACAATTTAATTTACTTTTATCCAAAAGCCCAAATGTTAAGTTTTAACGAATAGATTCAATCCATTTATTGCCTTGTTCGTATAAATTAAAACTATTTGTATTTCTAAAATTATAATAGAAAATATTCATCCTCTTTTTTTTTTATTTTTATTTTTTTTTTTTAGTTTACGTGCATAAAATTTTGGGTAACACTTTACACTAAGGTTCATTAGTTAGCATTAGTTAACTACACTAGTTAACATGAACTAAGAATGAACAATACTTACCAGCGTTTACTAATCTTAATGTTAATTTCAGCATTTACTAGTGCATTATTAAAATAAAGTTTGTTAACATTAGTTAATGCACTGTGAACTAACATGAACAAGCAATGAATGACTGTTTTTTTTTATTAACTAACATTAACAAAGACTAATAAATAGTGTAATAAATGTGTTGTTCAGTGTTTGTTCATGTTAGGTAATACATTAATGTTTAAAAAGACACCTTATAGTAAAGAGTTACCAAATTTTGATTCTACTTTACTGCAAATAGGTAAATGCAAATTACAGAGCAAACCAATAAATATAAAAACTAATTATATGTGTCCCTGGACCACAAAAAACAGTCATAAGTAGCACGGATATATTTGTAGTAATAGCCAAAAATACATTGTATGGGTCGAAATAATCGATTTTTCTTTTATGCCAAAAATCAATAGGATATTAAGTAAAGATCATGTTCCATGAAGATATTTTGTAAATTTCCTACCGTAAATATATCAAAACTTAATTTCTGAGTAGTAATATGCATTACTAAGAACTTCATTTGGACAACTTTAAAGGTGGTTTTCTTAATAATTAGATTTTTTTGCACCCTCAGATTTCAAATTTTGAAAAAGTTGTATCTCAGCCAAATATTGTCCTACCCTAGCAAACCATACATCAGTGGAATGATGATGTAAAATTATAATTGCACAAAATTGACTGGTTTATGACTGGTTTTGTCATCTAGAATCACATATATTAAATTTCCCCTACTATCTAAAAAAAATAAATAAATACTGAAATACACAGTATATAGTTTAAAAGTTTGGGGTCACTAATTAAAAAAAAAAAAAAGAAAGAATTGTCTTCACCAAGGCTGCATTTATTTGATCAAAAAACAATTCTAATATGCTTATTTTGTGCTCAAGTAGTATCATGTTGAAAACAGCTGTGCTGCTTAATGTGGAAACTGTGATGCTTTTTTCAGGAATTTTTGATGACTAGTTCAAAAGAACAGCATTTATTTAAAATATAAATCTTCTGCAATATCTTAAATGTCTTTAGTGTCACTTTTGATCAGTTTAATGCATCCTTGCTAAATAAAATAAATAATTTCTTAAAAAAAAAAAAAAAAAGAATTATACAAACCACACTGACCCCAAATGTTTGAAGGTAGTGTTAAAATAACTAGGCAAAATACTGAAAAACACAGAGGAGATAAAATGAAACACTATATAAAACTACAAACAGAAACAGGTATAAACCCTCACAGCAGCACAAGAGCTGCTACCCATCTCTCATACGTCACTCACTACCTACTCTCCATTGATTGGGGATTTCCCAACATCACTCGTGTGTGATTGGCTGGCTGTGTGGCTCATGCAGCGTGTGGCTCCTTAGCAGCAGCATAAAGAGCCAATGTGAGGGGATCAGAAACCCCAGAAGCTCATACATACACACACACACACACATTACAAAAACACAGACGGACTTCAGAATTACAACATACTAAATCATTAAAAGACCTTATAATAGTGTTTAGAATACCGTAATGCCACACACTCAGTATCCTTAACCCATAATCACCATGCACTTATGCCAGCTGAAAGCTCTCCACCACTGTGTAAGCACTGGATTACTTCAGAGCTATAGTATACTCAAAAACATCAGCACATTCAGCTTTCATTCACCCAAAAATCGCCTCTCATGTGCATATTATTAAACCAAAATTGGACATCCGATATTGAACAATTACATGATTCACAATGGAATGCAACTGCAGGAAAAGCTTTTAAAATGGAAATGAATACAGGGAGCAAATGATGACGAATGTTCAAAGACCTATGTGTATTAACACTCTCCAGACTAACGGTTACAGTCGGAATAAAATATTAACACGTACAGAACCTTGCTGTGCTGTCACTCACAGAGACGTTAAATATAGCCTCTGTCCTGCCATCGACCAGGATGCCACACGGCATCACAACGATACTGTTGTTGAGAACAGAGCTTTAATTTAATGAGCACTCCGGCACATATGTTTTCATTACAGACACTGAGGCACACATCATTAAAGTCACTGAGCGGGAACAGAGATCCGCCGTGAGTTACAGTGCGCTTGTGGTTGGGGTGTGCGCTAGATGTACGTGTGAGTGTTTAGATCCCGTTGCTTCCCTATCGTCCCTAAAGGCTCCAGCTGGATATGCTACAGCTGTATCACACCTAACGTTATGAACAGATTACATGCTTTTGTCAAACTTCATGTGAGAGTCTCTTGTCTGCTGCCTTGTTTGTTTTTCGCTCGCCTGCTGTGAGCGAGTTCAGCCCAAAGCGTCCTGAAAACAGCATTACACAGGACAGATTAGATGGCAACAGGTTTGCAGCATGGATGAGCAAGCTGCTGGAAGAACAATGCTTCTGGACTAGGTATGTGCAAAAATACAGATGAACTAGTTAGTGGGTTGCTTCACTGACTCTTAAGAAAGTGCTGCGAAATTTGGAGGTTTGAGATTCACCTGAAATGTTTCTTAAAGAGACTCAATAATGAAAATTCTGTCATTAATTACTCATCCTCAAGTTACAAGCCCGTAAGACCTTCATTCATCTTCGTGGTAGTTGCATTGCTGTCTATACAGGGTCAGAAAGCTCTCGGATATAATATCTTAAAATATCTTAATTTGTGTTCTGAAGATGAATGAAGGTCTTACAGGTTTGGAACGACTTGAGGGTAAGTAACTGATAACAGAAATGTTATTTTTATGTGAACTATCCCTTTAAGAGGGTGTTTATGTAACATATTTAAAAATAGATAGACAGATGTAGTAGGGAAAAAAATCTCTCTCCTGAGAGAAAAAAGCTATTTTTATGGTAAAATGTGTTATTTTTAATTAGTCATATAAAAAAAAAAAAAAAAAAAAAAAAAAAAAAAAAAAAATGACACAAGTAATGCAGGTCAATATTAGTGAGGTTTATATATTTTTATTAATATTAATATTATTAATAATATCATCATTTACTTTCAATATACACTACTGTTCGAAAGTTTTGGGTCAGTACGTTTTTTTTCCCCCTCAACAAAATTAATACATTTATTTTTGCAAAGACGCATTCAAATGATCAAAACTGACAGTAAAGACATTTACACTGTTACAAAGGATTGCTGTTTCTATCCTGAAAAATGCATCGTTTCCACACAAATATTAACAGCACAACTGTTTTCAACATGAAAAATAATAAGAAATGTTTCATTAGAATGATTTCTGATCATGCGACACTGAAGACTAGGTTAATGGCTATTGAAAATTCAGCTTTGCCATCACATTAATAAACTGCATTTTAAAATATATTAAAATAGAAAACAGTTCATTTAAATTAGAATAATACTCTATAAAAATACAGTTTGAGTCCTGGCTCGTGGACCTTTCCTGATCCTGCCCAATCTGGTGCAGACTGGACATTGCATGTTTAAGTTAGTGTAAAACAAGTCATTTTAGAGTTTGTTAGAGAATAAAACATGCCACTTCCTGTTGCCAATAGGTGGCGCTATGACTATAACTGAATATGGGCATGGGCATGTGTTCAGAACAGGACTCTTCAAAATGCATCTTTCTGGTGCATTGTATGAATTTTCGGACATTGTATAACAACTTCCTCTTTCATGGTGAAACATCGAAATTTGTCAGGCCGCTGTGGACACGCCCTCTAAGATCTTTGCCATTTATCATCACAAAGGGCTTTAGATTACACTGACCAAATTAGGTGTTGGTCTGTTTAAATCTCTAAGAAGAGTTTGTTTAAATACAACCCTTGAAAATGGCAAAAACGGCACAAAACTTGCAGAGTAAATTCAATGTTGGGTTTCGGACTTCATACCGCGGGACTATTTTGTAGGTATTGGTGTGTTACATGTACCTACCAAATTTCGTACATGTACATGAAATGTAGTTTGAGGGGCACTTTGTTTTATAGGTGGCGCTATTGAGCCATTTTGACACACCCACTTCTGAAACCCATATCAGATATAAATGTTCAAAACTTTTGGGGCTTGTGCAAAGTTCATAAGTTTTCAAGCATGTTTAGGCCCTCAAAAATGCAACTGATTTTGGAGAAGAAACTGAGCAATTCCAATAGGGTCCTCGCACCATCGGTGTGTTCCTGACCCCAAACTTTTATTAGTACTGTATATGTCTACGTAACATCTAGAGAAATAAGTACATGTTGTCTAGTTGGTCATTAGAAGTCAATTGGCCTGGACCAGGCCATCTTTCTCAAGCAACGTCTGCTTTCTGTGTTTTGATAAGTTTCCTCAATGATCATTCTCGATAACTTAGTGTCCAATCACTCCACTACTGAAGGATTTCTGTCAGCCTCAAAATTGAGGTTGAGTGAAAGTATGTGTGCCGTGTTGCTATTGTTGAGACTGTGTATTAGTTTGCGCCCACTCTCTCCTGTCAGACAACACGAGCTCCAGTAATGCCAACCACATAGTGAAATTCTGACATTTGTCTTGCAGCAGAAGTTTGGCAGGTAGGTTGCTGCATTATTCATGTCTTCATGCAGTCAATCAATGTTGGGATGTAGGCTGCCTGTTCAGCATATTTTCACAAGTTTCTAAATGTTTCATCATTTCGATATTAGTCATTGTTGCAATGAAAGGCATGTTACTCAATTCATAAATCTGGAAAACTCACCCATCCTGCTATTTCAGAGAAAAACCTCTCTGCAAGGAACTAAAACATCTTCTGGCCAACAAGGATGTTTCAATTAAGGCAATTATTACAGCAACAGTCAACAACCAAATCATCCTCACAACTGAACGCATTGATTCGCATTGATTCATAGTATTTTCCGTGTACTCTTAAACATTAAGAGCAATTACAAACAGTTTCCATATGTATTTTGCTAATTAAGGATGATTTCACCTGTGTTTATGAAAGCTGAGAGTCTCATCTATCTTTCGCTGAAGCTGAACAAAATGATTGGGACTGGTGTACATTTGCACAACCCACATACTGCCTTGCCTGCGTCACCATAGTAACCAAGACGAATGCCAGAGCACCGACATTTCGTCTGGTACAGGCAGGAGGAAGGTCAGGACTGTGAGGGGGTGAGGAGGCCAAAGTTCAGCCCAACTGCAGCCAGTAAACAACCATCTCTAAGCCATCCACCCCGTAATCACGCCACTTAGTGTGCGGGGCTGCGCATAATCTAAACTACGAGTGTGGAGCCGAGGTTATAAAAACATCTTGAGATATTTGTCACAGCTGTAACTTAACTCATTTTCTGACAGCATGCCATATGGAGAGAGGGTGCGAGACTAGCACACAGCGGAGGCTTCATCTGTTTAAATAGATAAATCTGTGAAACTCCACGCCACACTCTTGGGAGTGACAGCTTTTTTGGCGCATTAAGGGGCTCGCGAGCGAGAACATATCTTAAATGCTATTTGACCATTTGATCTTGGGTCACATGGTGGCCTGTTTATCCAGAGTGTCTGATGTCAAGGTTTGGCAGGAGATGAGAAGTGTGCATGCCAGTGGAGTTGAGTGTTAATGACTAGAGCTCAGGTGTTGGTTTGGGAGCAGTAGTTTGGTGTGACTTTCCCCTCTTGATTTAAACAGCCGAAGGAGTTAAGTATAGTACACATAAACAAACGTCTACATAAGAAAACTGCAGTTACTTACTGATGTATACAGGTAGCCTTCACTGTTCATGGCCAGGTACAGTTTGGTCTGAACTCCCTGGATAGCCACCACTCGCAAGCCCACCGGGATGAGGTTGAACATGGCTGTATAGAAAACAAAGAAAAGTCAAAATTATATTTGCAAACATTTATTGCATAAGCTAATAAATATATGTGTGATGTTAGAGGGAGTGAGAATGAAGCAAACCTGGAGGTTTTATGTTATAACTACATGGGCTGAGTTTATGTGAAGTGTTCACATACAAGGCAAACTTTTGCACAGCTTCCTGAAACTAATAAAGTGTCATCCAGTGACAGGCATAATGCAAAAATGCAAGCAGCATGAGTCTGAGAATGCAGATGTGCACGCTTACGTTTCTCATCAGCATCATGTCAGCCGTGCTGACATTCTGTCCACTCACATACACTTCATCAACACAGCGTCAGACTCGCCAGAATCAGCAAAGATCACTTACACTCCAGTACAAACTCCCTGAAAATACTTCAGCAACTCTGTAGAATAATTCACAAAAAACGTCAGCCAGAACATCTTAGCAAACGCCTAGCAACCACTCAGAACACACAAAAAATTGGCTAGCATCCATCTGATGGTCTTCATCTATTAGTGTGACAACTGTACGGACTGTAAAAACTTCAATTGAAGTTTACCCAACTACATGAAGTAAAGTTTTAATTTTCCTCAACCACACAGCCTTGATTATATAAGAAAAAATCTTTTTTTTTTACCTATAAGATTCTGAAACATTTTTAGTAGAAAATTTTAAAATATTACATTTAACATTACAGTGTTGCTACTGTTAACTAAAAGAAATATTTATTTGGTTAACTGAAATCAAGCTGAAATCAAATACAAAAAAAAAACATACACAACAGTATAGAAATGTTAAGAAATGGAAACTAACTGAAAATAAGCTGTAGTATTAAATATTCTAGTACTAAAATAACTAAATAAATAACTTAAACTGAAATGAAAAAAGGCCAATTATATATATATAGAGAGAGAGAGAGAGAGGGAGAGACTCAAAAGTAAGAGGTCAGTAAGAAGTCTTTTCTGTTCATTAAGTCTGTTTATTTGATTAAAAATACAGAAAAAAACTAATACTGTGAAATATCACTGCAAGTTAAAATAGTTTATTTCTGTGATGTAAAGCTGAATTTTCAGCATCATTAATCAGCACCACAGGATCCTTCAGAAATCATTTTAATATGTTGATTTATTACCAATGTTGGAAACAACTAATATTTTGCATATTAATATTTTTTTTGAACCTGTTATATTTTTTAGGATTCTATGATGAATAAAATGTAAAAAGAACATTTATTTAAAACTGAAATCTTTTGTAACAATATACACTTTTACACTTTGAAAGAAATTAATACTTTTATTCAGCAAGGATGTGTTAAATTGATAAAAAGTGATAGTAACAATTTCTCATTTGAATAAATGCTGTTCTGTAAAATTTTTATTCATCAAAGAATCCTGAAAAAGAATCACAGTTAAAAAAATAATAATAATAATAATAAAAATTAAGCACCACAGCTGTTTCCAACATTAATAATTAGCTTAATGGCTGATGAAAATTCAGTTCAAATTGCATCACTGAGTATATTAAAACAGGAATACTGTTATTTTAAATTGCAATAATATTTCAGTGAAGATATGAAGATATAGTTTCGAATGGCAGTGTATATATAAAAAACAATAACAACAGCACATAATGTTACTAAAACTTAAAATAAAATTAAAATGACAACTGAAAATTAAAAAATGATAATTGAAAATTATAATAGGCATTTTAAATGTAAATGGTTTCATTTTACATGCAGTTACATTTTACTGCATTTTTAACCCTGATCTATTTCCAAGTGCATTACAGTTAGATCCAGTGCATTTTAACCTGACTTATTCTTACCTACACGTGGCAGCATTTCATCTCCCTCCCTGATTCTTGTGCGTTACGTTTTCTCTGAACTGCCGCCTCTTTAACATAGCTCCTCTTTTTCCCTTTCACACGCGCTCTCTTTCTCTCTCTCTGTCTGTTTCACACTTTTCCCTCCGTCTCTTTCACACATTCTCTCTCTGTTGAGCGGAGTTAGTGAGCTGTGCGGGGCTCTGTCTTCCTGGTACCACTGGCTGTGCCAACTGTCCTCACACCTTTGTCCCCCCTGTCACCACGTAAGCCACAAAGCTGACAATCTCTCCCATCCACACAGCCTCTTTCTGCCAGTGGGAAGAGTGAAGCAGCCAGCCAGCCACCCCTGACACCGACAGTATCTGAGGAACATAAGCTTGGGAAGAAAAACAGCACAAGCTTTTTGAAAGAAGAAAAAATAAAAGTGTGAGCCATTTCACTGGTTATGCAACCTAGCTTGATTAAAAAAAAAAAAAAAAAAACAACAAGGAGGAAACAAACTTGCTGTAAAGTAAAAGGGTGCTTTCTTTTTAAGAGTGTGTTAACAGAGAACAATGCTCACTGATCTAGATTAGCAAATTTATACTGCCTTCATGTGACAATCATACAAGATATCAAAGTACAATATTCTGTGTTTTAGGAATATATAATCACATGATCTAAAATATTATCCCTCCTTTGTCTCTTAAAGGGTTATTTACCCCAAATATGAACATTTTTCATCTTTAACTCACACTCATACACTTTTATTCTAAAGATATACAACAGCTTTGTTATGAACTGACCAAAATGTGTCAAAATTCAACAGACTGATCAATTAAACATTTTAATATTAATCACATCTATAATTTTTTAAAGGTTAGTTCACCAAAAATATATATAAAAAATAAAATAAAAAAAATAAAAAATCCTTACTAAATCCTAACTTCAAAATACAAATTAAGTTTTTTTTGTTTGTTTGTTTAATAAAACATGATAAATATCTGTCCCTCCTTTGAAAGTCCATTCCACCAAAACTTTGACACTTTAAAAAGTTCATAATGTCTTATAAAGAGGTATGATCACTTAATATTTTGAACTGAGCTTTTATTCACATAAAACATACATCTCATACACAGAGCACATCAAATCTGTGACCCTGGACCACAAAAACAGTCTAATGTTGCACGGATATATATGTAGCAATAGCCAAAAATTCATTGCATGGGTCAAAATGATTGATTTTTCTTTTACACCAAAGATCAATAGGATATTAAGTAAAGATCATGTTCCATGAAGATATTTTGTAATTTATAATGAATAATATATAATAATTATTAATTAATAATTTATAAATAATTTACTACCATAAATATATAAAAACTTAATTTTTGATTAGTAATATGCATTGCATATTTGATTTGCAAATATGCATTGAAGATCTTCATTTGGACAGCTTTAAAGGTGATTTTCTCAATATTTAGATTTTTTTTTTTTTGGCATTCCATAGTTGTATCTTGGCCAAATATTATCCTATCCTTACATCAAACCATACATCAATGGTTATTTATTCAGCTTTCAGATGATGTACAAATATAAATATTTTACAAAATTGACCATAATGACTGGTTTTGTGGTCCAGGGACAAATATAGTAAATGGAAATCTCAAACATGCATGCTTAAAGTTGAACTTAAGTCTTATGAGTTTGGAGCGAAATGGTGACTGAAGACAGCTTTTATTTTTAGGTAAACTATCCCTTTAAAATGAAAATATTACACGTTCTCATCTCCTTTCAAATAATCTGGGTGAGCAAATTTGGGTGAACTATCCCTTTAACTCAATCTACGGCCTTCCTTCCTCACTCTCCAGAGAGAACATAAACAGAAACCTCTTCTGCCTTTCATCATAAACATGAGAGCTCTTGATTAATATTTCTTATTTCCAGCAGAGCTCAATCGATGGCCATGTTGCTATTTTACACAGCAGTCCGGAGTGATCTCCATCCTGTCTAATCCAACATCAAGGCCCTTCCTCTCCCCTCTGAACCCCTCTGACACCAGCCAGGTCCACCTGTAGAGATCTGTTCTCTTCCTGCTATGTGGTCTACGGCCACTGACTCACATGAAGAGTTTTTAGCAGATGCTTTAATGAGCTATTGATTATATTTGCATGATAAGATGATAATATGTTTTTCATATCTTCATTCACACACATGAGCAGTGATGATGAGCGGACCTCATTTCAGAGGGATTACCAGAGCTTGGTCGCTGGGGGTTGTGGAGAGGAGACTCAATTACTCACACCTAATAGAGCACCTGAGCACAGAGATCTTGGAAGATCAAGAGGGCATGATAATCATCTCTACAAAAAGCCCAATATAACAGGCATCAGAATTCAGTAAAGAGTCTACCCTTCAGCACCAATCACTGAAAAACATGGGTAAGAAGACTTTCTGTTCACTTAGTATAACATATAAAGGATTAGTTCAGCCAAAAATGAAAACTGTCATTATTTACTTCATCAAAACTTTACTTCAAAAAAAAAAAAAAAAAAAAAAAAAAAAAAAAAACCTTCATTTTCCCTCCTCTGTAAAAAGCTATGCAATTAAATACAACAACAAATAATGGGGACTACAGATTTCTAGCTTTAAAAAGGACACAAAACACTATAAAATGTCACACAAGTAGTCCGATGTCATAATTTTAATCAATGGCATTTTTTCCACCAATAATAACGAGTTGATAAAACAAAAACTCGTTTTGAATGACAAAATCTATGACAAAAATCGACTGACATTTTTGTCATCAAATATTTGGGAAGCGATTCATTCAGAACGAATCTGCTGCATGGTTAGGAGGTTAGATGCGTACATTTGAACTGTATCATAGCCTCTATCTGGTGACACATAAGCTAGCTTACATTTCAGGGCTCTACAATTACTTTTCTTTTTAGGAGCACTTAAAAAACTTAGGAGCACAGTCATAATTTCAGGAGCACCTTCTAATCAATAATCAGAAAATCTGATCAAAAATTTGCCTTTCCATTACGAGGTGATATTTTACTCCTTACAGTGATTTACATGGGAATTTTGTTTTTACCTTTGTAATGGCATTTTTCTAACTTTATTACAAGTATTCCATCTTTTATGTCAGATTTTAAAAATATATACATATATATTTATAAGCTTTTTTTAAATTTCTTATTAAAACAACAGAATAAGAACAAGTAGAATAAGTTTAATATGTTTAATGAGGGTCAGAGGTGGCATGAGTGCCATTGAGATTAATGTTTTAAATATGCAATTTTAAACACAGAAATATTAAATGATTTAAATAACTGAAAAGACACTATAAACTGAAACTAAAACTGCCAGTAGTTGGCGACAAGTCGCTGATTTAATTATTGAATCATTAATTCATTTGATTCATTTGAATGACTGATTCATTCATGAATAAAGCAAGTGACTGTCTTTATGAATGGGAAATTGAATCATTGACTCACTAGATTTGTTTAAAAATGCACTGTGTTTGAATTAAGATGCGCTGCGCTCCAGTTGTGACTTGTTTCTATTATTTTTGACGACGAAATAGAGCAAAATCAGGCAATGGCATTATACTCAATGTAAGTCACTTGATATTAACTTCTTGTTTATTTAACCGTTGTATTAAATCAATATCTTATTTAGAAACTCCCTTAAAAACCTAAAAGCTGTCACTCATCTTAGTTCATCTCGATTTCACAAAGTTCTATTATAATCAACGAAGCTCTCTACACTGCACAATTAATCAACAATTACAATTTGGTTACGTCTCAAGTGAACATAAACAGTTGGGAGAATACCGGACGTGTACCAGTACACTGCATCTGTGCATTTGGTTTTAAAGGGACAGCAGCCTAATTTAGTAGTTTTCTGTGGCACTGATGTTAATCAAGCAACAAAAGAAAGATAGACACTCACTTACTGCTCTTGACTGAATCACTTAAGTAGCCCTAATAAAGATTAATCTAAATTTATATAAATAAATGTGTCTGCTTGAAATGAAGAATGATCTAAACAAGTTTTTATAAAGAATGCATAATTAGCTTATATAACCATTGACATTTCATTGAAAAGAAAACCATGTTATTGTTTCTTTATGAGAAGTGATTTGATTTAATTTTAATATAAAGGCATGTTGCGTGTCACAGCAGTTAAATCTGTGTCTATCATGATAAAACCTTAATATCAAACCTATACAAAGAGTTCCATCCACTTCAAATGTTGACTACTGTAAATCAAAATTTTGCTGTCAAAATTAACACTGTAGTCCACATAACTTTTTTTTCTTAAGTTTCATAGTACTTTTTCTTCTACAGTTATATGAAAGCTCTGTGACAAACAGAACAAATTTTAAATCAAAATTTAACACACTGATCAACAAATTTAAATATTATGTAATTATGTAAAATATTAAAATATTATGTAATCTATTTATGTATTTCTAAAGGGTTAGTTCACCCAAAAATAAAACCAAAAAATTTATGCTTCAAGAAGTTTATAAAGCAATGCAATCCATATGAAATGAGCAGTTTAATCACAACAGCTTTAAAGAACAGATTTAATTTAGACTTATTAATACAGAAATATCAGTGCACAAACATAAACCTCATAAAATCTGGTAAAAGGAGAAAATCGCCTTTAAAGTTGTCAAAATGTAGTCCTTAGCAATGCATATTACTAATCAAAAATTATGTTTTGATATATTTATGGTAGGAAATTTACAAAATATCTTCATGGAACATGATCTTTACTTAAAAGATAAAAAAAATCTATAATTTTGACCCATACAATGTATTTTTGGCTATTGCTACAGATAAACCCGTGCTATTTAAGACTGGTTTTGTGGTCCAGGGTCACATTTTTGATGTGCTCTGTGTATGAGATGTATGTTTTATGTGAATAAAAGCTCAAATGTGCTTGTTTGATGTTTGTTTGTTTTTTGCATTTTTGTGTACATAAAGCAAGTATAGCTGAGTTTGTCATGCTTAAGCTGTCAAGTTTCATTACAAACACCTTTTTTTGTCTCTCAACGATGAAAAACGTCTTATGGTTTTGGAACGACATGAGGGTGGGTAAACAATGGCAGTATTATCATTCCCTTTAAATATTACTAAAGGATCTTGGATGTTTCAATTCTGGTAGTTCTTATGGATGCCTGGATAAACCTCTGTACAGTAAAACTAGGTAAACTTTCATTGCTTATTTAGACAAACATTCCAACATTTTATTCAGATGCTAACATTTTAGTTTATTATATCTGGAGCTAAATCAAACTGATTAGAATATGACTGTGACTGACTGACTGAAAAACACATCAGCCCACTCTTCAGACACAAGACGGGTTAACAGAGATAAAACCTAATGTTGACGGAGAGAAAGGCCTCCTGCCAAGACACATTGATTAGGAATTGAATTAAGCTCTAAAACTCTGCACAAAGAGACATAATCCAATAGAGCAGCCATACCTGACATTTACTACCCAGAATGAGCTTTTGTCTTGTTCCTCCAAGAGCTCATCACAGTCAGACTTGAGATGGAAAGGCTGATTTTCAATAAGGCCTTTATCATTAAATGTCTGCTTCTCGACCTCCTTGATCTGCCCAATTTCATTTCATCTAATAAAATCTATGTGATTCTATCATTATCAAATAGGAATGGGACCTTCTCATTTTGTCTGTCATTCTAACATAGATGGACATAAACAATAAAACATAATCATTTATAGATTTTAGTGTGTTTTTGCCTGAATTTTCCTGTCAAGCCTACAATCTTTGAGAGCTTGACTTCAGGGCAAAAAACACTTAAAAACTGGCACTAATGTCATATTTATGGGATATAAGCAAAACATTATGTAATATTTTAACCTTAACATGCTCAGCTCACAATCAGAAGCGCAATGAGCATCAGTTAAGGTAAGAGATGCACATCTAAAGAGTAAAGAGAGGATTGGAGCAGACCCTCATCCCTATCAAACACACACACACCAAGAGGAGAGCCAAGAGGACTGCACTGCCGTCGCTATGGAGACAAGGGCACCAAGCTCCTAACAATTCTATTTTTGTAGCATGAGAGATAGAAGCTCCCTGTTTTCCCACTTCTCCGCTCCAGCAACAGCTTTTCATTCTCTCCACAAAATAAGGGAGTGTGGTGGGAAAAGCAGGTCAGCTATTATGCAATCTCACCCCTATATAACTCATTCTACCTCAGTCAATCACGCAGGAGAAGAACACAAACAAGAAAATAAACAAGCGGACCGGCCAGCCGCACCAGTGGCGCAGATTCAACAAGAACGCTCAAGTCAAACAACCGCTATTTAAATTCAAGTAGGGGGTGTTATTTCAATTAGCACGGCTCTTCATGTTAAACATTGTTTATGTGCGCTAGATACAAATTTATGTTAATTTAGATGAGCTTGATGGATGCGAGGATTTGGAGACTCGAGTGATCACAGTGCCAAATGACTCCGTTCACCACAAACTCATTTGCTCGATATGAGCGTCATCTTCACCCAATGACTAATTGAATAGAGTCAAGCTAATTTACAGGGCCTAGAATGCCACAGACACTTAGCGTCAGTGAGATATAGCACATATTAAATTAGAGCCCTGCCAACCAGCCAGCCGGCTCCATATACGCAGCATAGCTCAAGCACTGACTGGGTGACGCCGCACTTGCCTACGGAATAAATAATTCACACTTGCAGGTGCCTAGTCAGATGACTTCAAATGACACTAAATAATCTTTGGTCGTAAGGGACAAAAAAAAGTTGTTTTGCAGGCACTATGGACATCTGCCTAAAAATGTTTCTCTTGTACTTGGACTTGAATGTGCTCTCTGAAGAATTGTTTTCTAACAGCCAGCGACCACTTCTGCTACATTTTCCATTTCAGGATAATACAGAACTAAGTTTCTTGACTCTTGTGACCAATCCCAGAACTGTAAAGGTATTAAAAAGTGACAAGAAAAGCTGAAGCTGTCTATAAGTGTCGGTATGAGACAGAAATGCAGTCTGAAGGAGCAGCTGCCCAGGAAACAATAACAGCAGCAGCTGTCACTGAAATATGAGCAGACACACAGTGTCCCTGAAAAAGCATTTGGACACTTAAGTTGCACTTAAAAATGTCTGGATGTCATTGCATTTGATGCAACATATCAAACCAAGGCATCTGCAAACAAATGATGCAAGACTAGAACTAACCTTACAGTACTTTTCGGAGGCATTTTTGCAATTACTTTTTTACCAACTGGTCTTGAGGAAGCTTTTAAGGAAAGTATGAAGTCTAAAGTTTAAACCATATATTTATTGCTGTTCCATTTGAAGCCTAAAAAACCTGTTTGAAAAGTTGAACCACTTGACATTTTGTTATATAACGCATGTAACATTCATTCATCAAAGTGCGCTTTTGGGGGCTACTGTATCAGTCTACTATTCTAGCACTTCCTTATTTCCAACTTTGAACCTCAGGACATGTCTTGACAGGTGAAAATTTGAGAACAAATTCTAAAAGACGCCAGCTGACTTACTGAAACCACTGTCCTCCTCTTTAGTGCCGTCGATGGTTCCATCTGCTTGGAGCTGCAAATGAAAGCCCTGTCGACTGTACAGCTTTGTTACGATCCCCTTCAGCTGGGGCTCTGCAAAGAGACAGAAGGTAGAGAGAGAGAACGAGAGAAAAAGACAGGGTTAAACAGGCATTGCCATAGTGAAAGTGTTGGTGCTATAAAGCTCGTGGCTTAGCAAGAGCTTTCCATGGTCTACAGATTTGAGCTTGCATTACAAACAAGATATCAGACCACACTGACAGAAGAACAGGGACAAAAAAATAATAAATAAATAAAATCTCTACACATGGGTATAGTCACCAGAGCCACCACATAGAATATCAGTGAGAGCTGCAATTTGCAAAGAAACTGCAGTCTGCTGGCTATTATGAGAATTTATGTAAATATGTAGATGCAGAGAGCCATATCACCTTACTTGGGTCTGATATGCATGACTGGAACTAAGAAGCACTTCTATACAGGACAGCTCTCCTGTGCAAAATAGCAGATTGCATCAGCAGATCTGTATTTAATAAGGCTTAGTGAGTTGGTGGATCATGCTATTAACACTGATTAACTTTCATTTATCATAGGAGATTAAAAAAAATGTGTGGATATTAGGTTACATCTTATAATACAACTATTTAAAATGGAAAACGTACACTAATTTCCCCTGAAAATTTCAAATAAGCCTATTTGATATCAATTCAGAATAAACCTAAATACATTATACAGATGCATTAATATCGCACAGTGTAGATACATTACAACTGCCTGAATAAAAAAACAAGCATAGATTTTATTTTTAAGGCATCACTGATCAACATATTACATGGATACAGAAATATGCTTAGGTTCATGGAAGCACATTCAAGTGCGTGTTGATCCATGTGTATCTGTAAACAAGGTTGTTAGGCAAGAGGCTGTTTAATGAAGACCGAATCACTGCTGCAAACAACTGCCACTCTACACACACAAACTTCCACACTTCTGCTTAGGTGTCACATAAGGGTTATGTAAGATGCTGTCTGGGGAGGGAGGCAAGGTAATTGGAACTATGACAAGCTTGTAAGTAAACAGTTGTGCTGAATGCCTGTGTGGGATAGATGGATAGATAGATAGACAGATAGATAGATACTTTACAATTTAAAAAATACTAATACAGATTTCTGAGCGAAATATGATCTGTCTTGCTGCTTATGGAGAAATTGTAAACTACAGATCATCCACACAAAGTCTGACCACCCTCAGATCATAACAATATGAATAAGGAGTTACATTAAATAATTATTTGACTTGAAGTCACTTTCTGTAAAGAAACTGTAGTTACTACAATAATCAAAATCATTGAAAAGACAGAAAAAAATCATAACAGCAGATTTTGCTGCAGAATATCTATATGGTCCACTGTGTGAGACTGAATCTCCAGAGACTCATCTAGCTTGCTAGTTAGCTGTTGTCCAAAAATGTGTCAAACAATATCCTGCTTAGTTTGCTTTCTATTGTCCTTCTGTCTCTGAAGGGAATAAACCCACTAGAGAGCTGACACTAAATCACTATCAACCTCATTGCAACACAATATCTGCAGAATAACAGAAGTTTCATACAGTTTTATGTCTTTTTCCCTTCACAAATGATTTGTGACCCTGGACCACAAAACCAGTTGTAAGTAGCACGGGTATATTTATAGCAATAGCCAACAACACATTGTATGGGTCAAAAATCTATAAGAGTATAGATTTTTCTTTTATGCCAAAAATCATTAGGATATTAAGTAAAGATTATGGTTATTTCTGACCATAAATATATCAAACCCTAATTTTTTATTAGTTATGCATTGCTAAGAACTTCCTTTGGACAACTTTAAAGGTGATTTTATCAATATTTTAGATTTTTTTGCACCCTCAGATTCCAGATTTTCAAATAGCTGTATCTTGATTTCAAAAAAATGACTTTTATGACTGTTTTTGTGGTCCTGGGTCACGTTTGGTCAATATGCCTTAAAAGTTCAATAAGGTCGTGTAACTGAGTTTGAATGAGATCCCACTATGAAGTGTGAAAGCACATGCTGGCTGACTTTTAAAAACGGCGTCCTGCTTTATAGACATGGCAAGCACTTGCAACATTTTACATTTTTAAAAGTACAGAAACAAATGGATTGATGATCGATGTTGTTACACACACAATAGCCACATTAAGTCGTTAAGACCCTAAAACACAGTAAACATCAGACCTGGCCGTCTCCTCCTGCGCTTTTTGGAGCCGAAAAGCTTGACTCTGGAGAAGACACTGAGTCGACTGGGTTTCTCGCATGTTCCTTTGGTTTTGTTCGGACTGCTCACGCAGCGGCAGGCGTTTGATTTCTCACGCTCCCTTGCCTGCCTCTTCTGCCGAATAAGGGAGCTGGCGATCGCCGCAGCCATGGCCAGTTTGACGGTGCGACACCCAAAACTTTCAGCGGACACAATCCGTTTCCCCACCTCCTTCCTCCACGACACGATTTCTTCAGGGAAATCTTTCACTTGACAGCTCACATCCAAGTCTTTATACACCAGTCACCGCCATTGTTCGTTAATGAGAATGACAGACCGATGGAAAGGAGTTGTAAACTAATAAAGCTTTAACGCAAAACACAATTATGTAGGTGACGGTACGCGCATCTCTCCAACGCTCATTTTCTTCGGAGATAAAGTCCTCGAACGGCTTTGCATTCAACTGGCTGCAGCCTTACCGCATCTGTCTCCAGATAATGTCACTATCTGGCCATTTCGACTAATAACGGAGAAGATGTTCCTCCAGACACCGAGCACACGTTTCGCAGCATCCCACAAAGCAGTCAGTCACAGCACACTGAACAGAGCCATGTGAGAGAAACACCTGTTAGCGAGCGTACGAGCGCGATTCAGCACTCTTGGGTGAGCGCTTTGTGCGTGTGGGTGTGTGAACGAGAGAGTGAGTTTGTTTTTCTGTTAATCTTCTGAAACCCTTTGTAATGTAGATACGGATAACTGCAACGAGGGCGACAAGATACTCGCAGCTAAATCATGTAAACCGCTCAACGGAGGACAAAAAGTGTTTGTGGTATCTGACTGCAAGTGCGTAAGTCATCTCTACGAATCGATTCTTTCGAGCAGTTCTTTCAAAGAACCGATTAAAACGAGTCAGGGATTCTTTTACGTCATGGCGTAATTACGTTTATTGTTTAAATATGGGTGTTTACTGAAATTTCGTCTGTTACAACATAATAATTTATTAAATAGACATTTAACATCATTTCGCTAAAGTAAAAAAAGCAAATCTAAACTTAATAGCAAATTCTCTTATCAACTCACTCAGTTCTTTTTTATTGCAAATCTAACATAGCCTATCTGAAAGAAACTAGACTGTAATCCCATTGATATTAAACTGTATTATCTCATATTAAATTGTGTTATTCGATTAAATTACTGAAACGTATGCTAATAGGCCTATATTTGTGACCTGGACCACAAAAACAGCAGTGTTGGTCAGGTTACTTTGAAAATTAAATAGGTTACAGATTACAAGTTACCCTACTTAAAATTTAATAAGCATTGTATCTATTTCAATTACTTTGTTAAAGTAATGTACATTTGATTACGAACATTACGTACATATTTCGAAATATTTTTCTACATTTTTCTAAACTGTTTTCATACTAACAATGCCTTGGGGGGGAAACAGTTAATTTAAAAAATAAAGCATATAAATAAACCAAAATAGGAAAAAAGACATTTGTCAAATAAAATCCCGAAACATTGGTGTCGCATATTTTAACGCAGTCAATGCAATTTTGGGAAGAAATCAATAAAATCTGTATGTGTCTGAAAATATTCAGATGTTAAAAAGTTAAAAAAATTTAAAAAGTTAAAATTTTCACAAGTAACTGTAATTTTATTACACATTTTTTTCTCAGTAACTGTAACAGATTAGTTACATTTACTTTGTAATTAAATTACGGAATTCTGTTACGTGTAACACTCTTCATAAGGGTCAATTTAAATTAATTAAAAATAGAGATTTATGCTTTCATCTGAAAGCTGAATAAATAAGCTTTCCATTAATGTATGGTTTGTTGGGATAGGGTTATATTTGGCCAAAATACATCTATTCGAAAATCTGGAATCTGAGGGTGCAAAAAAAAAAGAAAAAAAAAAAAAAAAAAAAAAAAAAAATCAAAATATAGAGAAAATCGACTTTAAAGTTGAAGTTCTTAGCAATGCATATTACCAATCAAAAATTAAGTTTTGATATATTTATGGTAGGGAATTTACAAAACATCTTCATGGAATATAATAATATCCTAATGATTTTTCTAATGAAAAATCGATCATTTTGACCCATACAATATATTTTTGGGCTATTTCTACAAATATTCCCGTGTGGTCCAGGATCACATTTGTGTTATGTACTTAATTAAAATGTTAATCTAGTTGCACATCTGACATGTTCGAAAGACGCTTCTCGGTTCAGTGAGTCAGTGGTTAACTGGAAATCGCTGTGACTGATTCAAAATCGGTCAACTGAATCGATTCACTGAAATAATCAAACTTGGACGATTCGAACATCGCTAGTTCGTGAACCT
This sequence comes from Labeo rohita, assembly GCF_022985175.1. Lineage (NCBI taxonomy): Eukaryota > Metazoa > Chordata > Actinopteri > Cypriniformes > Cyprinidae > Labeo > Labeo rohita. Next base: position 8,564,109 of record NC_066882.1, read on the forward strand.
CTGAAACCACAGAGCTGTTTTGGGGCGGTGAACGAAGAGTGGAACAACAAAACAAAAATTTAAATGTTGTTGTGATTAAAGCTAAAAAAATAGATCCTGAAAGTCTGAGTATCCTTCAGTGTGAACGGCGAGCTGCGTAAAGAGCGCGACTGATCAATTTCTAACAGGGACACAAATCTATCGCGCTGCCTCTCCCTTTAGAGACTCGCGGGAGACGGTGACACACACACAAATGTGACAGCTGCAAGTAAACTGAAGCTCTTGAAGCTTTATAATGTTTATACAGTTACATAGTCGAGCATAATGTGCTAGTCATGTGCTATATTTCTTTTCCAAAACATAACGGATCGCGTGGAAACAACAGAGTTGCGATGTCCTGATTGGAGGAGTGTTGGTTGCCATGGCAGTGAGTTTCCCGCATGCGTGGCAAAAGCGCAATTGTCTTTTGGCCCACTCATAATAACATGCATTAATATGCATATTAATATTTGCACTGTATAATTTTTATGAATAATAAATAAAAAACTGTTGTAACATTGCTTCAATCTGAGATGTACGATGCATATTAAAAATATAGTTAAAATTGATTTTTTAACCTGCTTTACCTGTTTTGAAACAGATAGGCTACTTATTTAATTAGACCAAAAACATTGCAATTGCACTGATCAGTTAGATTCAAACAATCTTTTCAAAAACAGCCATATCAAAGAAAATCACGTTAAACGACTGACCGTAAGACGCCTCACACTCAACATCCTCAACTATTATCGATCTCAACCTTTCAGGCTCCTGCCCTGTGGTCATTCAACAGCAGAGTGCCTTACAGAATATTATACGCTCATCAATAGCGCCATCTACTGTACAATAATAAAATTATAAGACGCAATAACGAGTCAACTACAGGATTGGACGGAACTCAAACATCAGATCTGCCTAAAATGTTACGGATGAAAAAAAAGAACAAACAAACAGATCATAATGTATTGATTCAGTAATTCAAAGTTACTCTGAAAATTAAATGACAGAAAATACTTTATCCCTTTCTCATGCCAGTAATAGGCATTTTTAGTTAAGCTGAACATCCGTGGATTCTCTGAGTTGCGCAAATGATTCAGTCCACATAAATGCCACTTTAATATTTAATTAAGGTGAGTATGAGAAATGCTCTTGAAATTAAAATTCGTAAACTTTATAAACAGCTTAATGATAAAACACGGGATTAAGACATACAAAGAGAACGAAGAATTAATTAATAAAACAAAAATGCAATAACATTAGGATAACACGCATCTTTATCTGCAGTTCAGCACCTCGGACAGCACCACAAACTGACAGCCCAGAGAAAAGTTAGACAAAACAAATCAACAGAAGCCCAAAACAAGTAATACACAATGAATTCAGGAAGTCATTTTCAATACTTTAGTATACAATTCTAAATATTCCTTAAAATCAAAGAACAAAAAAAGTGAAGAAAATCCTTACCTGATGTTGATTTTCTAAGAGGAAATGTCATATTTAGCAATTAAATAGTAGAAAGAACAAAGCAGGGAGACAGCGGTGATTCACTGCAAGCAGGATGATGTTTTCAAAGTTTTAACCATACTAAAGGAAATCCTAATGGAACAGTCGAGAGGCCATCAAGGCGGGGCCAGCTGCATTCAGAAATCATTAATGGACATTAGTGACTAGCCATTACGACTTCTAAAGCGGTCATTAAAGATTCATTGGGAAGCGCTGTTGATCCGGCAAACACAGGGCGTGTGTTCACTAAACTGCAGTGCTCTGGGTCAAAATTGCAGGGAGAAAATCGAACATTGTACTTCCTACTAGAGCAGAGCTTTCGTTCCTCTCACGTTACAAAGAAAAGGCTGTAAAGTGATCCTTTAATGCGTCGCGTAAACCAGTTATACCAGACCTTCCATTCTCCACTCAGAAGCATCAACGAGCATCTGCAGATATACAGCAAACATTAGCTGTGCTTTTCCCTGCTGTTGTTCTCAAAGCGTTTGACAGATTCAACAAGGATCTAAGCATCCACACAAAAGAGATTCAACACAATCCTTTTAATAAAAACAACTGTAAAAGCTGCCAGTGGTCCAGTAAATTTTCACAACTTTGACAAAACTATTTAAAATACAGAAATAGCAGAATGAACTTCAATATCAATTCCATTCCATTAATAGCAGTCTGAAGTTTTAAAACACACAAGGATTGTATAATTATAAGCAAGAGCAAATGAACTACTTTTTAAAGAATTCTCTTCTGCTCACCAAGCCTGCATTTATTTTGATCCAAAATACAGCAAAAGCAGTAATATTGTGAAATATTTTTACTATTTAAAATGACTTAATGCTTTCTATTTGAATACATTTTAAAATATAATTTATTCCTGTGCTCAAAGCTACATTTTCAGCATCATTTCATACATTCAGAAATCATTCCAATATGCTGATTTGCTGTTCAAGAAACATTTTATTATGATTATTATTATTTTTATTATTATTATTATTATTGTTGTTGTTGTTGTTATTATCAATATTTAAAACAGTTAAGTAATTTATTTTAGGATTCTTTGATAAATAGAAAGATCCAAAGATCAGCATTTATCTGAAATAAAAAACTTTTGTAACATTATACACTATACCATTCAAAAGCTTGGAGCCAATTTAGTTTTTTTTTTTTGGAAAATAAATTCTAGAAATTAATACTGTTATTTAGCAAGGATGCTTTAAATGGATCAAAAGTGATGATAAAGACATTTATAATGTTACAAAATATTTCTGTTTTAAATGCTGTTCTTCTGAGCTTAATAATAATAATAATTGTTTTTGAGCAGAAAATCAGAATATTATAATTATCATGTGACTGGAAGTAATGATGCTAAAAATTCAGCTTTAGAATCACAAGAATAAATTACATTTTAAAATATATTCAAATAATAAACAGCTATTTTAAATAGTAAAAATATGTACTATTTACTATATAAAATTTACTGTTTTTGCTGTACTTTAGATCAGATAAATGTTTAGTGAGCAGAAGAGACTTCTTTAAAAAACATGAAAAATCTTACTGTTCAATAACTTTTAATTGGAAGTGTATTTAGACAGAACAAAATAATCAGCCTTTGATTGTCACAAAACAATCCAATATAACAATGGAAGTGGAAAATGTTAAATGAGGCAGATCTCAGGTGATTCTTTAAAACATCATTGGAAGAGAAACTAACAAACAATCATTTCTGACCTTCGACCACACCTTAATTTCAAGTGTATTAATGAAGGCATCAGCATCTTTTATGCCAAAAAAAGGGTTTATAAAAACTGTTTGTAAAATATAACAAAAGATCCACTGTCCAGATGTACACAAGATGCTTTTCCAACAATCATGTTGTTTAAACTAAGGATTTGATGGTGGAGGGATCTACAGCATCACACACTCACTATATTCACTCCAAATAACATTACTGCCTGTCAGACAAGTTTACTTTATTGCATCTACTGCCACACACCATTATGGTTAACTGTGAATAGTCCATGCTTATACTGTAGGCAAGTAATGTTGTATGGTTAATCTTACACTATGTGTCCCTTCCATAAGGTTTTTTTTTTTTTTTTTTCTTAAATATAACTTTTCTATGGAGCCCAATCCATACAAGATCTGAATATTTATTAAAAGTAAAGCAATAGAGAATGAACGCTTCATAAATCACAGCCTCAAAAGTGTTTATGAATGACTTGTCCACTAGATGGCGCAAGCAAATCACATTTATGAAGCTGTCTAGTCAATCCATGCCTCTTACAATTGTCTGATAGTTCATATATAACTACTACTGATAATTAGACTAGATTAATATAAGCTATATAAGCTAAATTACAATTACCTTTTTATAATGTTGAAAATTTTCCAGTTTCAATATTTAGACATTTAATGGAACTTCACACTTTACTATTTAGAGGTCAAAATGGCATATTTTTCCACAACATAGATTGTAAGATCAATAGAGTGCTACAGGAATTTTTGTAGTGCCAAAATCTGAAAATGGGTTTGCATTTTAGCATTTCCAGTTTCATCAACCTGAAGTCAATAAGTGTTATGCTAAATGCCTGAAATACACAAGCTCAAGACATTTTCCCTTATAAATGACTTGAAAAAGGCAGTGGCTAAATGGGACTACTGAGGGTTAGTTCACCCAAAAACAAAAATGTTGTTGTTAATTACTTTAATTTTTGTTCTGGAAGTGAACTTCTCCTTTAAACTCCGAAAGTGTTGTCATACAATTAATAAATTTCAGAAACATTGCATTCATTTGTGAAAATTATATATATATATTTAAAAAAAAAAAAACCATGTATAAATCATAAACTTGGCAATAATTTAAAAGCCAATGCAAAAAAAAAAAAAAAAAAAAAAAAAAAAACACTAGGGTGATGCAAACTTCTCTCAGTTGATCTACAAAAATGCCTCATTGCTGCAGCACTAAGAAAGTACACTGATGTGGCAACAAATGTATATATATTTCAAATTATGTTTTTTCCGTTTTAATCTTTCCGGATTCCGTTTTTTTCCATTTTAATTTTTCTCAACTCCTTTTTAATGGCAAATAAACTTTTATTAAGCAATTAAAATCATGAAACGTATACAATTTCACATCAATTTAATAAAGGTTTAACAAAAATGACATGTTTAGGGCCCTATGAAATGTTTTATTTTTCTCACCATGTTTTATTGTTATCAAATTCTGTTTTAGCATGTCTAATTATTCAAATTTATTCTTAAAATAGCCTTAAAAAAGGTTTTTTTTTTACCCTCAGAAATTCTAAGTTGTGTATTTAAAATGTTCTGGTTATCAAATGAAGGCATAAAACATTAATTTAATTTATCTTTTAATTATTGAAAAAATTAAGCTAACTTTTTTTTACTATTTTACTATTAAGGGGAATTTACTATTAAAATTAAAACATGGATGACATGTGTGATTATACCCTATAAAATAATGTTTGTTTCAGTTTAGTAGTAGTAGTAATAGTAAATATATTTCAGGCACAGTGTCTTCAAGTATAACCGTTTTTTTATTTTGACGGGTTGCCGTGTCTACCTTTACATTTCTGTGTATATGATATGACGATAATTTTCCTAAAATTGAATGGTCAAATGCTGAAATTACTGTGAGCGTCACACGCACGTCAGTGTGTGTAGTAAACAAAACTGCTTGTCTGCTCCATTCATTAAAATCATAGAACCTACAGGATTCACATTTAAATGGTATTTTTGCGGCGTAATATTTACAGATACTAGTCCATATTGCGGTTTGATTTAAGTGTAATGACTTACTTTTGATTAATTCATTCAAACTTTGAAAAATTCCGTAACATTCCACGTTATTCAGTAATTTCCGGTCTCTGAAGATCGCCATATAGCAACAGAAAAGACACTGCTATTTAGCACCAACCATAAAGTGAAGACAAAAGGCACACTAGAAGTCTGATCAGAAGGCGTAAACAGCATGATGATTATGATTATGGATTATAGGAGCTTTGATGAAACTGAAGACACTGCTGCACAATTAGTGCAGCTGCTCTCCTCTAACTACTAACAGACATTACACACTGAACATTACCTATGCTGGTTTTATAACGTCCTCAGGTGGTTCAAAATGCACGATCCACCCCTCGCTAATGGTGTTATAAAGAAGTGCATCTCTAAACCACCTGTGTTTAGTGTTTGTTCTGCATGTTTGAACTGCAGAACCATCTTATGCAAAGCCACATCAGAGGGTTGCGAAAACAAATTCATAACATGCAGCAAATGCCTTGCAGATGAGGAAACGACTACGACAGAGCACCTGTTTTATTACACTCTCTGTGCTATTACAGAGTTGACACACACTCTCACACAACTGATAATTGTGCCAGTTCCTGCTGACACACACAGGCACACAGATGGCCATACTGATCCTCTCTCATTGCCTGGGAACGTTCAGATATCAGCAACATACAGCCTTCTCTTCTTCAAGCACAGCCAGAAACAATGACATCATCCCTCAGAGATGATTGTGAGTGCCTTTAAATCCCACTAGATGGCGCTGTTGTTAACAGACTTTGAGATGCATGGGCAGTTATGAAGAACGAAGAGCCTTTTGACCTCTGCATTCTTATGTTATGTACGTTATGTCTTTAAGACATAACCTGAAAAGTGAAAAGTAGAAGGTGTGTAATATTTAAAACAGATCCATTTTTGATTATAGCTCAGTCTGAGGATTCAAAAGGTAATCACAGAGCATCAATTGGGTGGCACGTCTAAGAGAAACCAACAGAGAATAAACTGAAAATGCCAGGGGGAAAAACAGTGAAGATGAAGTATGTGTTGTCCTAATGTTGCCCAGCAGCCCATGAGGGTTCACAGCATCTTACTGCTGCTAAAAACAGGAGGGCCTTCTGCTGAGCGCTGGCCACTAGCGCCGTGGCAATGGCAGGCGTTGTCATGGAGACAGTGCCTATATCAGTGAGCGTAGTAGATGGGGGAAGGGGAAAATCATCCTCAACCCTCTAAAACCCCCCGTTCCCCCTTTTTTCCCTCTCGTTCTTCACGCACTCTCTTTAACAGCAAAATGGGATTTTCAAATCATGTCCACAACCAGGTTACCTGTCACATGCGGTCTGCTCTGAGCCGCTGATGTAATAAGTGTTAGATGGGGAGAAATAAAATAAAATGTAATTGGAGGAGATAAAAGGGAGAGTTTGGGAAAATAAAATAATAGGGTGGGCCAACAGAATGAGATGGATGGGACATATTTGTCATCATCGAAGGTTATAATAAGGAGAAGATGAATGCAGGGATTGTGAGTGACAGAAAAGAAGAAAGCGCAGCGGAAAAGGATGAATAAGATGAGGATGTACTAATAAAAAACATCATTCCATCAAAGCCTAAATAAATTAACCTTAATGTTTTTTATGTTTGGGGTCTACACTCCTAATAATAAAGGTGCTTTAAAAGGTTCTTCACAGGTTCAGTCAAAGGTTCTTTAAAGAACCATCTCTTTCTTAACTTTTTATAATCCGAAGAACCGTCTTTCACTACAAACAACCTTTGTGAAATTGAATGGTTCTTAGATGTTAAGGTTCTTTATGGAACCATTTAGACAAAAAAGGTTCTTCTATGGCATTGTGAAGCACCTTTATTTGAGTGCATATATTATTTCTAAAAATAAAATATTTAATTGTTCTTGACATTTTGTGCTCATCAAGGCCACATTTATTTAATCAAAAAAAATATTGTGAAATATTATTACAATTCAAAATAACTGGGTTATATTTTGATATATATATATATTTTTTAATGTAATTTATTCCTTTGATGTCAAAGTTGAATTTATCCCAGTCTCAAAAAAAAAAAAAAAAAAAAAAAAAACCTAATAAATTTGTCAGCTTAACATTTTAAGTTACTTGATGTTCATTTAAGTGACAACTGTAATATTGTAGTTGAGTAAACTAAACATTTTAAGTCAGCGGGGTAACAAATTATTTTAAGTTGAAACTTAGTTTTTTTTTTTTTTTACAGTGCATGATCCTTCAGAAATAATTATTCTGATTTGGTGCTCAATAAACATTTCTTATTGTTATCAATGTTAAAAACAGTGCTGTCTAATATTTTTGTGTAAATCATAATATTTTTTTCCCAGGATCTGTGAACAAAATTTATTTGAAATGGAAATATTTTATAATATTATAAATGTCTAAATGTAGAAACTGTCATTTTAATCAATGTAATGCTTCCTTGCTGAATAAATTTTGTCTTTCAGCAAAACAAAGAAAACTTTCAAAACAAAAAAAGTGAAAATTTGTATGTGTATAATTTTATTTTTTTTATTATTATTATTTTAATTAACCTTGCTTAGTATCCAGTGTCACACGGACCTTCAGAAATCGTGATGATCCTTCAGAATTTGTAATATTCTGATTTATTATTATTGTTGAAAACAGTTGTTCTGCTTATTTTTTTCTATTTATTTATTTATTTTGGAAATTGTGATAATTTTGTCAGGATTCTTTGATGAATAAAAAGTTAAAAAGAACAGCATTTAATTAAAATAGAAATATTTTCTAACAATATACACTACCATTCAAAAGTCTGGGGTCAGTACATTTTTATTCTTTCTTTTCTGAAAAGAAATCAATACTTTAATTCAGCAAAGACGTGTTAAATTGATAAAAAAAAAAAAAAAAGCAAATACTTGTATTGCTAGAAAAGATTTATATTTTGAATAAATGCTGTTGTTTTTAACTTTTTATTCGTCAAAAAATCCAAAAAAAAAAAGTATCAAAAAATATTTGCCAGCACAACTGTTGCCAAAATTGATAATTCTAATAACAATTCAGCACATTAGAATGATTTCTGAAGGATCATGTGACACTTAAGACTGGAGTAATTGCTGATGAAAATTCAGCTTTGCATCACAGGAATAAATTTATAAATAAACATTATATACACATACACTTAATGTTAAGTATGTTTTTTTTTTTTTAAATATCCCTAACCCCAACTACATCATTACTGTAATTTTAATTATTTAATTGCACTTGAATCCTTATTATACAGCAGCAGAAACACTCTGTAGTGCTATGTAGGAGAGAAGGATCAGAATGAGAAAGCTAGCAGGGTTGAGCAGTTACATACATCATGAAGTCAACACTGCCCCAATTATCATGCAGTTGTGTCCTCATTAGACCATCAGCTGCATTAGCAGGGGTGAGCAAAAGTCCATCACAAACCAGGCGGCTGATTATTCCACAACAACCAACTACACAACTATGGCTAATTTCATTTTGGACCTCAGGGACTCCCATTTAGCTTGAAGGAAAATTCAATTCACAGACGCATCTCCAGCGCTCTCGGAAACACGCAACGTATAGTTACTGTGCTCAAAGGAATAATGTGTATGCATCAATAATCGGAAGTAGTAACTAAGGTAATTACAGATGGCTGCTCTGTCCACTTCACAGTGTGAGGACACTTTAAGATGTGAAAAAAGATAAAGGAGTCATTCTGACAAGTACTTGAAGTCATCAGCTGACATATGGGTCATGAGAAAAGCTGTGCATTTAAAGCTGGAGTGTGCTATTGGCTTCAGCTAAAAGAATTGCAAAATTAAAGAAAATTCACCCAAAAATGAAACTCCGCTCGCTCTCAAGCCATCTAAGATGTAGATGAGTTTGTTTCTCCATCAGAAGAGTTTAATAATTTAGCATTACATCACTTGCTCACCAATGGATCCCATGCAGTGAATGGGTGCCGTCAGAATTCGAGTCCAAACTGCTGAAAAAAACTTAATAATAATTCAAACATAACACCAGTTCATCAGTTAACTTCAGAAGTGAAAATCTGTGATTGTCAGAAAGAAATCAATTCGAGTAAAAAAAAAAATAATAATAATAATAGAAACAGCAATATTATGGATAGAGGACTTGTATTTTAGCTAGTAGCAACAATTAGAAGTTATAAAGGTCTTAATGATGAATTTGTTTATTGCAAACATGCAGCTTTTCGCTTCTCAAGACATTAATTGATAGACTGAAGTTGTGTGGATTACTGTGACGTTTTTATCAGCTCTCATTCTGACGGCACCCATTCACTACAAAAGATCCATCGGTAAGCTGTGCAGTTCAAGTCTGTTCCAATAAAGAAACAAACTCATCAGTACATTTTCAGTAAAACGGTCATATTTGGGCAAACTATTCGCCTGTTTAGTTTTAAACAGGATTCCTGAAGTATAACGTCATGCAACCACAAAATATGGAAAGTGTTTATAGTGTTGAACAGAATCCGATCTGTTATGTTGTGAACAAGGTTCCCATTTCCTGTGTCGAGCACGAGTTCATAAACCCGGTCTCAGTCCTGGTCTGGGAGCTTGCACTCTTTGATGAGTGGGAGAAGTCTCAATCTCCAGAGCCAAATGAGCTGTGAAACGGCACACAACAGTGAGGCTCCGTGCTCGGGCCCATCTGACCTGAATGAGTAATCTGAGTGCTAGTTTCATTTGTATGAGCTCCGCAGAGCCTAAAAGAGAGAGAGAGAGAGAGAGAGAGAGAGAGAGAGAGAGAGAGAGAGAGAGAGAGAGAGAGAGAGAGCTGCCCCAGGTGATGCTGTGAGCCGAAGACAGCTGCAAACCCTGTTACACATCCGTACTGTCTCAGTTCTGAGAGGATACAACCACACTCAAACATGCTCGTTCAAACGTGCCCCCTCAGTTTTAAGGCAATTTGATTTTGGATGTGACAAAAACAAAGACATTACATATACACTACCTCTCAAAAGTTTGAGATCAGTAGGACTTGTTTTTTAAAAAAAGTCTCTTATGCTCATTAAGACTGCATTTATTTGATCAAAAATACAGAAAAAAAACAATAATACTGCAAAATGTTATTACAATATAAAATAACGTTTTTTTATTTTAATATACTTTAAAATATAATATATTCCTGTGATGCAAAGCTGAATTTTCATGACCTGTCACTCCAGTTTTAAGTGTCACACGATCCTTAAAAAATCATTCTTAATATGCTGATTTATTATTAATATTATCAATGTTGGACACAGTTGTGCTGTTATAACATTTTGCAATATTATTGTTTTTTTCTGCATTTTTGATCTAATAAAAGCTTGATGAGCATAAGAGACTTCTTTAAAAAAAAACAAAAAAAACAAGTCTTACAGATCCCAAGCTTCTGAGCAACTTTTGATGTAGTGTATACTCCGTTTTAAAAGTTTGGGGTCAGTAAAATTTCATTTTTGTTTGAAAAATGTATTCTTTTATTCAGCAAGGATGCATTAAATTGATCAAATGTGATGGTAAATGTCTGCACAGTATTGTAAGCAAACACTGTTTTCTAGTCATTAAAAAAAAAAAAAAAAAAATGTATCATGGTTTCCACATAAATATTAAGCAACTGTTCTCAAAATAATAATAAGAAGCAATGTTTCTTGAACAGCAAATCTGCATATTATAATGATTTCTGAAGGATCATGTGACATTGAAGACTGGAGTATTGATGCTGAAAATTCAGCTTTGCATCGCAGGAATAAACTACATTTTAAAATATATTAAAATATGCATGTTTGGTAAGCATAAGAGACTTTCAAATACATTACTTAAAATCACATAAATGGTGGCTACTTGGTTGACACCACTTCTAAACAACAAAATAAACTGAATCAGAGACTATATATTCACAAAATCATTATGCCAACAGTCTTCTAAGACCAGATTTTAGCCAGCAAGTGGCTACTATCTCAGAAAGAGGCCATGCAGTCGCTGCATGATGAGGCTAGCCCAGATTACTGCTGTTTCTGGGTTGCTGAAAGATTGTACCCTACTTTACCATCATGGGACTGAGTGAGTGGAGATCAGAAAAAAAAGACACCGTATATATACAACAGGTGGCCCAGTTACAGAAAGTTTTAAGAAATTATAATGCCAGGTTATACCTGTAGAGTTAGACATTTACATAGTTTATGTAACTCTGGCAGCCAAAAAAAAATCTTAAAGTTTTACACAAGTGACATCTTCAGAAAAACACAGAACTGCATTTTCTTAGGACTCACTCCACTTTTCTTTTTTGTGTGAAATATCTTTGTGTGGAAAATCATTTCTGTGCTATGTGTCATAATAAATGCCACTTGGTTTTGTTTAGTTTGTTTTGTCATATAATGCAGACATGCATTCATTAAGTGTAGCTTACGAGTCTCACTAAGTATTTTTGTTCTGTTAATTCATTGCTATGTGATCCAAATAGGTCTGTATTTACTGCTATAATGAGCGCAATAAAGTTTATAGACCACTTCTGTTCTCTGTAAAACTCATTCACAGCTTATTAAAACACCGATATGCTGCCAAACCCCAGTTCACCGGGCAACACTGCGTCCAATTAAACAGAGAATGAAGCATTCATCTACTTGACACAAAGTACTGTTTTGAAGCATTCAGACTGTTAGTATTTTCACTAAACTTCCCAGCATGGAATCACAAAAAGGCAGATCTACAGTAAAAATATTTCATTTTAGATGTTGGCTTATAATGTGTTGCACGAGAGGGGCTAAGAAAGCACTCATTGCTTTTATATGACATGCTTTCATTTTCTCAATGGCTGTGAGCCCACAACCCGCTCCAGCTAATCACCAAGGTGAGAATGAAAATCACTTAATGTCTGCAAACTCACACACGGATTCCCTCTGCAATAATCATGAGCTGCTGAATTACACACTACCTAAGCATATTAATAACTCATTTTCTATTTTCATCCTGGCAGCGGGGCCCGGGCACAGGCTGCGTGAGGGGCCGCTGACCTATATCGAATCCCAGTCAGACAGATATAAATGGAAATGGTTGGAAATGAGGGGCAGATGACCCTGCTAATGCTAATTCAACAGAGTGAAAATGAGATACAAGATAAAGGAGAGAAAGGAACAATGGAAACTCATCCGGCCTGATGGGCGAGCAAATAGCGCCGTCTCCCACCTCAGCTTGGAGGTGACAGCTGTATCACAGCTGACTGTCAGAACTCTTCGCATCAGCCTGACCCATTCTGGAACATGTGATGCTAAGCTTAGCAAGTGCTCAAAAATAGCCCTAATCATCTCTTCACTTTGCTTCTGGTGCACAGAAATAGATATGGAGGTGCGCAAGCTGTCTGATTACTTTGCTAAGTTTCCTGCGGAAGATCATATACACAAAATCCATTTAGCGTGGCAGGCGGTTTTCATTTCCCATGCTAATACCGTGCTTCCTCCAGGAGATATCTGATGTCTTTTGCCTTTGCTGGGCGACATTGCGTAAAGGCCTGGCATAGCTTTGCGGTGACAGCTGAGTGTGGATCAGTGGAACAGGCTGAGGTAGAGTCAGCCGGAAGAAACTGACTTCACCACACTTCTGCACTTCTGCAAAAAAGTCACGACATGAGTCAACACCGAGCCCTTACTAATCGGACCATAGAAACACGCAGGTTCTTAGTTTATAACAATTTAATGTAATTAATTACAACCCCAGTTCCAGAAAAGTTGGGATGTTTCGTGAAATGCCATACAATCAAGAATAAGTGATCTGTTCATTTTCTTTAACCTTTATTTAATTGACTAAAGTACAAAGACAAAATGTCCAATGTTTTCTGTAGCCAACTTTTAATTTTATTTTGTAAATATAACCAAATTTTGATTTTCATGGCTGCAAAACACTCCAAAAATGTTGGGACAGAGGCAAAATAAAAGTGAAAAGGTTACATAATATCCAAATTAAACTGTGTTGAAACAGTTCACAGTAAGCAGGTGAAATGGAAATGAGTATATCATGTTTGGGTATAAAAGATATAAAGCATTTCAATCTTTGCAAGTGAAGTTGGATCATGTCTCATCACTTTGTGCCAAATTTTATGACAAGTGTCATACAAATCAAAAATCACATTTCTTAATAGAAAATCACAAAGAATTTAGGTCTTTTACTATCTACCATACATAATATTGTGAAAATATTCAGGGAGTCCAGAGAAATGTTAGTGTAGGGCAAGGCAAGACACCTCAGATGAATGTGCATAACCTTTGAGCCTTCAGATGGCATTGCATAAGAAACTGTCATGCTGCGGTGTTAAATATAGCCACATGGGCTCAGGAGTACTCTGGAAAACTACTGTACAGCTGCATCAGTAAATGCAACTTGAATTTCTGTTCCTCTAGCACAAGGGTGCTCAACCCTGTTCCTGGAAATCAACCTTCTTGCAGAGTTCAGCTCCAACCCTGATCAAACACACCTGAACCAACTAATTAGGATCTGAAGTAGCACTTGATAATTACAGACAGGTGTGTTTGATCAGGGTTGGAACTAAACTCTGCAGGAAGGTAGTTCTCCAGGAACAGGGTTGGGCACCCCTGCTCTAGCAGATAGATATACTTCAATTCTATGCAGTGATACCTGGGCTCTGGGTTCTCTGGGCCAGAGCTCATCTCAGATAGTCAAAAAGACGATGAAAATGTGTGCTGTGGTCAGACGAGTCCATGTTTCTGCTTGTTTCTGGGAAAATGGTTGTTCTTGGTACCAAAGGCCAAAGGGACCATCTGAACTTTCATCAGTGACAGATGCAAACGCAAGCGGCTGTCATGGTATGGGGCTGCAGCAGAGCAAACAGCACTGATGACTGGAATATGTGCGAAGGTACCATTGAAATGTATCTTCTGTGTACTCGTTTGTGCGTAATCAAACGCTTAGGAAAACATTCGTGACATTTCTGTTTTTGTTCTGGATCCAGTGCTCTTCTGCCAGACTGGAGTACACTCGCCACCAACTGGACAGGGGTGGGAATTACAGCTACAATTTTACAATAGATCACCCTCAGTGTAATCTGTCAAAATGATGGACGGCCTTCAGATTTTTCTGTCACTGATAAAAAAATTATATTAAAAATTTTCGGTTAAGGCAACCTTTGCATGGACTATGTCCTTACTACCTTTCTGGGTCTTGACCGTGGTAGTTGCATTGCTGTCTATACAGGGCCAGAAAGCTCTTGAACTTCATTAAAAGTATCTTAATTTGTGTTCTGAAGACGAACTAAGGTCTTACGGGTTTGGAATGACATGAAAGTGCGTAAGTAATGACAGAATTTTCATTTTTGTGTAAACTATCCCTTTAAATCAAGGAAACTATATAGTAAATCACACACACGATTTAGTAAACCAAGCACACAATTTACTTTTTCCCCTTCATGCCATGTGGTTCTCCTAGTAACACCGTATGATTTTCTCCTCTGCAGAGTGGAAAAAATAAATAAATAAAACATTGAAAAATGTTGCTAACCAAAAAGTTATGGCCCTCACTGTCTTTCATTATATTTTCTGTCCATTTGTTTCGCTACCAATATTTTTCGAAATATCTTCACAGAACCAAGAAAGTCATACAGGTTTGAAACGACATGGGTGTGAATGACAGAATTTTAATTTTTGTGTGGACTTTCCCCTTTAAGTTGCCTGCAAAGTCTTGGCCAAAGGTAAAAACGCCTCAAGGGAAGACATCTCTGTTAAAAATGCCCGTTTGCAGTTTCACAACTTTAAATCCAGAAGACTGAATTCCTTTTATGAATCTGAGCTGCAGCCAGCTTTGATTTGAGCAGTACAGTCAGAGTAGATCTGACCTTCTGCATTATTGATAGCCCTCTCTCTTTTTTTTTTCCACCATGCCTTTTTTCCCCCCCAGAACCAAGTATCCAGGAGAGATCCCAGGCAAGGCAACACTTCTACATAGCCTTCTGGGATGCCTGCTTGGCATGCTGATGCTCTCAAAACTTTCTTTATTTGATTTGTCTTTGCTCTCTCCCAAAGACCTCGGCTCCGAACACACCACCTGTTCTAAAACCTTGGGGAGCAGCCACTGCTGTACTGCAGTGCATGAATAAATTGTTGCCTTTTCTTCTCATAACTCATTTTGCCAATAAAATGGTGAGGAAGGTGGGGGAGAGATTCAGATAGATATGCAGTTTGTTGCTTTACTTTGACTCCTTCCCAAACAGTCCATGAATCAGTGTTTTAAAGACACAGTTCACCAAAAAATGAAGATTCTGTCATCACTTATTCACTGACTTTCATGATCAAAATATAAAATTAAAATCTCTTCAAAAAAATAATGAAAGGAAATCATATACTTTTGAAATAAGATGATGGTGAGTAAATAATAACACAACTTTCATTTTTTAGCAAACTGTCCCTTTAAGATGAGGTTTATATGCATCTACTGTATCTCTCTTTGGACAACCAAGCTTCAAGTCACTTCCATGTGCACAGCGAATGCATTATACAAAGTTTTCGGGTGTGTGTTATTCGTTTGAGGCCTTCTCTTTTCATCTTTTTACATTCTTTCCTTTTTTCCACCCTGCATAGTTTGTGATCTAAGCAGACGCTCATGCAGTGTGAGCTGTCTGAATAGGAGGTCGAAGAGTAAACAGCAATTGAAATTCCTTTGATTCTGCCACTCCGCGCTCTCGTCTGCTGCCTCACGAAAACGCAGTAGTCCTTTAGCTGCAGGCGCTCTCATTTCTGAAAGCCAGTGGAATAATAATAATTCTGACATTAATGAAGCAGGAAGAGTGAAGGCTAAGAACAAAGCTTTGTGCCAAAACTCTTTTTACAGAGTCCAATTGTCTCGGTTGAGACCTCAATATCTCAGACAATGAGTTTTTTTGCATTTTTGATGACTGTGTCTATCTTTCTTCCTTCCATCCCCCCTCTTTGTTTATGACATTCTGGAGTCTGAAACTACAAAAAGTTTAATAATAATTATAATAAATAACTACAAGAGTGCTAAATAATGAATAATGTTTAGTCATTCAGTCATTTTTGGAAATAAATAAAATAGGGTGAATCAGGGGTTTATTATGTGGCTACCAAATAAATAAAAATAAAATAAACTAACATTTGACACTGGAAACACTTCATGCCTGGGACAACTTAAAGGAGAAGTTCACTTCCAGAACAAAAATTTACAGATAATTTACTCACCCCTCCTGTCATCCAATATGTCTGTCTGTCTTTCTTCAGTCGATAAGAAATTGTTTCTTTACTGCAAAAAATGCTTTTCTTACTTAGATTTTTTTGTCTTGTTTCCAGCCAAAATATCTAAAAATTCTTAAATCAAGAAGGATTTTCTAGACAAGCGAAAATTATTGTCTTGATTTAAAAAAAAAAGACATCAAATTTAAGAGAGTATTTGCTTAGAACAAGCAAAATAATCTGCCAATGGGGTAAGCAAAATAATCTTATTTCAAGGAAAAACTCAATTTTGACTTGTTTTTTTCTGAAAACAGTTTTCTGCCCCCAAGTTTAAATACAGCTTCAAATGACTCTAAACGATCCCAGCCGAGAAAGAAGGGTCTTATCTAGCAAAACTGTCAGCCATTTTTGAAACTAATTGATAATTTATATACTTTTTAACGCTCCTCTTGTCCAAATCAGTTTTTTTTTTTTTTTTTACCAGTGTAATATTGTCAATACAGTTAGGGTATGTCTAAAAACTCCCATCATGTTTTCTTCCCCAACTTCAAAATTGCCCTACATCGCTGCAGAAGTACCGACCCAGTGTTTACAAAGTGGACAAACAAAGATGATCAAACGCCCTTTACCAAAAAAAACACACAAAAAAAAAAAACCACAAAGGTAAAAGAGCGATGTTGGACAATTTTGATGTTGAAGAAGAAAATGAGACGGGAGTTTTTTGACATACCCTAACTGTATTGACTTGGATTACACAGTGCGCATGCGCATCGCAGAGACGAGACAAGATGAGAATTTGAGGTTAAAAAGTATATAACTTGTCAATTTGTTTAGAAAATTACCAATCGTTGCGCTAGACAAGACCCTTCTTCTTCAGATGGGATCATTTAGAGCCATCTGAAGCTGCATTTAAGCTGCACTTTGGAAGTTCAAGCTCGGGGGCACCACTGAAGTCCACTATATGGAGAACGTTCCTGAAATGTTTTCCTCAAGAAACATCTATATCTATAAATTTTTGATCTGGAAGTGAACTTCTCCTTTAACAGTCATTATATGCAAGATGCCACGACTGACCAATCAGACTCAGGCATTCCGGAAAGCCATGTAATAACTCTCAATATGATTCTGAGATTACGCTGAGCTCCCAGCAATGACCGTGGGACAAGTTTAAGCGATTATAGCCTGTTCCCAAGCGTTACATTACCATGATTTACTTCCGTAACCAGGGTGGATTGGGCATCCTTTAGGATCGGAAGCATCCATTTGATCCCATTTAAAAACATCTGCCATAACAAGCTCACACTGCAGAAGGAGTCGGACTCACGCTGCTATAAAATCAGTGAGGCTTAAGTGCAGATCATCACACAAAGCTTACAGAGTTATCCAGCGGTCCCCGCTAATCAGCTGATAAAGCGCGCGGCCACTGCCGGAAGGGTTAACATTAATCAGGCCTTTATCAGTGTTAGCGCTCAGATTAGCGCTAGCTGGCATCATCAGCGCTGCCTTTTGTATGCTGGGTCCTACGACGGCGATGACGCTTGATTGCTGCATATTACATCATCCAAAGCATGCGTCTGAACGGTGTGACAGCCAATCAGACAGCTTCATGAGGAGGGAGGGGGGAAGAGAGCGCACACGCATGGCCCACATTCTAACACCTCTGTCAGACACAGACTAAGTAATGTAGTCTGTTAAGATACTGTCAAGACGGGTGCAAAATTAAAGGGATAGGTCAGTCAAACATTATACGTTTTGATATCATTTGTTCACTCTCATGCCGTCCCAAAACAGTATGACTTTTTTTCTTTGGTGGCACATAAAAGGAGAATTTCTGAAGCTGGTTACGCTTCTCCATGCATCTACAATGAATGGGAACTGAGGCTTTTAAGGTTCAAAAAAGGACGCAAAAGCACCATAAAGAAAAATGTTATCCATATGAGTTATGATACCTCTAATTTTGGAGCCCTATAGTCTTCATTCATTTTCATTATAAAGAAAACCAGGATATTCTTTCAAAATTCACAATTTTTATCCTTTTAACTTTTGCCACACTCGCCGATGCTGGAGTACTGGAGAACTATATATATATATTAGTTTTTTAATGTCTCTTATGCTCATCAAGGCTGTATTTACTTGATCAAAAATACAGAAAAAAACTGTTGTATTGTGAAATATTATTCCAAATTCTAATATTGGTGTCCTATTTTAATATGCTTTAAAATATAATTTATTTATGTGACGCAGCGCAGAATCTTCATAAGCCATTACTCCAGTCTTCAGTGTCACATGATCCTTCAGAAATCATTCTAATATGCTAATTTATTATCAGTGTTGAAACTGTTGTGCTGCTTAATATTTTTTGGAACCTGAAATACTTTTTTCTTTGATTCTTCAATTAAGAAAAAGTTAAAAAGAACAGCATTTATTCAAAACAGAAATGACACTGAAGACTGGAGTAACGATGCTAACAATTCAGCTTTGCTTCATGGGAATTAATTATATTGTAAAGTATATTATAGTAAAAAACTTATTTTAAATTGCAATAATTGTTTACAAAATTACAGATTTTTTCTGTATTTTTGATCAAATAGATATAGCCTTGAAGAGCATAAGAATCTTCTTAAAAAAAAAAACATTTAAATTTATAATAAAGACAAAGAATGATAGTAGATAGAATAAAAATAGAACACAGTGTGCTAGTATTAGGGAGTCAAGTTATTATTATTTTCTAATAAATAAACAGAAAACAAGTAGATCAAAAAAAAAATAGAAAATTATATGTATGTGTATTTGTGTGTGTGTGTGTGTGTGTGTGTTTTCTTCAACTGTATAAAACTATGCAAAACTAATAAATAATTAGTAAATTTAATTGCAATACATAAAGTTGTTGCTAAAGTCATGAAAAGACATTTGATCATTTTTATTTGATCCTTTTTTGTATACACACACACACTTGTGTGTTTCGTTAACTACATAAAAATACATAAATATATAGTCGTTTTAAATACAATAAATGACGTTGTTGCTATACTCATCTCAGATATTTGATCATTTGTATTTCTTTTACAATATGAAATTTTTGACAACAAAGCCTTTCTAGGAACAACACTATCTGTTATAGCACTGTTAAAATGCATGCTTAACATTTCTGTTTCACATCTCATAGCTCTAGAATGACTACCACATGGACAGATATACTGTAAACAAATATTATGTTACGACCGATATTAACGACACAAAACTGTAAAATGAGAGGACAATCGGATACAAGACTGCAGACTTGGTTCAGATGACCAAAATATTGGATAAGTATCAAACAACATATGAAAGTGACTTAAATCGGATGTGGAAAAATATGATTTGCTCAGTGCTTTTGCATTTACATGCATGCAACAAGATCTGATCAGATATCGCTGCGGCAGACATCGGTGACAGTATGAATAGAGCACGCATGTGTGTGTGAGTGTCTATACATATTATTGCCGACTCAGCCTCAGGCCTGTGTTACAGCACTATCATCACTCACGCTTCCTATTGGGCACGTAGCTGCTCTCTCCCATGCTCCAGTTCGGCCTTTGCATCCTAGTAGTGTTCATTTATTCTTCCCTTGCCCTCCTCAATCTTTCACCCACAAATCTGATTTGGTTCTGTGATAACAACTTCCTTCCTGCGCTCCCGTGTCCTGCATTCTGATTCAAGTGACTGCAAGCGCAACCAACACATAGTTTATAAATCAAGATGGAAACACTGTTCCACCGGAGACTAAATGATACCAAATGCATTAATCTTCATGTTTTTTACTCAATTCAACAACCATGAGAAATGATCAAATTAGTAAATTTGCATGTATCTTTAAAAACAACGAATCAAGAAGGTAACTCATCACTCGTGCTGTTACATTTAGTATTAGTGACCCTTTTCGAAAGTCTAAATGCTCCTTGACAAGCTGGCTGTCCAAACCCAATAAAACAGTCTTGGGACAATAAATAAGTAAGGCAAAACATGAAATTGACTGCACTTCAAAGTAAACAAATCATAAAGCCCATGGTGAGGCCCATAGTAGGTCAGTACCCTTCTAGCACACATGTATTAGAGATGCTTTGCAATGGTCTCTTTCCTCCCTGTTTTGCCTGCATCTATTCTGAATGTGTGTCCCAGAACAGTGTCTTAGCCCCTGTTCCCTGTCACTTCAGGATTAGCTATAAATAGCTTCTCGCCTGGAGTGGGTGAATACACTGAATCTCATCCTCTCTGTAAAGACATTACTGGCCCATTGAGCCTATTGCTTTAACCTACAGCAGTGCACAGACTACAGCACAGATAGGGAATGACGCTTTATTCAGACTGTTTAGAGTGCTCCGATTGTCAAAAACAGGCTAAATTTATCCTTGGGTTAACCATAGGCTATATATTCTGTCTGACAGTATCTCTGAACCACAAAACTGATAAAAGCTATGTGAAAAGTTTCTTTGTGTAAAAATGAGGACAATGAAGTGTCTTAACTGAGAAATGAGATCTTATGTTGTACTTTGTGTCACAAAAACAGGAAGAGACTTATGCTGCATGTCTTAGAGATGGTAAAAGACAAAGTACATCAAACATCCCCTTTTCAAAAACTGTTTTATCTTCAGTGTCTAACATACATATATAAGCCTGTATTTTTTGTATCTGGCATATATTGTATCTGGCTTTACAACCTTAAAAAAAAAAAAAAAAAAAGTAATGCTCAATACACTACCGTTCAAAAATTTGGGTTCAGTAAGATTTTTAATTATTATAAAAATGACAATAAATAAAAATTCACTACATTCATTAAAAACATTTTAATGCAGTTCACAAAAGGGTAAGGCTAGGTTTGGCAACCCCACTCACAACTACTGCTTCTGTCACTTTTTCTTCACAAAAAGTGTGTTTATTTAGTCACAGAATATCTTTAGAACCACATCAAACGGCAAACTGTTCAGTCACGCATACTAAATATACTATAGCGACAGGCACTAGTCAAATGAGTGCGGGAAAGGTAAAAGTTGACAAGGGAACTTCAGTAGAGGTTGAGATGATGTCAGGCCATATGTCAGTAAAAAACTATTTACCAGTCCTGTCAGCCATTATACGGTGTTCACTGCACACATAAATCTGGTGGCACATGCTGTATCCTGTATCATTTCATATTAAAGCTTGAATGAACCTACGAGCAATGCTTGTCAGCTCATGAAGTAATAGCAGCCAAATGTGACCCTGGACCACAAAACCAGTCATAAGGGTCAGTTTTTTGAAATTGAGATTTATACATCATCTGCAAGCTGAATAAATACGTTTCCACTGATGTATAGTTTGTTAGGATAGGACAATATTTGTTCGAGATACAACTATTTGAAAATCTAGAATCTGAATATTGAGAAAATCACCTATAAAGTTGTCCAGATGAAGTTCTTAGCAATGCATATTACTAAAAAAATATTACGGTATATTTTGATATATTTACGGTAGGATATTTACAAAATATCTTTATGGAATATGATCTTTACTTAATATCCTAATGATTTTCACCATAAAAGAAAATTTGATCATTTTGACCCATCCATGCTACTTATGACTGGTTTAGTGGTCCAGGGTCACAACTAACCTAATAACCCAGCTGCTGTGATGTCTATTAATCAAAAATAAAAGAAAAAAAGATGAAATCAATAACTTTTGTAGCTTTAAGGATTCGTTTATATATAATTTAGTATTTAGTGTTTGATAACTTTATTCAATTTCTGCAAATAATGAGTTTATCCCCTATTTCACAGACACGGCTTAAGACTAGTCCCAGACTAAAATGTAAGTCTTAGCTGTTTCAACAGAAACTTGCACTGACTGATCTAAAATATATCAGTGCCTTTGTTTAGTCTAAAGATGCATGTTTATAAAAATTACTTAAATGTCTTATACTGTAACTAAATGATGGCCTAATCCTGGCTTAGTCTAAGCTTTGTCTGTGAAACCAGGCCTTAGCAAAGATTGTTTTTAGTTCACTTAAATTAGAAGTTATTTTTCAAAATCTAATAAATGTTAAAAATGATAGCTCTCAATTATACTGTAATGTTGAATTGCTATAGTCGATGGTTACATGTTAGGACAAAAAGAACAATTTCCTAGAGACATCAGTAATATTGGTATCAGTAATACTCACCTTCAATCATAAAAAAATATTTAACAAAAACGATTATCATCTCGTGACCCTGGGCCACAAAACCAGTCAGTTTTTAGAAATTGAGATTTATATTATCTATATCATCTGAACGCTAGATAAATACGCTTTCCATTTGATGTACAATGACAATATTTGGCTCAGATACAACTATTTGAAAATCTAGAATCTGAGGGTGCAAAAAAAAAAAGAAAAAAAAAATTCTAAATACTGAGAAAATCACATTTAAATTGTACAAATGAAGTTCTTAGCAATGCATATTAATCAAAAATTAGGTTTTTGATATATTTACTGTAGGAAATGTACAAAATATCTTCATGGAACATGATCTTTACTTGTTATCCTACACACACACCAAAAAATGCAATTTGTTGAGTCAACTTAAAATAATTTGTTACCCTGCACACTTAAAATTTTAGACAACTTGAAATGTTAAGTTGTACTAAGTAAAAACTTGAAAAATCAATCATTTTAACCCATACAATGTTTTTTTTGGCAATTGCTACAAATATACCTGTGCTACTTAAGACTGGTTTTGTGCTCCACAGGGCCACATTTTATATCAGAGACTGCATTTGTGATCATTCTTTAGTAGTGTGTTTGAGGTTTGAGTCTCCTCAAGGAGCTTGGAGCTTTATCACCACTGTGCCTTTGAGCAATGCACTTAACCCAAGGTTGCTCCAGTGGGACTGTCCCTCATGTGACTGATCTACAGTATCACATAGCAGAAGAAACACACCATCCCTGGTAAGCCAATAAATAAAGATTACACACATGGCTAAACAGCCTGTTATGATATTAAACCTTCAACATTTTACAATTAATATCTGATTTGTTTTCCAACAGAATGATTTAAACTCAAAACACCTCTATCTATATATTGCTATGCTGGTGGGTGAAGAAGAGAGAGTGCTGGCAGACAGTAATTCTGCATCTTCTGTCCAGACCAACATTCTCAGATCCTTCACCAGTGCTGGCAGCACAGACGATGCTTCAAATTGGGTGTCTGTGTAAATCAGTGCCGACAAGGCCTTAGCCTGCCAGAAGCCCTTTGGGAGAAAACGCTCGAGTCTTATGTAATTGCGCTATTCACTGCGTCCCACTGGCCCACGGGACAGGACCATATCACTGAATGAAAGCTTGGGGTTCAACTATCACTCCTGTTCACATTCACACGCTATTGGAACAGACAGAGAAGTAAACTTTCCCAGTAAACATTTCAACAAAAATGAGGGCATCACCCATCTGTAAAGTGGCGCAGAGCACAAATGACTTTTAAATAGAGCTGTAGAGTGTTTGCCTATCGATTTCCGCTCTGACAGGGTGGAATATTTCCACTCACGGTGGCCACAGCCGGATAAAGCACCGCTATAGTGTTCGTGGAGCTGTTCAGCGAGGGAGCGGAGGAGAGAAGTTACCTACTGTACACCTCTCAGTTCAGCTCTCCAGGAGCGCGAGGGACTGAAGAGGTGTGAAACAGGTTGATGAAAGAGGAGAATAGGCGAGAGCGTGTGGGGAGATGACTCATGACTACCCGTCTAAACAGGCATCTGGAATACACTGGCGTGGGCGAGAGGAAAAGACCAAGCATGTGTGTTTGTGTGCGGTTTGTGTGAGTGTTTAAGGAAACAGGGGGAGTTCGGTAGGACTGAAAGCGTGCCTGCTCTCTTCCACCCATTCACATATTTTGCATTCTTTATCAAACATTCACTCTAAATTCTTACATCGATGCAGCAGAGCTTCATCTGCACTCTCAGAAACAAAGATACCAAACTGGCACTTTGGGGGCACTCTTTAAAAAAAAAAACTACACTTTATGTACTAATATGTACGATTTAGGGATTAAA
Source organism: Labeo rohita (assembly GCF_022985175.1). Classification (NCBI taxonomy): domain Eukaryota; kingdom Metazoa; phylum Chordata; class Actinopteri; order Cypriniformes; family Cyprinidae; genus Labeo; species Labeo rohita. Next base: position 8,588,667 of record NC_066882.1, read on the forward strand.
TAAGTTACAAAGATGTATGCACAACAAAGGCTGACAAAGAAGAGAAGATTGTTGTTCAAAATTGTTGAATAAAGTGGTTATTTTTGTTTTGATTGCACACAAAAAGTATTATCATAGCTTGAAAATGTTACGGTTGAAACGATGTCACATGGACTATTTTAACAATATCCATACTACTTTTCGGGGCCTTGAACATGGTAGTTGCTGTCTATGCAGGGTCAGAAAGCTCTTGGATTTCATCAAAAATATCTTAATTTGTGCTCCGAAGATGAAAGAAGGTCTTATGGGTTTGGAATGACATGAGGGTGAGTAATTAAGGAATGAATTCATTTTTGGGTGAACTATCACTTTAATAAGGACCAGAAGCACCACAGAAAAACAAACTGAATATAATTAATGGTTAATAGTGTAAAAATAAATTTATAGACAATTTACAAATTGCTTTTAATCAAATATAGATTCTAATTAATTCTGTAGATTCCTCTTATTTTATAAAACACTTATAAAACACCCTTTCCAGCAGTGACTATGATTTTGAGATCCATCTTTTCACACTGAGGACAACTGAGGGACTATGCAACTATTATCTATTATAAAAAGTATAAACGCTCACTGATGCTTCAGAAGGAAACAAAATGCATTGAGAGCCGAGGGGTGAAAACATTTTTTAATTTGAATATTAGGGAAATGTAACATATTTTGTCTTCTGGGAAACATGCAAGTATCTTCTGTAGCTTCTGAAGTGCAGTACTAAAAGAAAAAATATGATGTTTAGGCAAAATAAGAAACAATTTACACACTTCATTCTGTTCAAAAGTTTACACCCCTGGCTTGAAATGCATTGTTTTTCCTTCTGGAGCATCAGTGAGCGTTTGAAACTTCTGTAATAGTTGCATACGAGTCCCTCAGTTGTCCTCAGTGTGAAAAGATGGATCTCAAAATCATACAGTCATTGTTGGAAAGAGTTAAAATACACAAAAATGCTGACCCCACACACAGCTGTGGATATTAAGAATCAAGTGTATGTAAACTTTTAAATGGGGTCATTTTTAAAAATTCAACTATTATATATATTATATATATATATATGTTTAAATTCATTTTTAAAATTAATTTATTTCTATTGTAGTATTAATAAACTGATAACTGATTCCATCATCTTGTGACACTCTCCATAAACGAAAGCTAAAAATATCAAAACTAAAAACAGAAACTCTTGATCAAAAGCGTCAGTGTGTAGTTAAAAATAGCCTACATTTCAAGACCACTGCATTCTGTTCTTTTATGTTGCACCACATTCAATGTCTTATCTAAAAACTCTCTACGAAACGTGTATTCTTGACCATATATGTGACCCGGGATCACAAAATCAGTCGTAAGGGTAATTTTTTTTCAAAATTGAGATGTATACATCATATGAAAGCTGAATAAATAAGCTTTTCATTGATGTCTAGGACAATATTTGGCCAAGATACAACTATTTAAATATCAGGAATCTAAGGGTGCAAAAAAATCAAAATATTGAGAAAATTGCCTTTAAAAGTTCTTCAAATAATGTTCTTAAAAATGTATATTACTAATCAAAAATTAAGTTTTCATACAGTAGGAATTTTACAAAATATCTTAATGGAACATGATCTTTACTTAATTTCATAATGATTTTTGCCATCAAAGAAAAATCTATAATTTTGACCCATACAATGTATTTTTGGTTATTTCTACAAATAAACCCCAGCGACTTAAGACTGGTTTTGTGGTCCAGGGTCACATATGTGATTCATACATCCCAACATAGCATAAACAGCTTACAGACTGAAATGCTGTTTACACAAAATTTAAATGTACATATATCTACAGACTGTGTGAGTCAATGGCAGTCACAAACTGAAAGTTTTAAGTGAAAATCTGGCACAGCAAGTTACTGGATTTGACTGAATCCACTAAAGTGACAGCAGGTGAGATCTGAGTTGGCAGCTTTTTTACATCTTCACTCCAGGAGAGCCACAGGAGGTCTGTGAGGCTGTGTGAAGAAGTGTCTAAAAGAGAAGCGGTGTTTAAGCAGCCGCTCTAAACCCAGTAGGGAAGGATAGTGACCTAATGGTTCAAGAAAGCATTAAAGAGAGTTGTGATTCAGGATCTTGATTATTATGGTGCAGTGTTAACCAGGGTAATCAGGCTTGATTTGACATTTTGGTGTCTAAAACTGATGATACTTTTAAAGAAATAGTTCACCCAAAGATGAAAATTACCCCATGATTTACTCACTCTCATATTTAAAAAAGTTTTAAATATGGATATCTTTCTTACATAAATGTATCGACTTGCTTTAGAAAGTCTTTATTAACCCATCAGAGCCACGCGGAGCACTTTTCATGATGGATGGGTGCACTTTATTGGACTTCAAAATCCCAACACCCATTCACTGCCATTATAAAGCTTGGAAGAGCCAGGACATTTTTTTAACATAACTCTGAATGTATTCTTCTAAAAGAGTCATATACAATACATCTAAAATGGCTTGAGGGTGAGAAAACCAAGGGGTAATTTTAGGGCCCTATGAAATCAGTTTTATTTTTTCCCAAATTCCGTTTATTTTTTTTCCAAATTCCATTTTTCCGTTTTAAGTTTTCTGGATTCATTTTTTTCCCATTTAAATTTTTCTCAACTCCTTTTTAATGGTTAAATTAATTTTTATTGATCAAAGAGCATATATAATAATTAAAATCATTAAATTTATACAATTTCACATCAGTTTAATAAAGGTTTAACAAAAATGACATGTTTAGGGCCATATGAAATGTTTAATTTTTTCTTACCATGTTTTATTGTTATCAAATTCTGTGTTATGAGCATGTCTAATTATTTGAATGCATACTTAATTTATTCAAATTTATTTTTAAAATAGCCTTATGGAAGTTTTTTTTTAACCCTCAAAAATTCTGTGTTGTGTATTTAAAATGTTCTGGTTATCAAATGAAGGCATAAAACAATTTCATTTATCTGTTAATTAATTTTTAATTAACTTTTTTGCCAAACAAAGGGGAATTTACTATTAAAATTAAAACATGGAAGAAATGTTGTGTGATTATACCCTAAAAAATAATGTTTCTTTCATTTTAGTAGTATTAATAATAGTAGTAATATATTTCTGGCACAATGTCTTCACGTTAAACTGGACTTTTATTTTGATGGGTTGCCGTGTCTACCTTTACATTTCTGTGTTTATATGACATAACGCTAGTTTTCCTAAAATGGAACGGTTAAATGCTCACGAAGTGACTCTTAACAGATATTGTTCATGTATTTATGTCCTCATTTAGTGAGACAACAGATGCTGAAATCACTGCGAGCGTCACGCGTGCTTCAGTGTGTGTAGTAAACAAAACTGCTTGTCTGCTCCATTCATTAAAACAGAGACACGCAGAACATGCAGGATTCACAATTAAACTGTATTTTTGCGGCATAATATTTACAGATACTAGTCCATATTGTGGTTTGATTTAAGTGTAATGACCTACTTTTGATTAATTCAAACTTTGACAAATTATGCATTATTCAGTAAATTCCGTTTTTATGACTGGATCCCATCCGCGTTTTTAAAAAAATTTTAATTTTTGGGTGAACCATCCCTTTCAGAAATAACTGTAGCTATGAAGCGGAGGGTATGTGGCATCACTTTTATCCCAGCTCAGTTGAAGATGACAGGACAATGGCGCACTGGAGGCCCTCCATCACACTTCTGGCATTTCACAGCAGTTAAAAGTCTGGCTATGTGTCCTGGAGCAAGATGATGGCAGTAGTGCCACCTGAATGACCAGTCAGATCACCTTCACTAACTCAAGCTCTCACCTTTTACACCTCCTTAGAGACACCCAGGTAAGAAACACAACTGTGCTGTCTAAATGTTAGCACTAAAATCCCTGTTGCAAATATAAAACACACTGTTAAAAACACCTCACAAATAGAGTGCAGTGCAGATGGTCCTTCACTCCGCTCCACCCATCTGAATTCCCCCGGCCCACGTCCATTATCATAACCATGACTTATTCATGCTTTCTCTATTTGCGCAAACATTTGCATAAATAGCTCCAGCCTGATTCCGTGAGCGTGATGCAACAAAATGAGGAAACAAACAAACAAAAACACCATTATTAGAGTCAAGCTAGACTTGTGCCGTTAGTGATAACGCCGTTGAGTCATGCAGTTTGAGAGGAGCAGCTGAAATGAGAAGTGGGGGTCAGCCGTAATGTAATTTCAGAGCTCATCAGTCGCACTGATGCCGTTTACACAGGTGGGAGAGTGGATGAATGTGCCAAGCGCTTTATTGATACACATGGTTTGTGAAATGAGCAAGCCAGCCATTATTTCAGATTCTGCAAAAGAGGGCTATGGATGCAGCCGTGATTTATAACTGCAATATGTTATGTGTTTGAAGAATGGACATCACTTGAGAAGTTATGACCTCTGCATTTTACATTTGCATTTGAGTCTTTTTGACTCAAAGTGTTGAACAAAATGATTTGTAATCATTTAGATCTCTTCACAATATTGTTGTTTTTACTGTATTTTGCTGAAGTGAGACTTTAAGCATTAAAAATCTATCTGACCGCAAACTTTTCAAAGTGCAAGCAACTTTCTATCATAGTAATGGCGGCTGGAAATTCAAGAGGGAAAAAAATGTTAATATACACACCCACACATATCACAGGGTGATATATCGTTTCCGGAGAAGACAGGGACTATTAAACTTGTGGGATGTGAAGAAGTTCGGTCTGTAAATAACAAATGTTACTGCACACTCAGGTTTAAGTGTGTACTTTCGAGGATAAATAGTAAAAGTACAACTTGTTCTCAGTTATTGATTAAATATGATAAAGAAACAGGCCTTTGGGACATATTTCACTGTAAGAATGAGAAAGACAGAAAAGACAAAATGAGATACCGAAAGAGATTAAGATAGAGACAGAAATCAGGCTGATATTGTTTCGGGGTTGAATTTGGAGCTTTCAAGAGAGCAAAAAAGATAAAGGATGTTGAGGGTAAGTAGCGTAACAACAGGAGACAGAGAGGAGAAGTTAAAGAGAGAGAGAACGACAGAGTCTGCTGCACTACAGGGATTTGGATTATAGACTCCACTGCTGATCTGAGACTCCATCGAATGTGTGTGTGTGCAATAATATTTGTAGTGTAAGAAATCAGCAACAGATTTTCAGCTTACAGGAACAGCACCTGCACCCTTTGCTTTCTCCATCACTGAAATATTTCCAACTAACTCTGAGTGTCTGTGACAAACAATCTGATCCCAGAACAGCATGTCATCCTCCTACACAGTGGTTCAGATGTCCATTCTCTCTTAAGGGGACAGTTCACACAAAAATGAACATTATGTCATCATGTTGCTCCAAACCAGTATGACTTTCTTTTTTCCCCATGGAACACAAGATGGAAGGATGTTCACGCTGCTCTTTTCCATACAATGAAAGCATATAGTGAGCAGGTGTTTCCGAAAACGCAGACAGAAATGCGGAATCCAGTCATTAAAATGGGATTTACCACATAAAGTGAAGTCACGGAATTTGCCAAATTTTGAATTAATAAATCAAAAGTGGATATGTACACTTTAATCAAAACACAATGTGGACTAGTGTCTGTGAATATTAAACTGAAAAAATGCTATTTAAATATGAATCTTGCATGTCCTGCGTGTATCTGTGTGAATGAATGGCGCAGATGTGCAGTTTTCAGCCTTTGCCGACTCAATACGAGTACATGAACACAATCTTTAGAACTGCTCTGAGAGTCACTTCATGTCCATTTTACCATTTCTTTTGTGAAAAATCATCATATCATATACAAACGGAAACTTACAGGTCTTCACAGCAACCTGTCAAAATAAAAGTTTGGTTTAACTTGAAGAAACTGTGACAGAAATAAATTACTTAATGTAATGATAGTACTACTACAAATAATAAAATTTGTATTAATACATTATTTTTTAGGAATTTTAACTAGAAAAAATATTTACCAGAAAGTATAAATACACAACAAAAATAATAAATAAAAAATGATACTTTTTTTTATACAATTAATTGAATAGAGATGCTTGAGATTATTAAACTTGAATGAAACCATTAAAATGGAATCCAGGATTCTGTAAAAATAAAACTGAATTAAAGAAAAATAAAAATAAAATGTATTTCACAGGGCCTTAAATATATTATTTCTGTTAAATGTTTAATAAATTGCATTTTAAACTTAACTATTAAAACAGAGTCTAGAAAAAATTTAAAGAAAAAAAATGAAATCCAGAAAATAATGAATTTGGGAAGAAAAATAAAACTGATTTCAAGCATCCTAAAATTAGTTCACACTAAATGTATGATATATTTCACATCTTCTGAAGCCACATGAGAAGCTTTCTATAAAAAACATACCACATTTTAAGCTACGATGTGAGATTCGAGATAATTAAGATACTTTCTTACAAAAAGCTATCATTTGGAATAAAGCAATACCACTGCTGTAAAAAAAAAAAAAAAAAAAAAAAAAAAAAAAAAAAAAAAAAAAAAACTATTTTCACTTTGAAATTGCTAGTAAATTTGACAAACAATTACAAAGAAACAGCAAGTCACACACTGCATTAAGTAGCAATACATTTTGAAGTAGAAATACTAGAATAGTACTCTAATATGTACTCCAATAATCTCTGTTTTATTTACAGATTTTTTTTTTTTTTTTTTTTTGTGTATGGACAACTTTTGGTACTCTCATGGAGCTTTGGTATCATTTTTGAAGGTTTCCTTGCATGGAAAAGAGCAGTGTGAATTTTCTGCCAAACATCTCCTTTCTTGTTCCACTGAGGAAAGAAAGCATTTAGAACGACATGAGTAAATAATGACAGAATTTTCATTTTAAGGTGAACGCTTCCCGTCACCCTTGATGGAACGCTGTTTATGAGCATGTTTCATAAGAAACCCATGACTTTCTTTGCAAATTCAGTCACGTCCGAGCAGAGCTTCAGTCAGACTGAATAATAGATCTGCAGTACTCCAGTCTGTCTCTTCATAAGCCTTCCCCTCCTTCTCTTTTTCACTCGTGTCCTCTTGTTTGCAGCGTGATCCAGACAGATAAAAATTTGCCACAAACAGACATGGAAAAGATTCCCCGCACCCAACTCACCCTTGCTCCTCAGAGACTCTCGACAACTCTATACGACGCAGAAATGAGGTAGTAATGACCGTGAATATAAACCATTACTGAATAATTGATTAGGCACATGTTTGTCAGCAGCAATGGCACTGTATCTATGACAACTAAATTATCCATCAATCTAGAGCTGCATTCCAGCCATGCGTGAACAATTCATATGTCATCCAGCACAGCGGCGGAGATGAGCGCATTTGTGTGGTTAACTTTATTTATTTAGGCTTGAGGTGACTGCTGATGGCTTACCGAGTGATCTGAGAGTCTGAAAAGAAAAACACTTTACAAACACATTCACAACATGTTTGGACAATCTTAGTACTCTACGAGATTCCCTCAACATAAAGACAATACAGCATTCAGCCGCATGCAGGGCCCCATAACAATCGGACCTGTGTACAAACGACATCAGCAACCCTCATGCATCTGAAAACACCTGACAGGAAGAGCCAGATCGATGGGAAAGAAAAACAAAGAGACAGAGGGTCCAAGCCAGCCCTTTGAAAGCAGAAACGTTATCATTTGTGAAACACATGGCCAGCAGTTAAACAGATATTCATCTAATGTCGACCTGATGTGTGGGGAGTGGGATGTCTAAAAATGAGTGTAAGGCTAAAGAGAAGACAGAGATACAGAGGGAAGAGCTGTGTTATTAAAGGGGAGGGGCTTATGATAAGGGGGTGGAGCTTGATCTATAAAAGGAAGTAGGGCATGCTAGTGAATTATCATCATCATCGTCCACTCACTCAATCACTCTCTCAAATTAAATGGTTAGTGAAAAATTGCCACAATAAATGGGATGTTTTGTGTTGACAGGGCTCTACACTAAAGAATGTCATTTACAAACTAGTGTCAATGTAAAAAGGTATTTATTTAAATGAGTAAGTGTCCCCTGATCAAAACTCACAGCTAAGGATGGATAAAGTTTTAAGTGCCTTTAAGACTGTATTAAATGTAGTATTAACTGTATTACTGCATGTGTTTAAGGGTGTGTTCACATTTGTAGTTCGGTTGGTTCATTTGGTCTGGACCAAAAGGGAATATAATACATTTGGTCCTGGTTCGCTTAGCATTCACACTGGCATTTTTGACAGTGAACCTAAAGATACTGAACCTAAAGGCATAGTGAATCATTCACAACCTGATTGGTCGGGTTGAATGACGTATATTTTGTGACAGAACTCACTGAACACAAAAGGAAAGCGTGCATTCAACTTAAAGCTGCGCTGCTGGTGTATGACATCAAAGTACCCATTCACTGATCGCTGTGCTCACCAACGCTTTAAGTTAAATATACCTAATGCCATCCGCTGGACTAAGCATGCTCATTGTTGCATGTATATGATTTTATTTTTACCACTTGCAAACTCACAAAAAGCTCATAAATGCAATTTACCTTCTCATTGCTCCATGTTTTCCCTCTGCTCATTTGTTTCCTTCATGTAATCATGTCGCATAGCGTCGCATCTTGTCATTACTTCTTGTTTTTGCTTTGTTTAGAAGTATTTGGTCCGTGTTGCATTCATATTTCAATTGAACCACTCCAGGAGTTCATTTGGAAACGGGCCGAGACCCATCTTTTTAGCAGTCTCGGTCCGCTTGTTTGGTGTGCATCAGGGTTCAGATGGCAGTGTTCACACTTACTCAAATGAACCGCACTAACAGAGCAACTGCACCAGAGTTCATTTTAATCTAACCAAACATGACAAGTGTGAACACACCCTAAATGCCGTTTTCTTCCTACATCAAAGTGTACATATAGGCAGCATTTTTCGAAGTATATTCATAATATTCAAATGTTCCATGCCTTTGCAATTCATGAATTTGGCTTTCAAGGGCTAAATTGTGGATCTTATGTAATTTAATTTGTAATTTACAGCATTTAGACACTTTCAAGGATGATGTGAAGCAACTTTCATTACAAACATTTACAAAATAATATACAATATTGTTAACTTTATATAATTATATTATGGAATACATAACATCATTAGTTAAAATCCATTCAAATTTGTATTAATTTTATAGTTAAAAAGAAGATTGTTTAACACATTTGTATGTATAATTCATGACTAATGGAAGTTATTATAAAGAATTACTAATAAAGTTTTTGTTTTTAAGGGCTGCTAGTGTTTAATGTTGCCTGTCAAGTTACCTGGAAAATATTAAGGGGATAGTTCACTCAGAAACGAAAATTCTGCCATTAATTACTCACCCTCATGTCGTTCCAAACCCGTAAGACTTTCATTCATCTTCAAAACACAAATTAAGATGTTTTTGATTAAATCTGAGAGCTTTCTGTCCCTGCATAGACAGCAACGCAACTGACACGTTCAAGTCCCAGAAAGACAGTAAGAACATCGATAAAATAGTCCATGTGACATCAGTGGTTCAACCGTAATGTTATGAAGCTATAAGAATACTTTTTGTGCACAAAGAAAACAAAAATAACTGACACGTAAGAGAAGAAATCGTTGCATAAAGTCATTATTTTTGTTTTCTTTGAGCACACACACACACACACACACACACGAAAACAATAAGTAAAATTTACCTCATTTTTCTTTTGCAAGTTTTTGCACGCATATTTTTTAAATAAAATTTAAGTATGGAATTAAGTAAAATCTACTTAACTAAGTTATGTAAAATTACCAAAGCAAATAAGTCAATGTAACATGGCCAGTTAGAGTTTGATGAGTAATTTATACTTAATTATTTTAAGTTTACCCTGCAATACTCAAGTACATTTCACTTGAATAGTGTTCGAGTGAGTCATTTAGAGTAGAAAATGAACTCCAGATCTCACAAAACAGCAAGTTACTAACTTAGCCTAACAGCAAAAGCAACCACAAAACAGTGTAAATACATCTCGAAAACAGCAAAAAAAAAATAATTATTCATGCCCAGGTGTATGATAGGAACAACAGGATCATGACTTTGATATTTACAATCTTTGTAAAATATAATTTTAAGTTCAAACTTTAAATTCTACAAGCTTAAAGTAAGTACTAATATTGAATTTACTTTCTTGAATGAAACAAAATTATTTAATGTAGAAATTACATTTGTTTTTTGTAGTATTTACTTCACCACGAAATTATTTTTATCAGTGCACAAAAAAGTATTGTCATCTATTCATAAAATTAAGGTTGAACCACTGATGTCACATGGACTGTTTTAACAATGTCCTTACTACCTTTCTGGGCCTTGAACGTTTGAATGCAGGGTCAGAACTTTCATTAATTTCATCAATATCTTAATTAGCATTCTGAAAATGAACAAAGAACCTATGGGTTTGGAACGACATCATAATGACTAATAATGACAGAATTTTTATTTTTGGATGAACTATCACTTTAAAAGAGAAGTCCACTTCCAGAACAAAGATTTACAGATTTACCCCATTGTCATCTAAGATGTTCATGTCTTTCTTCAGTCATAAAGAAATTATGTTTTTTGAGGAAAACATTTGAGCATTTTTCTCTATATAGTGGACTTCTATGGTGTTCAGAGTTTGAACTTCCAAAATGCAGTTTAAATGCAGCTTCAAACGATCCCAAATGAGGTTGTAAACGATCCCAGCCGAGGAAGAAAGGTCTTATTTAGTGAAACGATCTGTTATTTTCATGAATAATACATAATACAATTTATATACTTTTTATTGTCAAACACTCGTCTTGTCTTACTCTGCCTGGATTTTTTTTCGGTTCATGACAGTTAGGGTATGTTGAAAAACTCACATCTCATGTTCTCCCTTAACTTCAAAATCGCCCTATATCGCTGTTTTACCTTTTTTGTTAAGGCTGTTTGATCTTTTTTGCATGTTCACTTTGCAAAGACTGGGTCGGTACTTCTGCAGCGATGTAGGATGATTTTGAAATGATTTTTGAAGTTGAGGGACAAAATACGATTGGAGTTTTTTGACATACACTAACTGTCTTGAGTCAGAATACACAGAGTTCAGGGAGAGCAAGAAAAGACGAGCGACTGAGATTAAAAAGTATTTAAATTATATTTTTTTAGAATGAAAATAACCAGTCGTTTCGCTAGATAAGACCCTTCTTTCTCGGCTAGGATCGTTTACAACCACATTTCGGATTGTTTGAAGCCCCATTTAAACTGCATTTTGGAAGTTCAAAATCGGGGCAACATATTAGAGGTCGACCGATTATCGGCCCTACCGATTATTGGCGCCGATATTAAGCATTTTCACGATTATCGGAATCGGTTATTTTCAAAACCGATTTGCCGATAAAAATAATTTATTTTTGAAATGCGCTCTTTGGCTCCGACGCAGCCTGTCAGAGCTCACCACTCTGTGCCCTAGAGCAGTCTCCGCCCACCGCGCATCAGATTTGTTGGAAGTCGCGAGTCCGACCAATCAACTCCAAGGCTGAAGGAAGTGAAGACACAGACAGAACGCGCTTGCTGGAGCTGCGTGCAGCGTGCGGCAGTAATCACTTGTCTCTCAAAGGTAAGTCAGCAGCAGAAGTTGATTGTGTTTTAGTAATTCACAATCCTTTACGGTGAAGTTGCAAAAACACCTCAATGTTATCTTGATTTCCCGGATGCGGAGAACACGGACGGAATCACGGAATCCAGTCATATAAATGGAATGTACTGTATACTGTTAACACTAAATGCCACGGAATTTTTCAAAGTTTGGATGAGTCATCAAAGTTTGGATGAATTAATCAAAAGTAGGACCGTATACTAGAGGTCTGCATTCCCGCGGGACTCGACCAGATTTTTTGCGACGCGGGAATAAATTTACAAACAAAACGCGGTAGCGGTCGGTAACTCTGGTGTAATTTGGACGGGAGCAGGCGGTGTAATAATTTCCTTTTCCCGACGTACTTTCTGAACAGCATGTCTGTCCTTTAGTCTTTGGCTTTACTCATTCTTATAGAGCACCTGTACGGCCTGCGCTCATGACTGTTACGCACGCATGGACTGCCGCGCATTTTATTTCCCAAGGTCTGTGCACGCAGGATTTGCATAACGGTCATCAGAGCGGGCTGTACAGACAGAGGATGGCACATGGCAGAGCAAAGTGTGGATGCGCTGTCCTTGAAGGACGTTCAGCTTGGACTAGAAAATGGTCAGTTTACTGTTAAGAAACCGACATCTATCATTTAGTCTATTACTACTTGTTGTTGTATTTATATATATTTTCCTTTGTGGGAGAGACGCTGAAATCGACGTCGGGACATTTTTTCGTTAAAAGTTATTTAATTTCGTCATGGCTACAAGCCAAGGGATTTGTTCTTTTGCTTATAATTTTAAATGGCAAATGTAATTTTTGTTTTCAGCTTTTCCTAAGCTACTGTGTTGACAAAAAATGTGACATTTGTATTTTGACACATATCGGTTCAAAATATCGTTTATCGGTGCATTTGATCTGTAATAATCGGTATCAGCATCGGCCCTGAAAAACACATATCGGTCGACCCCTACAACATATCAGTCCATTATATGGAGAAAAATCCTGAAATGTTTTCCTCAAAAAACAGAATTTCTTTATGACTGAAGAAAGAATGACATGAACATCTTGGATGACAAGGGTGTGAGATACATTATCTGCAAACTGTTGTTCTGGAAGCGGACTTCTCCTTTAACTTGGATATAAATGTTCCTGAAAAAAAATCTATGAGTGTAGAGCACTGATTTATGCTGTGAAATGTAAGTATGGAGCCTCAGCTCAGGTAGAATGACATCATCAGGTAATCACTGGTGAATACAGATCTGAAGGATCATGAGCACAGGTCTGCATTCAGCACAGACACACACACACACACACACACACACACACAGAGAGAAAAGGAGAGTGTGTCCTTAGGGCATTCAACATCGCAGGCTTCAAGCAGTTTCAACAAGACACACATACAGCTCATGAACAGAAAATGCACAAGCCAGATGCTTTTAAGAAAAGGCAAAAAAACAAAAGCAAGTTGAAATGAAACTTAAACTTAAGTAAAAGATACAAAGAAAAACATGGATGTGTTGCACACAAACCTTCGGGCTCTGAGCTTTCTTTGAGGACGACTTGCTTCAGTGGGCAGCAGAAGATTTCATGACACTTAGCACGAAAAGGGGAGCCTTTACCCCTTATATCCGCAGAATGGATGGAATCCTGCCGCAACATAATGTACTCCTGGGTACCTGGGGCAGCGTCATCCTGGACTGCGGTCAGGCCATAACAAAATGAACGCAGGGTTAGAAAGGGAGAGAGCGCTCAAAGCAACAAAACTCATTCAACCCAATGAAAGAAATACGCAAAGAAAATACACAAAGTATAAATGACAACAACAAGGTCATAATAATAATAATAATAATAAGCAACAACAGTAACAAGATTAGCAGAACACATATAATAGCTTGATATACAGAAGAAAGAGAAGGAGAGAAGGTACAGTAAGAGACAAAGAAAAGCATAATACACAGTAGGACTGGGCGATACATCAAATATGATCAATGATTTCACACTGTATAAAATTGTGCAATTACATTCATTTGAATATCATAGGCATTTTAATTAACCCTTTAAAAAAAAAAAAGAAAGAAAAATTTCAGAATTCTTCCTTGTTGCACAGATTTAAAGAGTTGGAAAAATCTATTTGTGATCCTGAACCACAAAATCAGTCATAAGTCAATTTTTTAAAACAGATTTATACATCATCTGAAAGCTGAATAAATAAGCTTTCCATTAATGTAGGTTATTAGGATAGGATAATATTTGGCTGAGATGCAACTTTTTGAAAATCAGAAATCTGAGGGTGCAAAAAAATCAAAATACTAAGAAAAATCGCCTTTAAAGTTGTCCAAATGAAGTTCTTAGCAATGCATATTACTAATCAAAAAAGACTGGTTTTGTGATCCAGGGTCACATTTTTTTTTTAAGTAAATTAGTTCAAATGGTCTATTTAAAATAAACAATTTAATTTGTGTTATCACTCAAAAATGGTCAAGAAAGTCCTTTTTTGTGTATTAAAATGTTTTGGTAAAAATGTATTTACATATATGTTAAAGTCTATATGACTATGCATTGGTGCATATTAATGAAAATGATTAAATATCATTATTTCTTGTTCATTTAGTGAAAATCAGTGTAGAAAACATGGCTTGATCATTGCAACTAGATTTAAATTTTTTATTTATTATTTTATTTTACTTTACTTCTTATTTGCATTGATTTTAGTTATTTTTTTAATTCAATTTAGTTTAAGAAATAAACTACAGCAAAAATACAGTTAAAACGACTGTTTTGTTGAAATTATTTCTGATTTTTTAAAAGAACAAACACTTTTAAAGCAAAAATCAAGATATATATTAAAACATTGTTGAAAATAATGAAAAATAATTTTTAGTTATATCGCCCAGACCTAATACACACTACATCACAATGATTGAAACAATATGACAGCAGTTAGTTAAGCATTGGGATCTGGGATAAGGTGGTAAAGTCAGAGCAGGCAGGGGACTTGGAGCTCTTTTGGCTTTCATCAACTTTAGGTGCATGAAAAGTAAGCAAAAAAATCTGAAATCCTATATTTCAGAGAGTGATGAGCAGGGTCATAAATGCATAAATGGACAGAGCCCCCATGCAAACTTACTGCGTTGGATGAAGACATACTGTATCATTTCTAAAGTGATTTCTTCAGTACTAGAGAAAGTCAATCCTGTGAAAGCATGCATCATCTTCCAGCACAGGCATCTTCTGCATCACACATGCACAGAGGAAGCACCTCAAACTGCATATGAGACATTATTTGCATATAATGTTCACATATGAACAGCTGTCATTGTTCCAGGACTGATAATATACAAGTTACTAAACAATTTATGTGATCTTTTTGTGTAACTCTTGTCTTAAATATTAGTTTCGACTAAGGCAGCTAAAAACAACCCAGGTTTGGGTTTGGCTGGGTACGATTCTGAGGGAAAAACAGTGTGTAATTCTGATGCTATTTGACCTTGACCTTTGAACCTCTCATAACACAAGTGTAGGCTAACGCTCACTGTTCTAATTCAGGCACATGCTGTGAGAGGTTAACAGAGGGTTTCATTTCCTGACGCTTGCACAGCCTACTTCTCCCTGAGATGAAATATACTAATAAAGTTCACGCTGCTGTTTTATAGCATCTCCTTTTCCATTGTCATGATTTGAGGCCAAACACAACTACTGCCAGAGTGTTTAACAGCAGGGGTATTAAAACTCTTCCTCGTCCCTTGCTTTCTCTCTCTGTCTCTCTCTGTCTCTCTCTCTCTCTCTCTCTCAGCCATGTTATTAAAGATAAAAACATGAATGGTGGTTAAGAGAAGAGCTGTCATCTTCTCTGGGTACGGTCTTCACTGGTAGGTTTAAGTACACACAGAAACACTTGGGGACCAATTTACTTAGGTATGAAGTGCAGGTGCTCTGACAGCCACCTTCTATTTTAAGCCATGAAATCTATTACACTGGAGAATGAAGTCTAGATTTACTTTTGGTGAAGGAAATCGGTTATGTGTCCTTTTTTTCACCTAACTTTTCACAAAACCACAAGAATGTGCTGACTTTGCACTTGTCGATATTTACAGTATTTACCCATACTAGTTTAGTCATATTTTGCAGCCAAAATTATTAAACTGAAATATGAAGAAGTACTTTATTAAATGAGAAAATTTTCATTGTCAAAATGTTGATCAATCTCACAGAATTAATAATATAATTGTAAATTTAAGGACACTTCAAAAAAAATGTTTTTTTGTATGATTAATTCTGGAATAAAAGTATTATTATTATTACTATTATAATTTCAAAACAAAATTATTACTATTATTATTATTATTATTATTATTTCAAAACAAAATTAGGACTACTACTACTACTACTACTAATAATAATAATAATAATAATTATTATTATTATTATTATTACATAATAAAAATATAAATATTACATGAAAATACTAAAATAAAATTAATAATATACTAAAATAATTACAATAAATATTATTATTATTATTATTATTATTATTATTATTATTATCATCATCATCATTATTATTACTAGTAAATAATTTAAAATTATAAAAACTTTTAAAAAACAATACAATAAAATCACGCACAAAAAAAATTATAGATACACATACATATATCTAGAACTTAATTATAACAACAACAACAACAACAATTATTATTATTATTATTATTACTTCTACTAAATTTAAAATTATAAAAACTTAAAAAAACAATAAAATAAAACAAAATAAAATAATTATAGATACATACACACTCACATATATCTATAACCTAATAATAATAACAACAACAACAACAACAATAATTATTATCATCATTATTATTATTGTTATTATTTCTAAGTAATTTAAAATGATAAAAGCTTAAAAAAATATAACACAATAATTACAGATATACACACATACATATATCCACAACTTAATAGTAATAATAATAATAATAATAACAATAATTATTATTATTATTATTATTAAATTATTTACAATTATAAAAACGTAAAAATAAAGTCAAATAAAATAACTATTATTAGTAGTAGTAGTAAATAATTTCAAAAATTAAAAATAATTAAATAAAAAAAAATTGTAAAAACTAAAATAATTACAGACACACACACACAATAATAATAATAATAATAATAATAATAATAATAATAATAATAATAATGGCAATGATGACAAAAATATAAATAAATAAATAATAAAATAAAAATCTATTTAGATAATTATAGATATATGCACACACACACACAAACACACACACACACATACACACACATATATATATATATATATATATATATATATAAATATATATAATAATAATAATAATAATAATAATAATAATAATTATTATTATTATTATTATTATTATTATTATTATTATTATTATTATTTTTATTTATTTATTAAATATGTAGATATATTTATATTTTTTTTTATTAATACATAGATTGTGTATACAATATGTAAATAGATTGTTGCTTCAAGGGCACATTCTGTCAGGTTCTCATAATTATGCACTGCCTTGAGGCTATAGGTTCTTTTCATTTACACAACCTGCAGGAGAACAGTCCATTATTCCCTCCAGAACGCAGTCTCCTTTTGTCTCCAATGCACTTTGAAGGTCTTAGTCCATCAATGGTTATTAATAGCCATGGTAACAGCAGCCCCATAAACCTCAATTAAAAATGAGGGGCATATTTAGGACTAGACCATGCTAAAAGAGCTCTTTACGACTTTGAGTAGCACGAGGTGCCAAACCATGATACAGAGTGCATAGATGGGTCGCGGGACGCCTGATGGATATGCAGCCTGTCATGGCTCCGCCCTCCCTATCAACTGGGCCTTCAAAATGAGCTGTCAGCCCGTGGCCTGATGGGATATGATCTACAGCTCATGGTTCTGCCACCACATCAGCCCAGCGCTGATGAATGTCCCTGTCCGTGGTGCTGAAAGCCAGTCGCTGACACTCCCGAGAGGAACTTGATAGGAGAAAGAATTTAATGACACAGAGTGCATAACCTTACGCTGTTTACATCACCTTGCCCTCTCAGCTCCTGAGTTGAAGGTACAACGTGTCACAAGTAGGATGCAAAATGACTCTTAATCAAAGGAAGGCAATAAAAGTCAAAAACCAAATGATTAGTGATGGCTAAATCCATAATAGCACAGAAGTGTACATGGGTTACAGTTACCCTGCATGTCAAAGATCAGAACAGTTAATTTACAAGGGCCTCAATGCACAAAGGCTTCAAGGACACCATCAACCGCTCTGAATTATGACCCTGCTGCGGTTTGAACATTTAGGCCGAGAGCTCACAGCAGATTGAGGTCACGAAGTTTAAGCAGTGAGACAGATTTAGAGGTGGACTGTCTCAGTTTATACAATTCAAATGAGAGGAAGTCAGAAGCCATTTCAATCACTCTCATTTTGCACGAAATGCCAGTTAACCGTCTGACGGAAACGAACACGAGAGCGTCGCCATCAGCTGCTCCAGCAGCCCTAGGGGAGCGTGCGCTTAAAATACCAGCACTTTAAATATCATGTGTATCTGAGTCAAGACTACTTTTCCGGTCTCTTGAGATCTTCTTCTAAGTTCCGCAGCCTTGAGGAAATGGATTTAATTTTTATTGCTGTGTCACTCCGAAGCTCTGTAAGCTGTGGTGAAACTGAGCATTTCTGTACATCAGTAAACATCTTTTATTCTCTGCTTAAAAACAGAATCCGTATTTTCCACAGCTTCAAATGCCTGAGAGCAGTCAATGTTCTTCAGAAGGAGAAAAAGGCTAGTGTCAAAGTAGGAGTTCTTTCTAATGATTCGACTGACCTCAACTAAATTTAAAGGGACAGTTCAGCCAAAAATGAAATTCTATCAATACTAATTACTTGCCCTCATGTTGTTCCAAAACCGTAAGACCTTGGTTTATCTATGGAACACAAATTAAGATATTTTTGATGAATTTGCAAGCTTACTGACCCTGCATAGACAGCAACACAACTGACACGTTCAAGGTCCAGAAAGATAGTAAAGACATTGTTAAAATAGTCCACTTGGCATCAGTGGTTCAACCTTTTACTTTTTGTGTGCAAAGAAAACAAAAATAATGACTTTATTCAACAGTTTCTTCTCTTACGTGTAAGTCTTCGATGTGCATTCACAAGAGTACCACGAAGCTCATACAGGGTTGGGACAACATGAGGGTGAGTAAATAATTACAGAATTTTCATTTTTAGAAGAACTATCCCTTTAAATCTGATAATAAAATTATTTATTATCCATTTGAGACATTGGTACACAGTTCTTAGATATTCTTATGTCTTAACAGTCTGAGAGTCATCAAGAAAGCCAGATGCCAGCTTCACAACACAAGCTGTAATTTCAACGTGAGCTCATTAACATATATATCATATAAATTATATATTTGCATAGACATTGAAAAGTAATATCAATCTGTTAAAAAACAGCTAGACAACTTCAGGGGTGTAAAAATGGCTTACAAATCATAAAATACATTTTTATTTTAATTTATATATATATATATATATATATATATATATAGTTTATAAAATGTATATGTTTAATTTTTTTCTGGTTTATAAGGATAAAATGGGTATTTAAGAGAACATAAAAACAATATTTATTTAAAATATTTGATATTTTAAATGCTTTTTTTTTAAGTACTATGAATGAAGCCCAAAAAAATGGTTTACAAATCATAATAAATATATATATTTTATTATTATTATTATTATTTATTTATTTTTTTTATTTATTTATTTTTTTTTTGTGCGTGTGGTCATTGTGGTCATAACAACATTGGACAAACAAATAGTGAAAATTACATTACTTTTAAAAAATTATAAAAAGTATATATGTTTATTTTTTTCTGGTTTATAAGGATAAAATTGGTATTTAAAAGGCATTTAACATTATATTACGGATCTTAACTGGTAAAAAATATATACATACATACACACACACACACACATACATATATATATATAAAATCATTAATGAGAAATATTTTCACTCTGGAACAACATAAAAACAATGTTTAAAAACAAAAACAAAATTTAAAATATTTTATATTTTTAGTACTATGAATGAAGGCCAAATCACTGATACAAATAATAATACTGATGCTGCAAATTATCAGATAAGTTTTTATTGTGGTACTCTAGTGATTGCATGTTAAAGACTGACACTGAATAGAAGAAATTGTTAAAGTCATTATTTTTGTTTTATTTCCACACAAAAACTATTTGCGTAGCTTAATACAATTATGGTTGACCCACTGATGTCATGGACTATTTTATCGATGTCCTTACTACCTTTCTGGGCTTTGAACGTGGTAGTACTGTTGCTGTCTATGCAGGGTCAGAAAGCTTTCAAATTTCATCAGTAATATCTTAATTTTTGTTCCAAAGATGAACAAAGGTCTTACAGGTTTGGAATGACATACGGGTGAACCATCACTTTAAAAATGACAAAGAATTACAAATATTTTTATTTATTATAAAATATTCACATTATAATACATGCAATTTTCTACAGTTCTAAAGTTACACATATATAAAAGAGTTCAAATTTAAGATGCTGTCAAAACATTGACATTTCATGTTGCGGTATCAATCCAAGTGAACCAAAAATGTTGAAACATCTCAAATGAATTCCCCAAAATACTAACGTGTACTAATTTAGAAGTTACTATTTCATCTGATTTGTTTCGTTATTACATGATAACCATATTGAGCCAAGCAACATCCTAATTGTGAATGCTGTCAGAAGTTCTATGCTTTAATAATCATCAAAAACCCTTTTAACTAACCCCACAAAACACTTTCTTGTCACGCATCCTCATCCAAGCAACACCCCACACCCTCTAACTCAAAAACACATGAGAGTGTAACAGAGTCATCTCACACCCTTCATCATCACCCCCACCTCCCTGTCACATCAGCCTATTTAACACAACACAGACCACCTGATGCCTCCCTCCCACAGAAACACACAGTTATGACGCACAGGCCATGCCTGATTCTCCCAGAGCCTCTGACAGGCTCGAGCTCCTCCCGGGCCATTCAGCCAGTGACTAACAGCTAATCAGAGGCCACCCAGAAATGGCCCTGAACAGGCTTTTATGACCGCTGCCATTTCCAAAGACAAATCT